>NC_072386.2:87405609-88029537 GCF_028885625.2 Pongo pygmaeus | reverse complement strand
GTTTTCACTGGTATTACTTTTTAAAGAAATATAAACTTTAATATAATTAGCTTTTTTTCTCATTACATTAAATTGCTGCTGTTAATCACCAGATAAGCTACTGTCAATTGTCCTCATTTTCGAAGAGTTTGAACTTGCCCTGAAGTTTTTCATAGAGTTAGACCTCTTGGGTCTGGTTTCTTTTTCAGTTCGCTTCTTATTTGAATGAAGCATGTCTTTTGAGGACATTTTCCAAAGTGATTACATGAGTGATATATTTTCCAAGTCTCTGTGAATAGAAATGTTTTACTGCTTTTGTGCGTATGAATACCTAAGTTCTGTAACATTACTCCACTGTCTTCTGGTGTTTAATGTGCAGAGAGGTCAGTGTGATGCCTTCTTTAATTATGGCTTCTTGTTGATTTACTTTAGAGGTTGTTCCCGCCTTCCTGAATAGGCCACAAAGGGCTGAGATTGGAGTAGACACTGTAGAGATTAGACACAAGGAGCTTACTGTGCAGTTTTCTCAGAAGGCTCAGAACAGAGAGGAATAAAAGCAAGTCTAAAAGTATTTTAGTTGAAAAGAAATTGGAACCTGGTTCCTCTTGGTCTTCTGATTTTGATCCACAAAGAAGCTGACACAGTTTACTTCTTTATGGGAAGGTAAGAGATTATATTTACCTGCTTTAAGAATATGATCTTCTACTTCAGCAGTTTGAGAATTGATCTTACTACCAAAAAGAATTTTACAGTTTAAATAGTATAAGGTGTGGATAGATAGATAGATAGATAAAAATAAGGTGAAAGACAAAGTGTTTTCTTGTTAGTGAATTCAAATTGTTAACGGATTTTAGATATAAGAAGGCAGAAACTGCTGTTCAGTTTTTTTAACTGGTATCAAAACTCTGTATCAAAATATTCAAAGGACCGATTGAGTATTTGGAAAGAGTTCTTTTGAATTAGGCCTTTTAATCTTTTCAGTGCCCTACACCAATCCTTCCTCTCTTCCAGTAGCAAGGAGAGCCTTGAAGGATAAAGTAGTGAACAGGCATTTTAAGGAGTGTGAAAGAGAGGACTGTTATACATTACAGAAATCAGTTATAGATTATAGAAATCAGTTTTGATTTCAAAACTTCAGGATGCACTGGCCTTAATATTAGATGGGAACGTTCAGCTGGTTCAAATGTACAGAATGTTTTGGGTTTGCATGTCTACTCTATAAATAAGGTAGAGATAAGGCATTTCTTTAGTTATGTGAGCTTTCTCTTATTCCGTACTGGTAGAGGTTACCCTTCTAAAAAAAGGAAAATAAATTCATTTTCATTATTTATTACTATGTACTTTCCTGCCATAAGAGGTAGGTAAGAAATCTCTTATGGGGGCCCCAAGTTTGTGGACATTGTACATTGTGGGCCTGTGGTTATATTTATGACTGAAGTCATTTCTCAAGAGAGTTTGGGAGACTCAATTCTCTGTTACTCTGCTTTAGTTTATGGAGGACTAAATAAGACCAAAGCATCATATTGTCATTGTGTCTTTTCCTTGTAATTTTTTTTCCTCCTGTTAACAAGGGGCACCATGAGTCAATACTTACTGCCCTACCATAAAGTATTTAGAAGTATCCTGTCTCTCTCAGCTAGTTGTCTTTTAAATTTGCCTCAGAAGCAGCATTGAGTTTCCATGAATACAGACCACCTCTTTTGCAAAACCAAGATGTTAAACTGAATACAAGTTTTAGATTGGTATAAAGTAACATTTTCATTTAAAAAAGGATTTAGGAGAATTTTTTTGTGTGTAAAAAGTATAAGCAGTCCCTGAATATATCAGTAACAAGACTGGTTACATTGAAAATTGTGATAAATTTCCATGAAAGGCAGTCCTTAGTTAATAGCTTCCAGCATTGTGAAATTCTAGGCCAACGGAACTAGGAGGTTGGAACGTGGTAAACCAGTTTTGTCTCCAGCTTCAATTAGGCCTTCAGCACTGCATAGGACCTGCACCCACCCCAGGTTTCCTCAGTTCCCCCAAAGTCGATTTCAGACCTACAGACCTTTTTTCACTCTTCTAAAGCCTTACCTTGTTTTTAAAACTACCTCCTTCTCATTCTCAGCAGTAGGTAGTTGATTTCTGCTTTCCTAAGTTTTAAGTTGTTAAATGAAGTAATGTGAAAAAAGTATTAATCTTAAATTTTTTATTTACCTGATGTTGACATTTGCCATATTTACTTTTTCTTTCACACACACATATTTTGCCAAGCCATTTAAGTTGCAGACATTGTGATTCTTATAAACACTTCAGCATGTTTCTCCTCAGAACAACGGCATTCGGCTGGGAGCAGTGGCTCACGCCTGTAATCCCAACACTTCAGGAGGCCGAGGCGGGTAGATCACCTGAGGCCAGGAGTTTGAGACCAGCCTGGCCAACATGGTGAAACCTTGTCTCTACTAAAAATACAAAAATTAGCTGGGCATGGTGGTGTGTGCCTGTAGTCCCAACTACTCAGGAGGCTGAGGCAAGAGAATTGCTTGAACCTGGGAAGTGGAGGTTGCAGTGAGCTGAGATCCCGCTATTGCACTCCAGCCTGGGCAACAAGAGTGAAACTCTGTCTCAAACAAAAAACAATGGTGTTCTTCTACATAGCTAAAGAACAATGATCATACTCAAGAAATTTAGCATTAATATAATGCTGCTATCTTGTGTATAATTTAATATTCCCCAGTTGTTTTGGTGTCCTTTACAGCTTTTTGTTGGATCCAGGTGTTATTCAAGGATGATGCATATTGATAGCTGCTTTTAAACTAGTCCCTCAGCCTTTTTTGTCTTTCACGACATTGACATTTTGCAGTGCCCAGGCCAGCTGCCGTTCAGTGTGTCCCTCCATTCAGATTTGTTAGCTGCTTGTTTCCTCAGTTAGACTCAGGTCGAATGTTTTTGGTAGAAATACTTTCAAGGTGATGTGTTTGAGCATTTATCAGTAGACACATGGTACCAGCTCTCTTTTAAGGGAGTGGTAGTTTGACTGCTTAGTTAAGGCGGTGTCTGCCAGGTTTTTCCATTGTAAGGGTACCCTTTATCCTTTGTAATTAGTGAGAAATCTAATGCTATGAATATCTCATTCCTTACCTTTCACTCAGTGGTTTTAGTACACAGGGCTGAGTCTTACTTTAGTTATTATGGTGGATATAAATGGTGATTTTCTATTTCTTTCACTTTCTGTAATTGTTATTTGGCTTTTGGAAAGAAGACCTTTTCTTCTCTTAAAAACTGATTTTTTTTTAAGCATCAGCTGGACTGATTGTTTCTTATTCTGAAGTCAATGTATTATAGTCCATTCCAGTCATGATTCATTTTGGTGTTGAAATTGTCCAAAATTTGCCCAGTAGAATCCCCTTCAAGCTAGCTCCTGTCTTTTTAAACCATTTTGTTTGGAAATAATTTCAAACTTATAAAAAATTGCAAGGATAGTAATACAAAGGGCCACTCATGTATCTTTTTTCCAGATTACCTACTGTTAACACTTTATGCTATTTGCATCATCATTTGCATGCTCTTTCTATACATACACAGTATTTATTTTTTTCTGAACCATTTAAGACTAAGTTGTATACATCACCACCCTTTACCCATTAAGTATTACAGTGTATATTTCCTAATAGGGATATATTTTGTTACATAACCAAAGTATATTGTTAACTTGAGTAAATTTAACATTGATTTAGTATTTATGTCTAATCTGCCCTCCATATTCTAGTTTTGTTAGTTGATCTAATGTTCTTTTTAGTAATTCCTTTCTAGAACAGAATCCAGTCTAGGATTGGGTATTGGCTTTAGGTACCAAGTCTTTCTAAACTTTTACACAGCTGATATTTACACAGCTCATTATTTTTTATGACATTGACATTTTTGAAGAAAAGTCTGCTTCCCCTGCCCTGCCCTTCAAAACATGTTTCTCACTTGGGGCAGTTTCTGGTGTGTCCTGCTGGTTGGATACAGGGTATGCATTTCAGGCCAGGGACAGTACGTAAGTGATGTGCTTTTCTCAGGGCCTCATATCTGGAGGCACTGATGTCTATCAGCCCTCAGTGGTAATTCTGATTTTGATTTGATAAGCAAAAAGAAATTGTATCCCCCTAGATTTAGTGTCCATCCATTGCTGGTTCTTGCTAGAACCAGTCTTTAGTATGATGGTTATAAGAATTGTCTTCTAATTCCAGCATTCTTTCTGCATTTAAGCAGTTGGCAGTCAGCATTCTGTAGCATCCTTTGCCCCATTTACTTATTATTGGTATGAATTCATTAATTTCTGTTTTTCTCCAGTGGCTTTGGTTCATTTCTGTCCTTATTTTGTTGCTCAAATGGTCTGATTTGGCCTAGTGACTAGCTTTTGTATCTTTTGACATGTCATTTCCTTACTTTTTTTATTTTTATTTACTTATTTACTTTTGAGACCTAGTCTCACTCTGTCACCCAGGTTGGAGTGCAGTGGCACGACCTCAGCTCACTGCAACCTTTACCTCCCGGGTTCATGTGATTCTCCTGTCTCAGCCTCCCAAGTAGCTGAGATTACAGGCATGTGCCACCATGTCCAACTAATTTTTGTGTTTTCAGTAGAGATGGGGTTTCACCATATTGGCCAAGCTGGTCTCGAACTCCTGACCTCAAGTGATCCACCTGCCTCGGCCTCCCAAAGTGCTAGAATTATAGGCGTGAGCCACTGTGCCCAGGCTTATGTCATCATTTCTTGAGCACTCCTTTCTGCTTTCTAGCACAACACGTGTATCTGTATTCCTATGTCTCTGTCTATAAATATATGTAAACCTTGAGTTTACACTGATACATCCAGTTTTAAAATTTCATGGTTCATTTTAGTTTTACTTATACTGGCTTTTTGGATGATGAGAAACCTGGTGGCTCCCATGATCCTTAATATAGTGACTTGATCAAAGCCCTATGTGTGACTAATTCCCATTACTGTTGCTGCCTGCTCTTCTGGAGGGAGCCCTTTTTCTTGGGCTCTCTCACTCTGCTATGGATGCTTACTTGCTCCATAGGACTGGATTGTTCAGAAACGGAAAGAAGGGTGAAAAAAAAAACCTCAAACCTATCCATTTTTAAATGCTTCCTTATGTTCTGTTGTTTTTTTCTTTGAGACAGTCTTGCTCTGTCACCTAGGCTGCAGTGCAGTGGTGCAATCACGGCTCACTGCAGGCTCAAACTCCTCGGCTTAAGCGATCCTCCCACTTCAGCCTCCCGAGTAGCTGGGACTACAGGCACATGCCACCATGGCTAGCTAATTAAAAAAATTTTTTTTAAATTTTTTATTTTATTTTTTTTTAAGAGATTGGGCACTGTGTTGCCCAGGCTGGTCTTGAACTCCCAGGCTCAGGTAATCCTCCCAAAGTGCTGGGATTACAGGCATGAGCCATTGCACCTGGCCCCAAATACTTTCTTACTTTCTGGCACAAGTTTTTCCAGGAATGTCTAGTAAATATTAAAGATATGGCTTTATTCTCACCATTATATAGCCTGACACACTAGCTGAAGAGTGGGGAGAAAAAGTCAAAGTCAACGTAAAACCTTAGGTTCAATTATGGCTAGACAGACAGACTTTTACTACAAGTACTTTTTTTTAGTATTCAGAAAATTTTTCTTTGTTACCTCTTTTTAAGTACACATAATATTCAAATTAGGCAGAAAAGTTAGTTTAGCATGATTGTGCTGCAGTAGGATTTTCAGTGGGATAAGGTGGCCAGAAGTCTTACGTGAGAACCAAGTTGAAAAGCAGATATTAGAATTCAAGTAGGCAACATCTTCCTTACATTATCTGAAACCAGAGGGCATCTGTGGAGTTCTGGTTAGCATATCATTTTTTATTTAGAAAATATCCTAAGGTAAAATTTAAAGGAAGGAGGGCATTCCAGATCTATATCTAGAAAAACCAAGGTCTTCAGAATATGAGAGGATACTGAAAGAAATGAAGAGTTTGGATGAACATTTTTTTCTTCTAGACCAAAAACTATCTAGAGGTATATGCACTGAAATAATGTCAAAGTACTTTTCATGCTAGAGGTATCCATCAACTATATAACCTTGGGCAACTTATAACTTCTCTGTGCCTTGGTTTTCTCATCTGTAAAACTGGAATAATTCTACTTATCTTAAAGGGTTGTGAGGATTAAATGCATTTAAAGTGGTAAGAACACTGCCTTATACATAGCCCTGTGTTTTCATCCTCATGATATAAAAGCTGAAAATAAGATTTAAGTAGTATTTTGATACTACTTATAGATCTAAAATGGATTAGGGAAAATATGTGATTTTTATAGCTGAGATTATACAAGACAGCTATCGTACTCTCCCTTAGGTAATGCCACTGTCAAAGATAATGAAGAACTGGGTGGATCACTGGTGAGAATAGAAATGTAAAGTGTTGCTTTTTATTAAAATACGATTTACTTGGTTGCTTTCAAAGAACCCAATATAATTTTCTTTGTAAAATGATTTTGACACGAAGTAGCAGAAAAAGCTCCAAACATTAGAATATGACCAGTGTCCTGGCTTCACAGTTAAACTATCTTTGCTCAGTTTCCCTACCTGCAAAATAAAGTGAAGTAAAATCAAAACTCTATGGTTCTTTCCAGCTCTTAACATTCTGTGATTCTTATTTTTAGCCCTCTCCTAAAATAATGCTGTCATCTTATAAGAACTTCAATAGACTTAAGGTCTTATTGCACAAGCACTTTTTCTAAGGTGAAAACATACCAGCATAGTGGTAGAGTTCTCTACTTTCTAGTTTTCCTGCAAAGCTTGACTTGATGCTTATTGACGTAGCTCCTGACAGGAACTTAAAAACACTCCTTTTTCTTAATTATTTCAGCTGACTCCTTTTCCTACTGTGGCATTCTGTTATCTGAAGTCAAACGTACCTGAATGTGTCCTATTGTGTTACTCAACTCACTTCTGAATATGGTTCTGTTTTGCATACCACCAACCCACATAACCATTTCTGAATCTCTTGTTTCACACTGCTCCAGTGACAACTTGATTCACAGGCCAAACTAGTGAGGTAAGAAAGTAAGTTTGCCAAGTTTGTATAATCAACTTTGATTTGTTATAAAATTAAGGTAATCTATATATGGTTTAAATACACATAGATACACACACATGTACATGGCTGAAAGCTTGATGGAGTTGGATTTTTGGATTCACCTGAATAGCACCACTGAAAAGATGACTTTTAAATTTTTTTTTCAGAATTGCGGCGAGCAGTAAGAAGCAGCGTGTGGAAAAGGGAGACGATTGTTCATCAACATGAGTATGGACCAGAAGAAAACCTAGAAGATGACATGTACCGGAAGACTTGTACTATGTGTGGCCACGAACTGACATATGAAAAAATGTGATTTTTAGTTCAGTGACCTGTTTTATAGAATTTTATATTTAAATAAAGGAAATTTAGATTGGTCCTTTTCAAAATTCAAAAAAAAAAAAAAACACGCAACATCTTCATAGATGAATGAAACCCTTGTATAAGTAATACTTCAGTAATAATTATGTATGTTATGGCTTGAAAACAAGTTTCAGTGAAGGTCACCTGGCCTGGTTGTGTGCAGAATGTCATGTCTGTGATTGCTTTCTTACAACAGAGATGGGAGCTGAGTGCTAGAGTAGGTACAGAAGTGGTAGGTCAGCTACAAATTTGAGGACAAGATACCAAGGCAAACCCTAGATTGGGGTAGAGGGAAAAGGGTTCAACAAAGGCCGAACTGGATTCTTAACCAATAAACAAATAGCAATGGTGGTGTACCACTGTACCCCAGGTTCTAGTCATGTGTTTTTTTAGGACGATTTCTGTCTCCACAATGGTGGAAACAGTGGGGAAGTACTGCTGGAAAAAGCCCTAATAGCAGAAATAAACATTGAGTTGTACAAGTCTGATCATGTTTTCTGTACTCTTGGGGCCTCTACTGTGGGACTTAACATTAGTCTAGATAGCTTTTTAAATGCTGGATTAAAATGGAAAAGAGCTGTTTTCATGGTTGAATATCTGATTGTTGATCAAAGAAGGCACTGATGTTTATTGTAAGTAGTGCTAACATTTACTGAGCATTTACCAACCAGGTGCCAGGCATGCACCTAAGTGCCTTAGGAGTATGTTCATTTAGTCCCAGGCTTGCTTCCATGCTGCTTTCAGACTTCTAAGGAAAGGAAGTGACAACCCAGTCTCACATCACCGCAGGCATTTGCATCAACTTTAGTGAAATTTTCCTGTATCTTGTCAAAAGAATTATTGGGTCTATGCATTATTTTTTGACAAAAACAAATTCCAGTTAAAATAACCTGATATTTTCAAATTGACATGACATTTTATCCTACTGTACAAATAGAATAGGAAGTTTAAACATTTCCATTTTTTTTCTTTAGTGGAGATTATGCTTGGAGAAAGGCTAAGTCAAAACAAGTCATGTCCAAATAATTCAGACTACACAGAAATATTTGTGTATTTTTCAAGTTTGATTTTTTTTAAACACCTTCACACTCAGTGACTAATATGTGCTATGCTAAATATTACACCTCAGTAAAAATTGATTCTGAATGGGCAGCAAGATGTCTCTGGGGAAAAAAGCTTTCAGCTTGATGACAACAGAATAACTAGGTTCAGGTTGTTGTAAGAGCATTGTCGGAGGGAAAAGGAGCTCTTGGGCCAACTGGATCTAGGTTCAAATTCCACTTACTAGCTGTGGACCCTGGGTAAATTACTCCAAAACCCTGTTTTTATCTGTAAAGAGGGCATAATCATCTCTCAAAGGACTGTTTGAAGTAGTTAATAGGGTGAACCTATAACACCTGGCACATAATAACCACTAGTTAATGAGCATTACCAAGGCCAATTACCAAGGCCACTATATTACAGAAAATAGATTTGTCTAGTTAAGGGATGCTTCTATTCACCCTCTACATCCTTATCAGTTTAAGACAATCCTGGTAATCCAGACATCACTAACAGCGAAACCTGCTCTACAATGGTTGGCAAGGTCCCTTCCTCATCTTTCATTTTCAAGTATAATTATAAATTAGGAAAACAGTATGTTTACTTTGACAAAAGCATGTTAAATTGCACCAGCACAATTTAACAGAATATTTATTGCAAGGTATGATGTATAGTGACATGCCATCTTTTGTCATATGAACTTCATTACTGGGGACAGCAACTGTTGAATGTTTGCTCTTACACCTTTATTTCTTCAAAACAATTCCTAGTTCAATTTTTCCGTACACTTAAGCTGCTAGACTGGGACAGAGCAGGACCACATCAGCTGTTAAAAGCAACCATTATACATGAAGAGAGGACCAAGAGAAAAGAAATTAAAACCTACAAATTTCTCTAGAATGTGGATCAAACATAACTAGCCACCCTTTTCAGTACATTGTGAAAAGATTACAAAGCAGTTTCGAGTCAAAGTTACCAATCCCTTAAAGGTTATCCTTTGGTTTTTTGAGACAGGAGTCATTTTAAACTACAGTTGACCCTTGAACAACATGGGGTTAGGGATGCTGACACCCCGCACAGTAAAAAATTTGCATATAACTTTTGACTCCCCCAAAACTTAACAACCAATAGCCCACTGCTGACTGGAGACTTATACCAATAACAAACAGTTGATTAACTCATTTTGTATGTTATATGCTATATATTTTTTTTTCTTCTTTTTTGAGATGGAGCCTTGCTCCATCGCCCAGGCTGGAGTGCAGTGGCACGATCTTGGCTCACTGAAACCTCCACCTCCCGGGTTCAAGCGATTCTCCTGTCTCAGCCTCCTGAGTAGCTGGGACTACAGGCATGTGCCACTACGCCTGGCTAATTTTTTGTGTTTTTAGTAGAGACAGGGTTTCACCGTGTTAGCCAGGATGGTCTCGATCTCCTGACCTTGTGATCCGCCCGCCTCAGCCTCCCAAACTGCTGGGATTACAGGCGTGAGCCACTGCGCCCAGCCCATATGCTATATTCTTATGAAGCTAGAGAAAAGAAAATAAAATCATAAGAAAAAAATATATTTACTATTTAATAAGTAGAAGTGGATCATCATAAAGGTCTTCATCCTCATCATCTTCACGTTGAGCAGGCTGAGGAAGACAAGGGGCTGGTCTTGCCATCTTGGGTGGAAGAAAACCTGTGTGTACGGGGACTCACACAGTTCAAACCCATGTTGTTCAAGGGTCAACTGTAATTATATATAATTACATAGTTTGTGCTGTGCTTAAGCAATGGGAAGGATAAACAATATAAACGAAAATATTTAGCCAAGAACCTGGGTTTTAGTCCTCTAGTAACTGGCCACGCAACCTGGATTTTTCTGGATATTTTGTATTTTGTCTTAAATAGTATGGTATTTAAAAATCCTAGGAATTCCCATTTATTAAGCAGACTACATTCTGTAGCCACTAAAATGTATGGTAAACCAAAGCGAAAATATATCAAAATATGCGAAACGCTTAATGCATCATAAATGTGGGATGTAATAAGAAAAAATTATACCTATTTTGTGCAAATGCACAACAACACTACCAGTAGTTGTAGGATTACTGGTAATTTTTTTCTAAGGTTTAATGAAAAAAGTCTAAAAATCCTCGAAATTTGGAATGTCAGACAATTCCTCATATTTGTGTATTATTTTACAAACTGCTGTCATCTTATTTCAGCATCAATACCATACAGGAAACAAGCTCAGGACTTCGTAGTTTTTTGGATCAGGTTCCATATAAACAAAATCTAAACTCACATCTAATTCAGGGTATAGTTTTAGTCAATCTGACCACTTCTACATCCACTTTAGTATTCTGTAACTCACTACAAGACCCTGGACAAATAACCCCAAGGCTAGAGAAGTGAGTAGATGCTCTAAGATAATGGTGACCAAACCTGGAATCACCTGGGGAAACCTTAAGGATTACTGAGGATGTCTGCATTCCACCCACAGACGGTGGTTTAAATTTCAAAATAACGTGAAAGATTCCCAGGTGATTTACATTAAGACAAATTTGAGAACTACTCTTCCAACTAGTAACACTTTTATTACTAACAAGTCGTGTCTTAAAGATACTACTTATACTTTGAAGAGAAAATTTCAAATGGAGAACACCTTCAGTAAGAAACCACCAGTTTTAGAGTGAGAAGATAAATCATGAAATGCCAAAGTTTAAAAACCATACTTTTAGTTTTATTTCAGCCATGTTAATTCATCCCCGAGCTGTGAAAAGTTATGCTACTGGGTAGCTGGGTAAACCCATTAGTTCTATATACTATGTAAGGTTGACCTCTAGTGTTTCACATACCTCAAACCAATTATTTTGTGCCTTAAGGAGAAAAAAAATAACAAACTGATCACAGAGAAGTTGTATCTGTCACATATATAATATATCGTGGTCACAGTCACATTACTGCCGTTAGGAAGTATTTGCTTTTCAGGGCAATTAAAAGTAATGCCATGTTCATTCACTGTCCTCTTCCCCCTTTGTTTCCTTTAAGAAGTGAAAGGATACTACAAGAAAGCAAGCATTCAAACCATCAAAAAATAAGACAAATTATTTTAAGATATTTAAAAAAATCTTGACGTGAGGAAAAAATGACCCTTAGGCCTGCAGGGCACAGAACTGCTGGAACACGGCCAAGATATGAGGGTCTAATTCAGCAGTGAAGAGAAGGTTCTCCAGGGTCACCATGTACTGCTGGATTATTTGGTGATGCTGTGGACACAGAAAAGGGGGTAGTTAGGTCAGGAAAAAGCATGTAAGCAATCTTGTTGAACATTCCCTTCAGCAGCCCACCCATGCCGCAGAATGATGAAAAGAGGAAGGGAAAAAAAAAAGTGCTGATAGGAATAATGGACTCCTGAAAATCCCCAACATTAAAAAAAAATAAAAAGGGAAATGAAAAAAATGGATGCTCAACAGCTTTTTAAAAAATCCAGTTCTTACCAATTTCTATGTAAACAGAATTCATGATTCAAGGCAGTGGCAGCAGTGCCTGCTTGCTGCTAGTACTATTACATACTAGGCTCAGCTGGCTCTCTGCCCAATCAGGGCAGACTTTTTATGACTTTTTATGACTTTTATGACTTTTATGACTTTTTAAAAAGCAGCCAGATGGACTGACAGGAAGATAAAGAGTCAGAAAACGAAATACTCTTTTCTATGTGTTCCTCTATAAGCCATGAATACACTCAGAGATTCTTATAGGACTAGAGACTGTTAAAGCTTTTAAAACTGGCAGTAACTATAAAATCAGAGGGAATTCCTATTTGGAGGCTCAAAGAATTGAACTTAGAGTGACTTCTACATTAATCATTCTTCTAGAATGAACAAATGAAGATTTAGGGGAGTAGTGTCTGAAGATACAATGAATTAGCTCCACTCTCCTATATAACCTTTAACTTAAATCTAGGTGAGAAGAAGTGCTGGCATTTTGCTTTTGCAGAGAGACCCTAGGGAGCTTACCTTGATTCTGTGGACAGTTTACCACCTGAACACCGGATAACATTGGCTTTTTAGGGACTTATAAATCCAATTACTGTCCTCTTGATATTTTTGTCCTCTACATTTTATATTACAGCTAGGATCCCCAGCATAGAAAATGACAATTAGGAGACTGGGCACCGTGGCTCACGCCTGTAATCCCAGCAGCACTTTGGGAGGCGGAGGCCTCCTGAGGTCAGGAGTTTGAGACTAGCCTGGCCAAGATGGTGAAACCCTGTCCCTACTAAAAATACAAAAATCAGGCAGGAGTAGCGACGGGTGCCTGTAATCCCAGCGATATGGGAGGCTGAGGCAGAAGAACTGCTTAAACCTAGGAGGTGGAGGTTGCAGTGAGCTGAGATCGTGTCACTGCACTCCAGCCTGGGCAACAGAGTGAGACGCCATCTCAAAAAAAAGGTGGGGCGGGGGGTTGTTGGGGGGGTGGCAATTAGGAATCTAAGTGGTACAGAATCAGTTTAAGCCTAAATATTCTGATGAGCAATGGTAGCAGCAAATGGACATGAACTAAAGGGTCTAACAGGTACTATATAACCTCCTAACAAATTTGACAAGGATTTTTTTAAGAAAAATCTTTGTGGCTGAGAATAGTGTTGTTTATTACCTAATCGAAGTTCCCCACATACCTGTAGGAAGATCTGCTGCAGCCTCTCTATACAGTTCTTATACCATGGTGTTAATACACTGGTCCCATCAGTTTCACATCGTACTAAGTGCTCGGTCAAGATCATGATAAACCGCTGGAAAGGGAGAAGGAAGTTAAGGTAGTACTAGAGACAGAATCTTATACTTCGGAAAAAAATTCATGACAAAGAAACCCCAAAGTATTGCTTGTTCCACCCTGTCTTTGTGGTGTGTGTGCCTAGCTTCCATTATTCATGAAGTCAACCTAGAAAGGCAGACTGGTAATAACATGAGTTGGTACATCCTTCCTGGCAATACATAAAGACCTTTAATGTCTTAAATTACTTATCCTAGTAATATTACTTCCTGGAATCTATTCTAACGAAGTAATCAGAAATGTTAACAGGAATCTATGCATTAAAATGTTCATGGAAGGAAAATGATCAGCAATGAGGAATAATTAAATGAGACATATATAAAAAAAGCAACCCACAATTTTTTTTTCAAGCATGGAGAAATGCTCATGCGAGAATACTAAGTAAATAGCAGAGAAACTCAGACATACATGGTTGCCTGAGTAGTGAACTTTTATTTCCTTCCTAAATTTTTGTATTTTTAATCTCTTCTATAAATGAATGTGTATTTCTTTTACAATGAAAAATAACATTTTTAAAAACTAAAACTAAAGAAATGTATTGTTTCCTTTTATGTATAAATGTCCTAAGCCAAGATACCTGAAATATGACGAGGAAAAGATTCTTTTGTTCACTCTGAGCAGATTCCACTTTTTCCTGAAGTCGTTCTATTTGTTCCTCAAGAACCCCGTCTTTCCTGTCACTGCTTCTGTCGTCATCATCACTTCGCTACCGAACAGGCAAAGGAACAAAAGGAAAATACCATTTAGATTCCAGTGTGTTAAATCTCCTCCAGGGGAAGCATTTTACTGTGTCTGGCCAAATGTTAAGACTTATATTCTATAGTGAAAGTACCCCCCACCCTGCCACCCACACACATATACCTCAAAGTCCTGTTGTGGTTCAGAGACACTGTCTTCTCACTCAGAAATTCCATGGGTTCTTATCGAGGCCAGGGAAATTTAGTGGCACTTGTCTTGGTAACAACATGGGGGGACTTGGCTACAATTTATCACTATTTGACCATTTGAGCAGTAACAACAGGGAGACAGCTTGCTAATCATTCATCTGCTAATGGGCCATACAGAAAAACTGGGCAAGTCCTACGGGCCAAGGCTGCTCATTCTTGTTATAATTTAGAAATGGCTGCAGCCGACATATAATAATTCAAAGTGGGCTGTTTAAGACTTTCTGCTGGCAATGATGGGCTCAATAATCCCCCCCCCCAGCTCACTCTGAAGAGTTTATAGAATTTAATTTTTTCTTTTTAAAGGAAAAGAAAAACAAGGCACGGTTTATTTCCATTTTACAGAGAAAGGAATAGGTTGAGAGGTTAGATGACTTTCCCAGCATCACCCAGTCAGAAAGTGGCAGAGCCAGAACGTGGCTCTAGGTGTTACACACCAAGGTACTTTCAGCAAGAAGGTGGCATCACTGAATCTAGAAAGCCTGGTAATTCTTCGAGGTTAATACTTAACTGCTAAGGCCCCATCTACTGATCTCTCTGCTTTAAGCAAAATTATGAGAACCCTGCTCTCGGATTTCACAGAATCTTGCTTTTCTTTCTATAAACACAGCCCATTTATGAGGTCTGCTCTATGTTCTAGACACGTGGGTACACGACTGTCCTTTCCTAACACCACTCAAAGGTAAGGTTCTAGTGCACTACTACCTAATAGACCTTTCTTCAATGGGGCCAATGTTATATAAATATGTGCGGCCTGTTATGACCGCAACCACACGTTACTACTGAGCACCTGAAATATGGTTGTGTGACCAAAGAACTGAATGTTAAATTGTATTTAACTAAACTAAAATAGTCACATGCAGCTAGTGGCTACTGTGTTGGACAGCACATTTCTAGAAACAGTGTGGCATGAGAGAAAGTCTCTGGAGTGTGACAGACCTGTGTCAGAACCTAGCTCTGGTCATTTACCAGCTATGCAACCTACTAGCTATGTTACTTAACTTCTCTATGTCTCACTTTATAACATCTACAAAATGAGATGACACCATTTACCTTACAGTATTTCAGGTCTGTGTTTATATCCATATATGTATACAGGTATGTCTACATGGAGACTGGTACTCAAACTTGCGAAAGGTTCCTATAGGGCACTAAACTCAACTTTTTTTTTTTCACCTTCTACTATGGTAAATATGCATAACACTGGAAAATACTTTCATAATGAATAGTAGTATCATGTTAAGTCACTCACTGCTTCTCTCCAAAATGGCTAAAATACTAAATTAATACTATGAGAAGTATTCCGTTAACTTGGGAATGACTGCCCCATTCCTCCTCACAGTATGGGGAAAGTGTTAAGTATCTATAGTCCTCTCCCTCTTCCCCCAGAGACTCCTACAGAAATACAAGTGTCCTCTTCCCTTCTGCTACTTCCCTTGTGCAAACGTGAGGCTGACCCAGAGATGGTGAACTATGTATGGGAAGTGAAGTTTGTGGCTTCCTGAACTGGTTCATCATGCAGTGTAACAGCACACAACACACTACCTGCTCCTTCCTCCTCTTCTGCTTCTGAATTAATTTGGGCTCAGAAAAATTTCTGCTCTGCATTAATTTGGGCTCAGAAAAAATGAAATATCATCAAGATAATGAACTCTGAATCCTCTCCAGAGTTTCTGGTATATTTTCTTTAACTACTTACAAGTTTACACAAAACTTACCCGTTTGTGTTGCCTAGCAAGTTTCTCTTTAGCTTCTTCCAGCTCTTTCTGGATCTTCAGGACATGTTTGTTCATCTTACGAATTGTAGAGTGCAAAATTTCCCAAACAAACAATCTTAAAGAAATATGGCATTTGGTTATTGTATGTCAAGCTATGGTTACAGAAAATAAAACCTTTCAACTTTTATAATTTCATTTTTAACAGCTGATACAGCCTTCTGTCCTTTGGGCTGAATTAGTCATATTTCTCCAGCAATACTTACGAATTGGTCTTTTATTGTAAATTGTGCAAGTATCTATCTTCACACCCATTAGATTCAGGTGAGTCCCCTGAGGGCAGTACTGTGTAGTCATTTTTCTTATTTCCATCCCTTACCAGAGGTACATACTCACTGAATTGAAATGGCAAACTATGATGGACATTAACATCAAAAATGGAAATACATTTTTCCTCTCCTAAATGTAAACTCTGTGTGTAGAAATTTTCTCAAAATGGTGACCTAACCTGAGACTTATTTCACATGCTTTATGCTATTTAACTAGCACACACTCAGCCAATTATTCTCTTGGAATGTTTAAGAAACTCATTAGCTGATAATAGGTATCAACTGATGGGCTCTAACAATGAGATAATTATATGTCAGCTTTCTTACTAGCAAATACATACTAAGATCACTTTGTAGGTGCTTTAAAATGTTTGTTGCACAAGTGTTTTTTTTTTTCTTTTAAAAAGTAACTTCTCAGCTACTTTTGTGTCTATAAACTAGGTCTCCTAACCCAGCACAGCATAGTACAGTTGGCCCTTGAACAATACAGGTTTGAACTGTGCAGGTCCATTTATGCATGGGTTTTCTTCCACCTGAGACAATAAGACCAACCCCTCCTCTTCCTCAGCCTACTCAATGTGAAGATAATGAAGATGAAGACCTTTATGATGATCCACTCTCAATTCATGAATAATGTTTCCTCTCTTATGATTTATTGTAAGAATATAGGATATAACACATACAACACAAATATGTGTTAATCGACTACGTTATCACTAAGGCTTCTGGTCAACAGTAGGCTAGTAGTTAAATTTTCCGTGCAGTTAAAAGTTCCATGCAGATTTTTGACTGTGTGGGGGTGGGGGTGGGTGGGGCAAAGTCGGTGTCTCTAACCCCCATTGTTGTTCAAGGGTCAACTGTACTTCCTTCTACAAATTTTGACTCAAATAATAGTTTAAGTGGAAGATAATAAAACAATCTGTTCATAAAACTCCAAGTCTAGAATGTTAGGAAACAGGACAAAAGAGCAGAGTACTTTAACTCTGGAGGGGGTGGACTATAGTCAGGGAAAGGTTTGCAGAGTTACAAATATTTGAGCTAGGTGTTAAAGAACAGATGGAGCTGTTGAGCACTATACAGATTCCAGAATGCCTGGGTTTGAATGCTGGCTCTGTGCTTAGTTGTGTGACTTTGGGCAGGATAAAGCACTCTGTGACACTTCCCTGTTCTGTAAAATGTGGACAATAATGGAACCCTCTCTATGGTGATGCTGTAAGTATAAAATGAATTGAAAACGTAAATCACTCAGGACAACGGTTAAAACATACTCGGGTGGTTAGTTTTCTGAGAGTTTACGAATCTGAAAAGGTTCTTCTGTTGTCTTGTGAAGGCCAACCTGGCCGGTATGACAACCATAGATCACACCCTATCACCCTAACAATTCAGTATATTTCTGATCAGTGTCCTCTGGCAGTAACAGATACAGTGGAAAAGTTAAAGGTTGTGATGGACTTTCATGTTTTTACATGTAATTTGCTTTAGTTTCCTGCTTTGTGTCAACTCCTGCTGTCCTGGTCCTATCAACTGTAAAGTCCGTGAACTTCACAAATAAGAACCAAACAGCAAAAACTTTCTTTCCGTTGGGGGAATGAGTGCAGAATGAATCTTCTGCATTAAAGCTAAGATTATGACTGTGCTGAGAACCCCTTTCCCCCATCCCTCAGGTGTCTTGTTAATCACCAAGCTTTCCCGGATCTCTCCATGATTTGTTCTACTTTGACTTTGATTTCTCCTACTTCCTGGTGTGCATTCTAGGTGCCATCCCCACTGAAGCTGGAACCCTTCCCAAGTTCCATCTGGACTAGCTGAGACTCTGCACATAGCTGGCTCTTGCTAGTTTTCTCTCCCAACAGTGTGGATCCTTCAACAGGATTTCTACTTCACTGGCTTAGTCTTGATTCAACCTAAGAGTGTCTCCGCTAAGAGACGCTGCAACCTGACAGGCTGTGTATGTTTCCACTGTCTAGGAATTTTTGCCATGTCCAATCCTACCAGATTGGACCGTTAGTATATTAGTATCAACCTGGTTTGGACCAGAATTTGAAACTTATGTACAAGAAACCACACATATATCAATTCTTCGGGAACACAAGTTTCATAAAATAATTTATATTACCTGGTAAAGTCACGAGATAGTTCTGAAGAGAAGATCCAATTTGCTACGGCAGCACAATCAACTATTTGTGTACGAATCATCTTATCCACTAGTACAGCAATCATCTACAATGAGAGAAGAATTATTCAAGTAAATCACACACACACATACACACACATATATATGTGCCACCACACTGCTGCTATAAAAGTAAAATAGGAGGGCTATAAAATTTAGTTTTGGTGGCTATGGAATTGATTGATCAATCTGACCATTAGGTCTTTTTTTTTGGAGACAGAGTTGCTCTGTCACCTAGGCGGGAGTGGAGTGGCACGATCTCAGCTCACTGCAACCTCCACCTCCTAGGTTCAAGCAATTCTCCTGCCTCAACCTCCCGAGCAGCTGAGATTACAGGTGTGCACCACCATGCCCGGCTAATTTTTGTAATTTTAGTACAGATGGGGTTTCACTGTGTTGCCTAGGCTGGTCTCAAACTGGCTTCAAGTGATCCATCCACCTCGGCCTCCCAAAGTGCTAGGATTACAGGTAAGAGCCACCACGCCTGGCCTGATCATTAGGTCTTAAGATTTATTCTCCCCTTTGCTTTGCTCTAGCACTACAAGAAACAGGTTGACTAAACAAAAACTCTGAATGGTAACAGTTAAAATTTGAAAAAACTGGCCAGGCGCGGTGGCTCACACCTGTAATACAGCACACTTTGGGAGGCCGAGGTGGCAGATCACCCGAGGTCAGGAGTTCAAGACCAGCCTGGCCAACATGGTGCAACCCCATCTCTACTAAAAATACAAAAATCAGCCAGGTGTGGTGGTGGACACCTGTAATCCCAGCTACTCGGGAGGCTGAGGCAGGGGAATCACTTGAACCTGGGAGGCGGAGGT
The DNA here is from genome assembly GCF_028885625.2 of Pongo pygmaeus. NCBI lineage: Eukaryota > Metazoa > Chordata > Mammalia > Primates > Hominidae > Pongo > Pongo pygmaeus. Next base: position 88,010,264 of record NC_072386.2, on the reverse strand, counting down.
TGCAGTGAGCCAAGATTGCGCCACTGCACTCCAGGCTGGGTGACAGAGTGAGACTCTGTCTCCAAAAAAAAATTTAAATTTCAGATACTAATACCTATTCAAAAAAATACATAATTTCAATGAACCCCAGAAGTTAAATGTAAAACAATGTTTTATCATTACAAACTCACTGTTTTATGAAATTTATTTAAATGTTTCTTTAACATACACAATATATATCAAGGTTTGAGAAATCTGGAGCTTGTATTTAGAAACTGGATAGACTAGATAAACCTTTTCCTGAACATTTAAAACATGTTGAGATATTATAGTTCAAAACCAAATCATAATAATGCTTGCTCTTTCAAGAATGAATGAAACATCATTACTCCCATAGCACTGAATTAGATCTAAAAACCATTATCTAGGCAGTCAAATTTCATGTTTTACAAACAAAGAATGGCAATTAACGGCCTTATTTTTATACCCATACAATCAGAGCTTCAACATGTCTAATTAAATAATTTTTACCTGTGGATGGTTCCTCCAGACCTCAAACATAACTCTTAGCACATGTAACTTTCCTTCATCACTTTCAGCTAGGGTTTTGAAGACTTCATGAAACCTTTTGATAATGGTGGGAAAAAAATACCATATATACTTATTCATTAAACATTTTAGTGTTTTCAAAGCCTTTTCAATGTTACTTAATTTATAATGCAATACATAAATACAAAATAACTAAGTATTAACCATTAAGGATGCAAAAAGTGTGATTACAGATTCATAGCTTTTAAGGAAGCTGTCACAAAATCTCAAGACATTTACAATATACTACCGTTAGCCCAGGGCTACAGTTTATAAGAATAGGTAAGGACTAAGGAACTGTCTTCAAACATGGTGAAATATTCAAACTGCATCTTCTGTGGGAACCTGCAAGTAATATAAAGCCTTGGAGACAGAGATGGGGTGAGCTGTCCAGTTTCTCTGCTTGGCTGAAGGAAAATCTATGTGCTCTTTCTTCCTTTGGACCCTGTCTGACAAGTTAAAAATACCTGTCTTCAGATGCCAACCTTTGCGTGACTCCCAACAATGTAGCTGATTCTAATTTCTTCTTACATTGCTTTGGAAAGATACTTAGCGTGGGAACTTCCAACTGCACATGACTGTCCTAAAAATCTAGGTTTTTCACTAGTTTCTTTAAATGTCTATATGAAAAAAAGCACTTACCATGTACATATGCCAACTGTACAAACAGACTGACGGAAGCCTTAGGATATGGATTTTAGCTACCACAAACCCAAACCCACTGTATCCAATTATACATTATTAAGATCTTCATATTCAACAATCTTAGGTAAAAATTACCATACCACTGGTGTTCACCAAGCAAAATTCCAAACCCTCAAGCAAGGCTCTGTACTCATACATACTTTGCAAGAGCACTGAAGGAGTGGCTGAATGATTTGGCTGCCAAGTGTAGCAGAGTCTGTACAAAGACTTCTATTTTCAATGGGTTAAAACTGAATCCTTCATCTGAAAAATATTTTATAGTAAAACAGAAAAATGTAAGCACAGCAATTCCTTGGTGCCTTACCTCAAATGCTAAATAGATGGTTGCTCACATCTATACACAGATATTTGTGTAATGTTTTTTGGTTCTAATAAACAATAAAAGACCGTCACTGATTTCAAACACTGAAAATATGAAACCACTTGTAATTTTAAGTCTTAGTTTTATGTGACTGTCTTAATTTTATTATCCATTCCTTGAAAAAAAAAAAAATCACACAGGTTTCCTTATTCATAGTCTCTATTATATTAATATCAAAAAAAAAAACCAAAAAACAAAACCCAGCAAACCCTTAACACTTAAGCTTATGTCTTAAGATGTCTGACAACATCTAAATTTAATGCCACCATTTTGGCTTACGCTTTCTAAACTCATTTTCTCTAATATCATAATACAAGTTTCTTTGAGATATCCCAACAAAATCCCAGTAATAAATACCCAAAGGTCACTAATATCTTATTTTGATTCAGTAGTTTTTCTATGTGCATATCCATTTATTGATTCAGGCAACTGTATAAATTATTTTGTCAATTTTCCCACTCTTGCCCAGAAAAACTCCTAGGATTCTGCTTGGAATTACATGGTATATAACTGAGTAAATGTTAAACATTATTATTCTAATAGCTTAACTTGGAGAAAACATCCAACTTTATAACACACCAGGTCTTTCTATTCAGGAACTTCTCTATGGTGAAAGCAGGGGTTAAAAATCCTTGAATGGTAACATATTTCACTTTGTATTTACGATGAAGTTTATATTCTTAAGTAAGCTGTATCACAGAAATGTTAGGATCTCTTTTTATATAAGGGGAAAATACCTGGGGTGCTAAGAACAACAGTCTGAACAGATCAAACAGATATAGATATATTGCTTTAAGAGCATCATGTTGCCAGAGTTATGTTTATGCTTTAAGTTGGCCTATACATAGTTCCACTTAAGAAATACTGAATTCCACTTACCGTCATCATCATCCTGGTTAGGATTTGGTACATCTTTCAGAATGCTGAAGATTTCATCATTGGTTGCCTTACTTTTAAAGGCAACAGCTAAACAGAGGGCAACAGAATGTCCAGGAAGAGAATCTAAACACAGAATTGGGGGTAAGGGGAATGACAGATCAGGTTTCAAGACTATTCTAATGAACAGTTAAATAACTGAGAAAAATTTTTTTAAATTCTTCCTTTCAAAATAGGATGCTCTTTATCCCAAGGTCAATATTGAATCACATATAAATACCATATGTGAAAGCTTTTTCTAATAGGTTAATGGTTTTTCACCTAAAAAGGGACAATTCTCATTTCAACAATTCATTAAGGACACTTAGCTAAGTAAAATTTAGAGTACAAGGTGCTGATCATCCTCAAGATGAATGGTAAGGAGAAAAGTGGACACAGTTAAACTGTCTTTTAATGCCCTCAACTCTCCTGGGCTCAAAATCCCAGCCAATGTACTTCTCTTTCATTTTGCCAACATCCACTTCCTCTTTCTTTCCTCGGGACCGTGGAAACGAAGTCTGAGTCTCAACAAGGTAATGGCTGCTAACTTTAGAGAGGTTTTTGTTTTTGTACTTTTCTTTTTTGCTGAGTCCACAAGCTTGAATCTACATAAGTCAGATGCTCATGTGATGGGACTCCTTGTATTTACTATTGGTTGGTACCAGTTGAGTCCTTATTATAAAAATTTGTGCTAATATACACCATAAGGCATCACCAGAGCAACAAGAAATCTGCTGTTAATGTAAGGTAGACAAAGAGGTAACAAAAAAGGCAATCCTGTCATAGAGTATGAGTTACTGGAATGAATAAAGTAAATTACAACAGTCATGTGAGGACAGTCATATTACACCTGCTGTGAGCTTTTTCTCTAAAAGAAAGAAGGCGAAGAAAAACAGAATCCACTGTCACCAGTCTACATTCTAGCTGGGGAACCAAGATATTCACATTAGACACAGCCAGGAAGCAATACAAAACTGGCTTGCTAAAGGTTAAAAAATATTTACAGCTATTGAGCTTGGGCTAGAATCTAGAAGGAGAAAAGGAAGTGGAGCTAGAAAGGGCTTTCCAGACTGGGGTAATTGCAAAGCCAAGAACAAGGAGTATGGAAAAAATAAAAAAGTACGTGGACCTGGCAGAAATAGAGGTCCATGTGGGGAGAAGTGAAAAATAACAAAGTAGGAACAATGGTTATGAAGGCCTTGAATGTTAGGCTGAGTTATTCCTATGGGGAAAAAAAGAAAGCTTTATCTTTAACAAAAGACTGAGCTTTCTGATAGCAAAGACTATACCTTATCATTCTCGGAACCAGTACAAGACAAAACTCAAAACCCAGCACTTCTAAGTGCTGCATGAACCTCTGATCTGCCAAAAAGCACAGTGGCTAATAGCATGGCCACTCAGTTAGCGCACCTATGCCTGAATTTGGGCTCCACCACTCAAAAGCAATCTCATTCTAGCTTGACCTCTTGGAAGTCATTTCCTCATTGTAGTTTTGATAATCATATCTATTTTTCAGAGTTGACATAATGAAATAGGAATGTACCAGGACTGACACAGTTTATTTCAAGGAAAACAGGTACAGTCAGAGACAGAGGTGGAGAAACAGGCACACAGTATGAAAAGCAAAGAACAGCAGAAAGTTGTGAGATACAAAGAACCTCTACACAACACAAAATGGAAGGATCATGGAGGGGCTGTGTTAAGTGTAATCTGCAAAGAACAAGTTGGAAAAACTCCACAACTAACTCTACCAGTGATCAACAATGTATAATACTTTACCTTCATTAAGTGTAAATACTATGCAAAGGGCAAAATGGCACATCAAATTACATTCCCTGATTTATGGTGCAATTTCAGAGATTATGTGACCAAAAGGTAAGAAAATCATAATTAAGAATTTACTTTTAAAGGCATACTGCCACAGAATATGTGCATCTATGTTCTCAATACCACACCTGAACAAGATAATGAATTCAAGTAACCTCCATCACCATGACAAATACACATTTTCAGTTTAGTAAGTTCTAACTATAAATTCATCTTGCTATACTTAACACATTCAAAAGAGAAAAAATGATAAGCCAGTAGTAATTAATTTTATCACAACCAAATCCTCAAAATGATGACAGGGCAAATAAAACAGTGGCTAATGATAGACCACCTTTCAAATACAGGAAATATAAACCCCAAGAAAAGAAAAAGTTCAGTTTCTCCACTTTAAACAACTAACTTTAGATATACTTGAACTGGTACCTTTTAAAGACAGAGGGATTAGTTTCATTACTTACTGCTACTTTCATCTCCATACTTGTAAATGCAGGTTGGGTTTGCAGGACATAGAGCTGAGAAGGTAGGAGGAACAATATCTAATATACGCTGATGGTAAGACAACCTACGATACAAATAACAGCCTCAGAAAATATCTTTTACCAGTCCCATTCTTCGATAACACTCAACTTACCTGGAAAGTCACGATCTCCAACAACTTGAACTCAGCTGACAACCAAGAAGTGAAAGGGAAAAAAAATCCTTTGAGTTTTTGTCTAAGCCAGCACACCAAATCTCAGGCATACTGCAAAACTTACTGGCTTGCACTGAGGTGCGGGTGAGTGAGCTCATGAGCCTGGTGGCCAATTATGTGGGGTGATGATGGGGCATGGTGGAGATGACAGTCTGCACGCTTTGGAAACTGGCTATATTGTATCAAATAAATAAATATTGAGGATAATGGAAGCCAAGTTTCTTACTGCCTGAGAAGGTATTTACAAATCATGGTAGAGAAGAAGTGTAGAAATAAGGTATTGAGTTGGAATTGGAGGCATACATACACACAGGTGGACATAAAAATAGTTATGGATGGATGGATGTGTGTCCACCAAGAGGCTTAGAACCAATGACACCCCAATAGCAATGAGCATATCAAGTGCCCAGATCTTGGCTCCTAAATACCACATTCCATTACTCCTTTACTAGAAACTAGGGCTCCATGAATAAATAGATGATTCCAGCAATATGGCAAGAAAACGCAAGATGATCCTAAACATGTTGTTCTAGAAAATAAGGAAATGCTCAATGAATGGCAGGGGACATTAAAAAAAAATATAGAGAGAGCTTACCAGGGCTCCTCATGTACATATCAGGGACAATTTGGGCATCAAAATAAATGATCCTCATAGTTTATAACCCATCGAATGAAATACAAATTAATTAGTCCCTACTGATATATAAATAAAGGAATAAATAAATGGAGGAGAAAGGACAGCTCTTACAGAAGGCCCACTAATAAATGTAGAAAAAATAATGGAATGAGAAAATCATCACTTGGCAACCATCTTAGTGGTAGCTGCTAAAAGCAGGATAGAGATCTGATGAAAAACAGAGTAAGAGTAAAACTTCAGAATATCTAAAATACTAATCAATTCTACTAAAGGGAAAAATGATGAGGTTAAGGTAGAGAAAGCTGGTCGATATTGACATGACCAGGTGGATCAAGATTAATATCACCAAGTGGTGGGAATCATGTGCCTCTAGAAGTGACACACCAAGAGCATTAACAATTTAAGACCTCAGTCTGCTCATGAGAAATATCAGAGCAATCCAAGTAAGGTCTAGACTCTTTCAAACTAGTAAAAACACAAAGACAGAAAAAGAGTAAGTGTTCAAGACTGAAGGAATCTGAAGAGAATGACAACTCAACACTATATATGTACCTGGATAAGATTCCAGACCAGGCTGGGCACAGTGGCTCATGCCTGTAATCCCAGCACTTTGGGAGGCCAAGGCGGGCGGATCATGAGGTCAGGAGATCGAGATCATCCCAGCTAACACGGTGAAACCCCGTCTCTACTAAAACTACAAATTCGCCAGGCGTGGTGGCAGGCGCCTGTAGTCCCAGCTACCAGGAGGCTGAGGCAGGAGAATGGCGTGAACCCGGGAGGTGGCGCTTGCAGTGAGCCGAGATCGTGCCACTGCACTCCAGCCTGGGTGACAGAGCGAGACTCCATCTCAAAAAAAAAAAAAAACAAAAAAACCACTCCAGACCAGCCAGGAAATACAGATGTTGGGACGGCTGGCAAAATTTCAGCAGCACCTGTGAATTATGTGGTAGGATTGTACCACAGCTAATTTTCTGATCTAAAAGGCTGTATGCTGGCTAGGTAGGAGAGTGGTTTTGTTTTGGGAAGATATGTAATGGAACATTAAAGGATAATGGGCCATTACATCAGCTGGGTATGCAGCTTATTCTCAAAGGAAAACCAACGTAAAGGGTCTCTAGGGAGAGACCAAAAGGGAGTGAGCATTAGAGCAAACATGATAAAATGTTAATAGCTATGGAATCTAGGTGAACAGGATACAGAATTCTTTGTAATGTTGTGCCAACTTTTCTATAAATCTGAATTCATTTCATATATAACATCTTTTTTATTTTTTTGAGATAAGAGTATCGCTCTGTCGGCCAGATTGGAGTGCAGTGGCACAATCTTCGCTCAAGGGACTCTCCTCCCTCAGCCTCCCAAGTAGCTGGGATTATAGGCGTTCGCCAACACGCCTCGCAAATTTTTGTATTTTTAGTGGAGACGGGGTTTCCCCATGTTTGCCATGCTAGTCTGAACTCCTCACATCATGTGATCCACCCGCCTTGGCCTCCCAAAGTACTGGGATTACAGGCATGAGCCACCGCGCCCGGCCTGTAACATCTTTAAAAGAACTTACTGGTTTAAATTCACATGGAATCTATATGGCATGGTTGCCTAATTTTTCTTAGCCTAAATCTTGATTAAAAATGGGATGGAAGATGAGTAAGTGGATTTTGAATCCAATATTCTGAACACACATCACAAGTGCAGAGAAGAGAAAGAAATCCTCCCAAAGAAGTTAAAAGACCTAAACAAAGGAGAAAACACAAAAAACTTACCTCATACATTTTTCTAGAACTTCTCTTACAAATTTTGGTTTGGGACTTTCAGGATCTTGACTAAGACAATCTGACCTAAGGAGGAAATGTAGTTTTATCAATGCTTACAAATAATCTTCACTTACATCCATTTGTACTATAATTATCTGTTAACTTATAACAACTTACAAGTTTTGTTAAGTTATAATTGCACTTGTAACTATTTGTACTTAACTACAAATAGTTTCCAAGAAATTAAATGTTTCAGGCACTTTAATGTTACAGTTTTAAACATTAGTAGTTTTTTGACTACAGAAAAGGATAAAACACACCATCACTTACCAATCTTCCCAGCTCCAACGGAACTGGAAGTTACTTAGATGATGAGAAAACCAATTAATAAACCTATGTAGAGAAGGGGGAGGTAGGCAGAGAAAAAGGAAGAATGGCTGGGATTTAGAACAGAAACTTATACAAGCCTTCAAACAGATAAAACTCGATTTTACAGAGTTAATGAAAAGCATATTCCCCTACATGCAGCTGTATCTTCTGCCAACTCTCTTTATCCTTTTTAGGTCAATGACAGATACAATTCTAGTACCTGTTTTGTGTGGGCACCTAACATGTTTATTATTTAATTCTCACAACTTCCAAGGTACATATTATTTTCTCCATATAAAAGATGATGAAACTGAAGCAAGAAAAAAAAAAAAAGATTTATGAAATTGTGGCCAGGTGCAGTGGCTCATGCCTGTAATCCCAGCTACTCAGGATGGAGACTAAGGCAGGAGGATTGTCTGAGCCCACAAGTTCAAGGTTATAATGAGCTATGCTCATCCCACTGCACTCCAGCCTGGGTGACAGAGCAAGACCCTGTCTCAAATAAAAAAAAGAAATTGCAGATAAAACATTTTACAAATGGCAGAGCCAAAGTAGAGTCTTTGATACTTGACTAGAGAATGAAATTAAAGAAAATCATAGCATGGACATCAAAAAACGTAATAATACATTAAGTATGAGTGTGGTTATTATACAAAGGTTATTTTGGGAGGCAAGAAAAAAACTAAAAATGGAAATTCTTAAAAATGTCTTTATCAAATTCCTTTATGAAGTACAGGAAGTAAAAGCTGCTAACTCAGCTCAGCAGTAAAGCAATTACTGTACCTGTCTACACAGGTAGTGTTCATTGTGTCCAAACGCATGTATAGCATTTCAGTTGCCTGTGCAAGCTGTGAATTTAGGATAAGGAAAACTACTCTCCACTTTTATCCCAAATAAGTTGTAATAGACAAGAATAGAAATAAAACATTTCAAGTCTTTATAATGATTAATAATGCTGAACATTTTCTCACACAATCTTGTTTTTGTTTTTTCTTACAGCTTTGAAGTATCAGTGATGTACAATGAATCTGACCTGCATACACTCGTGAAATCAAGATAATATTTTCATCACCTCCCAAATTTCCCCATGCTCCTCCATACGCACAGGCATACATTGTTTCATTGTGCTTAGCAGAAATTTTTTTTTTTTTTTTTTAAACTGAAGGTTTGTGGCAACCCTGCAATGAGCAAGTCTACTGGCACCATTTTTCCAATGGCATCTGCTTGCTTCATGTCTCTGTGTCACATACTGGTAATTTTTACAATAAAACAAGCTTTTCCATTATTAATTGCTGCAATCCCATAAAACTTTAAAAAATAAGAAGATGCTTTCTATGTATGAGCAAAGAAAGTGTTTTTTTGAGATGGAATCAACTCGTTGTGAACATTGCTGAATGACAACGAAGGATTTAGAATATCATAGAAACTTAGCTAATAAAGCAGTGGCAGGGTTTGGGAAGATTAATTCCAACTCTGAAAGAAGTTCTACTGTGGGTAAAATGCTGTATCAAACAGCAAGCATCACATGCTTCAGAGAAATCTATTGTGAAAGGAAAAGTCAATCTAGGCAACAAATTTCATTGTTCTCTATTTTTGAACTTCCTGACCCAAACAGTGAAGGCTGTATCTACTTATGTATAGATACATATGTATTTATAGACATACAAGTACATACATGTAACACACACACACAACACACTTCAAAAGCCACATTTTTTACCTACAAAATTTAAACCCACAAGCAGAAATATTTAATAATCTTTTAAGACCAGGCCAAAGAGATTAAGTTTAAAAATAAAGGAAAGGATACAACTTGGGGTAGAGAGCCAGGTTGAAGTTTGCACAGTTCAATGAGGAGTGTTGTGTACATCACATCAATGTGAGGGGGTGCTGGAAGTTGAAACAGCTCTGCAAAGATCACCTACAAAAGAATCATGAGTCATAATTCAATCCAACTGCTATCTTTGCACTTCTATTAGAAAGACCTTAACATTCTAAATCTGAGCTCTAACTCCATGGCATTCATAATGAAAATGAAATTACTTTTTAATATTTAAAATTATGCTCTTTCAAACACAAAAATCTAAAACTGAAAACTGTAATGAAAATTTCTTCTCTCTATAATTCGATCAAATAAAAACATAAGACACTAATGCTTATTTGATCTACACTCCTCCCAGAGAATCATGCAATTAAATTCCAACTTTGAAAGCACCACAGCTGAGCCAGGATGTACAGCTTTTTGAGGGGCTCAAAAGATCCATGACAGTTGCATTCCTATAAGTAACAAGAACTCTTAGGCTGGGCGCAGTGGCTCACGCCTGTAATCCCAGCACTTTGGGAGGCTGAGGCAGGCAGATTACTTGAGGTCAGGAGTTCGAGACCAGCCTGGCCAACACGGTGAAACCCTGTCTCTACAAAAAATACAAAAATTAGCCGGGTGTGGTGGTGGGCACCTATAGTCCCAGCAACTTGAGAGCCTGAGGCAGGAGAACTGCTTGAACCCAGGAGGCGGAGGTTGCACTGAGCTGAAGTCGTGTCACTGTACTCCAGCCTAGGCGACAGAGCGAGACTCCATCTCAAAAAAAAAAAAAAAAAAGAATTCTTTTAGACTTTGGGGTCAGGAAACAAGAAAATCAAGTCATTCCACACTGTTACTTGAAATAGATGCCCAGATCTTTCCGGCAGTCCAAAACTTCTTTGCCATGCCTCTTATTCAGAAACTTCCTTCCCACTCTCTCTGTATAATTGGTGGACCACCTGCCTAGAATTCTAAAGCCCTAGTCTGCATCCTTTACTCTTACCTATCTCTCACACTTCTACACTTTGGTCTGACGAATTTCTATACATTTTGCAGATTTAAAAATGACATTTTGCATTTCAGACATGTCACTGAGCCAAGTTCACAGCATTAAGTATATTCAAGTTTTGCAAAGATAGGAAATGCACAGTACTTTTTTTAAAAAAGCACGAAAGTGCAATACTAATAAAATGTGAATCTTAATACATCCTATCAGGCCCAGCTAGCTCAGTCAGTAGAGGATACGACTCTTAATACATTCTATCTATGCTGTCTCTTTCATGAATACTATTTATTTATTTTGAGACGGACTCTCACTCTGTCACCCAGGCTGGAGTGCAGAGGCACAATTTCGGCTCACTGCAGCCTTGACCTCCTAGGCTCAAGTGATCCTCCCACGCCTAAGTAGCTGGCACCACAGGTGCATGCCACCATGGCTGGCTCTTTTTTTTCTTTTTTCTTTTTTTTTTTTTTGTATTTTTAGTGGAGACAGGATTTTGCCATGTTGCCCAGGCTGGTCTCGAACTCCTGAGCTCAAGCTATCAGCCTGCCTGAGCCCCTCAAATTGCTGGAATTATAGGTATGAGCCACTGAGCCTGGCCCATGAATACTTTAATATAAAGAAATAATGCAGTGGGCTGGGCACAGTGGCTCATGCCTGTAATCCCAGCACCTTGGGAGCCCAAGGCAGATCACAAGGTCAGGAGTTCAAGACCAGCCTGGCCAATATGGTGAAACCCTGTCTCTACTAAAAATACAAAAATTAGCCGGGCGTGGTGGTGTGCGCCTGTAGTCCCAGCTACTCAGGAGGCTGAGGCAGAAGAATCGCTTGAACCCCGGAGGCGGAGGCTGCAGTGAGCCAAGATCATGCCACTGCCCTCCAGCCTGGGTGACACAGCAAGACTCCATCTGGAAAAAAAAAAATGCAGTTAACGGTTTGACTCACGTGTCAAGTGAACACTGTTTTTTGATATAAATCTCTATAACGTATTCAACTGTATACTAACATCAACCTTTTGTATGAGTTAATATGAAGTCAAAAGTGTTGCTACTCTATTTCTAAACTGCTTGGCTCTTTGGATTTCTAAGAATAAACGATGATTCATCTACACTTTGTGTTACAGGAAATAATACACTAAGTTTATGCTAGTACTGAGAGGCCAGATAAACACAATCAAAGATATGTTATCTGTCTAAAATGATATTTTAAAGTATTTAAATCACTTATACGTCTGTTAAGCGGACAATGTATTGACAGAGCTAGAGGTAACTTACATTATCCACAACAACTATCCATGAATGAAGACATACTACATAAATAACTTATAGGCAACTCAAAATTCCATTTGGCTACTGGTTTCAATCTCCTTTTTTCTCTTTACTAACATGGCTAATAGAGCACCAAAACTGACAGCAATTTCCTCGCTTCTCTGTTAATTCTGAATGCTGGACAAGTAGCAATAAATAAATAAATAAATAAATAAGCCAAGAGTAGATTATACTTTAAAGCCAACAGAAAGATTCTGAAACTCAGAAACACGCTCCACATGGAATTCATACCTCAACTATGTGGTAGTTCAAGGGGATCTTGTTCTTCCCTGGATAGCTCACTAACTGTGCAGCACTATAAAAAGTGTAATTTAAGTTTAATAAGTATACGAAGATACAAGAAAAGTCAAATAAGCAGTTTCAAAAGCGATGTGTTTAGATATAAGCAAAGAAAAATCTTTTTTGAAATGTCCTAGATTTCAGTTACTTCATTTAACTATGGCATAAATTATTCTGTCTACCACAAGGAAAATCTTTACTGCATCCAAAATTTCTTGAAACATCAAAAGGAGTCTAGGTAATAACACTAAGGAAGCATATTCAGATGTCCTAACTTAAAGAAGTTTTAATACAGTAGATCACTCTCATAATACTATATTCATTTCCACCTTAAAATCTAAACCAAATTTTCCAAAGTTTAAGAAAATTTTATTAAAAAAAAAAATTCCAAAGCTTGGGTGTCTAAATGCTAGAAAACAGAGCAAAACCATTGGTATCCAAACCCAAAATAACTTGCCATTCAAGCTCTCCGTAGCATATGCTAAATATCCACACCAAACACACTGGCATCATATGCTTATTACTATAAAGCACCTTGAAAAGTACTATACAAGGGTGAAGAGCCTCGAGAAAGTAAAGCAAGTGTTTTTAGAAATTGATTTTAGCAAGACAGGGAGTCAGGAGGATAAAATTTTCTTACACTCTCAACATATATTTTGCTCTTACTGAATTATCAAAATTGCTGCTTTCTCTCCCTTCTAAAAGTACCACGAAAAGAATCTTACCAAGTCTTCCTTTCCTTCCAGTGGGATTTAATGATGCAGTGAAGATTCTCTTCTATTACAAATCTTTCCACTGAATGACTCCCTGGCATGACAGGACCCTGGAAAGAAAACCAAATGTGTACACTACAGGCCTAGAAAACAGATTTCTTTTACTTATTCAACAAATATTTGAGAGACTATTATGTTCCAGGCACTAAACTGGGTGATGGGGATAAAAGTTCTGAAGTGTTAAAGCTCTATATTTCAGGAAATTCCACTGTCATGTTCACTTATACCCCAGAGTATCAGCTGTAGTGTTTTTTCTACTACATCTCATACCTAACCATACAACCACTGCCTACTTTACACACCAATTATTATATGAAACTAAATAATTTTGGATAATACAAGTCTTACAGAGTTAATTTTTTAAACCAAGAGAGTGAATTATTTCCATTAATAACTATGGAGAGAAAAAATTCTATTCAAACACCACATAGCCATAAAAAGTCATGCATGAATTGAAAAATGCCCATAATATACTGTCTAAGCTCAAAACATATTCCCTACATGGCATTATTTTATTCTTAAGTATATTCATAGCAAACAGGTTCAAAACACACAAAATAGACCTTTAATAATGACTTTTGGATGATTCTAATTTTTTTTTATGATTTCTAATGTTTTTTAATAAACAACTTGTAAAAGGCCAGAACAAAAACAAAATCCTGTTCGTTTTGAGAGTAATAAGTATTTTATATATTTATACTCTCCTAGCAAGGGATGGATATGCACCTTACAGAGGTGATACCAATTAAATATAAATACATGAGAAACAAATTTTGAGGTCCCATTCTAGTTTCCCCTGCACAAAAAAAAAATACCTGACCACAAACATTAGCAGTCTTAAATGTAAACCAGATTTTCAGTTAGATATATCTAAGTAGATCATTACATAATTTTGACTGAAGTATTTGGTTACATATGGAATATAGCAAAGACGGCAGGAAGCTGATAATTTTGTATATGTAACTGATTATCTGACACATTTTTATTCCAAAATAGATTACATATATACTAAATTCCTACTGGTCATAAGCACTTTACCACAGGACAGAAAAGAGACAATAGAAGAAACTCAAATTTGACTTAGGTGGTAATATTAATTTTTATGGCAATAGTTTTCAACTGGGGGCAATTTTGCTCTTGAGGGGACATATTGCACTCTCCGGAGATATTTTTGGTTGTCAAAACTGAGGCAGGGAGAGTGCTATTGACATTTAGAGGGTAGAGGTCAGGGACACCGCTGAGCATCTTACAATACACAGGATAGTACCCACAATGAAAATTATAAATTTTCTTAACTGTACAATATACAATTATAACAGTACAATGGCTGCCAGGAAACTTGACTTTGAAATAAAGAATATGTATATTAAAAATGATAAACTCAGCTTAGACTAATCTTTGGAATTTTTTAATTAAAAATACTTCTAACATTTGTTTTCAAATAGTCATACAATATGAATAATCACAAGACAGGCTGTGTTGCCTAGAGAGGGACCATATCTAAAACTAGGTACTTTTATTGAGAAATAACCTTATTAAGTATAATTATGGACAGGTGCAGTGGCTCATGCCTGTAAGCCCAACACTTTGGGAAAATGAGGCGGACGAATTGCTTGAGCCCAGGAGTTCAAGACCAGCCAGGGCAACATGGCGAAATCTCAACTCTACAAAAAATCTGCCAGGCTAGGTGATGCATGCCTGTGGTCCCAACTACTCAGCAGGCTGAAGTGGAAGGATCGCTTGAGCACAGGAAGCGGAGGTTGCAGTGAGCTTAGATCTCACCTCCAGCCTGGGCAACAAAGTGAGACCCCATTTCGAAAAGAAAAAAAAAAAAAGAAAGAAAAATTGCCAGAATGACTGAGCATTCATCATGTGACAGACACTGTTCTTGTTCTATGCATTTTACATGTTAATAATTTAATCCTCGTAACATAAGATATATACTACTATTACGAGATATATACTATTATTATTACCTTCAGGAAACGAAAGCACAGGGAGGTAAATAACCTTCCCAAATTCACACAGCTAGTATTTGGCTAAACCAAGATTAAAACACAAACCAACGTAGCTCTAAAAACCCAAAATCCACACTCTTAGCCTGCAAACTGTGCACGTCTCTCTAATCTATTTACACATGCCAAATATAACTTCTTGCATAATGAGGTGATATCATTCACTGAATTATCATTCAGTGATATCATTCACTTCATTCACTTCATTGCATAATGAGCTGATATCATTTACTTCATTGCTACTGACCTTCTTAGATAAAAACAACTCAAAATTAAAACATACCACAGGCATAATTCAAGCGGGATTAACCCACAAGCACAATGCAACACAGGTCACATCTAGGACTTTTAGTCGGTCACTTACCTCGGGATCATCTGTGTAATCAAACATTCTGAAGATGACCCTTGGCATTGGGTACATTGAATCTTCAGTGTGAGGAGGTGGTGTAAAAGGAGGCAGATTGTGCTGCAGTGCTTCACACAGGATGCTGTCAAAGGCAAGATAAGGTCTTAGGATGTGCCGTTCCTGCCAGCGATCCTTTTTCAATTTCTGAATCTGGGCCCACAGGCAATCTAAATACTAAAGACAGATTAATTTTTAATCATTAATATAATTAACATTTTGACTAGACAAAATGAAAAACCACTACCCTTTAAAATACAGGATACAAAAGTAAGCTAACTTGTAAGATGGTACAAAAAAAGGTGCTAAGTTTTTGTTTTTATTTCACTTATAAAGTCTACCTGTTTGGAACTGTCTGTTTTTACATTTTTCAAATTGAGCATTTTAATAAATATATATCAACTCTGTAACAGCTGGCATTCCAAGAACAAGGGAATATTTCAATCACATTCTATCATCTATTAAAAATCTACCATACACCTAGAGCTATGAGAAGGAGCTATCATGAAATGTAGAAACACAGCCAAAGGGTAAAGTGGAATGGTCTGAGTATCTTACAGAGATAAGAATCTATTCAAGAGCTGACTGTGTTTGTATCACAAGAGACTGAAATCAATTTACCTCTTCTTGTGGATGTGGTTTATCAGCAGTCCATACCTGTAACATGGGTACATGAGTCTTTTGGCGTCTTCTAAAGATAAAAATGAAAATCTACATTTAGGCTTTTAAAAACATGAGATGCTCAGTCACCTTCATAGTTATTAAAATGCAAATTAAAGCAATGAAATAACATTTTACCTACTGGAGTGGCAGATATCAACTGTTTTGATAATGTACCGTGTATCATCAAGATGCAGGTCAAGATTCAGTCTCAAACATTGTTGACAAAGAGGTTAACTGGTATAATCTCTTTGGGAGAGTATAATCTCTTTGGAAGGTAATCTGACTAAATCTATCAAAATTGTTTAGAACCTTCAATCCAGCAATGCCATTTCTAAAAATTTATATACCCCACAAATATATTTGCACATGTACATAAAGATATATACACAAAGATATTCACTGAAACATTGTTTATAACAGCAAAAGATTGAAAATAACCTAAACGTCCACCAACAGGAGACTACGGAAATCATGGTACATTAAAAAGTGAAATACCCTACAACTGTTAAAAAGAATGAGTAAAGTATTTTTATGCAAAAAATCCAAGTTATAGTAAGAAAAAAAAAAAAAAAAAGCCAAGTGAAGAACAGTGTGTATACTGGGCTATCATTTGAATAAAATAAAAAAGAGAAGGATATGTATACACACACAGAAGATTCTTTTTTTTTTTTCTTTTTTTTTGAGACGGAGTCTCACTCTGTCACCCAGGCTGGAGTGCAGCGGCGGCACCATGTCGGCTCACTGCAACCTCCGTCTCCTGGGTTCAAGCAATTCTCCTGCCTCAGCCTCCCGAGTAGCTGGGATTACAGGCACCCACCACCACGCTCGGCTAATTTTTGTAGTTTTTAGTAGAGATGGTTTTTCACCATGTTGGCCAGGCTGGTCTCGAACTCCTGACCTCAGGTGATCCACCTGCCTTGGCCTCCCAAAGTGCTGGGCTTACAGGCATGAGTCACTGCGCCCAGCCAAAAGATTCTTATTTTTTAAGCTTAACTTTACTTAATAACCAACTAAGTAGCTATTAACAGTTATCCAAAAAAAGCACTTAAAAAAGAGAAAATGAAACTTAACATCAAAAACAATCTGTAAAAACCTAAGGGCCACATAACCATTACCATGTTGCTGGATAGTTAAGCATAAATTTACTAAAAAGACCTATTTATTATTATTGTATCTAACAATATAAACCAAGCTTTTACATTGGCTTGGGAGAGATGGGTAATGGGAAGACATGTGACTATTTTAATTGAAATGTGTCATATTACTTAAGAAGTACTGGCTGGATGGAGGGTTAAGGACCACTGTTTTAAGAGCTTGATTTAGGATTAATTTACATGAAATAAATATATTGTATGTGCTAAGACAATGGTTCTCCACTTGTGAAATGTGTTAATAATACAGATGTCCAAATCTCTCTCTCAAATTGTATAATTTATTAGGTCTGGGGGTTGGGGTCTGAGTATTTTAAGTACCACAGGTAATTCTTATCCACACTAATATTTGAGGAACTATTGCACTAGGGTGTTTTATGTCTTTTATAAACATATAAAAGCAGCTTAAAAGAAGCTATATTACCAACTGTCCTTTGCACTGGCAAAAGTAAGCAAACCATATCTGACTACTTTGAGGTCTCAGTGAGTTAAAACAGCAGGAGAACAGGATTACCTAGAAAATACCTTCAGGAACTCTACAGCTTATTTTTGAGAAACTCAAATGATATCACTGATATAAGATATCCTTTATCTAAGCAACAAAGAGTACTATGAGCTGTGCCCTTACTTAAGATAGCTTTCAGTGTTGGCAAAGATGCGGTCCATCTCTGCATCTTTCTTTTCGTACAACTCCTTTCCAACCCAGGGCAAAGATGACAGAAATGCATACACATACCAATCTCGTCGCACCTAAAGGATTTTTAAAAAGTTAAGTTTAAAATATGCTTTAATTATATTCGTTCATATTTTATTTATTCTTGAATGAAATCCTATGGAAGCTATTTAATAGGACTTAAATAAGACACCTGGTTTATACAGAGCACTTCTAGATATATTAGTTCTAATCTTACTAGACAGCATCATTTAAATCAACATACAGATATTATGAGAACCCACCAGTGTGCCAGTCAACTTAATTTTTAGATAGTAAGAACTTAAAGTGTGATAGTCTGCTGTTATTTTTTCTTTATTGCTAATGGGTTATCAGCAAAAAATTCCTGGTACTATATGGAAGTACCAGGATTCAGTAACCCCTCAAGAACCCCTCAAGATTCAGCATGAGGGGTTCTCTTACCTGAGGTACATCTTCTTCCTGAGTTACGCTTACAAAATTTTCAAACATAGCAACCATTGATGGGGCGGCAATCACATGACAATTCACAAGATCAGATAAAAAACGGACCTGTTGGGGCAAACAATTTCTGCTATTAAACCTAAATGTTCTTTATAATAACTACAAAATAAGCAATCTTGTATAGGTTAAACTATTGGTCTGAAAAACTATAGCCTAAGGGCTGAATCTAGCCTACTACCTGTTTTTTGCATAGCTGGGAAGTAAAAATGGTTTTTACATTTTTAAATGCTTGAAAAAAAAATCAAGAGTATTTTATGACGCATACAAATTACATGAAATTCAAGTTTCAGTGTCCATAAGTAAACTTAATGGAATAGCCACGCTCATTCAGTTACATGTTGTCTATGGTTGCTTTTGTGCTACAATGGCAGAATTGAGAAGTTGTAACAAAGACTATATAAAGGACAGCAATCTGTGAGTTCATAGGTTTCTATGCTATACTACATCAAGAATCCAGATTGTAAAATATTCTAGCTACTTCAACCTATAATCTCCTTTTCTGTTTGGCTGTAATTTTCACTGAATTACTGAAATGGAAATTACAGAACACATATTTATTGGGTGTGCTTAGTGTGCTATTGCTAAACACTACTAAAAGTCACTGTTAGGGGACCCATTCTAGTGGAACAAGCACAATCTCAATACAAAGGAACGACTCCCACACTAAAAGGCAAATTAAGCATTTTTTAGGAACAATGACAAAGGGAGCTGGGGAAAGCATCACAAAGGAGGTAACAATTAGGCTAGGTCATAAAGGATAAGCAACAGTCTCAAGTAGTGAGCAAGCAGGGCAGTCTAGGAATAGAGGTTCAAAAACAAGGTGTGTTTAGGGATCTGCAAGTTATTTTGATATTGCTGGAGAGCGTATGGGAGACAAGAATAGAGAAACAGACTGGGGAAACCATAAAAAGTCAGGCTAAAGAGTCTGGACTTTAATCCTATAGCCTGATGGGTGTCCAAACTTTTTTGATTGTGTACTCAGTAAAAAAGAATTTGATCACATATCTTCAACACATACATACATATTTATGATATACACTGGATCACCATTAATCTATGTATTATTAGTAAGGCTTAATTTCATTTCCACTTAAGATAAATAAGAGTTCTTAATATTCACTTCCTGCAACCCAAGGAATCATCTTGTGCACCAGGCTTTTAAGACCACTCACTGTAGACAATGGGAAGGAACTAAGGTTTTTTTAACCAGTAACCAACATGTGCAGAGCCTAGTTATAGAAAGACTAGTCTGGTGCCACTGTAGAACACAAAGTGAAAAGCAGAGAATCTAGATGCAAAAAGATCAGTTAAGAGGCTATTAAGAACATCTGGAGGAAGGCATAAACTATGCTAGAGGCCCTGGAGACCAAGAAAGGACAGATCTGAGAGAAATTAGGGAGACAGAATTGACAGGGACTGGGAACACCTATGGTACAAGAGGGCAAAGGGAAGACATAAATTAATGCTCAGCTTTCTAGACGGGTTATTCAGTACACAGTGGCCACTGTATGAGCTGGGGAGAGGGCAGAAAAAAGGAGGTATGAATGATGCATTAATTTAGGCACTTCCTAGTGACGTATCTGAAGGCTATGCAGCTAGCATCTGGAATACTGGACTGGAGCTCAGGAGAAAGGTTGGAGATACGGTTACAGATTTGGGGGTATCGTCAAAATAAAGGTGGCTTATGAAGCTATGAAAGTGAATGAGAATTCTTTAGGAGAGCATTTTAAATTATTTGGTTGTAGTTCACCTTCTCCCTCCATCCCAACAGTAGTCATAACATACCAACAAACAAACAAACTCACCAAATACACAGCTTCATTATAATTGTTTGCTTTCAATGATTCTTTAAGTTGACGAATCATGGCTTCTACAAATTCTCCACCAAAATTGTAATTCCTGGCATTCAGTAGTCCAACTAATGTTGTATAAATTGTCAGCTTCTCAGGTAACAGGCGTGCACTGATTTAAGAACCCAGTATAACAAGAAAACCCCAAAACAATGGCGTTAAGTTGCTGAATTTTATGTGAATCTTTTTATCATTCCATTAACTTTGGAACAGGATTACTTTTAGCTATGTCTTTAAAAATACTTCAGAAAAAGCATGTCATTAAGAAATGTTACATAGTCCTGTAATTTTTCATTTTAATTCATTAGTTAATCTAAGAGTTAAGAAAGTAAATGATTTAATTGTAAAGTTATCATACTGAAATAAACAAAACTAATGCTACAACAGTTTTTCTTCAAGTGTGCTTAGTGGAACTGAATAGCATTTCCACAAAACATGGTTTCCATGGTAAAATAGCTCAGAAATCCTGGGTGAAACAAGCCTCTTTAATACAGAATCATTAAGGGGGGGTGTGCAGCATTCAGAATTTCTAAACTTAGCTAACCAAATGTCATGGAACTAGAATTCTACTTTGAGAAACACTATTCTAGTTGTTTAGAAAAGATGCACAATTAACACGAGTTTCATCTAAGTTCCTACCAGTTTAATTATTGAATTTTTTAAAAACGTACTCTGATATAGTTAAGATTTGTTTACATCTCAGTTGCTTACTCCAAGTGTGTTGATTTCATTAAAGTTATTTAAAAACTATGGGAAAGGATTACAATAAACCTCTAGAAAAAGCAATTTTTCCTAATTTAGGCAGCCTTTAGAATTAGCTCAAAAAGCAATAAGAATTCATAATCATTCAGTGCGCAAGAGATTCTCTTTGACTTGTTTTCCTAAAGTATGTAGTAGAACATCAGGGACAATCAAGGTCTTCAAAAAAAATACCTGTGTTGATGGTAACTGTGCTCCCTGAAACCCTCCCAAAACCAAAAATTAAAAAAGAACACTGCAAAGCAATACAAGTTCAGCCTTAAACAAACAAGGCTTCCAACAGTTTAAATACTACTCCATTTTAATAAAGGGTTTCAGAAGATTTCCTTAGTAGTTTCTTAAAGTTACCTTCACTTCATCTAAACTAAAAGGCTGAGAAGTGATAAACATCACCTTCATAATTTAAAAACACCTCATGGATACATTACAATTTCATGTAACTACAAAGACTCCTATTTATCCAGAGAGTATGCCTATTAATAGTGGTTTCCAAAGCATCTCCAGTCTTCCAAGAAGGGCTATTACTTGAGTTACCAATTCCCAAATCTGTTTGGTACTACTAATTTAAAAATGTAAGTATCATACATTTAAATGTACATGCTTAAAAATATATATCTGAATGAGACAGTATCTACTATCTCTATAAAAAGTCAACTAAAATGATTCTAAGGTTCTAAGAAATAACACGTAAAGAAAATGTTCAATTTTAGTTTTATCCCTAAGAAAAAGAGTTCACCAAAGGGCCAAAGGTTGGCTCATTTGTACAAATTTCCCCATAGAAGGAAAGCCAAGGACATACAGAACATAAACATGTATTTTGAACATTTCCCAAAGCATTTAAGAGTAGATAATACATTATCACCTGGATTCATAAATCTTTTGCATACATACACTGTACAAAGAAGCCTTAAGATCTTGCTCTTGTAGTTAGGAAGATCAGCTTCCAAAACACCAGCCAAGCCTTCTAGGTTGCTCTCCAAAGAGCAGGCACTCTGTAGAGGACATCACATTAAATATCTGTCAAGTACTCAGCAATATAAATTTATTTTTAAAAATCTATTTAAATGTAAATATATATATTTTAAAATCTATCATTTTAAAATCATTACCAATCATCTGTCCTTTCAATTGCTATTTTAGTGAACTAAAATAAAAATTTCTGCATGATCATTAAAATAGTCTTACATGCATACAGAGCTATAATGGGTTTAGTATAAATCAATTCAGATAGTTATTGTTCTTTAGAAATCCATGAAAAGTGGACGAGTGAAATTTAAAAACTAAGCAGTCTATGATAGCAGAATAAGTATTAGAAATGGGAGGACACCATGGGCTCTATTTTACCTCTTTGACTAATTCACTCTCTTACTCTGGGCAAATTATCTCAAGTATTCAGGGCTGATGTAGTTCATGCATAAATTAAGGGGTCTATACCCTAGGTCCCTTCTAAGGCTCATCTTCTATGAAAATTATTAATTACTAAAGTACTAAAAATGATCAATTATCTACATCCCAAGGGCTTCAGCATGGATTCAATTTGGGATACAGATGCATGGTAATACCAGCTTTGCCAAAATGTAGTCCAAGTTTTCAGCTGCAAAAATTAATCAAAGCACAGTTAACCACATTCTTAAACTCATCACAGCCTGTGCCTATTGTGTGACATACCTTTTCTCCTACTTTGCATATTAAAGATTCCAAATGATCTTCAGTTTCATTTGCATCAGAGGTCTTTCTCCTTTTGTGAGGCTGCCCACCTATTTCAGCAACATAAAAAATTAACATTACATGATAAATCTGCTACCACAAATTTTATCTAACCTTTTAGGCTATAATCTCTTTTCTACCAGGCCCTATGTTTTTACAGAGTAGAAGCTCTTCACAGACCCTCCATTTCTCAGACTAAGCTAGATTAACCAACAGCCTCCCATTCCCAGAGCCACTATATACAATAACTCCAGGAGGCATTATTTATGTTAAATTTTGTGTGAATAGTGCCCATGGAGCTATGCAATCAGCAGCCCTGTCCATTTCTGTGGACAAGCTGGAAAGCTGCCAACAACATGTTAAACACTAGTAGTTAGAATACTCATGTACCGCTACTCCCATTCTTTTAACTTGAGTTGTTTACTGATCCTCAGTTGCTTGTTCCGAAACCCGTTAGTACCAGTAGTATTCATTAGTCTAATAATGTAATTATTATGTAAATGACAAAATAAGGCTGCAAAACCAAGTCGAATGCTTTGGAAAGACTTGATCAGAAAAAAAAGCTGTCATATCAGCTATAAAGAGGAAAGCTTCAAAAGATGGGAAAAAGGAGCATAAAACATTAGGATTTCTCACTTGCTTCACATGTTTCTAAGCTCTAATCTCAAGTCTTCAATTAACAATTTCAGTTCTGCATATGATGCAGCACAACGGTATAGTTTATCCTAAATAATGGGAACAAGTCAGTATACATATATTCAAAGAAAAGTCCTGAGCACTATATCAAATAATTGGTGGAAAAAAGGACCACGTTTTACAATTCCTGCTTTAACTAGCTTTTATTAACTGAATTACTGATAACTGATTTATTTAAAAACCATATCATTCGAATAATCTCTATGTTTTTTAAATCTACCATTCTAAAATCATTACCAAGCATCTGTCTTTTTCATTGCTCAACAATTCAAGTTGAATGAAGGTGTGCTAAAAATTAACCTCAAACACCTGTCTATTAAGACTCTTGCTGTTTCTATCTCTTACCACTTTGTTTAAACCCTTAACACACTCACCTAAGTCCTTTTGTGGTATAACATAAAGCTTAAAAAATTAAAATAATAGTGTTAAGTATGGAACCTGATGCTGCTGCTTAAACACTTTGGCTAGTCTAATAGAATTCAATTTTCGACTTCTATTGATTCGATTATTTGGTCAGCATATGGACAAGAAAGCAAGAGCCTGTAACTGTGCAGGGAATCGGTATTAATAATGAAAATCTGCAGCTGGATATACGGTTACACAGTAGCAAGTTATATATAACTTCAATCTTCAGACCTGAACAGCCAAAGGAATTATTGTTACAAAGTTCATAATCACTTACTTGCCTCTGGAACACTTGGCTTGAAATGATGTATGGTGATTCTCATAAAACACAGCACCTGGCTACTCTAAGCTTGGAATGTTAAATCTATTGAATGACTGAAATGATCTTCAGATACCACATGAACTGAAGCTGAATAAAACGAATCTATTACTATCCACACAGGACCTGAGGGGGGGCATTATAAAGGTTACAGGGTAAGACACTCTGTGTGTCAACTTCCCAACCCATTAATTACCATGATAACCTGACTGAATGTCCACTGACTATAATTTTGAAAGGATAATGCCACAAGAAGTATAATATGCATGCAGCATGAGAGCTGAGATGTATTTATTCCTAGAGATATCTGCCTGTGTAAAGTTGTAGACATGTGTGGCAGAGAGGTTCAGGGACCTTGATTCTTAAGTATATATCAAACCTAAGTCACAGGACCTATCAAGGTTCCACCACCCAAAGTGCCAAATTTCACGCAAAGGTCTTTTATTTCCAGGATTCACTTATTGAAAAAAACAAAGCATAACTGATGTAATATTTACGCAAGCTGCCAGCTAGGACATTCAAATAGCCTTCTTCTACAGCAGTAGTTCTCAACAGGGTGTAGATTTTGCTCCCAGTGGTCATCTGGCAATCCTTGGAGACATTTTTAGTAGTCAAAACTAGGGGAAGCAACCGGCATCTAGTGGGTAGGGGCCAGGCATGCTGCTAAATATCCCACGTTGCATAGGGCACCTCCCAAAACAAATAACTGGCCAAGAATGTCAATAGTGCTGATGTTAAGAAACTGTATTCTAGAAAGCAGAGCTCCTCAGAACCAAATTTCAGTGAGGTTGGGAGAATGCAGATGCTGAAAAACTAGCTGAATGAGAGCAGTTATTTTTTGTTGTTGTTTTTTAAACCTTAAGCACACTGTTCCCTTCTTTCTGGTTCATCTATTTTGCCAACCCTTTATTCCACCTCTACAGTCTTCCTAACTTAACTTTCCAGCTGGCTTGTTCCAGTTTGGAATCATACCACAGCCTTTAAAGCAACCCTCCTAGGCCCTCTTATAAGCTTGAAAAGGGGAAAATAGTGCTGTGGGAAGAGAAGGTATGATTTCTGAGAAACAACTAGAAAATACATGTACATAGTCACATCTCTGAACTGCAAACCCTCTGTTCATTTTGGCTATATTAAAGGACAAGATTTGTCTGGAGAATGGGAGGAGGCAGAAAGTATTAAGACGTAAGAAATGTTCCACTCTCACCTGATAGTTGAGAGACTATAAAGGGGTGAAAACTACAGACAAAATCTGAACTTAAGAACAGAAACATGATATTGAACTCAGAAGACAACCTGGGTAAGAGAACAGGCAAATGAAATAAAACAATACGAATACAATTTGGGGAATGAGCTAAATGTACCCTGAAGAAAACGTATCTATGGTAGTTCCCAAGGCAAGAACAGATTTTTTATTAAAATTTAACTATGTAAAAGTTTTAAAATGTAAATTAAAGATAACATTACCACTTCACTCAGACAGACTTGGCTAGTATAGAGAAGCAGGTATAAAATCCATCTGAAAAGATCTTAATAAACCAAATAAATTTCCCCTCTATAAGGCAATCCTAATTTTATATGGGTACACTGTATATCTTATAGCCTTACAAGAAATTTTAGACCCACAAAATGGAAAACAGAAACCAACCCTGTAAAATAAAAAAGTAAAGTAACTAAAACCAACAAGTTCAACATTACGTTTTTAAACCTTAAGCACACTGTTCCCTTCTTTTTGGCTCATCTATTTTGATATTGAACAACTTCAAAGAAAGATAACATGCCTTGAGCCTGCAGATTTAAAACAGAGGCAACCATCACTTCTGAAATAAACTATACTCTCTCAAAATAACAAATCCTTTCACTTCTATTTTTTTCTTTAGTTAAGTAAAAAAATCAGCCACAGTCTAAAGGACAAGGATCTAATTCTAAGAAGCTTAAATGGGGCTAATACAGCAAATCTGAAATTTTTGTAAATTGCCAAAATTCCCGAAATTGTATTCGTATTGTTTCTAGCTAAGATTTTGAACAATCTAAATCCTTTCTTAAAAGAACAAACAATGGCCTGCATATCCCATAGTAACTAAAAAGCTTCAGAGGCATTTTTAAAACAAGTCTAAGCAATTAGTTAAGATTTAGCACTGGACTAGTATCCATACACGTTACTTTCCATTTAGCATTTCCTTTTCCTTGTTTATAAATGGACTACTACATGAACTTCATTGGTATAGCCTCCTAATCCTACCCCCCTGAATCTTTGATAGTCGAGTCTCAATACACAAGTATAATTTTATAATCTCCCTATAAGATGCGACCCTCTGCTATCTCTCTAATCTTATCTCCTACAACTTCCCCCTCACTCACTCTGCTCCAGCACCACTGGCCTCCTTGCTCTTCTGTGAACATGACAGGAACCCTATAGTCTTCAGGCTTTTGCGCCCATGGTTACTTTTGGATCACTGCTTTTCCCCATACAGCTATATGGCTGCTACCTTACCTCTGGCAAGTCTTTGTTCAAATGCCATTCACACCGAGGCCTTCTCTAACCTACTTACATAAAACAGTAACTTCTCCCTCACAGAAATCTCTCCCCCCTTTACCTGATATCACTCCATAGCACCTGTCACTATATGATACACTATACTTTACTTGACTGTCTTTTCTCTACTCTAGAGGGGAGGCTCTATCTTTATATTGTCCACTGTTGTATGGCAAGTAATTAGGACAGAGCTTGGCACTGTTAAGTATTTGTTGAATAAATGATTTTATATATATATATGTATGACTTTCCATATGCTTGCTTCTATACATACAGTATATATTATAATTGTTATATGTAAAATATATATTAGAGTCTACATTTTATATAAACATAAACTTATATAATATATAAACAAACTTATATAATATATACACTTATATATTATATAAATATATATTTAAATATATATAATACATTCTATTATAGTTTTTATATATATATATACACACTATATAGAGAGTCAAGCATATGGAAAGTCAGGGCAGTGAATGACAGCAGCTGACAATTGTCCAGAAATGCTCAGATGCATCTATTTAATTCTGACTGTAATAATTCCTAGCCTATTTTAAAATAGCCTTCTATAATCCTTAAGCTTCTAAGATTTCTTATTTTTTAAAAAATAGATGTTTAACTAAAAGGAAAGCATCCAAAATAATCTGATTCAGATCACTGTGTAGGGTAAACTCCAGCTGATCGTTATCCAAATTGTGGCAATTGACAAAAATTTCACATTTGCTGTATTATCAAACATGAACTGTATCTGCCTCTCCCACACTAAAATATCAACCATAAAAACCTTTGCTTAATGAATGCCTTGTTTTACTTGTCTTATTTACTCTGAGGTTCTCGCGGCAAGACCCAAATGGACAGTGATTTGGCTGCCAGCTGGTGTTAAAAACAAGCCAACTCCAAGAAAGTTATGTAAGTCTCCCAATAACCAAAGCAAAAGTTATTTTCCTACATATTTCCATTCCAATTCTCTAGGATGCCCTACAATGACATTTCCTCTCTCTTTAGGGATTACCTCTAAGTGAGAAAAAGGAAGCATAAGAACAACAAAGAAAATGGAAAGAACAAAAGACTCAAGTTCTCCAGCCCCCAAGTAATGACTTGAGAAGTATATTAGTTTTTGACTAGTCAATTACAAAGCATATGAAAATTGTATTATCGGCGGGCGCAGTAGCTCACATCTGTAATCCCAGCACTTTGGGAGGCCGAGGCGAGTGGATCACCTGAGCTCAGGAGTTCAAGATCAGCCTGGGCAACATGGCGAAACCCCGTCTCTACAAAAAATACAAAAACAAAAAAAAAATTAGCCGGGCGTGGTGGCCCGCGCCTGTGGTCCCAGTTACTTAGGAGGCTGAGGTGGGAGGATCACTTGAGCCTGAGAGGCGGAGGTTGCAGTAAGCCGAGATCGCGCCACTGCACTCCAGCCTGACAAAGAATGACACTCTGTCTCAAAAAAAAAAAAAAAAAAAGGAGGGAATTGTATTTTCTGTGCCTTGTACAGAGGTTACACAAGAAACCTCTTGTGTTAGAAATCAAAGCACGCAGCATAGTTATTTAATTTATACCTGTGTAGTGAGGAGAGCCCTGGACTGGATTTGCTCTTGCTAGTGTTTGGGAACTGACAGCTGTCCCTCCATCTTAGTTATGCTCAGTCTCTAGACCCTTAGGTGTCAGATAGAAAGCTGGACTAGAATATCCTCTCAAGCTATGCGTTCGTAGAAATCTGGTGTTTCACTATTAAAACTAAATGCATGCAATTCTGCCTCCACCTCAACTGCCACAACACTCAAGGAGAGACAAACGTTAGTAGATAAAACTTACTCAATTTAAAATGTCTGTTATGGGTTTTTTTCTGACATTGACAGCATCTGCTAACGTTTACCGCCTCTTAAGCGTTGGCAAATGATAAAACATCATTGTTGCTGATGTGTATTACCTCATTTAACCTTCACAAAAACCAGAAGATATATATATCATTACTTCTGTATTACAGACTAAAGTTTAAGTAGATTACATAACCTGGACAAGATCACCAAGTAAACGGTAGGGTCTGGCTTTGAACCTAAACCCTCTGGTTCCAAAGTCTCATCTCTTAACCACTACTATACACTCTCTTCAAAAAACAATACACTAAAATGTTAATAATAGAATTACTCTAAGTTTCACTTTTTTGGTGTGTGGATTTGTGTTTTTGACCGATTGTAAGGCTTATGTGTAATATAAGCTTTTTTTTTGTTAAAACTAGAATTATTCAGTCTTTATGAAGGCAACACTATGATCTCCACGAGCACAATCATCCAAATGAAGATGGGAACCCCTGTTCTAACTCTCTCAGAGGCCTGAAGTTAGTTTTCTAGCACTCTCTCTCACACAAGGGAAATGCGCTTATGGCCAGTTCAAAATCTGCAGTAACCTGTGTCTGTTTATTAGGCACCTCTTGGGCGTGGGTAAGACAATATTCTTTCCCTGCAGCTTGAAAGAAGGGAAATCAACGGATGACCACTACCGGAACAGAGTTCAGACTGCAACTCATGAGATCTCTCAGTCCTTTCCTTCAGTGAATTCTTCCGAGCCCTTTTCAGGTGCAGCTTTGAAGGTTAAAACGAGACACTAGGACCAGTGGGTCCCTAAGAGGCGGCAGCACAGACACAGGTGTGCTTCCCTGCTCCGTGGTGCTACGGCCGAAATTCTGAAGCGTCCTTAGAGACCAAGGGTCTACCCATGGGGTTCACCAGGCCTTCTTTCCCGAGGATCGGCCCTTGACTCAAAGAACTGGGGCGGGGGAGAAGTCGCTTTCTAGAAGCCGCCCGGCCACACCACCACTGTATTCTCCTCTTTCCCTCCGCGGCTCCCCGCACGTTCCCGGGGAGAAGAGCTTCCAGTCTCTTCCGTGGACACCCAAAGACGCCGAGCCTCGGCTCCCAACCGGGAGCGGCCTCCGCGGCCGGGCCGCAGGCACTCACCGTCGTTCTCGTCGCTGTGCCGCCGCCGCGACATGCCGCCCTCCGGTGCGCCGCTGAACCGAGAGGCCAGGCGGTAGCGCTGCAGGAACTGTCCGGTCGCTAGCCGACGCAAGGACAGCTGCAAGGCGCGCGGATGGGCCGGCACGCAGGCGCACTAGCTCGCCACGGCCCCGGAAGAGCAGGAGAGGCCGCCGGGTGGGCTAGGCGCTGCGAGAGCCGGCGTGAGGAAGCTCAGTGGGCTACGAACGTCTGGCACACACGCAACCGCCCCCTCGGGCTGCCTCCGCCTGCCGGCTACTTCTTTCTCCCGCCTTCCGCTCTATGTCCTTCCGGGACCACGCAGAAAGTGCCGCCGCTTTGGCCAGTCAGAGCCCCCGGGCCGCGGTCGTCTTACGCGCGGAGGCGGGTGGTGCCGGCGGCCGCTCTAGTCCCCGCCTCTGCTCAGGCCGGTCCTCCAGGGCGTCTCAATGGTTTCCCGGCTGCCCTTGCGCCGACGCCAGGAGACTTCCGGAGCTTGGTGACGTCACGAGCGAGCTTTTCTACCCAAATACGCGGCGGGGGAATAGGCTCGAGGGCGATGAGCAGTGACAATTGCTAGGCAGAGACAGTGCAGGGAAGAGAGACCTAAGAAAGGATCAGGACTGGCGGGTATGTGCTCATCTACTCCCACTTTCCGGCTTTTGCCGCCTTGGGAAAAGTGGGAGGAGAGGTTGGGCCGAGCTCGGCATGCGGGGTGGGGCCTGGGCAGGAGGCGGTGCCGCACGTGCCGCCCCTTGGTATGGAAAGGCCGGCCCTGACGCGAGCGTGCTGCTCCCGGCTTGCCGGCTGTCCGTCATTTTCCCTAAGTTGTTTGCTTAGGAAGGAACAAATGATTGTTTTAGTAATCTGTTTTCAAGGGTTATTGGGTACCTGTATGCCTGTGTGTGAGCGTCCCCTCCCCTGATGTCTTTATGAGCACCATACTGGCTTATCTGCTTTGTCCATGGCCATCTGAAATTTCACTCTCCCGGCCTAAAATTCTCCTTCGGTGTTACCCATTTCAGTAAATGACGTCATCCATCGGCTGCTTAATCCAAAAATTTAGAGAGTCTTTCTTAGCTCTTTTCCCTCACTTTTTACATAACAATTATCTGTAAACCCTGCCTGCCCTGCTGTCAACACAAATCCAGAATCAGATCATGTTACTGCTTTGTTTAAAAGTCTCCTATGACGGCCGGGCGGGGTAGCTAACGCCTGTAATCCCAACACTTTGGGAGGCCGACGTGGGCGGATCCGCTTGAGCCTAGGAGTTCAAGACCCACCTGGGCAACAAGGCGAACACCGTCTTTACAGGAAAAAAAAAATTAGCCAAGCCTAGTGTTTGGCCCCTGTAGTCCTAGTTACTCGAGGGGAGGGTTGGGGGCCGAGGTGGGAGGATCCCTTGAGCCCAGCGGTGATCGCACAGTGCACTCCAGCCTGGGCAACAAAGTGAGACCGTGTCAAAAAAAAGTCTCCTACGACTTTTCATTGCACACTCCATGCCATGGCCTGTGGGGTTCTACTTCTCCTCACTGTACTCCAACCACTCTTTCTGTTCTTACAATAAGTCAAGCTTGTTCTTATTTTAGGAATTTATACTATTTCCTTTACCTGAAGGTCTCTGGTTCTAAATCTGCGTGGCTGGCTGTTGGTCACTTAGGTCTCAGCTCAAATGTCAGGTCCTTAGTGAGGCCTTCTTTGGTTACCCAATCGCTGTTTTATTTCATTCAACGAATATTATATTTATTAGCATTTAGCACCTCCTAGGTGCCAGGCAGAGTTCTGAATGCTGAGGATGTAGAGGTGAACAAAGGAAAACCCATGCTCTCTTGGCGCTGATATATTCTAACGACCCATTCAGGAATAGCCACAAATAGTGCCATCATAGGTAGTGAGCAACGGGAGAGTAGTAGATGAAATCAGAGAGGTAGGGGGAAGGTGCTCTGTGAGGACTTTGGACGTTATCCAAGTAAATTGAGAAGTCATTGGAGTATGATTTTTTTTTTTTTTTTTTTTTGAGACAGGGTCTCGCTCTGTTGCCCAGGCTGGAGTGCAGTGGCACAGTCTTGGCTCATTGTAACCTCTGCCTCTTAGGTTCAGGCAATTATTGTGCCTCGGCCACCCAAGTAGCGGCAATTACAGACATGCGCCACAACACCAGGCTAATTTGTGTATTTTTAGTAGAGATGGGGTTTCGCCATGTTGGCCAAGCTGGTCTTGAACTCCTGGCCTCCCAAAGTGCTGAGATTACAGGCATGAGCCTCTGTGCAGGGCCAGTCTGACTTATTTTTTTAGTAGTTACTTCTCATGCTCCCAAAGGAGGAAGATAGTTCAGTTTTTGCAGTAATTATGGCTGCAAATGATAGTAGCTTGAACTAGGGTGGTAGTGAAGATGGTGGTGCAAAGTGATCTGATTGGATTGTACTTCAAAAGCAAAGCTGGCCAGGCATGGTGGCTCACCCCTGTAATCCTAGCACTTTGGGAGTTCGAGGTGGGTGGATCACAAAGTCTGGAGATTGAGACCATCCTGGCCAACATGGTGAAACCCCGTCTCTACTGAAAAAAAAAAAATACAAAAATTAGCTGCGTGTGGTGGCGCACAGCTGTATTCCCAGCTACTTGGGAGGCTGAGGCAGGAGAATCGCTTGAACCTGGGAGGCGGAGGTTGCAGTGAGCCGAGATCACCCCACTGCACTCCAGCCTGGCGACAGAACGAAAACCTTCTCAAAAAAAAAAGTATTTTCTGAACAAGTGAATGATAGTATGAGAAAATAAGGAGTCAGGAATCATCTCAAAGGTTTTTTTGTCTGAATAACAGGAAGAATAAAATTGTCTTTCACTCAGATAAGGAAGACTGGGGAAGACCAAAGTTTGGTTTTGAACAGTTGTATTTGAAGCTGAAGCTAGCTAGCTTCACACACAGTGTAAAATTCACACACAGTGGGGTATGTGAATTTGTAGTTTGGGAGAAAGGCCCAGGTTGAAGATATAAATATGGAGTCACTTATTATATAGTATTCTAAACAGAAAATTTCCTTTGTTTCCCTTTTTTCTTTTCTCGTGTAATTTTCAAATATTTACAGAAGTAGGGAAAATTTATGATGAATCCCCATGTACTCATCATCAACTTCAGTAATTCTTAATTCATGGGTAATCTGGTTTCATTGATATTACCTCCTCTCTCTCAATTATTTTGAGGCAAATATAGTTGTAAGTCCTTGGAAGTAGATGAGATCACCTGTAGGGTAAGTATAGATAGAGTGGTTCAACATTTAGAGGTTGGGGTAATAAGGAAGATCCAGCAAAGGAAACTGAGAAGCAGGGGCCCTTATCCCTAGCTGGTATTTTCATGTTTTGTTTTTTTTTTTTTCACTTACTTAATGTCTCTCCTTACCAGAATGTAAGCTCCAAGAGAGCAGGGACTTCAACTGTTTCATTCATAGCTGCATTCCCAGGACTATTCCATGGGCCCGGCACATAGCAGAGGTGCCACAAATAATAATTCAGAATATATACATAAATCAAAATAAGCTGAGACTGAAAAAAGATGCAGAGTCGGAGGAGATCATTTTGGGGTGGTGGGAAAGGCACCCCACACTCACGTGTAGAGACCTTGAGTCAGGAAAGAACATGGCTCATTTTCGGAACTGGGCATGGTCCAGTGTGGCTAGAGTAGGATATCTGATGGGGAATGGGGAGCATAGTCAGAGATGAGCCTAGAGTATAGGGAAACTTAAGTTTTTCAGGCCTTCAAAGGAAGCAGTGACACGGGTAGCAGACAAGACATAAGTGAAAGGTGACACTTGAGTTCAGTCTTCATATACATAGTAAGCATATGGGGAGGGAAAGAAATGAAAAAGTAAGGGAAACAAAGCAGCGGAAAGCATAAATGCTGGGACAGACCACATCAGGTCATATAGAGGGAGATTGGGAAAGATGCTGGAGGTGGGACCGGATTGGATAGTAATTCCTTTTGACAATGTTACCTCCCAAATGCACTGCCTTTATAGGTAAATAAGTTCTCTGTTTCTAGAACAATGCCTGGAACCTAGAAGACCCTCCATAACTATTTGTTGAATGAATTTTAATTTGGAAATGATATTTATACTTTCTCTACCTTTACAATAAAACAGCTTTGAGCATGGAGGAAGTGTGCTGAATAAGATTCTTCTACTTATTTTTCTTCTGTCTGGAAGGCTTACAGGTTTGTGTGGAGTTAGGGATGTACTTTTTTCAGTGGGACTTTATATGAAAGACATTTTCATGAGAAAGGAAAGAGAAGCTAAAGAAGGTAGTATTTCTTCACCCAGTCTCTTCCACTTATTTTTCAAATACAAGAGAATTTGGGTTTAATAAATCTGTATTACCTTGCCTTACCCTTATAACAAAGCTCATTTTGAGCCCCATGAAAGCACCACTTAGCTGATTCAAATGCATTTTATGTGGTGCAAGTGACATCTTAATTTATGAATCCAAGGAACAAAGGTCCTTTATAAGAAAGTTGGTATTGCCTGTGTGTGTCTGTGTATGTTTAGTCTCCATCAGTCCTATCCAGCATTGTTAACAAGCAGTGTGTGTTCCCCCACACATAAACTGCTCGTCGTTGCCTTCACCTGGTTGAGGTACCCTGTAGGCAGAGTTGAGAATTGGCAAAGTTTGTCACCAGTGTCTCCCACCTTCCTTTCTCTCATTCTTAGTGGTGCTTTTTCTGCTCCCTCTTGTGGAATTTGGGACTTCTTTGCATGTTACTATTTTCAGAACCTTGAGTGTCCACCTCTGGCTGCCTCCTTCAATAACTAACTTTGCCAGTTCACTAGTAATATGAAATAACCAGTCGTTATGCTATGGGGCAGGAATTTGGACAGGGCACAACAGGGACACCTTGTCTCTGCTCTCAGCTCAGAGGCCAATCTGGAATCTGAAGGGTCTAGTGGTTGATGCTGGCTGTCAGCTGGAGGCCTCTGTTCCTCTCCACCTGGTTCTCTGTGTGTGGTCTCTGCATGGGTTGGATTGGCTTACTCACAGTACAGTGGTTTGGTCTCCTCAGCGTGAGCATCTCAGAATGAGAGGTAGTGCTAGCGTATCCTTTTGAGAACCAAACCTCAGTCATACAGCATTGCTTCCATCACACTTTATTTTGGGGAGTAGTTAACAAGCCTGCCTAGGCTTAGGGAAATGGACCAGAAATACTGCTGCAGCCATTTTTGGAAAATATAATCCATCACAGCTAATTTTTAAATAAAATTTTAATGTTAAATTTAAAATACAGCATTCAATTAAAATATTAATAATATTACCATTCATTGAACCCTAGTTTGTGCCAGACACTATATATTAATATTTCTTTCCAGTCCACAGTACGGTACTGTAATGTAGATACTACAATGCACAATTTCCACAAGAGAGATTTAGAACTCAGAAACCGTAAGTAACTTGCCCATGTTCACATGCTTGGCAAACTGCTGCAGCACAAACCAAAGCCCATACTTTTTCTCAGTGTGCCTCTTAGTGCTTGTCACCTGTAACCTTTGCTTTACAAAAGAACCAACACGGTATGATGGTTGTAGTGTGTCCATTTTGACAAGGTTTGGCCACAGTAGCGATTTTGACATTTCTTCTGGCATATTACAGTGGGGCTGTCTTGGGAACTATTTCTTCTAAGGAAGGAAATTTTCATAGCTCTGAAATTAAGGGGCAAAAAGAAGAAAGTGTTTATAACTGAAGGTGCTGGCACACATCTTGATTGATTTGGGTTGTACCTGTTGCTTTTCTGGTATTATTTACCCTAATGACTGCATGGCTCGCTCCCTAATTCAGTTTTCTGCCCAAATGCTATTGCTGCAGAAAGGCTTTTCCTACTCTCTGTGTTCGAAGGGCTCCTCCATCACTGCCTCCCTACCCTGCTGATTATTCTTCATAACCTTTTCACCATCTGACTTTAAAAATAAAAAATCAATTTATCCACATGTTTACTTCACCCCACTGGAATGTAAACTCTAAGCAGGCAGAAACTTTTTCGCTTTCATTTACTGCTATATTCTCAGTGCTTCGAATAGTGCTTGACTTAGAGTCGTTCCTAAGTAAATACTGTCGATTTAGTAAGTAAATGGATGGTTAGCTTGGGCTACTTTGCCCATGCTGATTTGCATGATTGATTAGCTTCATATTTTCTTCAAGAAATCAAAGACTAGCATGGCTGCTTCTTTCTTATTTATATTGTAGGAGGTATTTAACTGAAAGGAATATCTGCTTCACTGTTGCAACCAAACCAGATGCCTTCTTCCACTTCACCAGACCAAGGAGATGACCTGGAGACCTGCATTTTAAGATTTTCTGACCTGGATTTAAAAGATATGAGTCTTATTAATCCCAGCAGCAGTCTTAAAGCAGAATTAGATGGCAGTACAAAAAAGAAATACTCGTTTGCAAAGAAAAAGGTAGAATTCCTATGAATGTTTCATGATCATGTATGTGTGGTTAATGCAGATACATTTGGAAGTCGGTTATCAAGGTTGCTCTCCAGCTCAAGGTAAAGTCTAGTCAGGAACATTAACCAGTGATGTTAATTCCATCCATCCCAGGCAAAGGGTAATCATAGGCAAGGTGTGGCCCTGGAATAGCCATGGTGGAGTACTTGAGGAGGGTGGATCCTAGACAGATGGATTAGATTTCATTCCCCACCCCCCAGGTCAAGAAAGACCGTAAACAAAGTTGAAAACCAAATGACAAGTGAAGAAAAAAGTTGGTGACTATGATCAACAAAAGATCACTAAAAACACGTATCAGTAAGAAGATAAATGCTATAATGGAAAAATAGGCAAAAGATTTGAACAGGCAAGCCAGAAATAAACAAATGGAATAAGCAGGAAAAAGCATTCAGCATTACTACTGATCGAAGATATTTAAAAAAAATAGGGTAGCATTTCTTTTGCCTTTTATTTGGACCAACATTAAAAATATTGATGATAAAAAATACTGATAGAACTCAGTGAGGCTATGGATAAGATGGCACCCACATGCTTTTCTGGTTAGAGTATAAATTGGTACATTTTTTCTAGAAGTCACTATTATAGATTAAAATTTCATGTTCTTTGACCCCTCAATTTTTGTTTTAGATATTCTAAGTAGGTGGTTAAAGATACAGAAAGATGGATGCATGGAATGCTCATTCAACATTGCTTTTAATTGCAAATATTAGAAACAATCTAAATGTTCATCAGTTGGTAACTGGTTAAGAGAGTTTTCTGTTTGATTGTTTTACAATAAGCATAAGTAATTTTTATAAAAACAGTAATATTATTTTCCAAGAAGGAAGATATTTTGGTACGTTTCTTCCTGGTCTTTTTCAATGTACTTTTTAATGTGGTTGAGATTACATTGCATAAGCAATTTTATCCAGTTTTTTTCACTTAATATTATATCATAAAATATTTTTCCATATAACTTAAAACTGGCTGCTTAATATTCCATGGTAAGCATACTTCATAATTTACTTTCCATATTCCTTTCGAAAATAACTGATAGTGTTATTTGTGATATTTTAGGCCAAACTGTATTATGTATATTCCAGTGTGACTTAGTCTTATATCCTGAGAATAAAATTATGATGCTGAGAGTTATTTAACCTCCTCAATATAAAGCCTAGTTTTAATTTCTCTAATAGTCTCTTCTAAAGCTTACTAATAAGAGAAGTGTTACTTCTCAGAGAATTGTATAACATAATGGAACATAAAACTAGAAGCCCCTGTGGAAAGATAATATAAGGAATCTTAGTGAGACTTCTATTAGCCATAAACCTAAGGTTATTTAACAGTGTTAGTATTTGAAATCTAATTGCAGGCCTTTGCCCTTTTTGTCAAAACCAAAGAAGTTCCAACAAAAAGGAGTTTTGAATGTAAAGAAAAATTGTGGAAATGCTGTCAGCAGCTATTCACAGACCAAACCAGCATCCATAGACATGTGGCAACACAACATGCTGATGAAATTTATCACCAGACAGCTTCTATTTTAAAGCAACTGGCTGTGACATTGAGCACCTCAAAGAGTCTTTCGTCTGCAGATGAAAAGAACCCTTTAAAAGAGTGCCTTCCACATAGCCATGACGTGTCTGCTTGGCTCCCTGATATAAGCTGCTTTAACCCTGATGAGCTGATAAGGTAAGATTTTCATTCTGTGTTTTGGTTTGATTTAAAGTATTTTTCCAACCACAATGAGATACTACAGTTCACCCATTAAAATGGCTAAAGTGAGAAAGACCAACTCTGTCAAATGTGAATGAGGATGTGGAACAACTGGAACACCCAGTCACTGTTGGTGGGAATGTAATATGGCACAACCACTTTGGAAAAGTGTTCGGCAATTTCTTAAACATGCATCGTTCCTGTGGCCCACTCCTGGGTATAATACCAACAGCAATAAAAACATATCCACAGAAAGCCTTGTACAAGAATGCTCATAGCAGTTTTATTCATAATAACAAAAAACGAAACAACTGCAAATATCCATCAACAGGAGAATGAATAAACTGGTATAGTCATGTAAGAATATTGCACGACAATAAAGTGCTATGAACTGCTAATATTCAAGAACATATATGGGTGAATGAGAAAATCCTTATGCTGAGTGAAAATAGCCAGAGAACACAATACGTATTTTCTGATTTCATGTACTTGAAGGCAAAACCAATATATGATGATAGAAAGGTTCTGGCAGAAAGTTTGGGAATACACAAGAGATTTTTTGAGGTATTGGAAATGTTCTGGTTTTGATAGTGGTGTGGATTACACAGGTATACCTGTGTCAAAAATGATCAAACTTTACACTTAAGATCTGTGTATTTCACTTGTAAACTGTGCCATGCTTTAAACATTTTTAGATAAATAGGGCAGGAAAAACTAAGCAGAAAAAAAGGAGGGGTTTCTTTTAAGCTAGATATCATTATCTGTATGATTTCAAATATACGTATCCAGAAAAATGCATCATTTATTAGGTTTATTGGGGAATGTAGCATTGCACATAGTAAATTTTTCAGAAAGCAGGTAAATGTAGCTTACATTTTAAAGCATCTAATCTTTCTTTGATTTAACCTTTTTTTTTTTCTGGAGTCTTTCAAACTGCATTAGACTATTTTTTAGTTGCATAATTAAACAGAGTATAGTGAATGTGATTGAACTTTTTCTGAGTGCTTTAATGCCATCAGGATGAACTTAAGTAGGATGCCAAGGTATAAAAGTTTGTCTTTTTACTAAGAAGGCTCAGACTTACTCTTCTGTTACCTCTCCTCCCTCTCTTCTAATTCTAGATCCAAACTCTCTGTATTATTGCTGTGTACCAAATTCAGCTTACAGCAGCATGGTTGGTGGTACTAGCTCGGAGTCTCTCATGAAGTTACAGTCATCTCATTGATAGACTGGGGCCAGTAAATCTGTTTCCAGGTTCACTCATGTGGTTGGTGGCAGGCTTGTTTTTTCAGTGGCTTTTAGTCAGAGGCCTCCATTCCTCTCTATGGGGGTCTCTTCATAGGCTGCCTGAGTGCTCTCATGACATGGCATGTGATGTGTGAGAGACAGAGACACCAAGGCAGAAACCACAGTCTTTTATGACCTAATCTCAGATTGCCATACCATCACTTTTTATTGATGCTATTGGTCACATAGACTAACCTCAGTACAGTGTAGGAAAGAACTACACAAGGGTCTAAATACCAGGAGGCAGGATCATCAGGGATCATCTTGGAGGCTGGGCACCATACCTCAGAGTTGTTACTTTTTAGTGTGTATTACCTGGCAGCACTGCCTGCACTTTACCTATTCTGTCAGAATCTTAACTACTTGCAACAGCTAGATCCTTAAGGCACAGAATTCTAGAGGCCTAAGTTAGGCCAATAACATGCATACTATATATAGCCAAAGACCATAGCCTGTGCAGCAGCATATACCCAGTCAGTTGACATTGTTTGTGAGGTTTTTTCTTTTTTTTTTTTGAGACAGAGTCTCACTCTGTCACCCAGGCTAGAGTGCAGTGGTGTGATCTTGGCTCACTGCAGCCTCTGCTTCCCAGGTTCAAGTGATTCTCCTGCCTCAGCCTTCCGAGTAGCTGGGATTACAGGCATGCACCACCATACCCAGTTAATTTGTATTTTTAGTAGAGACAGGGTTTCACCATGTTGGCCAGACTAGTCTTAAACTCCTGACCTCAGGTGATCTGCTCACCTTGGCCTCCCAAGTGCTGGGATTACAGGTGTGAGCCACTGCATCCAGCCTGTTTGCAAGGTTTCTTGGAGACCATTCTACATATTCTTTAGGGAGGAGAGGTAAAGAAAGAAAAGTATATTATTTTCAAAAACAAGTGGGAAGACACAGAGACATTAATGATTCCTCTACCCTACGTAATGTCAGAGCTTAAAAAAGAGTTTTGTATTAGTCTGTTTTCATGCTGATAAAGACATATCCAAGACTGGGCAATTTACAAAAGAAAGAGGTTTAATGGACTTAACAGTTCCACATGGCAGGGGAGACCTGATGATCATGGTGGAAGGCAAGGAGGAGCAAGTCACATCTTACATAGATGGCAGCAGGCAAAGAGAGAGAGCTTGTGCAGGGATACTCCTGTTTTTAAAACCATCAGTTCTCGTGAGACTTACTATCACAAGAACAACATGGGAAAGACTCATCCCCATGATTCAATTACCTCCCACTAGGGTCCTCCCATGACACGTGGGAACTGTGAGAGTTACAATTCTAGAGAGATTTGGGTGGAGGCACAATCGAACCATATCATTCTGCCCCTGTCCCCTCCCAAATATCATGTCCTTACATTTAAAAACCAATTATGCCTTCCCAACAGTCTCCAAAGTCTTATTTCAGCATTAACTCAAAAGTCCACAGTCTGAAATCTCATCCGAGACAAAGCAAATCCCTTCTGCCTATGAGCCTGTTAAAAGCAAGTTAGTTACTTCCTAGATACAATGGGGACACAGGCATTGAGTAAATACAGCCATTCCAAATGGGAGAAATTGGCCAAAACAAAGGGGCCACAGGCCCCATGCAAGGCCTAAATCCAGCAGGGCAGTCAAATTTTAAAGCTCTAAAATGATCTCCTTTGACTCCGTGTCTCACATCCAGGTCATGCTGATGCAAGGGGTTGGTTCCCATGATATTGGGCAACTCCACCTCTGTGGCTTTGCAGGGTATAGCCTCCCTCCTGACTGCTTTCATGGGCTGGGGTT
This sequence comes from Pongo pygmaeus, assembly GCF_028885625.2. Lineage (NCBI taxonomy): Eukaryota > Metazoa > Chordata > Mammalia > Primates > Hominidae > Pongo > Pongo pygmaeus. The sequence continues at coordinate 87,969,344 of NC_072386.2, read as the reverse complement.
GAGTGTCTGCATCTTTTTGGCGCACAGTGCAAGCTGTCAGTGAATCTACCATTCTGGGATCTGGAGGACCATGGCCCTCTTCTCATAGCTCCACTAGGCGGTGCCTCAGTGGGAACTCTGTGTTGGGGCTCTGACCCCACATTTCCTTTCCGCACTGCCCTAGCAGAGGTTTTCCATGAAGGCCCTGCCCCTGCAGCAAACTTCTGCCTGGGCATGCAGGTGTTTCCATACATCCTCTGAAATCTAGGCAGAGGTTCCCAAACCCTGATTCTTGACTTCTATGCACTCACAGGCTCAACACCACCTGGAAGCTGCCAAGGCTTGGGGCTTGCACCCTCTGGAACCATGGCCTGAATTCTACATTGGCCCCTTTCAGTCACAGCTAGAGTGGCTGGGATGCAGGGCACCAAGTCCCTAGACTGCCCACAGCAGGGGGACCCAGGGTTTGGCCCATGAAACCATTTTTTCCTCCTAGACCCTCAGGCATTATTGGGGGAACCAGCCCTCAATATTTCAACGTAGGTTCTTTTCTATTTTCTCTAAGTGTCGGCCGGTCTGAGAAATAAAGAGAAAGAGTACAAAAGAGAGAAATTTTACAGCTGGGTCTCCGGGGGTGACATCACATGTCGGTAGGTTCCGTGATGCCCACCTGAGCCACAAAACCAGCATGTTTTTATTAGGGATTTCAAAAAGGGAAGGGTGTACGAATAGGGAGTGGATCACAGAGATCACGTGCTTCAAATGGCAATAAAAAAGATCACAAGGGCGGAAAGGCAGAGCAAGGTCACAAGGCCAGGGCAAAATTAGAATTACTGATGAGGTTTCATGTCCCACTGTGCACACATTGTCTTTGATAAACATCTTAACAGGAAACAGGGTTCAAGAGCAGAGAACCGGTCTGACTAGAATTCGCCAGGCTGGAATTTCTTAATCCTAGCAAGCCTGGGGGCACCGCAGGAGACCAGAGCGTATTTCATCCCTTATCTTCAACCGCATAAGGCAGACAGACACCCCCAGAGTGTCCGTACATAGGACCACCCGGGAATGGATTCCCTTCCCAGGGTTATTCCTTCCTGGGAAAAGAATTCAGCGATATTTCTCCTACTCGTTTTCTTCAATAAGAAAAATATGACTCTGTTCTGCCCGGCCCCGCAGGCAGTCAGACCTTATAGTTACCTCCCTTGTTCCCTGAACATCGCTGTTACCATGTTCTTTTTCAGGGTGCCCAGATTTCATATTGTTCAAACACACATGTTTTACAAACAATTTGTGCAATTAACGCAATCTTCACAGGGTCTTGAGGTGACATACATCCTCAGCTTATGAAGATGACGGGATTAAGAGATTAAAGACAGGCATAGGAAATTATGAGAGTATTGATTGGGGAAGTGATAAATGTCCATGAAATCTTCACAATTTACCTTTAGAGATTGCAGTAAAGACAGGCATAAGAAATTATAAAAGTATTAATTTGGGGAACTAATAAATGTCCATGAAATCTTCACAACTTATGTTCTTCTGCTATGGCTTCAGCTGGTCCCTCTGTTCAGGGTCCCTGACTTCCCACAACAAGGCATGTGATAGGAGGGGCTGTCATAAGGACCTCTGACATGCCCTGGAGACATTTTCCCCTTTGTCTTTGGGACTAACATTTGGCTCCACATTACTCATGCAAATTTCTGTAGCCAGTTTGAATTTCTCCTCAGAAAATGGGATTTCCTTTTCTATTGCATTGTCAGACTGCAAATTTTTTGAACTTTTATGTTTTGCTTCCCTTATAAAACTGAATGCCTTTAACAGCACCCAAATCACCTCTTGAATGATTTGCTGATACCCTAAATCTTCTCTTTCAAGTTCAAAGTTCCCCAAATCTCTAGGTCAGGGGCAAAATGCCACCAGTCTCTTTGCTAAAACATAACAAGAGTCACCTTTGCCCCAGTTCCCAAGAAGTTCCTCATCTCCATCTGAGACCACCTCAGCCTGAAGTTCATTGTCCATGTCATCATCAGCATTTTGGTCAAAGCCATTCAACAGGTCTCTAGGGAGTTCCAAACTTTCCCACATTTTCTTGTCTTCTTCCGAGCCCTCCAAACTGTTCCAGCCTCTGCCTGTTACCTAGTTCCAAAATCACTTCCACCTTTTTGGGTATCTTTTCAGCAGCACCCCACTCTACTAGTACCAATTTATTGTATTAGTTCATTTTCATGCTGCTGATAAAGACATACCCAAGACTGGGAAATTTACAAAAGAAAGAGGTTTAATGGACTTACAGTTCCACATGGTAGGGGACGCCACACAATCATGGTGGAAGGCAAGGAGGAGCAAGTCACATCTTACATGGATGGCAGCAGGCAAAGAGAGAAAGCTTGTACAGGAAAACTCCCAGTTTTAAAACCATCAACTCTCATGAGAGTTATTCACTGTCATGAGAACAGCATGGGAAAGACCTACCCCCATGATTCAATTACCTCCCACTGCATTCCTCCGATGACACGTGGGAATTGTGAGAGTTACAATTCAAGATGAGATTTGGGTGGGGACACCGCCAAGCAATATCAGGTTTTTATTGCCAAATACAGTTTTCTGAGCTGAATATGTTTTAGGAAGTGTATTAACTTTTAAAACTGAATCATAGGATTAGATGTTTAGATCCTGGCCTTGAAAAACTCACCAAGTCATATTACAGAATTCCAGAGGACAACTTTCTGACTTTAAGCAATTATTGAACTATTTAGTAAATAGAAATACAGTTGACCCTTGAACGACTAAGCAATTATTGAACTATTTGGTAAATAGAAATACAGTTGATCCTTGAAAAACGCGGGGTCAGGAATCCAAGGATTAGGGGCAGTTGAAAATTTGCGTATAACTTTTAACTCCCCCAAAACTATACTAATAGCCTCCTGTTGACTGAAGCCTTATCAATAATGTAAACAGTCAATGAACACATCTTTCTATGTTATGTATATTATATGTTGTATACTGTATTAAAGTAAGCTAGAGAAAATGTTATTAAGAAAATCATAAGAGGCCAGGTGCAGTGACTCATTCCTATAATCCCAGCATTGTGGAGGGCCAAGGCAGGAAGATCACATTAGGCCAGGAGTTCAAGACCAGTCTGGGCAACATAGTAAGACCCTGCCCTACAAAAAAAAAAAAAGAAAAAGAAAAAGAAAATCACAATATATATTTACTATTCTTTTAGTGGAAGTGGCTCGTCATAAAGGTCTTCATCTTTGTCACCTTCACATTGAGTAGGCTGAGGAGGAAGAGGGATTGGTCTTGTTGCCGCATGAGTGCTAGAGGCACAAAAAGATCTACAAGTAAGTGGACCTGCACAGTTCAAACCCGCGTTGCTCACGGGTCAACTGTAGTCCAAATTTGATCAATTTTTGTCATTACTACTCAGTGCCACATTCCCTTTTACTTATTGGAAAGGAGAAAGAAAGCAAGTTGAAGTAGAAGTCACACTTGAGCTAGTCACTAAAATTTTCTGTACCTTCAATTCCTCACCTCTAAAATTGGAATAATAATGCCTGCCTTGCCTACCTCCCAGTACTGCAGAATGAGTTATATAGGACGGTGATAGTATGAGCAGTTGTGAACTACACTGTGCTATACATATATGGCCCTTCCATTTCATATGGCCCCACACTTCAGGGAATTTACTTACTAGTTAGAAAAACAAAGAAAAAGACACATGAGGCAATTAGCAGATGATACAGGTTACATAATTATCAGTTGAACTGTATGGTACAGAGACTAATTTGTTATAGGAGCTTAGAGAAAGGAAAATAGGATCTAAAATAGACAAGAAGGTTTCATGGAGGAGCATGGAAAGCATGGAGGAGACTAGGCCCTGAAATATGATGAGGCTGTTGAGGAGGGACTCAGACTCCAGAGCTGGACAGGACCTTAATTGTCATGTACTGTAGTATTCCCTAAAATATGTTCTGTGGAACACTGGTTCTAGAGGATGCTAACAAGGTATTGAAAAAAGAGGTATTAAAGACAAATTTGGGAAGCACTCAGTCAAAATGTTGTTACTGCAAGACTTCTCAGAGCCTTTAAGAGGCTTTGGCTGTGATTCTTAAGGGGGGAGATGCTGTCTGCAGGGTTTCCAAACAATTTTATAGAACAGCTTCATAACATACTTTGGAAAATATAGTTTATTTCCATTCTCTGATTTTATAGATGAGGAAACCAAGGCCCAGAAGTGATGAAAGACCTGCCCAGCTAGTTGGTATAAGACAGCCCAGTGCAGTAGAAAGAGTATAGATCTGGTGTCAGAAGACTGGCGTTTAGGTCCTTACTATCACTTTCTGGCTGTCTGACTTGGGAGGAATTGGCCTCAATTTATTCAGCTGTAAAATGGGGATAATAATAACCTGCATCATAGAAAGAGGGTTATAAGAATAAATGGAAGTGAGACTTTTTTGTATGATGATTCATACAGATACTGCCTTATGTGAGAGGATAAGCCAGAATGGAACCAAATTTCTAACTTTTCTATGAATTGGAGTTACTAATACCTGTTTCTTGGATGTGACCATTAAATGAGGGATCAAAGTAAACTCACTTTTTGTAAAGTAAGTTCAGTGCAGATACTGTCTTCTGTAGAGCAAATATAAAAAGAAGTTGCTTCTCATTTCAGGAGGAAAACAATAATCAGAGCAAAGGCAGGCATGAATGTCTTCATCTTAGCCTTCCCTCAGACTGCCTGGGTATACTTTATGAATTGTGACTTTTTTATGCCAGCGACTCAAATGCTCTTTGCCTTGGATTTTCATTTTATAGTGGCCAGGGCAGTGAAGAAGGGGAGGTGCTCCTTTATTACTGCTACCGTGACCTGGAGGATCCCCAGTGGATCTGTGCCTGGCAGACAGCTCTGTGTCAGCAGCTGCACCTCACAGGCAAGGTAACACCTTCTCCTATATTCCTTCCTTCACTGGGTCCATCTTGCCTGCCAACTTTGGATTGCAAATGCTGTGCTCATTATAAAAAAGATTCACTGTTAGGGAATTCTGCTGGGCATTTAAGTAGAATATTAGGCAGCTATTAACATGGTATTTTATAAGAATATTTACTGGCATAAACCAGGAATCAGCAAACTTTTTCTTGAAGAACCAGATAGTAGATAATTTTAGGTGTTGCACAAAAAACTATTCAGTATTGTTATAGCATGAGAGCAACTATAGATAATAATGTAAAAGAATTGGATGGCTTTGTTTGAATAAAACTACATGCAAAAGCAAGGATAATTTGCTGACCCCGGTATGGGGAAATGTTCATGATATATTAATTGGAAAAACATTTTATAGAACATAGAGGTGTGATTCCAAGTTGCTTCTTAATTTTCTAGAACCTGCCAGGGTCATTTACCAGCTCAGGGTATTGACATTTGCTGTTTCCTTCCTCTCTAGAGTGCTCTTCCCTGCACCTTCACATGGCGCATACCCCACTTCAGATCTTGGCTCACATACTGTCTCCTTAGAGCTCCAGTCTGAAGTAGTCCTCTCCAGATCTCGTCACGTTCTATCCCTTTCTGCTTTTCAAAAGATTTATTACTATCTGAAAGTATAATCTTCATTTATAAGCTTCATGAGGACAGTAACTTTGGGCTTAATTGATGTATTCTCAGTGCTGGAACAGAGCTTAGCATGTAGTAGACCTTCAATAGATATTTGGAGAATATAGCATGAAGGAATGAATGCATGTTCATGACAAAACCAGAAGTGCATGTATAAACATGGAAGGTTGTGTATACCAAAATGTTAGTAAGGATTATCTAGGCATGTAGGATTATCGATGGTTTTTATTTTCCTAAAATATTCTCTGATTACATTACACACATGCATATGTCTATGTCTTTTATATGATTTTCAAAATTTAAATCGAAAGGAAGTGAACTAGTTTCCCCCTGAAACCCCCTCTGGTTATGACACTGTGCTGCCTTGTTTCATCTTTCCCAACATATGACCCAGGTCTGAATTGATCAGTGATATTTTTCACATCCATGTTTTCTAACAGATAATGATTTCATTTACCTCATTCAGTTCATCACCAAGGCCTGCCATTTCCACCTCTTCAAATATTCCTTAATTCCATTCCCTTCTGTCTTCCACACTCACCACTTTAGACCAAACCACCACCCTCTCTTACCCAGTCCATTCAGTAGCTTTCAAATTACTCTTCAGCTTGCCATCCCTGCCCGCCACTTAATCCATTCTCCACACAGCCATAATGATCCTAAAAGGTGAATCAAATCACATCACTCCCTCCTCAAACTCTTTCAGTGGCCGCCACTTCCAGTGCATATGGAGGAAATCCAGTGCCTTAAAAATGCCCTTAGGTTCCTGCGTGAGTTGGCCCCTTCTTACCTTTTCCTCTCATCTGATACTGTTCTTTGCTCATTATACTCCAGCAACATGGTCTTTCAGTTTTTTGGAACCCACTGAGTTCTTTTCTGTCCTTGGGCCTTCTTACAAGCAAACTATCTTCAAGGAACTCTCCTACACCCACTCTGTTGCTCCAGTCTGATTTTTACTCAAGCTTAGTTTTCAGTTTTCATGACACTTCCTCAAAGAGACCTTTCCTGTCAATCTAAATTCATTTTTCCCAGTGCACTCTCTCATGGCATCTTGTAATTATTTTTCATAACATTTGTCCATCTGTGACCTCCCATAGTCTGTAAGCTCCTAAAGGGGAAAAGCTTTATTTTTTTCAACCACTGTATCCCTAATTCCTAGCACAATTCCTGGTGTAAATAAATAAATAATATTGAATACATTCATCACCATTCCTGTTCAGAAAACTTCCACACCCTGAAAGATGGATACTCTCACAGTAAACCTGAATGTACAAGGTTTGAAAACAGCCTCTTCGTTTAGAGGCAGATTATTATTCTTGGCCCAACCCAAGTGCTAAATTAGCAGTGAGGGATCTTACCCACAAGGTGGCAGCACTTGCCTAGATCTTGGATATAAATTCCTAGGTGTCAAGGATACGTGCCCAGTTTAATGAGAGTTTTGTGTTTGGAGATTTGGCAAAATAACAGTGCCTAAGTAGGGAAAGAGAAGAACCTGACAGTTGTGGAATTATGGGAAAAAAGCCTCTACTCTATTGCTGTGTATTCCTTATTGCCTCAAAATTTGAGGGGATACATTGAAGGCTTTGGAAAGGAAAAGTTATAAGATTGGGAGCTAGTAAGATCTGGTTTTGAATCCCAGATTTACCAGCTATCAGCTATACCATTGGGCAAGTTACTTGATTTCTCTGAGCTTTTGTTTCCTTTTCTGTAAAACGGGGATTATGATATCTGCCTTTCAGGATTATAATGTAATGCTTCTGTCTCATAGCAAGTGCTGAATAAATGCTAATGATTGTTCTTCTCAGTTTCTTACAAGGCCTTCCTCACTAAGGAGCTTTGAAGGATTTCTGTTAGAGAATCCTGGGGGTTCAAAGTCTAGTGCACGAGTTTAGAGCATGCTCTGCCCTAGCTATATAGGGAGCAGATGTGCTTGTCTTCTCTTTGGGTTCTGAGATTAAAATAAATTAGAAAAGAATCTACTAGCCTACCCCAAGAGAGGTACTTAGACATACATACTTCATCCTACCTGCTGTAGTCAGAAACCATTTTGGAGTGGGTTTTCTGATTCTTACACTGATTGGGCTCTATTTTTCTATGTAGTCCACTATAAGTTGGTAGTGGGGACAGTAGCCTGTGTAGCAGAGATGTCATAGGCTTCCTGCTTCCCTCTCCCGTGCCCAGAACTGGCTTCACTAGACTGCAGCACTGTTTCTCAAGGAGTCTGGATGTGACCTGGAATCTTTGTCATGGAACTCTGGAAAACATTTTACAGTACTATACATAGAGGTGTGATTCCAAGCTTCTTAATTTTCTAGAACCTGCTAGGATCATTTACCAGCTCAGGGTATTGACATTTGCTGTTTCCTTCCTCTCTAGAGTGCTCTTCCCTGCACCTTCACATGGCGCATACCCCACTTCAGATCTCGGCTCACATACTGTCTCCTTAGAGCTCCAATCTGAAGTAGTCCTCTCCAGATCTCGTCACGTTCTATCCCTTTCTGCTTTTCAGAGAATTTATTACTATCTGAAAGTATAATCTTCATTTATAAGCTTCATGAGGACAGGAATTTTGGTCTTAATTGATGTATTCTCAGTGCTGGAACAGAGCTTAGCATGTAGTAGACCCTCAGTAGATATTTGGAGAATATAGAATGAAGGAATGAATGCATGTTCATGACAAAACCAGAAGTGCATGTATAAACATGGAAGGTTGTGTATACCAAAATGTTAGTAAGGATTATCTAGGCATGTAGGGTTATCGATGGTTTTTATTTTCCTAAAATATTCTCTGATTACATTACACACATGTATATGTTTATGTCTTTTATGTTCTTTCAAAGTTTAAAATTATATACCACTTCCAATGAGTTGGCATTGGCTTGTGCCATGAATCTTGTTTTATATCCATACCCTAAAGAGTTGATCAAGTAGGGCTGGGTGCGATGTAATCCCAGCACTTTGGGAGGCCGAGGCAGGCAGGTCACGAGGTCAGGAGATTGAGACCATCCTGGCTAACACGGTGAAACCCCGTCTCTACTAAAAATACAAAAAATTAGCTGGGCGTGGTGGCGGGCACCGGTAGTCCCAGCTACTTGGGAGGCTGAGGCAGGAGAATGGTGTGAACCCGGGAGGCGGAGCTTGCAGTGAGCCGAGATTGCGCCACTGCACTGCAGTCTGGGCGACACAGCGAGACTCTGTCTCAAAAAAAAAAAATTGATCAAGTGAGGCATCAACTGATGTGTCTTCTCTGGACCCTAAAAAAGGACAGCCATTAAAAATTTTCAAATTATGAAGTACTGGTATATATCAGTGTTATATGACTAGAACAATATAGGACCTTGAATTAAATCATCTCTTTTTCCAGACAGTGCCATGATGCCACATGTGCTGCCCTTGCTAGCACTTTTCTTTAGAGAGCTCAGTTCCCTTTAAAGATGATCCATCTTTAAACTCATCCACAGGATTTTGTAGTACGAAAACAACCAACTCTGCAGGGCCCCCAGAACATTGCCTCTTAAGGCTGGGGCTTTACCCCAGGCTCTAATGTCCGCTAACCAGGGGAGCATTTCAAAGAGAATATGGGACTTGAGATGGCAAAGAGCTCCAGATATGGATGCACATTCATTTATTCAACAAATCGTATTGAGTGCCTACTATGTGGCAGGCACTGTTCTAGGGGATATGCTGGTGAGCAAAGCAGACACACACCCATGTGGAACGTGTATTCCGGTGGATGGGTTTGCAGTGGTGGGCTGTCCTCCAAACACCATGCAGGGATACATGCTCATGTATACCCTCTGCCCTCAGAAGTGCTCTGTGCTTTAGGATTTTGATAGTATCTCCTCAGCAGTTCTTTTCATTTCTGGTGCTCTTTAGTTCCCTTTTTATTCATATAAAGAAATTAAGATTCAGAAAAGTCAATTAACTTTCTCACAGCTACATGCAAGTGAGTCGCAGAGCTTAATCTTGAGCCTAGATCTGCTGACCTCTGTGGAGGACTCTGTTAAGCTACCTGGATTTAGATTAAGCTCAGAATTCACTTCTTTGGCTGTCGGACTGTTGTAGCTCCATAGCAAATGGGGCTTTCCAGGAGTTTTATTCACATTCTCTTGTTCAGCATGCATGAAACAGAATACCTCATCTGAACTGTAGGCTATGCCATTTTAGAAAAATACAGGTATCCAGCTGGGCACGGCGGCTTGTGCCTGTAATCCCAGCACTTTGGGAGGCCAAGGCGGGTAGATCACTTGAGGCCAGGAGTTGGAGACCAGCCTGGCCAACATGGCGAAACCTCCTCTCTACTAAAAATACAAAAATTAGCGGGGCTTGGTGGCGCATGCCTGTAATCCCAGCTACTCAGGAGGCTGAGGTAGGAGAATCGCTTGAACCCAGGAGGTGGAGGCTGCAGTGAGCCGAGATTGTGCTACTGCACTCCAGCCTGGGCAACAGAGCAAGACTGTGTCTTAAAAAACAAACAGGTATCCATCTCACACCAGTCAGAATGGCTGTTATTAAAAAGTCAAAAAATAACAGATGCTGGTGAGGTTGTAGAGAAAAAGGAATACTTATACACTATAGGTGGGAGTATAAGTTAGCTCAACCATTGTGGAAGACAGTGTGGTAGTTCCTGAAAGACCTAAAGACAGAACTATCATTCGACCCAGCAATCCCGTTACTGGGTATGTACCCAAAAGAATATAAATTGTTCTCTTATAAAGACACATGTATGCATATGTTCATTGCAGCACTGTTCACAGTAGCAAAGACACGGAATCAACCTAATGCCCATCAGTGATAAACTGGATAAAGAAAATGTGGGAATACTATGCAGCTATAAAAAAGAACAAGATCATGTCCTTTGCAGGGACTTGGGTGGAGCTGGGAGCCATTATCCTTAGCAAACTAACGCAGGAAGAGAAAACCAAATACTACATATTTTCACTTATAAGTGGGAGCTAAATGATGAGAACACATGGACACATGAGGGGAACAACAGACACTGGGGCCTTTTGGAGGGTGGAGGGTGGAAGGAGGGAGAGGATCAGGAAGCATAACTAAGGGGTACTAAGCTTAATACCTGGGTGGTGAAATAATCTGCACAATAAACCCCCATGACACAGTTTTACCTGCAGAGCAAACCTGCACTTGTATCCCTGGACTTAAAAGTTTAAAATAAAAAAGAAAAACACAGATATCTTTGTCCAGTAACACTTTGGTGTCCTCAGCAGCGTCTCTGCTTTTCCTGTTAAACTCATTGACACACATGAGCCTATTGTTCTTCCCTGGAAAGATAACCAAGCTAAGAACAGTCTGTTCTCTTTCTCACCGTCTTGTGTCTCAGATTCGAATTGCTGCAGAAGGAATCAATGGGACAGTTGGTGGAAGCAAATTGGCTACCAGACTCTATGTGGAAGTCATGCTTTCCTTCCCATTGTTTAAGGATGACCTGTGTAAAGATGACTTTAAGGTAAGAGAAAATGAAAATTAAATGGATCTAGAGCCATCTGCTTCTGCCTCTGTGCATGTTATTGAAGAGGAGTTCAAAGTAGAGAAATAAGCAGTGCCAAGTAAGTACCCTCTCCCCTTTATTTTTTGGGGCTTGAGGAGTTTTTTGTTTGGTTTTTTGACAGGATCTTGCTCTGTCACCCAGGCTGGAGTGCAGTGGCGTGATCATGGCTCACTGCAGCCTCAACCTCCCTGGGCTCAGGTGATCCTCCCAGGTAGCTAGGACCATAGGCATGCACCACCATGTCTGGCTAATTTTTTTGTAGAGACGGGGTCTCACTATGTTGCCCAGGCTGGTCTCGAACTCTTGGGTTCAAGCAGTCCTCCCACGTCACCCTCCCATAGTGCTGAGATATGAGATACCGCACCTGCCCCCTTTCCCCTTTAAATGTGCTTTTCTCTTTAGGTTACGAGACAGTGCAATAGAAGGAGTGTGCTCGTCCCCCTTCTTCCACTGAGTCACCATAGGATTTTGGACCAGCTAGTGCTCTAGACCTCAGTATCCCTTCTTATAAAATAAGGATGTTACAGCTCATGCAATCTGGGACTCCAAATCTTGGACATATTAGCTCACTTGAGAGACCACCAGCCTGGTCAGCAGATCACTGTGTTTTTAGTAAATCTGGAATTGTAAGATTAACACTTCATACCACATGGGGGAATAAAGTTGGTGCTCTCACAGGTGGGATGCTTTGTTTGAGTGACTTTATACCTTGTCATAATAAGTGATAAGGTGATGGGAAATGCCTTGCTAGCGTTCATGCTGGCAGTGATAGGAAAAGAATGAAAACTGGGTATAGTCACATGTTAGAATTGCTCAGCGGTGTTGCAGTTTTATAATTAAATGCTTACACCTAAAGAAACACCTTTTCAGCTTAACATTCCTGCACATGGCAGGTATGCAATAAATATTTATCAGTGTTGAATTATCTGGAACATTCTGGGCCCTAACTAGTTTTTTTTAAGACTTCAGCTATTGTTATTACAAAACAGACCATCATTCTTATATTGGCACTTGTCTTATACCTGGAGATGGGACAGCAAGACTGTATTCTGTTTTGTTTCTCATTGGCTAGACCAGCAAAGGAGGAGCTCACTGTTTTCCAGAATTGCGTGTTGGTGTATTTGAAGAAATCGTGCCCATGGGGATCAGCCCCAAAAAGATCTCCTACAAGAAGCCTGGTATGCTTGCTTTTAGAAGATTGTGCTTTAATTCACAGGGACAAAACTTAATAGACAAATAAGAAAGCTAGGCACTGTGATCAGCAGCAGTCATGAGTCCTCTCTAAAGCAGCTGTTGGGTGGCTAACACTTGGCTGCATCCAGTGCTTATACTGTTTCTCTGTGGTGCTGTGGGGTTGAAGACTCACCTCTTAGAGTGACCTATCTTATTCTTCTTGGTGATGGTTTATCAAGTAGTTGTTTTCTCTTTCCAAAGACAGCAAGCAGTCTGGGAAGAGTGTAATTATTACTAGTAAACAGTTCATCAGCAGAATAGAGCACACAGGCCTTTTGTTACAGGAAGCAAGTTGCTTACAACACCACAGCAGTTTTCACTGTGCTCTAGAATGTTTTTTCCCCATCTTCTCCATGGGAAATGGTTGAAAGACATTTGTTTGGCAGGTTTTTTGGGGTTTTATTGTAGTTTTTACTATGAAAAGTTTTAAACATTAAAAAAGTAGAGAAAATAATATAGTGAAGTTCTATGTACCTATCATGCAGCTTTAGCAGTTAACTGATTAATGGCCAGCTCTCACCTATACCCCATCCCTTCTCCCATCTTGGATTATTTTGAAGGCAACCCCAATGTCAGGCCATTTCATTTGTAAATATTTTTAGTAGATATGTCTAAAAGATAAAAATTTGTTTTAAAAGATGCAAAACGGTATCACATCTTAAAACATTTTAACTGATTCCTTAATAAATTATCAAACATCTAGTTGGTTTAGTCACTCAATTCCCGGTTGTCTCATACTTTTTAAGTTTCATTTCTATTAGGATTTAAACAAGGTTCATTCATTGTGATTCATCAGTATGTCTCTTTAAGTGTCTTTCAACCTATAGATTTGTTTCCATCTTTTTTTTCCCTTCTTGCAGTTTATTTTTGAAGGAACTGGGTCATTTGACCTTTAGAGTTTCCCATAATCTGGACAATACTAATTGTATTCCCAAGATATATTTCTCTGTCCTCTTTATTTCCTATAAGTTGATCATTAGATTTAGAGTAGTGCTAATAGAAGTATAATGTGAGCTACGCAATTTTACATTTTGTAGTAGCCATGTCTTTAAAAGTAAAAAATAGATGAGATTAATTTACATAATACGGTTTTCTTAATGCAATATATCAAAAATATTATTTCAACATGTAATCAATATAAAAAATCATTAGTTTACTTTTTTTCGTGCTAAGTCCTTGAGATCCAGTATGTATGTCACCCCTATTATAGTACAAGTGCTTGTCAGCCACATGTGGCTAGTAGCTACTGTATTAACAACTCAGGACTAGAGACTTGATCAGATTCCGATTTGATTTCTTTTTCTCCCGCCACCAAGACTACATAAGCACTATTGTCTTCTTTGATCAGGAAGCACAAAGGTCTGGTTGACTCCATGGTGTTCATTTTTAAGTATGTAAAGATTTGAAAGAAGTCTAAGAGTGAAGCCAGGGGGAAATGGGATTAGGATACAGGCATCTGGAAAAGAGACTCATGCATGGGGAGATGAGGGCCAGAAAGAGCTGTTGTCTGCTTACTGTTCCCATCTTAGCAGGAGGCAGTGTGACTACAAACAGCTTTTCCTGGGCACTGCAGGACATTGCAGGCAGAGAGCGGGCTCTAGGCAGTGCTGTCTTGTTTTCACTTGAAGGAAATTTAAAGGGACCTCTTTTTCTTTTTTTGAGACAGTCTTGCTCTGTTGCCCGGGCTGGAGTGCAGTGGCGTGATTTCAGCTCACTGTAACCTTTTCCCCTGGGGTTCAAGCGATTCTCCTGCCTCAGCTTCCCAAGTTGCTGGGATTACAAGTGTGCGCCACCACACCCGGCTAATTTTTGTATTTTTAGTAGAGATGGGGTTTCGCCACACTGGCCATGTTGGTCTCAAACTCCTGACCTCAAGTGATCTGCCCACCTCAGCCTCACAAAGTACTGGGATTATAGGCATCAGCCACCGCACCTGGTAAAGGGACCTCTTTTAAACACATCCATGCTGGTCACTATCCAAACAATCGTTCTCAGGGCCAGTAGAGCAACTGCAATCATAGCAGCAGCAGGGAACAGGTTTGGTTTCCTGTGGCTCCCTGCAGGTAGAAGTCTTAGCACATTTCCATGCTTTTCGTCCCATGTTTGTTTGTTTGTTTGAGATGGAGTCTCACTCTTTTGCCCAGGCTGGGGTGCAGTGGCGCAATCTCAGCTCACTGCAACCTCTGCCTCCTGGGTTCAAGAGATTCTCCTGCCTCAGCCTCCCGAGTAGCTGGGACTACAGGCATGCACCACCACGCCCAGCTAATTTTTTTTGTATTTTTAGTAGACGGGGTTTCACCATGTTGGCCAGTTTGATCTGCAACTCCTGACCTCAAGTGATTCGCCTGCCTCAGCTTCCCAAAGTGCTGGGATTATAGGCGAGAGCCACCTCGCCCACGCCTGGCCTTTTTTTGAGACAGTGTCTCACTCTGTCGCCCAGGCTGGAATGCTCACTACAACCCCTGCCTCCCAGTTTTGTGTAGTTCTCCTGCCTCAGCCTACTGAGTAGCTGGGAACTAAAGGAATGTGCCACCACACCTGGCTAATTTTTGTATTTTTAGTAGAGACGGGGTTTCACCATGTTAGCCAGGCTGGTCTTGAACTCCTGACCTCAGGTGATCTGCCTGCCTCAGCCTCCAAAGCATTAGGATTACAGGTGTGAGCCACCATGCCTGGCCTGCGTCCCATGTTTGAATCTCCCTTTTCACCCCACTCTTTGTATCCATGTAATTGTGTGACAGTACCTTATATAGAATCTGGTCTTACTACATTCTCTTTACAACTGTAAGGCAGGCAGGTAGCAATCCAGATTCCTTGGCCTGGCTCTGGGCCCTTATCTCTCCTTGGTGTGGAGTAGTTTCATTGGTTGTTGGGGTTCCTCTCTGAGGGGAATGAGGCTCCTTTGGTGCTGTAAAGCTTTATCATGAGTGGTGGGTAACTGAGTCACCAGAGCCCCTGCCCATGAGGCATGGCTACCTCATAATGCAGATTCACCAAAATTTCCTCACAATCTACTGAGATTTCTGGACCCTCAAAGATAGGGGAATATTTCTATCCTAGAGAGTTACAAGGCAAAGAGCCCCAGGAGACTGAGGTTCTCTCCTATTAGTCCCTTTGTATATATATTTTTTGAGACAGGGTCTTGCTCTATTGCCCAGGCTGGAGTACAGTGGTGTGATCATAGCTCACTGAGGCCTTGATCTCTTGGGCTCAAGGGGTCCTCCTGCGTCAGCCTCCAAAGTAGCTGAGACTATAGGCACACACTACCATGGCCAGCTAATTTTTTAAATTTTTTTGTAGAGACAGAGTCTCGCTATGTTCCCCAGGCTTCCCCTTGTATTTTAATACTTACCCATCTTCTAGCTTTCCTGTCTTTGTCTCTCCTTTACTTTCTTTCTCATATGTCATTTTTGTTGTCCCCCCCTTGCCCTTTTCTCTTTTACTCATGCACACACACTTAGACACATTCTTCTTGCCCCTTTGCATTAAAAATGTATCTATTCCAACTTTATTCCATAACTTTTTGCTCACACCTGCCTGTGGGTTCTTAGCCTTCAACGTGGGTTTGACCTTAATATAGAACAGTTTACAAAGCCTGTAGTCAGCCACATACTTGCCCAGCTCCTCCATGTACAGTGACAATAGAGCAGTGGCCATTTCCTGACCTACTAGTGACCATACAATGGACCAGCAAATTCACATGGCAGTTTAGATCCCAGTTGCCTGGTTTTTATCACCAGGGTTAGGCCAAGTATGAGGATGCAAAATTCTTTGACTAGTTATTTCTAAACTACCAGGTCTCCATTGCCCTCATTTTAGGAGGAGGGAGATTGAGGATACCTGGAATTACTGGAATTACTAAGTTATTTCATCATGATCATCAAGTAGTGTTCTTTTCAGACAGTTGTAATTATGAAGGGAAGAGGTTTGGGTGGAAAGAAACAAAGAAACATGTAAGTCAGGCTGGGTGAGTCGTGACTGGGTTTTGGTTTTTTTGTGGTTTTTTTTTGCCTTTGTTTTAATATAATTTTTTTGGTTTGGTTTTAGGAATCCATTTATCCCCAGGTGAATTTCATAAAGAAGTAGAAAAGTTTTTATCTCAGGCAAATCAAGAACAAAGTGATACTATCCTTCTTGACTGCAGAAACTTCTATGAAAGCAAAATAGTAAGTAAAAGCCAGAATTGAGTTCTCTGAATTGGTAGATCTCCCCATTCCCACAGTGTGGTATATTTCCCAAGGGGACCTTGTGTGTGCCCACCTGTGGCCACATGGATCTCCTCCCAGTACTGGCAGCTTCAGAGAAAACCCAAGTCCTAAAACTCAGAATCTGGTGAGAGAGTCTAAGAAAATATGAATTAAAGACATCTAGGCACACAATATACTTTGTGACTCCCCATGAGCCTGCCTTTGACATGTATCAAGGATCTTGCAAAGTTGCCTTTGGGCAGCCTCTCCAGTTCCCCTGAGGACCCTGGGAAGGTGACCCACAGCCCACAGCCTCGGTTTTGAGATCTTGACATTGAAAGGTCAGAGTAGGGATGAGATTAGCAACTGGCAGGGGCTTCTTTGCTAAGTAGGGTTTGTTGGGTACAAAAAGAACCTTTGTTCCTACCAGGTATGTTTTTCTGATAATTTTCCTTTTGTTGCTCCTATGTTACAGGGACGATTCCAAGGCTGCTTAGCCCCAGACATCAGGAAATTCAGTTACTTCCCTAGCTACGTTGACAAAAATCTAGAACTTTTCAGAGAGAAGAGAGTGCTGATGTACTGCACCGGGGGCATCCGCTGTGAGCGGGGTTCAGCCTACCTCAAAGCCAAGGTGAGCCACCACCCCCAGGCAGCCAAAGCATGTCTTCACCCCTCATATGGCTCCAGCATGGAGTTCGTAAGTACAAAATCTGAGAGTCTTTAATCTCAAGATACGAAAAACATTTAAGTCTTAGAGACTCATCAGATGTAAAAGGGAGAGATTAGTTAACATCTCCCTTTTCCTGATCCTTTTGCTTGATCCTGAGAAGAGCAAATTCAGTAACATTACATGTCCCAACAGGTGTCTTCCTATATTTAGGGGGCAGCAAAAATAGTTGGGCTTCCCAGGATCTAGAGGGTGAAGGCCCTGCCTGCTGTCATCACCCATCCCCCTAGGAGGCAAGATCTGGCCAGTTGGTGCCTTGACCCCTTGGTCAGCAATTCCTCAGTGTCCCGCAGTGGGAGCCAGGAGCCCCTGACTGATAGCAGCGGCCATGAGTCCTCCACGTCAGCACTCCTCACCATGCGCCGCTCTTCCGTGAGCATCTTAACAGGTCTCTGCTGGCTCTTCAGATTTCCTGTTGTTTTTCCACACCTAGGGAGTGTGCAAGGAGGTGTTCCAGCTCAAGGGTGGCATCCACAAGTACCTGGAAGAGTTTCCTGATGGCTTTTACAAAGGGAAGTTGTTTGTTTTTGATGAACGCTATGCTCTGTCCTACAACAGTGATGTGGTGTCAGGTAGGTCAGCACGGGCTCTGAGCCCAAACTGAAATGAAGCACATTGTCAGTTCACCATTCTAGAAAAATGACAGGGAAGACAGGCCAGTGCTCATTACTGAGCACTGAATAAGCAGGGAAAATAAGTACATTGTGCCACCATTTTCCCAGCTATGGAGCTGAGAGAACCCTAGTCCAGGAGTCAGGAGGCCTGGGTTGGGATCCTGGCCTCACCATTGCTAGCTGGACAAGCCCATTAACATGGGGATCATCTCACCTGCCCTGCCTGCCTGTCTGCCTGCCAAGAGCTGTACTACTGGGCTAATTCAGGGCTCTTCACCTGGAATTGGTACATAGATTTTAGGGATTCTGTGAATTTGGATGGAAAAATAATTGTATCTTTGTTTTCAATAACACCTCACTAAAATGAAGCATTTCCTTTAGTTAGGAACGTAGGCAACAAAGTACCAGTTGTATTAATGTACCTGTGACTTTGTCTTCAGTAGGATTCACAATACTTTCATATCATGTTCCAGTTGCCTCAGATATCTCAAAATAGTATTTATACTCATCACTGCTTCAAAATGAAAATAGTTATTAGGCCCACCACTAAGAGTTGATACATAATGTGTTAATAAATGGCACGTCTTATTATATATTACAGATTTTGAAAAAGACTGATATTTTGTATTTCTGTATAGTTGGTTTCCTTTGTAATCTTACATATTTTATGCGTTTAAAAATATTTTTCTAGGTCAGGCACAGAGGCTCATGCCTGTAATCCCATCACTTTTGGAGGCCAAGGTAGGAGGATCGCTTGAGCCCTGGAGTTTGAGACCAGCCTGGGCAACATAGCTCACTATGTCTCTACAAAAACTTTTTTAAATTAGCTGAGCACGATGGTGTGTACCAGATACTCAGGAGGCTGAGGCAGGAGGATTGCTTGAGCCCGGGAGGTTGAGGTTGCAGTGAGTTTAAATTACACCACTGTACTCCAGCCTGGGTGACACAGCAAGACCCTGTCTCAAAAAAGTTTTTCTAGGCCAGGATCTGTAGTCTTCACCAGACTACCAAGTAAATCCATAGTACACATGATTTTAGGAACTCCTAGCTCTCTGTGGACCCAGGTGGCATGCATATTTGAGTAAGATTTGCGTTTGATTGTCCTCTCCTACTTTCTTGGTCTTATTTTCATTTTAATGGTTTTGAGTTGTCTCTTATTGATCACTACTTCGATCTGTTTTGGAGCTAGATGGAGTATAAATTCTAAACAAGTAGAGTAGATTTGATTTTACAGAGGTTATATTGGCTGGACTCGATGGGTACTTGCGTGTGAGTATGAAGGAGAGAAGGCTCAGAGGTAGCTTAGATAAGCAAGGTAAGGAAAAGTGAGGAAGAATGATGTTATCAATGGTAACAGGAGGTCATCAGGGAAAAACAGGTGAAGAAGATGGTGTGAGTTTTAGGAATCAGATGGTCAAGTGTCCTAGCAACAGCAGGAGAGACGCAGGCCTCGGGGAGAGGGGTGTGGACTGCACATGTTCACTGTAGGTGGGTTATCGCCTGTATTTAGGTGTGTTGTCCCCACTGGAAAAGGGAACAATCAAAGAGGAAAAGACCACTTAACAAGGGGGTTGGGAGGTAGTTGGCCAGCTTTGGAATAGCTGGTGAGAGAGAGAAACTTTCATTACCATCTAGTTACCACCTGTTCTCTAGATGGGAAAAAGAAAAAAAAGTCAGTAAATACTGGAAGCAGACAGTTCCCAGAAGTCACCCCCACAAAAAAATAAGCTGGGTGGTGGGGGTGGTGGTTAGTTGTTGCTAGAAGACAGAAGACTTACTATTTGGGAACCTTCCCCGGGTTCCACAGGATCTACGAGACTCTAGTCAGCAAAGGGAGCAATGCCTGTCCACGTGTGTGTGAATGCATGCGTTTATAATGATGGCTTTTCCTTCCTCCCCAGAGTGTTCATACTGTGGAGCCCGCTGGGACCAGTATAAACTCTGCTCTACTCCCCAGTGCCACCAGCTCGTTTTGACCTGCCCTGCCTGTCAAGGACAAGGATTCACAGCCTGTTGTGTCACATGTCAAGACAAGGGGAGCAGGAAAGTTTCAGGCCCTATGCAAGACAGCTTTAAAGAGGAATGTGAATGCACAGCCCGACGGCCACGCATACCTAGGGAACTCTTGCAGCATGTGCGACAGCCTGTGAGCCCAGAGCCAGGGCCTGATGCTGAGGAGGATGGGCCAGTGCTTGTGTGAGCAGCACCTTTGGCATTTTCCCAGGCCCTTGGTAAAAGTAGGTTTGGGGTGACTATACAGAGAAAGCATGGCAAGGCTGCAGAAACAGAGAAATCGGGAACTTCAGTTCTGGCCACTGCCACCATGGCAGCCATCTACACTTCACAGCAGGAGGGGAGGAGTCGCGTTGTCTACCACTTACCTGAGACATTCTGATTTGGATGATGCTAGGGCACAGAAAAAAGGTGACCTGCGTGGGATCCCAAAGCTGCTGAGGGATCGAGCCTGAGCCTGGTGGCCACAGCATATGCCCTTTCTGTGCCATGCAGCTGGGGCTGTTAGTAGTCATTGCCCTTGTCAGGAGACCTTCTACCCTGGTGGCAAACATGTGAAAGCTGTGGCCCTGGGAGTGGCCTCCTAAAACAAGCCACTTAGGTCTTCTGCCATCTACCCTTAACCTCTGTCTCTCGCCTGAGGGGAATCTGCAAGCTGTGCATTGGGCTTACCTCCTGCTTTTGTAGAAATAACCATCCTTTGGTATACATGGAGGATAGTTCCAGAACACCTGAGTATACAAAAACCCATGCATACTCAAGTCCCACAGTGGGCCCTACAGAACCCATGTATGTGATAAATCAGCCCTCCATGTACGCAGGCTTCGCCCCCTGCCAGTACTGTATTTTCAACCTGTATGGTTGAAAAAAATCCATATATAAGTGCAGCCATGCAGTTCAAACCCATATTGTTCAAGGGTCAACTGTATAGTTTATTGGAACAGCCACACCCATTCCTTTACACATGATCTGTGGCAGAATTGAATAGTTTCAACAGACACTGTGTGGCCTGCAAAATCGGAAATATTTACTGTCTGGCCTTTTACAGAAAAGTTTGCCAGCCCCTGGTCTAGACCAGCAACTCATCTGATTGATTGATAGAGGCAGAGGTGGCCTTAAAGATGTGGCCTTCTTCATTTTCTGTTGGTTTGGTTTCGTTTCTATGAGAGATTTCCTCTAATAGCTCTGCTTTCCCCAGCACTTACTCTCTGAGCTTTTAAATGTTCTCTCTGGGAGCTTCATATAAGCTCGGTGACATTTGAGCCACAGTTTTTAGATCAGCACCTGGAATACATGACACATTCTTACTGAGGTCATCCAGCACTGCCATGGTGGCTGCCCAGTCTTCTGGCCAGTGTGCCAGGTACATGTCCCTGTCACACAGGTTCCAAGAAACACATACGCAGCCATACATAAACCAACAGATTTAATATTATATTGCAGTTTTCAGCGATGCAGAATGCAGCTGCAATTGTGTTTTAAGGAGAAGCCAAGTGGGGATGGTTGTCCCTGCAACATGGTGCCACTCCTGGGCCATGTGCAGCCTCAGTGGACACTCTTCCATAGTGCTGAGGCCCTGGCCCCGCCTCCAGTTACCCTGTACTGCCCACTGCCTTACAGTGCAGTGTGCAGGCCTTCACCTTTTCATCACCAGTCTCTCTGCTCAGTGCTCTGGAGTTCTTGACCTTGTCCTTTATCATGAGATTTGCTGAAATCACTAATGAAAATAACTCCCGAAAGCAACAAACAAAAATATTAGTTTAACTGGCACTGTGGTATATTAAAAGGCACAAGGGCATTGTGGCTTAACACTTTTGCTGGATCCCAAGAGACGCACATGATGTTAAAAAGAGATCTGGCAGCAATACTAATATTACGTTTCAGTGGTTTGGCCAGGATTTCCCAATTCCTTGATATCTGGATTTTCTTCACCATTGTCCTGCATCCTGCAGAGGCTTAATATACAGGCGTAAGGTCAGCAGCAATTTGTCTAATAAGTGATGAGATCAGTAGCTGAAGTCTCTAAGCTGGGCCATTACTAAATACCATAGCCATGTTGATCTGGAAATTTATCCCTCTAGTGTCTTACCTCACATAAGCCATTTGCCCACTGTGCAATATAGAAAGGTGTTTTCAAGTATTTGGCCGTAGATTTTCACCTCCATCGTAAGGTTGGCATTCAATAAGGAAAAAGTTCTAACTCCAGTATTAAATTATACATAAATCCCAAATGTTCTTAACACTCAGGGACATGTTTGTTGCCTGGGATTGGTAATGAAAGGTTGGTTTTTGAAACTTGAAATTTCACCATTGGTTTTTTTCCTGTCATTTCTGCATATCCAGCAAAAGGAATCTCATGTTGATTCCTGGCAGGGTTCGGTGGCTTCAGTCTGTCTGTCTGTCCTGAGGGGAAAATTGTGTTCTGGATCCAGTAATCAATTTGGCAACTTTAATCTTGAGGTTTTTAAAATTCCAAGGAGGGTTAATAAAGAATGATAATCTGTTTTATTTGCTAATAGCTAAGACAAATTTGTAATAGTGTTTTATAATACTTCAAAAGCGTGTGGAAGAGTGTGCCGTTTCTGTGTCACACATTTTAAATGCACTTGAAACACCACACAGCAAGGCCATTGAAACTGGTCTCCTGGGGCTAAGTCGCTGCTGCTGGAACATCATCTTCAGTAAGATCTGCTGGTTTGGGGGCTTCTAGTTTTTAAATAATAACCAGACTCAACTTCTGTGACTAAAGAAAAACTTCACATTAACGATATTTTATAAAATTTTCAACTACAACCACTAGTCAACCTAAAACCTTAGTGCATAAAGAACTGAACCACAAAAGGGTTTCGTGCTGCCGGCATTTTGCCTCTGGTTTCCCCTGCAGAGCACAGGTCATCAATAGAACACGTCCAGTTCAAAGGCATGGTCTCCACCGCCACACACTAAACACCACTCCGGCACTTGGGAATGATGGGCCCAGTCAGGTCCGCAAGCCTCCTCTTCCTCACTGGAAAGGAATGGAGATAAGATATAAGGCACTTTTCCCTGTAGACCAGGGACCAACACTGTTGCTCTGAGAAAGCACTATGAAACCTTGCACTAATTGGTCTGTTAACAGAGTCTGAAGTCTGTTGTTTTGAAAGAACAGTATGTGTGAGTTGTACAACAGCCCTCCAGTCTGTCAGTGTTCATTGATGACGGTCTGTGGTAGTGGAGATTCATTCATAGATACCTGCTAAGTGGCTGACCACACAGTCCCACGTTATAAGTCGGCTATTTTCTTTGCTTACAGAAGCTCCAGTTGAAGATCTTTACTCCGGTTCAGATAAGAGTTAAAAGTTTAGTCAGTCTTCTTAATGAGATTAGGGTCTTAACCAGGTGGAAACATTTCCCCCAGCTATGTCTGGGAGCTCCTGGCCTACCTCCTGCCTATGTAAACGAGAGTTTCCACCCGGAAGATTACCCTGCAGTATCTGTATCCCCTTATGTTTAACCTTGCCATTCTCCCCGGGGGCAAGACAGTTAAGCTCAACACTGTTCAAGTGACAAAGTAGTTAAATGCCATGAAGAGGAAAGCACTAGCCAGGAGGTTGCAGGCTGGAGACGTTAGCTTAGAGGATGATGAGGATGCAGGGAGGGGCAGGAGGGGCTCTGTTTGTTGTAACAAGGGAGAGTGTTTTGAAATTAATTGTAGTGTCTGCAGATAAGACCAAGCAGCAAGCTCTATCAGCCACAAGAGAAAGGTCAAAGAAGTCTGTAGAGCCAGTAGGTGGCAGTCGAGAGGCCTGCTGGTATTGGCAAAGACAGGAAGCTATTGTGGAGGGAAAAAAAGTCCATCTATACTTAGATGTCTTCAGGTTCCCGAGCTGAGGTGGTAGACCTGCAGCCACCAGATCGATGAATACGAGCTGCAACAAAAACCGAATCAGCTTGCGCATGACACTGGCCATACAAAGCAGACCCACAAGGGAGATGGGGCCAGCCCAGTTCCTGAGATGATCAGAATGTCCAACTTCTTGTGGGGTAGATGTGAGGGGACAAAAACCAAAACCCAAAGAGCACAAGAAGTTTGCTCAACGTGACCAAAGAGTTTACATGAACCAGACTTTTAAGCATCTCCATAGTAGCTGTGCAGGCATGCCCACCAGGGCCATCCTCATTGCCTCATCGGAGTCCCTGCAACACTGCTGGAATGTTAGTTACCATTCCCATTTTATGGATGAGGAAAGTATGGCAGAGAGGGTATATTTCTTGCTTAAAGCAATAAAGCTAGTACCAGACAGGACCAAGCCTTTTTTTTTTTTTTTTTTTTTTGTGAGATGGAGTTTCACTCTGTCACACAGTCTGGAGTGCAGTGGTGCGATCTTGGCCCACTGCAACCTCGCCTCCCAGGTTCAAGCAATTCTCCTGCTTCAGCCTCCTGAGTAGCTAGCATTACAGGCGCCCGCTGCCACACCCAGCTAATTTTTGTGTTTTTAGTAGAGATGGGGGTTCACCGTGTTGGCCAGGCTGGTCTCGAACTCCTGACCTCAAGTGATCCCCCCGCCTCAGCCTCTCAAAGTGCTGGGATTACAGGCATAAGCCACCGCACCCAGCTAGAACCAAGACTTTTGACTCATCTTGAGCCTCAGTCCAGTGCCTCCCTCAGTAGACTTGAGCCTTGTTTGGGTAGGGTTTCCATATCCATATCGCATCTGATTCTCACAGAGAGGATTAGCTCTTCCCTGCAGAAGAAAAGAGCCCCGGTCCCTGAGAGCTGGCAGCAGAGCCAGGACTGAAATCCAAGTCCCTGGCCCATGGTTGAGGGAACAGAAAGGACCCCATGGCTTGGTGGGGGGGTTATTTTCCATTACTTGCCCTCATTGTGTCCACTGGGCCGGATCTGTGTGTCTGTGTGCATGGTTCCCCTGGCACTGGCTTGCCTTTTTTTCTTCTTTTTTTTTTTTTTTTGAGACGGAGTCTCGCTCTGTCGCCAGGCTGGAGTGCAGTGGCCCAATCTTGGCTCACTGCAGTCTCCGCCTCCCGAGTTCAAGCAATTCTCCTGCCTCAGCCTCCCGAGTAGCTGGGACTACAGGCATGTGCTGCCACACCCGGCTAATTTTTTGTATTTTTAGTAGAGACAGTGCTTCACCATGTTGGCCAGGATGGTCTTGATCTCCTGACCTCATGATCTGCCTGCCTCGGCCTCCCAAAGTGCTGGGATTACAGGCGTGAGCCACCCCACCCGGCCCCCTGGCACTGGCTTTTTCAGGGACTGGATGGAGAGAAGGGAAAGGCATCCATTTATTCGGGTATTATTTTTTTCCCTTTTTAATGATGAAGGAAGTTGAGACCAAGAGAGGGAAGTAACTTATTCCAAGTTACGAATAAGTCACAAAACTGGGAGTAAAAGCCAGGTCTCCCAATATCCTCCTTCAATTCTGTCTGCTCTTTACTTTCTTTAAAAAACTCTTCATTGCTTATTGCAAGAGCCAGAGACTCCTTTTACTGTGAATGCCAGAAGGGCTCTCCAGTCGTCCGGACCAACCTCCATCTGCTGCTTGAACTCCTCTGCCACTTCTTGCCAAATTTGAACATTTCCATCATGTTTTTGGAAAGCACTTTCTATTCATTTAAATATTCGGCAGCATGTACTGAGTGCTGTGTGCCAAGCACAAGAATCAGAAGTAAAGACACAGTATAACAGGGACCAAGATATACAATGTTTGAGAACTACTGTTTGAGAAATATGAAGTATTAGAGATGCCCTGGCAGCTCTCTGAGGTATGAAAGGCATAAAGAATGAAGTGGTCAGACCTTCCCAGGTGGCAACTAACAGGTCAGCTGAATTTTAAACAATGAAAAGGTAGAGGATGGGAAGGTGGAGGGCATTGGGAGTAACGACCCTCTAAGGGTAAGTTTTCCTTGGTCACTTGGGGGCATTCAGGCTACCTGGAATGGTAGTAACATGGCAAAAGGATGGCTTGTTGGAGATGTCAAGAGACGACCTCCTGATGGGACCATCTCCCTATGTGGAGCACCCAGGCACTGGAGCCACATTGCCAATTCAAATCCCGGTCCAGCCCATGGATTGTGGGTAATGTTAATTACCTACTTCTCTAGACTTCTGTTTCCTTCTTGTAAAGTGTGGATAACAATAGCACCTGTCTCACCTGGTTGTGGGGAGGACTACATGAGCTAGTGAGATGGGAAGTATTCAGAACAGTCTCTAACACACAGTAAGTGCCATGTAAGAGCCAGCTATTATTAAGAGACTTGGGAGTCATTTCAAGGGGCCTGACTGAGAGCAATGGGAGCCAAGTGAGGGTTCTAAGTGGAGGGGTGACAAGGCAAGCTTCGGAAAGAGACTTGGGATGAGTGCCAGGGGTGCCTGCCCTGGAGGAGCTGGGGGCCTGAGGATGTTGGAGGAGATGACTGTGACGAGGGCTCAACATACGCGGCAGGACACTGGGACTGGCAAAGAGATGAATGGCTGGCTGGGGTGGAGGCAGCGTCTAGGAACAGGCCCAGATTTCTGGCTTGGGTGGCTGTGAGGAAAGGAATAGCCTTTTCTTTTTTTACTTTTTTTTTTTTTTTTTTTAGATGGAGTTTTGTTCTTGTTGCCCACGCTGAAGTGCAATGGTGTGGTCTCGGCTCACTGCAACTTCCGCCTCCTGGGTTCAAGCGATTCTCCTGCCTCAGCCTCCCAAGGAGCTGGGATTACAGGTGCCTGCCACCATGCCTGGCTAATTTTTTGTATTTTTAGTAGAGACAGGGTTTCACCATGTTGGCCAGGGTGGTCTCGAACTCCTGACCTCAGGTGATCCGCCTGCCTCGGCCTCCCAAAGTGCTGGGATTACAGGTGTGAGCCATCGTACCTGGCTGCCTTTTCTGAGATAGGTTTGGGGGACTATGATGAAACTGATTTGGGATCCAGCAATCCCACTTCTGGATATTTACCCAAAATATTAAAATCAGTTGAAAAGATGTTTCACTCCATGTTCATTGCAGCATCATTCACAATACCCAAAATAAGGAATCAACCTAAGTGTCTATCAACAAGAATGGATAAAGAAACTGTGGGATATATGCACAATGGAATACGATTCAGCCTTTTCTTTAAAAAAAAAAAAAAAAAGGAAATTTGTTCATTTGCAACCACATGAATGGAATTGGAGAACATTATACTAAGTGAAATAAGCCAGGCACAAAAAGACAAATTATATGTGGAATCTAAAACAATTGACTTCATAGAAGCAGGGAGTAAAACTGTCATTACAGAAGCTGTGGGCGGGGAATGGGGAGATAATGGCCACAGGATACAAAAATCTCAGTTGGACAAGAGGAATAAGGTGTTTTATAAAGCTGTTACACAGCATGGTGAATATAGCCAATAATAGTGTATTATATATTTCAAAATTGCTAAAAATAAACGTTCTCACCACAAAAGGTATTTGAGGTGATGATACGCTAATTCACTTAATTTAATTTTTCCACATTGTATTCATAAATCGTAACAGCACTTTGTATCACATAAATATATACAATTACAAATTGTCAATTGACAATAAATTTTTTTAGAAATTGCTTTGCAGTGTGCTATGTCTGGGTGCTTGCTGCAAAGGTCTTCCCTGAGAATATTGTAAAATGGTGACTCCCAGGAAGGGATGTTTTCTGCTTTTAAACACGTTACTCTCCCTCCACACAATACCCCAACCCACACAACTGTCTTAACTCACAGGCTGCAATTCAGATTTTACTAAGTGGAGAGAGCTGAGCTGCAGTGGCAGATTTAGAGGACCTGAGTGCCATGCTTGGCCTGGCTCTTTGCTATAAATAGTGTGGAGATGACAGTCATCTGAGGTATTGCTGTGGGAAAACGCAGATGGGATCCACAGCTCGGCTCCTCCCTGGCGCCCTGCACTCACAGAACGCTCTGTTTAGAGCTTGGTGCACAGGGTGGGGAGGACCGAAAATGCACTGGTCAGGATGCATCCTGGGCATACCGCCTGTCTGCAGAGCCAGTCGCTGTCCTCATAGCCTTGGGGACTGAATGTCCCCCAAGGAGGAGCCCAAGTACTGCAGAGGCCCCAGCCATGGGCAAAGAGCCAGCAGAGGCAGGTGAGAGTGAGCAGGAGGCCTGAGAGGCCTGCTCCCTTCCCAATCTGTGCTCCCTGCTGCCAGGCCTGCTAACAGCCTCAGTCCCAAGGAGGAGCTGGCAGGAGGCTTTTACGATACAAATATTCAGTTGGAAAACATGAAGTCTGTCTGCTTCATTGCGGCATTAACGTAGGATGCAAATAATCTGTTGTAAAGTCAGGAGGAAGCTGAGGCACTGCCATAAACAAACATTTCTCTTACAAAAATTAGCAGATGGGCACAAATTTCATTTTAAAGCTAGAGATCCTACATCACCAAGTAGCACTCTGTTCCCTGTAATCACTGAGATGATTCACCTCTAATTCCTTCTGTAGGAAACCCCAAGGGAGCAGCGGCCCACAGTTCCCTGGGGTAACCCAGAGGCCCATTTTTATCACCTGGCATCACCGTCCAGGAAACTGCCACAGTCTCTGCTTCCTGCCTGCTTCCATCGCCAGGCCCCTGAGCTTGACATTAAAGGCCTTGGGCTGCAGCCACCCAAACACCTACCCAGCCCCATTCCTTGTGAACATCCCATACACTTTCAACTGTCCTGCCTTTGCTCATGCTGTTGCCTCTGCTTGGAATGCCCTTCCCTTCCTTCTTTGTGAACTCTTATTTTTCCTCCTAGGTCTAACTCCTTATAACAGTTCCTCCAATCCTTTTAGATCCTTCTGTCTCTCCTTTGTACCCCCAGCACCACTTCCTAATACTTCTAGAGCCCCCAGAGGGATGCCTCTTGACCTCCTCCATCAACCTATCTCTTCCTTTCAAGGCTGGCTAAAGCCCCATCCCCAACCAGGATGCTTTGCCTAACTGGCCTCTGTCTTGATAAATCATTTCCTCACTTTGTTTAGATAGAATTTGTAGGCATTCTTGAATTTTTAGGCATGACTTTGAGTCTTTTGTTTTCCCCTAAAAGGTTATAAAGCTTCTTCAGTCAGAGGTAGCCTTTCTGCTACCTCTGATATCACCTAGCACAGTCCTAGGCACACAAAAGTTGCCCAGAAAATGCTTGCTGTCACTAACAGCTGGTGTGACCTGACTGAGCTGCTGCCTAGACCCCCTACCCCCACCCCAAGCTCCAGTTTCTTTCTAAGGGAACTGGAGGGATAAGCTCTTAAGTCCTTCTGGCTCTACCATCCTACATTCTTACAATGGCCTCTGAAAGTTCTTGGTGATGGGAGTCAGGCCTGAATTTTGGACTCTCAGATTCACAGGACTGGGAGAGTTTTCAAAGGCCATTTTGTCCAACTCCTAGATGATGCTGTTATCCCCCTGCAGCACCTGTGACCTCTGCTCATCTAGAGCCTCTATCCCCAGAAACAAGACCTCCAGACCATCATGCCATTGGAGGACAAAAACTGGGTTAGCCCAGAGATAGGATCCAAGGGGCACAGAAGAAACTTAACTGAGGGGGAAACAAATATGAGATTATTGCATATAGAATAGAAACGCAAGGCTTCTCCATGCTGGTACTGTGGCCAGATCACAGCTGCTGGCCTTCTTCAACCATTCAGTTTAGCTATGACATCTGTGATATGATATAATAATTATGATTCTTATTTGTGTTCGTTCTTATTTTATTTCAAGTAAGGATACTTCTGATAAACCAAGACTCTGCACACATTTTTAAAAATGGGCTTTTCTAGATCCGAGGCTCTAGAAAATAGTGGCATTTGGAGTGAGCAATGAATGAATAGCTCCTGGGCTGTGACATCCTTACAAGCAGGAACCTATAGAACTTTGGTATATGTTTGTGGAATTTAATGACTCGATCTAAAGTGTGTGTGTGAGTGTGTGTAATCCTGTGGTTATCTGTGCATGTGGGGTCTGTGCACACCTGCCTTGAGCATACACTCCTACACACTCATCTCTGTTCTTCGAGGGCTTCCAGGTAGTGACCTGGCCTCAGATAAATCACCAGGAAGTGACACACTTTGAGTGAAGCATTCGTATTAGGCTCTTTGCATTTTATCGAGGGTTGGAAACCATTGTGTAGAGCAGGTTTGAATCTGATGAAAAACTCACTGAAGATGCTGTCCTTTAAAACACAAGTTTATTTCACAATGTAGTCCCAGAAAGAGGCTTTTTTTTTTTTTTTTTTTTTTTCAAACTCATTATGCCTCCTTCCCTTCTGTGATAAGAATACTGTAACTTGGTTTGGCTTCCTGCTGTCTTGGTTCTAGGAAACTCAGGGCTCAATATAATCATCATTCATGTTAATGATATAGACCTACTGCTTTTCTTGGTTTTTTTCCCCCTCTTGTTTTTCTACAGCCTTGTCAGTCACGCTCCCTTTGTTGAATGCTATATCAAATTCTTTTTTGGCAGCCAGCAGGAATATACATAAGCAATAACTACACAGAGCTTATGAACAACCAGCATCTGCAAGTAAGATCATGATTGCTCAAACTTTTCATTCAGTTGACTTATATACCTATTGGTTCATATAGGTATATAAGTGTTCATTATCAAAAAAATTATGATATTTTCATTTTCTTAATTTTTTTGTTTTTAAAAATTTCCTGATAATGTCTCCTTCATAATTATTTTTCCTTTTAGAAAAAAACAAACTATGCCTTTAATTGAGATTACATTAATATACCCTACTTTTACTTTACTATGAAGTTGACATTTTCAACTTTTACCTTAAAATCAATGTGAAGTCTCCTAGGCTCAGATTTTGGTAGTCCTACTGGAAGGTAGTTTTGGGATTTGGGCTAAATCTAGACTGTGTGACCTAGAGAGGACGCTATGAGTTCAGAGAAGGGTATTCAGAAGAGGAAAATACTCCCAGGGAGCCCTGTGCCCTCCCAAATTTCACTTCCTTCTGCGAACACACTTACGTGTGCTCTGGGCCCAGCCTGTGCTGAGCTGTGATTTGAGGAGGAGAGGACTCAGCCTTAGCTCCTGAAGTCAAGGAGCTCGTAGTCCAGAGTGGAGATGAGGTACAAACACAGAAAACAAGGAAGACGCGATCGTTGTGAAAATCAAGACTCAAGAAGACTCGGAGAGGCATCTACAGAATTTTCCCTGACATCCCCAGCACAGGTAGATGGAATAACAGGCCTGCGGGCAGGGCAGGAAGCATATTTCTACTCACCAAGGTCATTGTTGTTCATCATTGCGTTGGATGCCCGAAGCCGGGGTCCTTGCTGGGTAAAGTGGTAGCCGAATTTGAGAAGTGTTGCATTTTTTTCCAACATGCTCACAATCTCCATTTCCACTTTGTTGCCCAGGGGCTGGCTCTTTAGTCAAGAAAAAATAAAAAATAAAAAAAAATCACCACTCATTCCATGTGTACAGTGCCTAAACCACCTCTACCTGCAGAAACTCTTGAGTAGTGGGAGGGGATTTTAGCCTCCTCTCCAAGAGTAGGGAAATGGAAGTTTAGAGAAGCTGAAAAGTCACACGGCCAGGAGCAAATGAGCTGGGATTCAAATTCAGGTCTGCTGGATGCCAAGAACAGATCTTTTCACTGCTTTACAACAGCCTCTCTCTGAGCAGATGCCCAAGTAAGAGCTCCACGACAGAAGAGTTTTTGAAGGAGGACATTCAATCATCTAGTCCTAAGGAGACTTTTAAAACCCTGCTGTCCAGACTACACCCCATACTACCTGAATCAGAATCTCTGGGGAGTGGGAATCTGATGGCTGTTTTTAAAAACTTCCCAGGAGATTTCAATATGCACCCAAGTTTGATAACCAGTAATTTAGTCTCTTCAAATTATAAATGAAAAAACTGAGGCCCAGAGAAGGAAAAAGGGTTTTCCCAAGATCACATGGTAAGTTGACAATGCCAAAGTTAGCTTTCTAAAGCCCAATTCTGATCATATTATTAATAGTTCCCTGCCCCCAAATCTATAGTGATCATCTGACAAAGATATAAAGAAAAAAAATCAGAAAAAAAACCAGAAAGACCCAACAATGTTGGGAAGGATATGATGAGGATGTTCATCACAGTCTCAGTTATAATAGTGGGAGGAAAAGGGAAACAATTTATTAAGAGGCCAGGCATGGTGGCTCATGCCTGTTATCCTAGCGCTTTGGGAGGCGGAGGTGGGCAGTTTGCCTGAGCTAAGGAGTTCAAGACCACCCTGGGCAACATGGTGAAACCCTGTCTCTACTAAAAATACAAAAAAAATAGCCAGGTGTGATGGCGGGCACCTGTAGTCCCAGCTACTTGGGAGGCTGACGCAGGAGAATGACTTGAACCCGGGAGGCAGAGCTTGCAGTGAGCTGAGATTGTGCCACTGCCCTCCAGCCCAGGCGACAGAGCGAGACTCTGTCTCCAAAAAACAAAAAATAAATAAAAATTGAAAAAAAAAGAATTCATAGAGAGTTGCTCAGATAAATGATAGTTCAACCTTACTAAATAGAATGTGGGCAGCTCTAAAATGATGGTGCAAATCCTTGGCCATAGCATGTAAAGATGGCCATGGACCAATATTGAATGGAAAGAAAAAAAAAAGAAAAAAAACCCTGGTCACAAAATAGACGATTTGTATGTAAAGTTATCTATATTTTCCATATATGTACATAATGCAGAGAAAAAACTTTTAAGTATATTGATAATGGTGGGATTTGGGGAGAAAGTTTTTGTTTCCTTCTTTATATCTTATTGTATTGTTTGGATTTTCTATTACCATATATAATAAAATAATAAAACATAAATATAATCTTAAACAGGTTGTAAAAGACAGAAAGCTAACATCATACTTAATAGTTAAAGACTGAAAGCTTTCCCCCCAAGATTAGAAACAAGATAAGGATGTTTGCTCTCACCAACATTTTACTGGGGGGGTCTAGACAGGATAATTAAGCAAGAAAAAGAAATAAAATGCTTCCAGACTGCAAAGGACAAAGTAAAACTATCTGTATTTGCAGATGATATAATGTTGTACATAGAAAATTCTAAGGAATACACACACACTCCTACACAAAATTAGTGAGTTCCGGCCGGGTGCAGTGGCTCACGCCTATAATCCCAGCACTTTGGGAGGCCAAGGCGGGTGGATCACGAAGTCAAGAAATCGAGACTATCCTGGCCAACGTGGTGAAACACTGTCTCTACTAAAAAAAAAAATACAAAAATTATCTGGGCGTGGTGGTGCGCACCTGTAGTCCCAGATACTCGGGAGGCTAAGGCAGGAGAACCTGGGAGGCAGAGGTTGCAGTGAGCAGAGATCTCACCACTGCACTTCAGCCTGGCAACAGAATGAGACTCTGTCTCAAACAAAAAAAAAATTAGTGAGTTTGGCAAAATTACAGAATATAAGATCAATACACAAAAATCAGTTGTATTTCTATACACTAGCAATAAGCAATCTGAAAATGAACCTGAGAGAATAATTCAATTTATAATAATATAAAAAATATTAATTCTTCTTTTTTTTTTTTTTTTTGAGACAGAGTCTCACTCTTGTTGTTCAGGCTGGAGTGCAGTGGCGATCTTGGTTCACCACAACCTCTGCCTCCTGGGTTCAAGCAATTCTCCTGCCTCAGCCTCCTGAGTAGCTGGGATTACAGGCGCATGCCACCATATGTGGTTAATTTTTGTATTTTTAGCAGAGACAGGGTTTTGCCATGTTGGCCAGGCTGCTTTCAAACTCCTGAACTCAGGTGATCCATCTGCCTTGGCCCAAGTTCTGGGATTATAGGCATGAGCCACTGCACTTGGCCAAAAAAATAAAATACTAATTCTAACTTCTTTTGTTAGATTTATTTCTAACAAAAGAAGTAAAGACTTATATATTGAAAACTACAAAACAACACTGAAATACATTAAATAAGACCTAAATAAATAAAAAAGCATCCCATGGATCTTAAGTCTTCATGGATCAGAAGACTTAATATTGTTAATATTGCAATATTACCAAATTGATTAAAAGAATCAATGCCATCCTTATCAAAACTCCAGCTGCCTTTTTTTTTCCAGAAATAGACAAGCTGATCCTAAAATTCACATGAAAATGAAAGGAACCCAGAATAGCCAAAACAATCTTGAAAAAGAGGGACAAAGTTGGAGAACTCACATTTCCTGATTTCAAAATTGCTACAAAGCTACAGTAATTAAGACTTTGTGGTACTGGCATAAGGTAGATATATAGATGAATGGAATAGAATCGAGAGTCCAGAAATAAACCCATACATCTATAGACAATTTCTTCTCAAAAAGAACATCAAGACAATTCAATGAGGAAAAATTATCTTCTCAAGAAATGGTGATGAGACAACTAGATATCCACATGCAAAAGAACGAATTTAGACATTACACACAATACATAAAAATTAACTCAAAATAGATCAAAGGCCTAAATGTAAGTGCTAAAACTATGAAACTATGATGAAAACATAGGTGTAAGTTTTTTGTAACCTTGGCAATGGTTTTTTAGATGTAACACCTAAAGCACAAACAAGAAAAGAAAAAATAGATGTTATACTTCATCAAAGTGTAAAACTTTTGTGCTTCAACAGACACAAGAAAGTGAAAAGACAACACAAAGAATGGGAAAAATATTTTGTATTGATATTTGTAAAAATATTTGGTAGATATAGGATTTAAATATGAATATATAAAGAACTATTAGAACTCAACAGTAAAAACACAATTTATAAATGAGCAAAGGATTTGAATAGACATTTCTGTAAAGATAAAAATCGCAAATAAATATATGAAAAAGTGCTCATCATCATTAATAATTCAGAAAATGCAAATCAAACCACAATGAGATTCCACTTCACACACACTAAGATGACTATAATAGAAAAGACAGACAGTAACGAGTGTTGACAAGAATGTGGAGAAAGTGGCACCCTCATACATTGCTGGTGGGAATATAAAATGGTGCAGCTGCTTTGAAACACAGTTTGGCAGTTCCTGAAAAAGTTAAACATACAGCTACCATATGACCCAGCAATTCCACTCCTGGGTGGAAAATAAATAAAAACATAAGTCCACACAAAAAACTTGTTCATGAATGCTCATAACAGCATTATTCAGAATAGCCAAAAGAAGAAACAACCCAAATGATGTTCATCATCTGATGAATGGATACACACAACGTGGTAGGTCCTTACAGTGGAGTATTAGTCGGTCAGAAAGGGAATAAAGTTCTGATATGTGCTATTATACAACACGAACAACCCTGGAAAACATTTTGCTAAATGAAAGAAGCCAGACACAAAGGCCATATATTGTATGATTCCATTGATATGAAATGTCTAGATGAGGCAAATCCATAGCAATGGAAAGGAGGTTAGTGGTTGCCAGGGGCTGGGGGAGGGGATAAAAGCAGAATGAGAGCTAATGGGTATAGAGTTTCTTTTTCGAGTGATAAAAATTTTCTAGAATTAGATAGTGGTGATGGTTGCAGAGCCTTGTGAATACATCAAAACCCACTGAATTTTAAAAGGATGAATTGTGTGGCGTGTGAAGTACCTGTCAATTAGAAAAAACTCCACAGTAAAAAAAAAAAAAAAAAAAAACAATTAGAAAATGGGGAAAGGATATGAAGAGACATTCACTGACGAGGATGTACATATTGCAGATAATCACGACAAGATGTTCAACATCATGACCTATCACAGAAATGCAAATCAAAATCACAATGAGATATCACTACATACCTATCAAAATCTCTAAAATAAAAGTTAGCAACAACAGCAAACGTTGGTGAGAATGTAGAGAAACTGGCTCACTCATAAACTACTGGTGGGTCTAGAAAATGGCACACTGTGCACAAGAGTTGAGTTTTTTAAAATGCAATTGGACTCCTGGGTATTTATCCCAGAGAAATTAAAACATATGTTTACATAAAATCTGTACATGAATGTTTATAGCAGCTTTATATGTAATAGACAAACCGGGAAACAACCCAGGCGTCCTTCAACAGGTGAGTGGTCAAACAAACCATGGTACATCCACACCATGGAATACTACTCACCAGTGAAAAAGAGCAAATAATTGGTACATGCAACAACCTGGATGAATCTCCATAGAATTATGCCAAGTGAAAAAAAAAAGCCAGTCCAAAATGGTTACATAATATATGATTTTCATTTAGATAACATATATATAACATTCTTTAAATGACAAAATATTAAAATGGAAAACAGGTTAGCGGTTGCCTGGGGTTAAGGAGGCAGGAGGAAGAGACAAGTGAACTTGGCTACAAAAGGGGAATATGAGAGATCCCTGTGATGGAAATATTTTGTATCTTGACCTTATAAATGTTACTATCCTTGCTGTGATACAAAACTACAGTTCCCACCTAAACTGCATAGAATACAAGCGATCTCTCTGTTCCCTCCCTCCCTCCCTCCCTTCCTTCGTTCCTTCCTTCCCTCCTTCCTTCCTCTCTTTCTTTCTTTTCTCAGACAGTCTCACTCTGTTGCCCAGGCTGGAGTGTAGTGGTGCAATCTCGGCTCACTGCAGCCTCTGCCTCCCAGGTTCAAGTGATTCTCCTGCCTCAGCCTCCCAAGTCGCTGGGACTACAAGCATGTGCCACCACACTCAGCTAATTTTTTGTGTTTTTAGTAGAGATGGGATTTCACTATGTTGGCCAGGCTGGTCTCGAACTCGGCCTCAAGTCATCCACCCGTCTCGGCCTCCCAAAGTGCTGGGATTACAGGTGTGAGCCACTGCACTCGGCTTCTCTGTATTATTTCTTACAACTGCATACTAGTCTGCAATTAGCCCCAAATTTTAAAAGTTTAATAATAATAATTTAAAAACCAGAAATAGAAACCAAACAAAAATACACGACCACCTCTAATGGCTCCCCACTGCCAAGAACTGCTGCTATTTACTGTGTCCCAGGCCCTGCCTTGTGCCCCACTTGTATGATCTCAGCTCATTCCCTCACTAAGCCAACAGGACACAGCCCCACCTCCTCAGCCTGGCACTCAAGGCCCTCACAAATGACTCTTTGCTTTCCTTCTCTCTCTCCTTTCTTACTCAGCCTGTTTATCTCTGGCAGTCTGATAATGGTACCTGGTGCAGACAGAGGTCTACTCCAAAAAGCTCATATGCCTCCATGTGGAATGCTTTTAGCCTCCCTGTAAGTGTATCCCTATTGCTTTAATATGCACTGCAAATTCCCCCTCCCCAAGAGGCTTTTCCTGATCCTGACCCCAGGAAATGATCTCTCCCCATTCCACACTCAAGTGAACATTGGATGTCCCTCCCTACACCTAGCAGAGTCCATCTGCCTTACTTGGGTCACCTGCCTCTATAGCTGTCTCACCAATTAGAACTGTACTGTCCAATACAGTAGCTACAGTAGCTACTGGCCACATGTTGCTCTATACATCTAAATAATTAAAATGAAAACGATGTATAGTTCAGTTCCTCAGTCCTATTAGACACATTTCTAGTGCTTGATAGCCACTGGTGGCTGGGCACAGTGGCTCACACCTATAATCCCAGCACTCGGGGAAGCTGAGGCAGGAGGATCGCTTGAGACCAGGAGTTTGAGACCAACCTGGGCAGGCAACATACAGAAAACTCGTCACTACAAAAACCAACAAACAAATAGCCACTGGCTGGAGACTACCATGTTGGTTAGTGCAGATATGGAACAGTTCCATCATCACAGGAAGTTCTATTGAACAGTGCTGCTGTAGACCATGAGCTCCTGGGTAGGACATAGTACTCAGTTTCTCTCGGTCAAGGTGTGCGGAATTGAATTGAATGGAGGAAACAGGAACATGCTTGGGAGGGATAGAGGGGACGTCAGCCCAGCATCCAAATGGACAAGCACGAATTGCAGCTGAGACTCTTGATTGAGAACTCCCCCCAGGTATTCTGAGTTCACCAGAGCTCATCTGGGTTCAGACTGGGCTCAGAAAGCTGGCCACGGCAGGCAGAGGGACACTGGTGAAATTCCACCGGCCCCTCTGGCAAGGCTCCTGAGAATGCTGGGAAGAGGTCAGGTCGGTCCTCGGAGGACTCAGCACAGCCCTGGAATCTGGCTGTTTTGGCCTGGAGATGGTACAGCAACCATCTGAGGCCCCAAGAAGGAACTGGCAGCTCCTCCACCCACCCTCCCCAGTTAGCAGGAACCCTGGCCTCTCCTTGAGGTCTCTTGCTGGAAATGCCCTGCTAAAACTCAGGATGGGCTAGTCTCAGAAAGTACTGGTCTCCCCTGAGTGAAGGGGCTACCAGGGACTTCGAGGACTGCCTCTGCAAAGCTGATGCTTCGTGCAGAGTACAAAGCCCCTTGACATGCATTGCCCCCATTCGACCTGTCTACATCCCTGGGAGGTGAGCAGGGCAGGCAGGAGCCAGCATCTCCACCTTAGAGATGAGTATACTGAATCCATGTGTAGATGGAAGTTGGACCATGCTCCCTCGGCTTATTCATGACAGAGCCAAGGCTTGACCTTGACCTGGGGCTGAAAGGACTGCAGAGGTTCTTCTAGGCCCAGTTCTCACATTAGTGTCCAGTACCCTGGATACACACAGATGTGTCTGGGCATGTGCGACAAGGTACAGGATTCCATTAGATAATCATGATCTTCCAGGAGTGTTCATCTCAGACCAAACCCATTCTTTTTACATTAAGGAGTAAAATAGAACACGTGCATACATCTTACAATAAGCCTTAAGATGTCAAAGAAGCTTCAGCCGGGCACGGTGGCTCACGCCTGTAATCCCAGCACTTTGGGAGGCCGAGGCGGGCGGATCACGAGGTCAGGAGATCGATACCATCCTGGCCAACATGGCAAAACCCCATCTCTACTGAAAATACAAAAATTAGCTGGGCGTGGTGGAGCGCGCCTGTAGTCCCAGCTACTCGGGAAGCTGAGGCAGGAGAATCGCTTGAACCAGGGAGGCGGAGTTTGCAGTGAGCTGAGATCATGCCACTGCACTCCAGCCTGGTGACAGAGGGAGACTCTGTCTCCAAAAAAAAAGATGCCAAAGAAGCTTCATACCTGCATCTTTCTCTGACTTCGGGGACCCTGAGACTAAAATAACTCATTCATTTTATAGAAGAGAGAACCAGTGGCTGGGGAGCCAGGACTGAAAACCAGTTCTCTGACTTATTTTTCAAGTAACTTATTTAGTGATTACTGCGTGCTAAACAATGTCATAAACATTTTACAAAAGCTAATTCATTTTTTCCTATCAATCTAAGGAATATGTACTACTATCGTTATTTTCATTTTATTTTATGTTATTTTTTGAGATGGAGTCTTGTTCTGTTGCCCAGACTGGAGTGCATAGCACGATCTTGGCTCGCTGCAACTTCTGCCTTCTGGGTTCAAGTGATGCTCCTGCCTCAGCCTCCTGAGTAGCACCACCATGCACAGCTAATTTTTGTATTTTTAGTAGAGATGGGGTTTTACCATGTTGGCCAGGCTGGTCTTGAACTCCTGACCCCAAGTGATCCACCCACCTCAGCCTCCCAAAGTACTGGGATTACAGGCATGAGCCACTATGCCCATCCTCATTATTTTCATTTTATAGGCAAGAAAAATTGAAGCACATAAGTATTAAGAAATTTTTCCCAAATCCTAGCATGGGTCAGTTGCAGGACCAGGATTTGAATACAGGCAGCAAGCTCCAGAGTCTGTGCTGGTTTCCACCTCACTTAAGTGCCTCTGAGAATGACCAGAAGGCAGAAGTAGGACTGACAAGAGGAACTACAGGCAGATGGTGTTTGGCTCAGCATGGAGGAATGCCTCTGACCATTAGAAGTGTCCACACGCTGAGGAACTGCCTGGTAAGGTAGTGAGCCGCCTGTGCCTCAAAGTGTGTAAAGGGGGAGAGACCAAGGGGTTGGTCATGCCCGGACTGGCAACAGTCTCTGGGCAGCAGAGCCAGGGACAGGATGGTTGGGAAAGAACTCTCGTACCCCTTCAGATTTGCTTGAGAAGTAAAAAACCACTTGTGAATAAATATAACCACATTATTAACAATTCATATGATATTAACACAGAATGAGTAAAAGGAAAGAGTCTCCCTCACCCGATTTATTCCCAGTCCCACCCCCTTCCGTAGAAGTAACCACCATGGGCCGGGTGCGGTGGCTCACGCCTGTAATCCCAGCACTTTGGGAGGCCGAGGTGGGTGG
The DNA here is from genome assembly GCF_028885625.2 of Pongo pygmaeus. NCBI lineage: Eukaryota > Metazoa > Chordata > Mammalia > Primates > Hominidae > Pongo > Pongo pygmaeus. The sequence continues at coordinate 87,929,268 of NC_072386.2, read as the reverse complement.
ATCACAAGGTCAGGAGATCGAGACCATCCTGGCTAACATGGTGAAACCCTGTCTCTAGTAAAAAATACAAAAAAAAATTAGCTGGGCATGGTGGCGGGCACCTGTAGTCCCAGCTACTCCGGAGGCTGAGGCAGGAGAATGGCGTGAACCTGGGAGGCGGAGCTTGCAGTGAGCCGAGATCGTACCACTGCACTCCAGCCTGGGCAACAGAGCAAGACTCCGTCTCAAAAAAAAAAAAAAAAAAAGTAACCACCGTGGCCAATGAGTTGTGTTTCTATGCATGAAGTATATGACAGAAATGTACAGGGATTTGTTTTGTTTTGTGGTACTTGTTTCTTGTTTAAATGAATTCATACTATACGTACTGTTCTGCAACTTGCCTTTTTCATTTTAATTTTTATTTATTTTTCTGGAGACTGTGTCTCACTCTGTTGCCCAGGCTAGAGTGCAGCAGCACAAAGCAGTGCAATCATAGCTCACTACAGCTTCTGACTCCTGGGCTCAAGTGATCCTTCTGCTCAGCCTCCCAAGTAGCTAGGACTACAGGCACGTGCCACCACGTCTGGCTAATTTCCTTTACTTTTTTTACAGAGATGGGGTCTTGCTATGTTGACCAGGCTGGTCTTGAACTCCTGGTCTCTAGTGAGCTCCCTCCTGGGCCTCCCAAAGTGCTGGGATTACAGGCATGAGCTGTCATGCCTAGCCCACCTTTTTCATTTAATATTTTGCAGAGCTCTTTCAGAGTCAGTACATAGAGAATGACCTTATTCCTTCTATTGGCTTCACGGGATGCACTGGTGTAGATGGATATTTAGGTTACTTCCGTTTTTTCCTGTTACGAACAACGTGGCAATGGCAGGGGAGGGAGGGGGTATTCCTCAGGCTTCCTACGGAAATCAAAACTGCTAGGTTGAAAAATAGGCGCTTTCAAATTAAAATTGAGACTGCTCTGCCAAAAGGATGTAAAAGTCGGCATGCCTTTCAGCAGTGTGTGACAGCTGTGTGTCCTCACACCTTTACCATGTCAGAGCATTACCCATCGGATGAGAAAGATCAGATTTGCTCTTCAACAAAATTACCAACCAACACCTTAGGTGTTACAAGGTGCATCCTGGAGCCGGTGGCTCTGAGGCTCCCTTTCTGGCCAGACTCAACAGGAACATCAAGAATCTCACTTTGGACATTTGACGGGGCCAATTCTGGCCATTCCCAGATGATACGGACAACTGGGAATACTTCAAAACACAACAGAAAGGAAGCCTGGGAATTAGGTTATCTAACTCCAGAGTCCCAGACCCTAATTGACATTAAAATTCCCTCCATCTCCCAGCTGTTTACACACCCCCAGGATGGGAACTCCTCCCCCTTTGAGATACCTGCTCCATCCTGAGGTAGCTTTGCTAGTTATGTGTCCGGAATTGGTGGGTTCTTGGTCTCACTGACTTCAAGAATGAAGCCGCGGACCCTGGAGGTGAGTGTTATAGTTCTTAAAGGCGGCGTGTCCAGAGTTTGTTCCTTCTGATGTTCGGATGTGTTAGGAGTTTCTTCCTCCTGGTGGGTTTGTGGTCTCCTGGCTCAGGAGTGAAGCTGCAGGCCTTCGCGGTGAGTGTTACAGCTCTTAAGGCGGAGCCTCTGGAGTTGTTTGTTCCTCCCGGTGGGTTCGCAGTCTCGATGGCTTCAGGAGTGAAGCTGCAGACCTTCGCGGTGAGTGTTACAACTCATAAAGGCAGTGTGGACCCAAAGAGTGAGCAGTAGCAAGATTTATGGCAAAGAGCGAAAAACAAAACCTCTGCAGCGCAGAAGTGGACCCAAGCGAATTGCCACTGCTGGCTCCAGCAGCCTGCTTTTATTCTCTTATCTGGTCCCACCCACATCCTGCTGATTGGTCCATTTTACAGAGAGCCGACTGGTCCATTTTACAGAGAGCTGGTTGGTCTGTTTCGACAGGGTGCTGACTGGTGTGTTTACAATCCCTGAGCTAGACACAGAAGTTCTCCACCTCCCAACTAGATTAGCTAGATACAGAGTGTGGACACAAAAGTTCTCCATGTCCCCACCAGAGTAGCTAGATACAGGTGTCAATTGGTTCATTCGCAAACCCTGAGCTAGACACACGGTGCTGATTGGTGTGTTTACAAACCTTGAGCTAGATACAGAGTGCTGATTGGTGTATTTGCCATCCCTTAGCTAGACATAAAGATTCTCCAAGTCCCCACCAGACTCAGGAGCCCAGCTGGCTTCACCCAGTGTGGATCCTGCACCGGGGCCGCAGGTGGAGCTGCCTGCCAGTCCCGCGCCGTGAGCCCGCACTCCTCAGCCCTTGGGTGGTTGATGGGACTGGGCGCCGTGGAGCAGGGGGCGGCGCTCGTCGGGGAGGTTCGGGCACGCAGGAGCCCACGGCGAGGGGGAAGCTCAGGCATGGCGGGCTGCAGGTCCCGAGCCCTGCCCCGCGGGGAGGCAGCTAACGCCCGGCGAGAAGTCGAGCACAGCAGCTGCTGGCCCAGGTGCTAAGCCCCTCACTGCCCGGGGCCTCTCCGAGTGCGGGGCCCACCGAGACCACGCCCACCCGGAAGTCGCGCTGGCCCGCAAGCACCGCTAGCAGCCCCGGTTCCCGCCCGCGCCTCTCCCTCCACACCTCCCGGCAAGCTGAGGGAGCCGGCTCCGGCCTTGGCCAGCCCAGAAGGGGGCTCCCACAGTGCAGCGGCGGGCTGAAGGGCTCCACAAGCGCGGCCAGAGTGGGCGCCAAGGCCGAGGAGGCGCCGAGAGCGAGGGAGGGCTGTGAGGTCTGCCAGCACGCTGTCACCTCTCAGTTACAGAGGTCTTTCTGATCAACTCCTGTGACACAAAATAATATAGATAATTCTTACTATGATGACTTAATATCTGCAAAATTCTTTGATCCTCCTTCCTCCAAAAAGTGGTGTCTGATTTCTCTCCCCTTGAGTGTGGGTTGTGCTTTGTGACTCACTTTTAATAAACAGAATATGGTGGAAATGACTTTATGTAACTTCTGAGGCTGGGTCATAAAAGGCACCTGAGGCTTTCTTTTTTCTCTGACTTGGCTCACTCACTCTGGGAGAAGTTAGCTGCCATATTGTGAGGACACTCCAACAGCCCTAGGCCAGGTGCACACGGTAAGGTGCTGAGGTCTCCTGCCCACGCTGTGAGGGAGCCTTGTTGGAAGCAGTTTCTCCACCTCAGATCATGTGCTCTGGGCGAAGTCAGCCAGCTACACTGCTCCTGGATTCCTGGCCCTCAGAAGTGGTGAGTTAATACATGTTTATTGTTTTATGCCAGGATTCTGAGTCTGTTTAAGTTGCTATATTTGGGGATAATTTGTTACACAGCTGCAGAAAACTGATACACTCACAACGTTGAGTAAAAAAAGCCAGACACAAATCATCCAATCTGGGAAAACAAGACAGCACAATCCATCTACTTTAACTTCTCTTCAAAATATTAAGCACATCCTCATTGTCAAATATTGGAATAAAAAGTGGGGAATCTGGCCACTACCCCAGACATTATACATATACTCATTTGTGGGGCTCACCCCAGGCCTTGTCTGGCCTGGGGAGCAGGGCCCCCGGTGCCCTGGGGGTCCTGGGGAAGAGCAGGTCTGTGGGGAGTTTGGAGAGTTTGGTGAGAGCAGCACAGAAGCAGTGTGTGGAGATGGCCTCCTTGGCCTGGGCTGGGCCTGCAGGCTCCCTCGGGGCCCACAGGGTCTCTCCCATCCATCCATCAGTGCAGCCAGGATACTGGCAGCTCCAACCGAGCTCTGCCACTAACCTGGCCTTTGGCCTCGGGCTAGTCCCATCCCTTCTCTCATCCTCAGTTTCCCCGCTTGTGAAAGGAGGACTGGGCTAGATATTGTCTCAGTGCCTTCTGGCTCTGGGGCCTGCTCTGCCCTTTCCCAATTCACCATGGTCTTGGCGCAACCGCAGGTGGCAACAGAACATTGCTTGGAGATAGAGAGACTATTTGAGTCAACAAACAGCTTCAAAGTCCTGGTTCCCAAACTGTGTCCTGAGCCAGCTCCGTGTCACCCTGGGCAGGACTCCCCAAGTCCCTTTCCCTGGCCGTATAAGGAGAAAGAAGGACAGAGACTTGCTGCCACAGGTTATAAGCACAGGACTGAGGAAAAAGCTCCCGTCTCCAAGGACCTCAGTGACTAACCAGGAATGAGGAATAAAGGAATAAATCAAATGCCACTCGCCACCTCCTCTGTGTCACACTGTCCTGCCTCCCCCCAGCCTGGGACTGGGGCATCTGAAGGGGAGGCACAGGTGGCCTCCCCCTGAGCCTGAGTCAGCAGAGCCCCCTCCCTGAGATCTGCCTTCAACCCTTCCCCTGCCGGACCCAACTCCAGTTAAGCAGGAGCGCCTCCCCACAGCCCCCTGGTCCTGGAGGCCATAGCTCCTGGCTGATCTGGGCCCTGATACCCTCTCCTTGCCCCCAGTCCCCTCCCATCCAGCCAGAACCATCTTCCCAGAGCACAACACAGCCCACTTTCCCTAAACCTACCCATTCAAAGCTCTCCGACTCCTAACCCCCTTTCTGGTTTTCCTCTGGGGGTACCGTGAGCCTGTGTGGATGGGCTCCATGGCTTTCCCCACTCCTCTCTGCACCTGGGATGCCATGGCCTCCGTGTCACCTGAGATACTTTTCACCCTTTTGGTGGGAAGTCAGGGTCTACCCAGCATCTACGGGTTTATCTCAAGGTCTGCCTCCTCCAAGCAACCCTCCCTGATCGCTATTCCTGACTAAGACTGCTCCCTCAGATGGACCTCACAGCCCACTGTCTGGCTGCTGGAGCACCTGGTATGATGGTCATTTCTGCAACCATCTTTCCTCCCATCCAGTGAGGAAATTTCTGGAGGACAAACCTGGAGCCTCAGTCCTGCACACAGCCCAGCACAGTCCTGGCAAGCAGCCAGCATTCATCAAAATGTTGAGATGAACCAAAAAAGACACTCACTGGATGTGGGGTGGTGCTGACCAGTGCTCAGGCCCCAGGCCAGAGGACAGATGAGAAAAGCTAGGCTGACATCACATGAAAGCACAGCTGCTTCAAGAACCCAGACAGGCATAGCATTATACATGGACTCTGGAGTCACACAGACCTGGGTTTGAATCTTGCCCCTCTTGCTTCTTGTGTGGCCTTGGGCAGGTTGCATAGCCTGCCTGGCACTCAGTTTCCTCATCTGTGATACAGGGATGGGTTGTAACGCCACTTACAGAGTCTTTGTGAACATTAAATTAGATAATAGACACAAAGTACCCAGTATGGTTTTGGCGCATGATACCTGCTCAGGAAATTAACTCTTAGAATAGCATGTGAATCCCCTAGTTCACCTTCCCAGTAATTCTAAAAGTTAACAACTTCAGAGTTTACATCTGTTATCTCCTTAGAAGCAGAGATTCTTATAATCCTCACTTTACAAGCCAGGAAACTGAGGCTCAGGGAAGTAAATGTTTTTGAACCAGGGTATCCAGCTAAGGTAAGGGCAATGGTTAGCATGGGCTCCATCTTGGACTCTGGGGGGATAGCGTCTGGAGGGAAGGGGCAACTCCCTGGCAGCTGCCACCACAGTGACCTGAAGCCAGTGCTGCCAGTCCTCTTTTGCTGACATTCTGCCCTGGGAGTTAAGTTTCAGCTGACTCTGGGTAGACCCTGACTTCCTGCCAGGCCAGGCTGGGATTCACATGAGTAGCCAATCCCAGGGCCTGGCCCAGGGCCGCTGCCAAGCCTGCTGCAATGCCTTTGTTCCATCTGCTCCGCCCCTCTTGCCTCCAGCGGAGCAGAGTCAGCAATGGCTAAGGGAGGGCGCAGAAGGGATAGGGGTGGGGAGGGCCTGAGAATGAGTGAGGCAGCAGCAAGACCACCGGCACGCGAGAGATGCAAGGAGTCCAATGCAGGAAATGCATGTGACACGGCTGCTGCCAGCTCATGTGACTGCTTTACATAAATTAGAAAAAAGTGCCCTCTCTGGGTGAACAAAGCCCCATACTGAGGCACACAGCTTGGAGTGGATTCCGGGCTGAATTTTGCTCTCTGCTACTTCATTGTGCTGTGAACAATATGCATGACCATCCAGGGCAACCTTACTTACCAGGCACCCCTGGAGGGCCAGGTCCTGAGCTGGGCACTCAGATAAGGAGATGCCTCAGACATAGCACCAGCTTCTGGGAAGCTCAAGGGAAGCCAAGGTGCTAGGGGAGCCCAGAGGAAGAGGTATCTAACTCTCTTTGGGCAGAGGTTTGGAGGAGCTATGGCAGACTAGTGGGAGAAGACAGTAGTAACCTGGCTCTCAATTAAAAAAAAAAAAAGCCCTGATGCGTGGTGTGCCAATTTGCCAATTTCCATAGTGTAAATACTCCCACCTACCATGAGCAATTCAAGGCACCATGTGCCATCGCTGGTCTCAGGAAGAGATATCCACAATCAGCTCTTGCAAGCTGGTTCAAGCTGTCTCTAGAACACCACTAAGATAAAGTGAAGCTTCAACTAAACCCAGAAGGCAGAGAAGAGGGTAGAGGCAGGGGAGGACATTCCATGAGGAGGGAAAGGCATGGAGGCATGAGAGTAGGGAGCAAGTTGTGAATGGTTTTGAAAGGGTTATGGTTGGGAAGGGACAAAGTCTTCTGGAGGTTGGTAATGTTTTCGTTTCTTGACCTGGACAGGGGTTACATGCCTGTTATGATTCCTTAAGCTGTGCATTTAAGTTTTATGCACTTTTCTGTATGTTTGCCGTATTTTACAATAAAAAAGTTAAAAACTTGTGATAGTCTCACTCAGGTATAACCACTGTTTAGAATTTTGTAATATTTCATTCCAATCTTTTTCCCATGCATACATTTATACAACCATTCAGCAAAAATTCTCATGTAGTGGAAAAAAAAAAACTGAGTCTCCATTCATAAAAAAAAAAAAAAAGCGCATTTTAACATCAAAAGCAACATGCTGCAGTGGAATAAGTGTGAGTTTTAGAGTCAAGGAGACCTGGATTCAAATCCTGCTTCCTAAATGCTGACCCTATGGCCTTGAAAAAGGGGCTTATCTTTGGCCTGTCTGGACTGTTTTCTGAAAACTGAGACTGATGATACCCACATTCTGTAGGGTTGTTGTGAAGATCAAAGATGATGGATGTAAGATGTGTAGCTCAGAGCCTGGTCTACAGTAGACTCTCAACACATGTAACATATAGATGTTGTTATTAGCATCCTCTTAGAAAGTCAGAGCTGAAAGAGTTGCCCCACAGATAAAATGACTGACCCACAGAAGTTACAGAGAAACAGTAACTCCATAAGAATAAAGACAAACTAGAATTCGCCTAGAGACGAATGTGAATGGTGAGGAAATTCAAAAGCCGCATTGAATGGGGGTGAATGAAGAAAACTGGGAATTTTAACCTGGAGAAGGAGAGCTTAGTGGTTCATGAGATCTGTGCAACAGATGTCCTGAGTGAAGCAGAGAACGGAGCTAAGCCCAACAAACAGGACTTACAGGGAGCTGACTTCTACCGGATATAAGGAAGAATGTTCTCATTGCCTAAGAATGGAAGTGGTGATGTTGGTAAGGAGTGTGTCCCCCATCATGAGAGGGACTCAAGCAGAACTGGAAGAGCACATAGTGGAAGCGATGAAGAAGGAAGGTGAGCATGGTAGAGGGTGTGAACTTTGGGGACCCTGGAGGTCCCTCAAAGCTGGGCTCTGAGCTTCTATCATCAGCATTCTCAGCTCCATCCAGCAGCATGGGAAAAACTGCAGGCCAGCGAGCTGCATGTAGTAACAGACCTGAGGAGACCCTTGCCCATCTCACCTGGTTGTCAATTTTCAGTTCCACCAGAGAAGTGTTGTATGGGAGGGCTTCTACCAGGCGCAGAATCCCAGCTCCAGAAATGAAGTTGGATTCCACATTCAGTGTCTTCAACACCTTGTTCTCCTTGAGCATCTCAGCAAGGGCCTTGAAGCATAAGAGAAAGCAAGGATACCCATGAGTCACCCCGAGCAAGGCTGGAAACCCCTCTGGGTAGATCCTAAGACACCTAGGGGAACAGGAGGATGATCCCCACCACGTCCTTCACCAAGCACAACTCTGACTGTGTCTCTCCTCTCCTGCAACCCGCCATGGCTCCTGATCCCCCACAGGAGAATTCTATGCTGCTTAGCCTACATGCAAAGCTTCTATGACCTGGGTCTACTCCCCTGTCCAGAATCAACTCTCACTGCTCCTCTTCAGTGGGGCTACTCGCAGCTCCCCACGCCTGCTCGGTGCTTTCCCACTTTGTCTCTGCCCTTTCTATCCCTCCCACCTGGAATTCCCTTCCCTTTCTGCTTCCCTGTCCAAGCTCTGCCCATCTTTCGAGGCCATTCTCAATGCCCCTTTCTCCAAGAGCTCTTGCTGACATTCCCCAGCTAGCTGTAGCCTACCCTCTCAAATCCTCATAGAATGGAGCCATACTTCCCTCATTATGGACCTTGGATTCCTCTGTTCAGAGTTGTTTTCATACTGGTGTTGTCTCTGCTATTAGACTATATACTCCTGGTGGGCTGAAAATGCATCCTATCTATCCCATGTTGCCCACAGTACCCAGCACATAATAGGCCCTCAGGCATTGTTCACTGAGTGACCAGTGGAGCCTCAACCTCCTGTACATAACTCCCCACTTGTCTCTTTATTGCCCCATAGAGACATGGTTTTCTTCATCTGAGCACCACAGAGCAGAAGAGGGAAGCCTGGGAAACCACCCACTGGGCAAGTGACCAGGGCAAACTGGAGAAGAGGAGCTTAGGTGGCCCCTAGCACGTTTCAGAGGAGCTCAGCCAGGGGGTGTAGATGACAATCAGAGCCTCTGAAGGAAATGAGGTAATTAGCAGTTGGTGGAAACGATGCGTCATGGAGGGAAAAAGACACCGGCAGCTGATAGGACACACTGATCGGTGGGCCCTGCTGCCTGAAATGACGCTCCGAGCCAGGAATACCTACCCCGTCGCCCCTGCCTTGCTGAGACCTGCTGAAAGGCTAGATCCCAGGAAGCCCTCTGTTTTGAAATAATCGGCCCCTCCTCAGTGCCCTTCGCTTCAGTGTGCCCCCAGGATGGCATGTCAGCTTTCTCTATGATGGTGTCTGTCTCTGACTTGGCTGGTCCTCCTGAGGGAAAGGACCCAGCCAGAGTCCTCTCTGTGTCCTCCACCAGAACCCTCCTGCTCCCAGGAAAGGCCTGGCCTGGCTTAATCAAATCTAATAAAAAAAAATAACAACCGGTAGGCAATCTGCCAGGCTGATCCAACTGGACATGCCGGTGGCTGAGCAGGTCCTGGAGGCCCTGTCTTGCCAGGTGTTAACTCCTTGTATGCTGGGTCCCAGTGGAGGAACCGGGGCCCAGGAGAAAAGCTACGGCAGGCAGTGGGGTCATTGACAGAGCTCTGGCAGCCTGATTTACCAACTGGCCCAGAAGCATCTCAGTGTTTGACATGGGCATACTGGTGTGCATGGGCTGATATCAGCTGTTGGTCTGGCAGAGTCCATGCCCAAAAAGCATTTGTGGACCTGAGCTGAGGGCCAGAATGGATGTGTTTGGTTTCTGACCCATGACATAGTAGCATACGGGGCATGTGGCTTTGCCAGCTGTGTTCCTATGGGCAAGGAACCATGGAGATCTGAGGTCAGAGGTCATCAATCCAGAGGTTCCCCACTGACAGCAATGGGAGACTGTGAGCTATTTCTATTATTTCAAAAATATGAAAGAACACTGTCCTACCTATTTTAAGAATCAGAAAAAAATTGATTGCTACTAAATGGTTAATTACTAGCCCTGATAAACTAGCTTCTGCCCTTCTTGCAGGAATCTAGCTTTGCAGTAATTGCACTGTACTGTTACCCTTTAGTTGTCTGCTTGGCCAAATGGACCAGAATCTTTATGAAAGTGGAAGCTGAGACTGTTTGGTGACAATTGTATTCCCAGAACCTAATTCAGTGTTGGGCACAGAGAGACTCTCAATACATATGTGCTGGATGTTTAAAAAGAAGAGTTGATGGCTACTTCAGAGTAAGTACAATTTAATTTGATCAGAAATATCTTGAGACTTGGTAAAATAAAATTGGTCATTGGGACCTGCTGATGAAACCATCATTTTTATTTTTTTAATATTTATTTATTTATTTATTTATTTATTTATTTATTTATTTATTTATTTTGTGATGGAGCCTCATTGGGACCTGCTGATGAAACCATCATTTTTTTTTAATTTATATTTATTTATTTATTTATTTTCTGATGGAGCCTCGCTCTGTTGCCCAAGCTGGAGTACAGTGGTGCAATCTCGGCTCACTACAACCTCCACTTCCTGGGCTCAAGTGCTTCTCCTGCTTCAGCCTCCCGAGTAGCTGGGATTACAGGCGTGCATCACCAAGCCCAGGTAATTTTTATACTTTTAGTAGAGACGGGGTTTCACCATGTTGGCCAGGCTGGTCTCGAACTTCTGACCTCAAGTGATCCACCCGTCTTGACCTCCCAAAGTGCTGGAATTGCAGGTGTGAGCTACTGCGCCCAGCCGAAACCATTGATTTTAGAGATGGAAAAACTGAGGAACAGGGAAGGGCAGGCCCTTGTTCTAATATGATGTGCCAAGTGAAGAGAGAGAGATTTAGGGGTCACATGACTGCACTGGAATTGCAGGTCCACCTCTCACTTGCTGTGTGACTGGACAAAACAAATTGCCTGACCTCTCTGAACCCTAGATTCTTTAAGTGCAAAGTGGGGAGAACTGCACATCTCAGACCAGAAGTGGTTGTGAGGATTGGCCAGGATGACGAGTAGGTGGTGCCAGGTGATGGCCATTCCCTCTACACCCCTCATAGCTCCTGGTCCAGTGCCTTCCACTGTACCACACAGAGCTCTTTGTTAGTGGGATACAACCAGTCCTGAGGCCACATATTTCAACCCTTCTGTTTCAAGGCCCCCATCCACAATGCAACAGAACAGAAAGGTACATACATACGCCACAGGGTCATTACTCCGTGTCCCCACGATGCTGAACTTCTTCACATATGAGTTTTCCTTCAGGGCTTCTGCATATGCCTTGAGGGTGGGGATGGGGATATTCTGCACAAAGAAAGGCAACAGAGAGAGTGACCAGAAGCCTCCTCTGGGACAGGCTGAGGCAGGCGGATTAGCCTGGCTACTCACTGATTCCTGGCAAGTCTCTGGCCAAAAAGCTGAATGGGCAAAAGGTTCAGGCTTTGTCCCAGATGACTGAGATTTGGGGAGAACTTTCTGGTAAACAGATTTTGAAAATCCTCCCTGAAAATTTCAGATAAGACCTGTAACCTCTTTCTTTGTGCACTTGGGGGCCAGAGAAAAGGCAAAAATTAAGGCATGTAGTATTGTGCAAAGAGCTAGGACTAGGGGTGTGGGGAGGGGCTGGAACCTGGCCTTGGTCCCAGTGATCGGCAATGTTTCTGACTTGCTAGATGTCTCTGTGGAAGCCTCTTGCCCTCTCTGGCCCTGTTTCTGGAAAACAGGTAAGGGGGGCTGCATATGATGCTCTTTAAGAGACATCTACCCCAGGGGGTCTCTGCTCCAGCTGCACATCAGAGACTCCTGGGGAACTTTTACAAAATGGTGATGCTTGGGCTGGCCCAGAACAATAGAATCCGAATCTCTAGGGTCAGGCCTGGGCGTTGGTATGTATTTTTTAATCTTCTCAGGTGAAAATCACTGATCTGGTCCAACGGGCTCACAGTGCAGAGGAGAAACTGAGGCCCAGAGAAGGCTGGGGCCTCACAGGGAGATTCCATCCCTCACGCGGCCCTGAGGCAGCATTCACTGCCAGCTGGCAGCATTCTGAATTGTGCCAACGTCTCCTACTGGGCACATGAAAGCAAACATGGCTGTGTTTTTACCAACCTCTCATTTCAGAGCGTCACTTTAGCTCCCGTGGGAGCAGAGCATGGGGAGGCCAGGTGGGGGTGAACACTAGGGTACAGGTTTCCAATCTGATGGTGCCGTGGGGCTGGCAGCTGCTTAAAATAAAGTGGAGAAGGAAAGAAAGTGGAGCAGGGGCATGGGGGGCTGGCTTCTAGTTTTACCCCCACCCCCTCCCAGAACTAATCCACTGGTCTCCGGGCCGAGCAGGTGGGTAGGCAGCTGCATTTGTCTCTGAATTCTTCCTGCAGCAGCCTGTTCAGGGTGAGACTGCCTGTCCACCTGTCCCTCCCCTGCCCCGGGATCACATAAGGAAATGTCCACAGAGAAAAGGGCAGACAGCTTGGGATATTGCTTTGGACATTTTGGCCAACAGCTCCCTTCTGTGGCTGTAAAACGAGGCTGAATATGAACGTGATACAGCAGCAGCAGCAATGGCACAGGGGAGGGACCTGCCCAGGGCCTGTGTTACCCCTGAGCCTAGTGGGCACTGGACTTTTCCAGCCTTGAGATCCCGTGCAGCAGCGTGTGTCTGACTCATGATTTTATCTCGGAGAATCTCTCAGTGTTTTGAATAACGTGGCAGGTTTCCAGATCAAAGCTGGGTTGGCCCGTGCTAAACATCTGGGCCTGATATCATCCTCAGAAAGAAACCAGGACTGCCAGATGCACTTGTTTACACTGCCCACCCCTCTTAAAGGCTCCCATTTGCAAAGGTTTTGTCCCTATTCCCGATGCAGAAACACCCAGAATCCAAACAGGACCCTGTTTACTCTGCACAACCAACCCTGGACCATTTGCATTTGGGTGACATGGTTCCCCCTCCCCCAGCCACACACAGGTAAAGTGAAATAAATGGACCTTACCCGGATATTATTGAGGTTGACTTCTTCAAGTTTTGGGTCGTTGTTCTTTATCCGTTCCAGCGTTTCCTCTACGTCTGTTGAATTTGGTTCTTCGTCGGGCACAGGCTTGTATTGTGTGGGTTTAATCACGCCTAGAGTGACCGATAAAAGGGAGGTGGCTCACAGAAACAAGGGGCTCACTTTCTGCCAACACAAAGATACTGTGGAAGGGAGCATGTGCAGAGTTGGGGCACGTGAGGGCTGCACATCTCAGGGGCTGGGTGGGGGTAGGGGCACCATTCAGAAGAAACCCTGCAAGGGAGCCAGGAGGCTGGGGTTCTACTTGGACTCTGCCTTTGACATCCTGCAAGAACTGGGTGAATTACTTAAACTCTCTGAACCTTGGGTCCACATCTGTAAAGCAGGGCTAGTTATTTTCCCGGGGCTCATGACCTCAGTGGACTCTTGGGAGGCTAAGATGAAGCCCGGATGGGAAAGAAATGCATCAGTCTTCCAGAGGGAGGAATAATTATTTTTTTGGCAGCCTCATTTCTGTTTGGGGCCAAAATGCCAGCTTTGGAACAATGCAGTAGAGTAATTAAGGCAATGCAATATTGGCACAGGAAAGGACAAAAGGGCTCATGAAACAGAGGAGGCACCTAGAAACAGATCCATGTGGATGATAAAGGCAGGGCCCAAACCAGTGGTGAAAGGATAAATCTTGCAAGGAATGGTGTTGGGACCACTGGATATTAATTCAAAAAAATGAAAGTTTGGTCTCATCCCACAGCACACACAAACATGAACTCCAGGTAGATTAAGAAGTTGAATATAAGGCCAGGTGTGGTGGCTCATGCCTGTAATCCCAGCACTTTGGGAGGCTGAGGCAGGAGGATCGTTTGAGTCCAGGAGTTCGAGACCAGTCTGGGCAATGGTGTGACCTCATCTCCATACAAAATAAACAAAATTAGCCAGGCGTGCTGGCATACACCTGTAGCCTCAGCTACTCAGGAGGCAGAGGTGGGAGGATCTCTTAAGCCCAGGAGATCCAGGCTGCAGTGTGCCAAGATTGTGCCAATGCACTCCAGCCTGGCTGACAGAGCAAGGACCCTGTCTAAAAAAAGAAAAAGTTGAATATAAAAAGTAAATCTCTAAAACTTTTAGAAGAAAATATAGGAAAACATTTCTATAATACTGGGATAGAGAAGGTCTTTGTAAACAAGACACAAATCCCAGGAGACTCAAAGGAAAGGATGAACAGATTTGGCTATATAACATGTTAAAACTTCTGCAACGAGCCAGAGAACATCAGTGAGTGGAGGAAGCAAGAAGCATGAGGTCCCTCCTGGGGGCGGGTGCATACTCACTGTTGAGCCCCTCCTTGTTCATGATGGAGCTGCTGCTCAGGGCCTGGTAGTACTGCTGGTTACTCATGAGCGTGTGCATGCCCAGGATCGCTGCAGGGACAAGGGAAGGGCTCATGATGTGCCTCTGCAGACAGAAGAGCCTCCTAGGGACCCACACTCCAAACCCCGGGAACTCTAGCTCACAGAAATGGCAAGAAACACTTGCATGAAAACTTCAAAATTTTATTTTACTTTTACTCTCACCTCTATTGATGTGACTCTGAAATCCCCAGCCCCAGCCCAGGCTGCTCTGCCCCTGGCCTCTGATTCCCTGATGTCCTGCTGGCACACCCAGCTCAACGTGGCCAAACCAGAATGGCTCTTTCCACCGACAGCCTCTTTCTTTGGAAGGCTCTCTTTCCATCTTGTCATCCTGCCTGTCCCTCAGGGTAAAACATCAGGGAATGTGGCACCTTCTCCCCATAAGCCCATTTGACTGTCCCAGTGTCTCTGAGATCTGTCCCCCTCCCATCCCATCATCTCCATCCTAGTGGAGGCCTGATCATTCTCTGGCTGTATTGTCACAGCTGTGTCATCACCAGTGTCTTGGTCTTGGCCTCTTCCTTCCCTCTACCTCCCAGCATGCAGCACAAAGCAGCTGGAAAGCTCTTCCTGGAAATGCCAACCTGATCTCATTGCTCCCGTGTTCAGCCATTCTTTCATCCATTCATCTGTTCAACATGTAATGAGGCCCACCCCAGCACTGTGTGCTAGGCTCTGGTGGGGACAGTGGAGAATAAGAAAGACTGGGTCTCCGCTCATGGAGCTGAAAGTGTGCTGGGGGAGAGAGGAGCCCAGCAAGTTCCCACACAATGAAAAACCAGCGCAGGGTATGCTGAGTGTGGTAGAGGAAAAAGTTCAGTCCTAAGACAGCATAAAAGAGGAACTTGGGATGGGAAGGAGGAGTAAGTGTTGGTCAAGTTAAGAGAAGGGCTATAGAACATTACAGGCAGAGGAATGCAGGTGGGAAAGCCTCGAGGTTCAGAGAGTGGCAGGCCAGTGAGGGAGGAAGGTCAGGTTGGCATTTCAGGAAAGACCTTTCCAGCTGCTCTGTGCTGCATGTTGGGAGGTGGAGAGTAGGAAAAGGCCAAGGCCAGGACACCAGTGATGACACAGCTGTGACAATCACTGCTGGGGGAAATAGGATAGAAGCTGGATGTGTGGTGGTAATAATCAGAAGCAAGGCAACACCACCCCTCTCACTGAGCACATGCTCTGGGCCAGGGAAGACACTTTGTATCCATCATTCCCAATTTGGTTGCACACTGGAATCACCTAGGGATCTGTTGAAATTCCTGATGCCCAGTCCCACCCTAGACCAATTAACCCAAAATCTCTGGGGGTGGAGCTCAGGCACCTGCATTTTTAAAGCTCCCTGGATGGTTTCAATGAGCAGCCAAGGTTGAGAACCATTGCCTGACACTCCCCTCCTTGATCTGCCCAGTAACCCTCTGGAGTAGATTTTATTCACCTAGGCAAGGTCAGATTCTACAGGGTCTTCTAGGCTGAGTGAGGAGGTCGGGTGTCTTTTCCTAGGAACAGCCTGGGAAGCCATTGAAGGCTTGAGCAGGAAGTGAGATGGTCTGACCTGAGTTCTGACTATTGTGTTGAGAACTCACTACAGAGGGGAGAGATGGACGTGGCTGCAGAGCTGTGAGGCTGTTGCAGCTGTCCAGATGGGAGGAAAGTGGCTTGTACAGCCAAGTCCAAACCCAGAGCCTGGCTTCACAGGCCCTCCCTGGGCTGGCCCCACCTCAACAGTGTTGTTGCACTCCCCCTCCCAACAGCTTCTCTGCTCCAGCTACACAAACAGTCCCTGCTCATAGCTGCTCCTGCTTTTGCTAGTACTCTCCCTTCTGCTGGTGATTCTCTGCACCCACTTGACTTGGAATTTTAGATAAACAACAAATTTTTTTTTTTTTTTTTTGAGATGAAGTCTCGCTCTGTTGCCCAGGCTGGAGTGCAGTGGCGAGATCTCGGCTCACTGTAAACTCTGCCTCCCAGGTTTAAGGAATTCTCTGCCTCAGCCTCCCGAGTAGCTGGGATTACAGGAGTGTGCCACAACGCCCGGCTAATTTTTGTATTTTTAATAAAGGTGGGGTTTCACCGTCTTGGCCAGGTTGGTCTTGAACTCCTGACTTCTTGATCCACCAGCCTTGACCTCCCAAAGTGCTGGGATTGCAGGTGTGAGCCACCTCGCCTGGCCAACACCAATTTTTTTTTTTAGCTAAGTACGACCCATTCAATATTGGGACATATTCATTGTTCTCTGAAATCTGAATTCAATTGAACATCCTGTATTTTATCTAACAACTCTACCGCCCTATCCTTCAAGCCTGGGAGTAACTCCTCCTCCTCCGGGGAGTCTTCCTGGATTCCTCCTCTCCCTCTCTAATTCTCCCACAGCACCTGGTGTATGCCACAGAATCTATCTGGTGTTAGACATATCTAGATACACGTGTGCTTCTGCTACTAGACTGTAGGCTTCTGGAGGTCAGAGAAGGATATTTTCTCTTCCACCTCTCCCTGAATATGGTATTTAACAAATATTTGGTGATGATTTTTAAAAATACCCAAGTCATTTGATTAGATATGGTTTCCTGTTAGAGAGACAACATGGGAGCCCTTAATGAAGAGTCAGGAAACCCAAGTTCCAGCCCTGATCATGCCCCTAATGTCAGTGTGACCTTGGGCAATTCCCCTCCCCTCTCTAGGCTTCAACCTCCTCTTTCCAGTGAGGGGTTGAGACAAGACCAGTGGCTCTCGGTCAAGGCTGCACACATGGATCACCCAGGGAGCTTTAAGACCCTATCAGTGCCTCTCTCCATCCTGGACCAACCAATCGGAATCTCCGGATATGTGTGTGTATGTGTGTGTGTGTGTGTGTGTGTGTGTGTATATATATATATATATATATTTTTTTTTTTTTTAAATTTTTGAGACGGAGTCTCGCTCTGTGGCACAGGCTGGAGTGTAATGGCAGGATCTCGGCTCACTGCAACCTCCACCTCCCGGGCTCAAGCAATTCTCCTGCCTCAGCCTCCCAAGTAGCTGGGATTACAGACACGTGCCACCATGTCCGGCTAATTTTTGTATTTTTAGTAGAGACGGGGTTTCACCATGTTGTCCAGGCTGGTCTTGAACTCCTGATCTCAAGTAATCCACCTGTCTTGGACTTCCAAAGTGCTGGGATACAGGCTTGAGCCACCACGCCCGGCTGATTTTTTTTTTTTTTAAACCTCCTCAGGTGATTCTGTTGCTGAGTGAGAGTCGAAAACCACAAGATGAGATGATCTCAAAGTCCTTTCTGTTTCTCACATTCTAAGATTCTTCTCTGCTAAAATTAGACTTGCTTGTTCATCACTAAGCGAACTGGTGGGGAGAGAGGCATCTGCATTTTTTCAAGCTCTTGTGGGTTTTAATTTAGGCTGCATCTACGTGGGCAACAGGAGCTGAGGCCTGAGTCAGCAGCAGGTGAATCAGATCACCACGAAGATGTCCCATTCTGGGGCAGGCTCTCCAGCTCCCACAGAGCAGCTCAGGGGATGTGGGAGCAGCTCTAGGATGTGCTGAGGTTTTGTACAGGTTTTGGGGGATATATAAAAGATGTAGCCTCATATGGCTGGCTGGTGTGGCTTAGAGTGGAGAGAGGTGGAAAATAGAAAGTGCATTTGGCACACAGATGCCAGCTTCCTGTGATGGTCTACAAAGAGGGATGGAGGCGGCGAAGTTACAAGAGACTGCCAGGAGACCAAGAGGAAGGAGACCTGCGTTTCAGGCTGAGCCTTGGTATGAATTTTCTGGGTAACCCTGTATAGGTCACTTCCTTTCTGGGGGCTGGGGGGGCGCTCAGTTTTCTCACTTGTAAAATGGAGTGTTTGAACTGATCTCTTACCTGCCCACAGGACTTAGCAACACAACAATTTCTCATGTTTTTATCCTGTTTGACTTTTACAGTAAGTATCCAGGGGCTGGGCACAGTGGCTTATGCCTGTAATCCCAGCACTTTGGGAGGCCAAGGTGGGTGGATCCCTTGAGGCCAGGAGTTCAAGACCAGCCTGGCCAACATGGTGAAACCCCGTCTCTACTAAAAATACAAAAATTAGCAGGGCATGGTGGCACACGCCTGTAATCCCAGCTACTCGGGAGGCTGAGGCAGGAGAATTGCTTGAACCTGGGAGGTAGAGGTTACAGTGAGCCGAGATCGCGCCACTGCACTCCAGCCTGGGCAACAGAGTGAGACCCTGTCTAAAAACAAACAAACAAACAAACAGCATCCAGGGTAGCTGTGGTAGACCCCCCACCCCCAACTTTTCCAGCAAGCTCAAGAGGGAAATGGTTCACCAAAACCATACAGCAAGGAGTCTCGTGGCTTTTAAGTTAGTATTCTCATTCACTAGGTCACTAGCAGTTCTAAAGTTCTAAAACTTCCCCTTGACTTTGGCATCCTAAGGACAGATAACATATATTTATTGTAGGGGGTTGTATATGTTAACAGCAGGGCTAAGAAGAAATAAAACCATTTTGCAGCTCAGAGGAAATTAGAATTACAAAAAGGAAGGACGAAAAGAAGAAAGGAGGGAAAGAGGAAGGAAGGAAAGAAGGAAGGGAAGGGCCCAGCTAGATTTCCATTGATGGGCAGAATGCCTGGGGCTAGTATTACCTTCTGCCAGCCCTAGGCACAAAATCGCAAGTTTCCCTCTCTCTTGGTTTTGTGCCACACTCCACATCAACAGGAGTGAGTGACGGGAGAAAACGGCACATCAACATTGCCTGTTGCTTCATTCTTTGTAGATATTGGCAAGGCTGAATTTAGCACTGGGGAACTTGATTTTTTTTTTTTTTTTTTAAGTCTAGATCTTCCTCAAAACTCAAAAAGGACTATTTTTGAACTCTGAAAAAGAACATTGAGTTCTGTTTCTTCTCCCTGCCTTGGCAGAGTTCACTCATTTGGTAATTCCACTCAGGACGCAGGGAGATAACAGCACACATCCCCGGCTCCTCCAGCTGCCAGCTGCTCGGGCTGGCTCTGGGCAGATGGCTGGAAGATGTTCTCCTGCATCCCAGGGACAGGCGGGAGAAACTGGCTCCGGCCCAGGAACTGGATGCAGTTGAGCTGCTCCTGGATAAGATACACCCTGCCACTGGCAGGGTAGCAGGACAGGTGCCTAAGCACACGGAAGTAGCCAGAAGCCAGGGGGTGGCCTGGCTAAGCCTGCCTCTGATAGCCGCAAGACCTCCAGGTTGCCAACTGCCCTTGGGGGTGAGTGGCCCGAGGCTGTCCCATCTAAACAATGAGTCTCCCTACCCCACTTCCTTCCTGGGTCCTGCCCCACCTGAAGGGTCCCTAAAGCCAGCCAGCATCACCACCCTGAGTGGGCAGGGGAGGCACTGAGAATTACAAGTGCTTGCTGACTCCCAGCAGCCTCTGACCTACAACCCTGTAGGCTATGCGCCAAGAACTTAGCCCTGCCAGGAACCTGTGCACTCTGCTTGTCGCCCAGCAGGGACACTTTTAATGTTGAAATCTACATGTTGAAGTGATAAAAGATTTTAAGGTTAAAAAAAAATACATGTTTCTCGTCTGTCCTCCTCATCACCTCCTGGGCCTCCCAAAGGCAAGGACTGGCTCCTGTTCATCCTAGTATACAGTAGGAGTTCAATAATGTGCAGTGGCTTAGTGAGCAGTTAGGTGAATGCATGAGTGATGCGCCTCACCCGTGTTACACGAGAGTTAGGAGGGCACACCTCAGCGTGCCCTCCAGGCTCCTACCATCACCAGATAGCAAGCCTGCCACGCCACTCGGTTCAGAGGGGCCTGTCCTCCCCAGCCCGGAACCACTGCTCCTGCCGCTCCCAAGCCCTGGACCTTCTCCGCACTTTCTCACTGCTACTCTTCTGCTCCTAGGCTCTTCTCCATAGCTCTTCCCTGGTCTCGCCAGCCCTACCCCAAGTGCCCCCCTCATACGCTGTACTGATTCTGTTCAGATGCTCACTCTCATTTGTCATTTCATACTTACCTGGTGTTTGTTTAACGTAGACTCTGTGAGGGTGGAAATTGGGCTGTTTTCTTACCATTCTTTTGCCAGGGCCTAGTCCAGAGACTAAATGGACGGCACTGACTGTGTGTGTGAGTGAGGAAGCCAGAGCTGAGCTGATGGAAATGTTCTACTTGGGAGATAGGCCATACCGACTATAGGTGACCTGGATGCCCCATGTCCTCATCTCCCTACTCTTCTTCCTCCAGTGAGTCACCCACACTCTTGGCCCCAGTCACCTGCTCTGTGAAAAAGGCTTCAACCACCCACCACCTCTGGTGGGCCTGCTCTGCCCAGCACCTCCAACACCATGTTCGAAGTCCAGCCTTCATCTCATGCGGAGTTTCTGAAGTCAGCTCTCGGCAGAGCACTCCTCATCAGCCACCCAGCCTGTTTTCTGCTGCCTCAGGCTAGAAAGCCTGGTACCATCTCAGCTGCTTGGCCTCTGAGCCGGCACTAGGAACAGCTGGGCTGTTGGTGAAGCTGCATCTCAGATGCAATCCCACAGCTCTGCCCATGCCTCGGCCTCATGGAAGGCCTGCCTCCTCCATTCCCCCATCCTCCAGAACACCCCCTCCTCTCCACTCAAACTCCTGCTTCCATCTAGCTCCCCCTCATGCCCTTAGTCCCAAGTTTCATCTCCTTGGTGTGACATCCAGAGCCTTTTCTAATGTGTCCCCCATCCCACCCCGGTCCCCAGCCAACTTCTCCAGCCTTGCCCATCACCCTCTGTTGCCTACCCTCTGTGCTCTGTGTCCTCCCCTACCCTGGAGGGCTTCACTCAGGTGACGCTGGGTGATGGTGCTGCACATAGGCCCTAGAATGAAGCTGCCTGGGTTTAAACCCTCTGGGCAAGGCATTTAACCACACCTTGCCTACTTTCTCCATCCGTAAAATGGGGACAGTAATAAAATTTCCTTCATAGGATTGTTTTGGTCAATAAATGCAACAAGGTCTTGAGAGCAACTCACGTAGAACCTGGAACATGGTAGGTAGTCAAAAGTGTTCAGTCCCTCCTTCCCCAGAGATGCTGCCATCTTTCGAATGTCCAACATCAAATGACAGGCATCCAAGGTTAGCCAGTTAACACCGGTGTAGACTTACAGCTCCCCTCTCCTTCCCAGACTTCGGCAGGATATTGCATCGTTACAGATAACAATAAATAGCCACGCCAACAAAAATAAAGAGAAATAGTTTCAAGAAAGCCACACAGAAACGTAGCACATGGTTGCAGCTCTGATTTGGCACAGGAACTGCAGGAGCCGGCGGTTGTGACAGCAGTCATTTGATAATCCCTTTGAGCTGCCCAATGAGGGGAGTGACGTCATGAAGGGTGATTGGAGGAGAAAGTCCAGGGTAAAAACAGCCCCAGTCCATGTGGAGATGCCGCACCAAGGCATCAGCGACCACCCTGCCTCACAGATTATCCCGAACTCAAGGGACCCCCTTTGGGGAGATGGTTTGGTTGAAGTGTGATGTATAATATATGGGCTCAGTGGAGGATCTACTGTGACTCGTGTGGCTTCTGACAGAATAAATCCCTACCCTAGCAAACTAGGTTCCGGAGTTAAGTGCTACCTTCCCAGCTGGGTGAAGCACTCACTGCTTCTGTACTTCATAGTGAAAACGAAAACCATTCTCTCTCAGTCCCAATACCCTTCAAGCCATTGCCCTTTGTCCTTCAAATTCCCTGTCTCCTGAGGAAAGGGCTGTCTGGACTTGGGATCTACACACTGGCTTTCCGCATTCACTCCTCAGGTCCCCCAGACCTGGCTTCACCTGTCACCACCCAGAGTGCCCCGTGTGTATAGTTGAGTCTTCTCACTGCCCCCTGCACATCCCCCGCAGTGGCTCCCCCACCCCTGAACGAATGTCACCAAAGTCATGCACAACACCACTCACAAGTCGCAGAGGCAGCTGTGGCCTGCCAAGTCCCTGGTGCTGGTGCTGGTGCCCTCCCACCTCCGCCGTGGCCTCTGGCCTCACATGCCTGTGAGTCTCCTGGCCAGCCCTGAACCCTCACTGTGTCTCTGTGGCTCTGCCCATCTTGATTTGGCCTTTGGTTCTCAGCCTATTTGTGGCGAACTGATCCACATTCTAGCTTTGCCCCATTTCCACGATTTGCACCCCCGCCCCCAACCCCCACCGCCAAAGGCTTCTACGAGGGCCATGTATTCTTCCTGGAGCTTGACAACACTAATGATGCCCAAATCTCTATCTTGAATGGGAACCCCCTGTAGCACTCCAGAACTTCCTGTACAACTGACCCTACTTGGGTGGCCCACAGGTGCCTCAAGTGCCACAGGTTGTAAACGGAACTCTGTATCTCCCCTCTTCCTGCTCCTCCCTTGCCGTCCATCACTAATGGCACCGACACCACTTAGTGTCTGAGGTTACCTTGCTTGACTCTTCTACCTCGCTGTCACAGCCAATCAGTCACAGGCATCCCCTTCTACCCTCTCCCCTGCCCACCTGCCTCGAGCCTTTCCCCACCCCGCCCACCCTCCTGCCATCACCTGGGCTATGATTAGCAGCCTCCAAGCCTGCAGAATAAAAACCCACCCACTCCCTGGATCAGGAGCACAGTAGGTGTGGAGGGAGTGCACAAGGTGCCGGATGTGGCCAGAACCTGACCTTCCTGTGGGGATGGAACACCACAGCAGTGGGACAGAGACGACAGGAGCAGCAGAGAAGTCGGGGGAGGCGGGGAGGGGGGCAAAGGGCTCTGAATATCAGGCCACCTTCTGGAGTTTTGGGGGTAGTTTGTGAAGATCATATGGAAACACATATGAAGATGGAGGGCATGGGGCAAATATGCGATATACAAGGGTGACCCCTCAAAGCCGGCTCACTGAGCCAACTGTAGGCAAAGTGCAAAGTTGTAAAAATCGAGCCCTTAAGTGAGCCTCCCAAGGCAAAGACAGCAGAGGCCCTCTGTCTCTTTTCCCTCTATCCTCTCTTCCCAAGTGGCTTGGGCAGGATTCAACGCTAATGGCTGGGAAAGGGTGTCTGTGGGCTCTCCCTGAGATACATCCACGTCCCTCTGGCATGGGGTCTCATGGCAACAGCAGATGGCTCCCTGGTGTGGTGGGTTTGCATGGTTTTCTCTCTATTTTCCTTGTTTTGGTTTTTGAGAATGGATTTTTGTTTTAACACTCTCGGTCTCCTCTAGTTCTTGTTAGAAATAGAGAAGGTGTTCATGCTGAAATGAGCCCTACAAGCCTCCCTGCAGATGTGGGTCAAATCCTTCTGGAGGATGTGGAAAGCTCCTGGAACACCTCTTACCTGCAATGTCACAGAGTTCTGCATCCGAAGCATTTGCCAAGGCTTCCTCCAGCTCTGGTTCCAGCGTCACACTTTCCAGCACAGGATCCAATGGCTTCTGCTTAGGAACCCAGACCTTTCCTGCAAACACACAGGGGACCTGTTACGGGAGTGGCTGCAATGGAGCAGCCTCTGGTGATGGCCCTGCGTGGACCATTGTAGAACCCTGTGGGTCCCTCCATGCTGAGAGTCCCTTCAGGTTTCTCCCTCTGGGGACCAACTTCCCCCAAAGAACAGGAATCAGGGATCTCCAACACAGCACCCCTCACACTTGAAAAGAGTGATTTTATAACTTGGTCCAAGCCGACTAAAGCATTGGTCATGACCAAACAATCTGTAAGTAGGAAAAAAATATGAAAGAAAAATATAATAGAATACCAGGGTAAGGGATACCTTAACCAAAGGTTCTGAGACCTTGGGAAATGAGAGAAAAATGTATAAACATTTCTAAACAAACAAATAAAATACGAAAAGGGAGAAAAATAATGCATCCTTGCCTCATTATCATATTTTTAAAGTGTCAGATTCATAACGGAATAAGAGGAGTAAAGAGGTATGTATGAGGATGGTCACTGTCATGCCCACCCATAGGAACTGGTGAAGAAATTATGGTGCATCCATACAATGGACTTCCAGCAGTTAGTATAAAGGATGATGGCGATTGCTACTTACTAAGAAGGAGAATGCCTAGGACAAATGTGTGAAAAAGGCAAGCTTACAAAGTAGCACAAACAATTTAATTCCATTTATGAGAAATTGCATATGTATATTTATTTACTCAACAACATTTATTGAGTGCTTCCTATGTGCCAGGCACCTTTCTGGGGGCTAGGGGACAGCAGTGAGTAAAATCCTCAAAAGCTTCTGATGTAGTGAAAGGAGACAGATATTAAACGTATAAAGATATGGAATGGTATTAAGCATTATGGAGGAAGACAAAGCAGGACAAGGGCCTAGAAGATGACAGGGTGGGGTGTGGGTGGGGTGGGCACTGCTGTTTTGGGAAGGCTAGTCAGAGGATGCCTCACTGAGATGACAGCCTGTAACCTGGGACCTGATAGAAGTAAGGAAATGAGCCCCTAAGATCAGGAACAAGACAAGGGTGCCCACTTTTACTGCTGCTATTCAACATTGCACTGGAAGTTTCAGTCAGAATAAATAGACAGGAAAAAGAAGTCAATGGAATCCAAACTGGAAAGGAAGAAGTAAAATTGTTTCTGTTTATAGATGACATAATCTGATGTATAGAAAACCCTGAATTTCCACACAGAAAACCTATTAGAACTAATAAAGTCAGCAATATTGCAGGGTACAAGATCAACGTACAAAAATTAGTGGTATTTCTGTATATCAGCAATGAAAAATTTGAAAAGGAAATTAAGAAAACAATTTCATTTATAATACATCCAAAGAATAAAACTTGGGAGTAAATTCAACCAAAGGGGTCAAAGACTTGTACAATGAAAATTATAAAACATTCCTGAAGGAAACTAAAGACCTAAATAAATGAAAAAATATTTTAAGTTCATAGACTGGAACACTTAATATTATTAAGATGGCAATGCTACCCAAAGCAATCTACAGATCCAATGTAATCCTTATCAAAGTTCCAACAGTCCTTTTCCCAGAAACAGAAAAGGTGATCCTTAAATTCATATGGAATTACGGGCCACAAATACCAAAACAATCTTGAAAAAGAGCAAAGTTAGAGCACTCATACTTATTGATTTCAAAACTTACTAAAAAGCTAAACAGTGTAGTGCTAGCATAAGGATAGATAGACAATGAAATAGAATTCAGAGTCCAGAAAGAAACCCAAACATCTATAGCAAATTGATTTTCAGCTAGGGTGCAAAGTGCATTCAATGGGGAAAGAATAATCGCTTCAACAAATGGTATTGAGACAACTGAATATCCACATACAAGAGAATGAAGTTGGACTCCTATTTCACACCATATGTAAAGCTGAACTCAAAATGGAATGACTTAAATATAAGTTAAGACTATAAAATTCAGGCCGGGCGCAGTGGCTCATGCCTGTAATCCCAGCACTTTGGAAGGGTGAGATGGGCAGATCCCCTGAGGTCAGGAGTTTGAGACCAGCCTAGCCAACATGGCAAAACCCCATCTCTACTAAAAATACAAAAATTAGCCGGGTGTGGTGGTGCATGCCTGTAGTCCCAGCTACTCAGGAGGCTGAGGCAGGAGCATCGCTTGAACCCGGGAGGTGGAGGTTGCAGTGAGCTGAGATTGTGTCACTGTACTCCAGCCTGGGAGACAGAGCAAGACCCCATTTAAAAAAAAAAACAAAAAAACTATAAAATTCTTAGGAGAAAACATAAGGGTATGTCTCTATGACCTTAGAATTGGCAGTGGAGTCCTAGATATGATAACAAAAACACGAGCAACAAAAGAAAAAATAGATCAACTGGACTTCATCAGAATTTAAAAGTTTTGAGCATCTAAGGATACTATCCAAGAAATTGAAATGACAATATACAGAAGGTGAAAAATATTCACAAATCATATATGTGATAAGGTCTAGTATCTAGAATACAGAAAGAACTTTTACAACTCAACAACAAAAGGAAAACAACCCAATTTTAAAATGGGTAAAAGACTTGAATAAACATTTCTCCAAAGAGGATATACATATGGCCAACAAGCACATGAAAAGATGCTCAACATTATGGCTTGTTAGGGAGATGCAAATCAAAACTACAATGAGATACCACTTCACACCCATGAGGATGGCTACAATTTTAAAAAATGGAAAATGCATGTTGGCAACAATGTGGAAAATTGGAGTCCTCGTACGTTGCTGATTGGAGTGTAAAGTGGTATGGTTGCTATGGAAAAGAAGTTTAGCAGTTACTCAAAAAATTAAACATAGAATTACTATATCATTCATCAATTCCACCCCTAGGTATATACTCCCAAAGAATTAAAAACAGGTATTCAAACAAATACTTCTACAACAATGTTCAAAGCAGCATTAATCACAATAGCCAAAAGGTAGAAATAACTGACATGTCTACCAGTGGATGAATGGATACACAAATTGTGGAATATCATTCAGGTATAAACAGGAATAAAGCACTGATTCGTGCTACAACATGGATGATTCTGGAAAACATTGTGCTCAGTGAAAGAAGCCAGACACACAAAGTCACATATTGTATGATTTCATTTGTAGAAAATATACAAAATAAGTAAATCCATAGAAACAGATTGGTGGTCACTAGAGGCTGGGGCAGAGGGAGTGGGAGAGTAACTAACTGTAATAGGTACAGAGTTTTATTTTGGAGCAATAAAAGTGTTTTGGGCCTTGACAGAGGTGGTGGTTGCACAATGTTGTGGATTGTTCATTTTTAAATGGTTAATTTTATGTTATATAAGTTTTACCTCAATTTACAAAAACCTACCCAGCTCACAGTAGCTGTTGATGGAGGATAAGCTGAAGGGAGTGCGGGTGGAGGTACGAAGATGATTAGGAGGTTGGTGTGGGTACAATACCAGGGTCGTAGTGGTGAAGGTTGAGAGGGAGTGGGAAGCGCATAGAGAAATGTCCAGAAAGATATTCCCTAAAATGGGATCAGTGCTTATTTTCAGTGAAGGAAATGATTTTGAATTACTTAGCTTTATTGTGTAAACTGTTTACAGCAAATATCAATTACCTCTATCAGCAAAACACACAACAGAATCATTTGGGGAAAAAATGTATCACAACCTCTGTTAATATCAGATTCCAGGGATCCAGAAAAGAGGAAAACACACACGGAAAATAAAACCCCTAAAAAGGAACTCAAGTATTAAAATGACTAATGCAATGGCTGAGATGAATATTCAATAAATATTTAAGACCTGTGGGTTATTATACCCCATAACAGGTTCCTCCAGTGAGGATGGCGACTCTGAGCCACTGTAAGAGGTACCTAGACTTCTTCCCTTCATCTTACTAGTAGCATGTGAATGTGATGGCCGGAGCTTCAGCAGCCAGATAGACCATGAGGACAAAGACAGGTTGTAGGGGTGGCAGAATGAAAAGCTGGAAAGCATTGTGATCCACGATGCTAAGGAATATGCCTTACTAGCCCTGGAATGCCTAAGAAAATTAAATTCCTTGATTAAGTCTCTGTTACTTTTATTTATCCCCCCAGCACATGCAGCCAAATCTAATTCTAATGAAAACATCCTGCCTGGAGCTATATTCTGGTCTCTCCCACTTGAATGAGAAGGCCTCCCTTTCCAAATTCCTCAGGGCTTTGTGCCAGTTTATGGCTCTTCCCACATACTATCAGGTCTTGCGGTGTGGGGTGCTGTTTCCCAGCAGCCCAAGCTGACTGTAGGCCTGGTGTGGGGGAAGTGCTTGGTAGAGGCTGGAGTGAATGGCCCTGAGCCTGCCAGTCAGAGCTGGAGGGTGTCCTCCCCACTGGCTCTGAGACCTCCACTTATTCAAGTCATAAGAACTCCAACAACTAGCATTCAAATACTCCAAGATGATGATGATGATGATGACGATGATGATGAACCTTTTGGGCTTGTTGCTATATGGAAGTAGAATGAATGCTAACTATTCTCCTTGGTCAGCCTGGTTTTTCATGAAGACAGTCAAGCTCTGGGAGGCTAGAGAGCTTTTCCCAGCTCTGCCCAGTCCACAGCTGGAGGAGTGGCAGGACTGATTTGTGTACCATTCAGACTCCCTTCCCCATCCCTCACACCATCCTCCAGGTCCTCCCTTGGGAGGGGTGTGGGTACATAAGGAAGTGGACGCCAGCAATGACTCACCTCGCTAGGTGTCCACCCAGGTCTGCTGCCCATCCCCACTCACTGCCCTCGTCCTCACCTTCTCTCCTGCCACCCCCTCCAGGATCCCTCTGACCACACAATCCTTTCAAAATTCAGAAGTTCTATAATCTAGATGCCCCTTAGGCCTCCTTGGACTTCCAGTTTTCAGTGAAACCTGGACTGAGCTCCAAGCCCAGGGTTTGGAATGGCTCGAAGTCCTCTGCACAATGTCTACCTCTGTGTGCGTCCTCATTTTATGAAGCAGCTACTTTGTGCCGGGCATTGTGCAAATACAACTGCGATACAGGGGAGCCAGCCACAGATGTGGACCCAGGGCTCACAACGCTTGCATTCTTAGGGGTGGAGGGAATGGAAGAGACTGAAAAGAAACAATTAATTACACAATTAATTAATTAGAATTAGTGCTTTCATTCAACAAATATTTATTAGGTGCCTTCTATGTGCTATGGATTTATTAGGTGCCAGGAACAAAATGATGAACAAGACAGATACGGTCTTTGCATTCCTGTAGCTGGTATTCTAACGAAGTAGTGCACAAATCCATTAAACATTTATTTAATTTTAGCTCATCCATTCATCCAACAACTCTCTACTCAACCCTACTATATATGGCAGGCCTTGCACTGGCTGCATGCTGGGAGTACCACTTGAGCAAAAACAGCCCAAGTGGTTGCCCTCAGGGAGTTTACAGGCTAGTGAAAGAGACAGATGAAAAATAAAGAGATGCTGATAAGATGTGAGTTGCTCTGAAGGACACACACAGGCTCCTGTGTTGGAAAATAACCAAGCAGGGAAGTTGGAGAGGGACTGCCTGTCCTGAACAGAGTAGACAGGGATGGCTTCCCTGAAAGAGAAGACTGTACAGTTGAGACCCAAAGGACAATAACAACTAATACTTAAGTAGCATTCATTTCCTGCCAGATGCTGTTCTAAGCGCTTGACAGAGATCTGAACTCACTTAACCTTCATTACAACCTCATGAGGCTGGTATTTTCATCATCCCTGTTTTACAGAGAAGGAAATGGAGGCACAGTAGGTTAAAACATTTACATATGTTCACACAGCTAGTAAGTGGTAGTGCCAGGATTGCAACTGAAATAGATCTAGCTCCAGGCTGTTTCTGACTATTATATCTTACCAGGCAGGAGGAGCCAGCCATGAAGAAGACAGCGTGGACCTGGGCAGCAGGACCAGCACTCCAGGCATAGGGAGTATGTGCAAAGGTCCTGAGGTGGAAAGTTTGAGAACAGCAGAAGGAGGCCTGTGGAACAATGGGATGAGGGGGATATTGGAGTGGGGCAGAGGGTTTGGAGAGCAATGGGAAGTCCTAGAATGGATGGTCAGGGAGGCCCTCTCTGTTTCCTGGGGCCTTCAAGATGGCTTGCCTCAGGCTGGAGCAGAGAGTATAATGGGACAGACGAAGGAAGGGAAGCTGCAGCTGCCAGAGAGAGAAACTTTGGAGAAAGAGCAGAGAGAATCTGGGTGGAGATGGTTAGTGCATCTCTAGTCCCTGGTTTGCATAGGATGGTCCCTGCTTAGGCTTCATGTCCTGATGTCTTTTTTTTTTTTTTTTTTTTTTTTTTTTTTTTTGAGACGGAGTCTTACTCTGTCGCCCAGGCTGGAGTGCAGTGGTGCGAACTTGGCTCACTGCAACCTCCACCTCCTGGGTTCACGCGATTCTCCTGCCTCAGCCTCCTGAGTAGCTGGGACTACAGGCTCGTGCCACCATGCTCAGCTAATTTTTGTATTTTTAGTAGAAACAAGGTTTTGCCATGTTGGCCAGGCTGGTCTTGAACTCCTGCCCTCAGGTGGTCTGCCTGCCTCGGTCTCCCAAAGTCCTGATGTCATTATTAACAGTTTCTTCTTTTACTCTCAAAACTGTTTAGGTTTTGCATAAAAAAATAATTAGGACATCCTAGTGAAAGAGGGTTTAGGGAAAAGTTTTGCTGATTTGAGTGGATAGGAGTCTTTCCTCAGTCTACCCCCAAAACTTCATGAAATCTACATCATCCATAGATGCTTTTGAAGTTGGGTTTGGGTGTTTTGGCCAGGCAGGGATGAGGACAAGGAGCCCCAGTCACATTTGGCCCAACACAGGGCCTGGCAGGGCCTGGCATACAGTCGGCACTCAATGGTGCCTGGGAAGTGGCATATTATAACAGCAACATTGTTCAGTACCTCGTTTTTCCCCTGTGTAGGGGACCAGATCTTCTCGGTCCTTAAACTCCTTTGCTTGCTTTTCCAAGTGATCCAAGAGCTCCTCTCTTTTAAAGGGGCCCGTGGGCGCCTTGGTGGTCTGATCCTTCTGCCTCAGGCCTGCAGGCAGCAGTGCATTCTACATTGGAGGTTGTGGGGGGCAGGAGAGAGAGAAAGAGAGAGAGAGAAAGAGAGAGTGGTCAGCTGCTGAAGACTTGCACTTCTCCAGAAACTCATCATCGAACAGAAGGGACCTTAGAGCTCATGGAATCCATGGTGTCCCTCGTTTTACATGTAAGGAATCTGAAACTCCAGGACGGGGAGGGACTTGTCCAAGGTCAAAGGCAGACAAGGGGCAGAGAGAGGCTAGGACTCAGGTCTCAATCCTCCAGCCCATCCCTGCCTCTAACATTTTTGAAGGAGAGGAGGTGAGGGGTCAAGGCAGCTGACTCCAGCCTGAGCACAGAGGGCACTGAAAGAGCATCTGTTGAGTGATGAATATGATTGAGTTGTTGTTTGGATGCATAAAGATATTTACAGGAGTTGAGTTGAGTATCAAGTGGCTGGAGAGAGAAAAAGCCAAAAGGGGGTTAAGCTGGGGCCCTGGATGGAGAATCAGGCAGGAAGAGACAGACCAAAAAAAAAGCTGGAGAAAGGCCCAGGAAAGCAGCGAGGTGAGCAGTGCCCTGCAGAGCTAAGAGGAGGACGGGGCATGCTCTCTGGCCACAGTCCCTGCTGGCCCTACCCGCTGCCTTCTAACCTCCTGACGGGTCTGTGCTCACAACACACTAGTGGTTAACTATTTTGAACGTCGCCCCTGGAGATGGGTATCTCAAGAAACATAACATCAACCAATTGTTCCCTTCTCTTCTTCAAACATAAGCAGGCTTCTAGGTGTGGGCTTACTGCTAAAGCAGATTCCTATTAGGAGGGATTGGAGTTACCCTCATGGGCTTCATTTTAACTCAGCCCCCGGTACCTTAGGGAGTCAAAGAAGTTTATAGCTGCAAGGATGCTTAGAGATCATCTAGTGCATACACTCTCCCATTAGGAGAACTGAGGCACGGAGCAAGGAAAGATTTGCCCAAGGAATTTCAGGACAGATCTAGAACAAAAACCAGGGTTCTTCTTCAGATTTACTGGAGGAGGATGATCTTCATTTCTAATCGTTGTGTGCTCCCTGTTCCCTGCATTTGCAGAGCTAGGGGAATACATGGGTGGCTGGTATGGGCAGAACATCACCCAAAAGATATGCACCCTCAAACTGACTAAATTGAAGAGTCATTCCACCTCCAACCTTTTTTTTTTTTTGAGATGGACTCTCGCTCTGTTGCGCCCAGGCTGGAGTGCCGTGGCGCGATCTCGGCTCACTGCAACCTCTGCCTCCCAGGTTCAAGCGATTCTCCCGCCTCAGCCTCCTGAGTGGCTGGGATTACAGGTGCCCGACACCATGCCCGGCTAATTTTTTGTATTTTCAATAGAGATGGGGTTTCACCATATTGGCCAGGCTGATCTCGAACTCCCGACCTCAAGTGATCTGCCTGCCTCGGCCTCCCAAAGTGCTGGGATTACCATTCCCAGCCCCACTTCCAATCTTTGTACCATTAAAATGCATATCTTCAGTCACTCTCACAAACTCTATATCCTTTTCTGAAAGCCGCCTCTGTGAGGGGAATGTTATCAGGCATATGAAGATCACTGCATGCCTGGAACATAGAGGGATACAGCTTGGGAGGGAATACTACTGTTTAAGGAATCTTTTTTATTTTTTTTACTTTTTTTTTTTTTTTTTTGAGACAGAGTCTTTCTCTGTCACCCAGGCTGGAGTGCATTGGCGTGATCTCGGTTCAATGCAACCTCCGCCTCCTGGGTTCAAGCAATTCTTCTGCCTCAGCCTCCCGAGTAGCTGGGACTAGAGGCGCATGCTACCACACTGGCTAATTTTTGTATTTTTAGTAAAGACGGGGCTTCACCATATTGGCTAGGCTGGTCTTGAACTCCTGACCTCATGATCCACCCGCCTCGGCCTTCCTAAGCCCTGGGATTACAGGCGTGAACCACCACATCCAGCCTAACTAATGCATCATTTTTTAAAAGGTGTACTATGCATAACACCACAGTGCTGTTTCAGTAAGAGTCGTGGCTGTAAGATCAGGAGACCGGGGTGTGATCCTGCCTCTGGGAGGGCTGTAAGTGAGCCGGGCCCACCCAGCACAGAGCCTGGACAGACAGATAATGGGCTTGGCAGGTGGTGCTGGTGTACTTGCAGACAGATTTAGGCCACAGATCAAAAGAGACACTGGGAGTTGGAGCTTTTTATGAGAGGACAGTAGGTAGAAAATCAAGGCCTGACTGACTTTGGGGTGGGGGGTATCAGGAACATAAGTGATGCTCCACACATCCCAATTTTCCTTAAGCAGCAGCTCTCAGATATTGTCCACCATGATAGGCAGGACGGGTGATGCTCCCAGGTGAGCCATGCTTCTGTGGGCATGTCCCAGGTTTGATGGGACTTCCTGTAGCTAGCTGTGTGTGCCCATGCCTTCTCTTCCACAGCAGGGAGCTTACGGTGATGCAAGAGAGTGAGACAATACCTCACTGCCCTGCAAACGTCAATGTGTGACTACCCATAATGAATAATCCAAAGTCTTTGTGACATGCCTGCACTTCACAGTTGACCCTACATCAGGCTTAAGCCCTGACTTGGAGTAATAATGATCCAACTACACAATCTTGGGCAAGTCCCCTAAATCTCATTGTGCCTCAGTTTCCATGGCTGTAAAATATGAATAATGAGAGTTGCTCTCTCATAGAGTGGTTAAGAAAATTAAACTAGATAATGCAGAAAGTGTGCTCAGCACAGTGCCTAACATAGTAAATGGTCAAAAATTGTTACTTATGATCCTGTCTATTGTTATATAATCAGGTAAAATATATGTTAACAGGAGATTGGTTACCCAAATATGTATGTTTAACAGGGAATGTATTATCCAAATATAAATTCAAAAAACTAAAACACACAATTATAAAATGAATTAAGCACTGAAAGCAAGTGCTCATGCTTCTTAAGGATCCCCACAGGGAAGGCCTACAGATTTTCATTACCATAAAGGGTTTTAATGGCAGTGAGATGCTGGGGCATGTTCTGGCCCCAGAAAGGCTAAGTATTGCGATAGAAGAAATTCAGGGGTTGTAACTGAGGGGAGAAGGGTTTGCAAACTCTCATCTCTTTTCGAATCTATCTGGTAGAGGCCACGGATTTAGTCAAAGCAGAGTTTCTCAACCTCAGCACAACTGACATTCTGGGCTGGATACTTCCTTGTTGTGGAGGCCGCTCTACCCACTGGAAATTGTTTAGCAGCCTTTCTGCTCTCTATCTCCTAGATGCTAGTAGCACTGCCCCCAGTTGTGACAACCAAAAATGTCTCCAAACATTGCCACATTTCTTTTATTTTCTTTCTTTTTTTTTTTGAGATGGAGTCTCACTTTGTTGCCCAGGCTGGAGTGCAGTGGCATGATCTTGGCTTACTGCAACCTCTGTCTCCCGGGTTCAAGCAATTCTGTCTCAGCCTCCCGAGTAGCTGGGACTACAGATGCCTGCCACCATGCCTGGCTAATTTTTGTATTTTTAGTAGATGCGGGGTTTCACCATGTTGGTCAGGCTGGTCTTGAACTCCTGACCTCAGGTGATCCACCGGCCTTGGCCTCCCAAAGTGCTGGAATTATAGGCGTGAGCCTCCGTGCCCAGCCACCAAATTTCCTTTGAGGGGCAAAATTGCCCCTGATTGAGAGCCACTGCATTAAACAAAAAGCCATATAATTATAACATGTTATATAATAAAGATGTTTTTAATGTATTTCAAAAATATTATTTACATAACATAAAAATATGGCTTCATTTATTCAAGTCTTTATTGAAAGCAGTTGAACTGCGAAAACAAAAATGTCAAAGGCTTTTTCTAATAACTCTAAGCTTATCACATTTTTAAAGTAAATATTGAGAATATCAGCCTCATTAGAGGTTAAAATTTGTTTTCTTTCTATTAAATGGTATGTTTAACAAAATATCACATGATTGTCAGTAAAACCAAAGATAGCTGCATATTTTTAAACTCCTGATTGTTTATCACTTTAACTCGTTTTCAAAAACAGCATGTGATCTCCCATTATATATAAAAATTAACTCAAAGTGCATCAAAGACCTAGATATAAGAACTAAACTATAAAACATTTGGAAGAAAACATAGGCATAAATCCTTCTGATTCTGGATTAGGCAATGGTTTCTTAGATAAGATATCAAAGCAATAAGCAACAAAATAAAAAAGTAGATTGCTTGGACTTTATCAAAATTAAAAACATTTATGCTGCGAAGGACACTAGTGAGAAGACAAACCACAGATTGGGAGGAAATATTTGTAAATCATGTATCTCATAAGAGTTTCATATCTGGAATACATAAAAATCTCTTACAACTCAATAATATATGACAAATAACCCAATTTAAAAATGGACCAGGCGTGGTGACTCACACCTGTAATCCCAGCACTTTGGGAGGCCGAGGCGGGTGGGTCACCTGAGGTCAGGAGTTCGAGACCAGCCTGGCCAACATGGTGAAACCCTGTCTCCACTAAAAATACAAAAATTAGCCGGGCGTGGTGGTGCATGCCTGTAATCCCAGCTACTCAGGAGGCTGAGACATGAAATTTGTTTGAACTCAGGAGGCAGAGGTTGCAGTGGGCTGAGATCGTGCCGCTAGACCCCAGCCTGATCAACAGAGTGAGACTGTCTCAAAAAAAAAAAAATTAAAATTAAAAAATTAAAAATAAAAATGGTCAAGTGGCTGGGCACAGTGGCCCACGCCTGTAATCTCAGCACTTTTGGGAGGCTGAAGCAGGCAGATCACCTGAGCTCAGGAGTTCCAGACCAGCCTGGCCAACATGGCGAAACCCCACCTCTACTAAAAATACAAAAATTAGCTGGGCATGGTGGGGCACATCTGTAGTCCCAGCTACACGTGAGGCTAAGGTGGGAGGATCATTTGAACTTAGGAGGCGGAGATTGCAGTGAGCCGAGATTGTGCCAATGCACTCCAGCCTGGGTGACAGAGCTCCATCTCAAAAAAATAAAAATAAAAATAAATAAATTTTTTAAAATGGGCAAGTGATCTGGATAGACATTTTTCCAAAGATTATATAAAAATGGCCAAAAAGCTCATGAAAAAATGCTCAATATTATTATCCATTAAGGAAATGCAAATCAAATCCAGAATGAGATACCATTTCACAGCCAGCAGGATGGCAATAATAAAAAAACACAGATAATAACAAGTACTGATGAGAATATAGAGAAACTAGAACTCTCATACACTGCTGGTAGGAATGTAAAATGATACAACCCTTTTGGAAAATAGTTGTGCTATTTCTCAAAAAGTTAAACATAAAATTACCATATGATGCAGCAGATGTATGTCCACCCAAATGCTTGTACATGAACGTTTATAATAGCATTATTCATAATAACAAAAGTACGAACAAGTCTAATGTTCACCAGCTAATGAATGGATAAACCAAATGTGGTATATCCATACAATTGAATATTATTCAGCTGTGAAAAAAAATGTAGTACTACAACATGAATGACTCTTGAAAACATCATACTAAATGTAAGAAGCCAGATACAAAAGGCCATGTATCATACAATTCCATACAATATATGAAACATACAGAACAGTCAAATCTGTAGAGACAGAAAGTAGATTAGTGGTTGCCTAGGGCTGGTGTTATGGACTGGAATGTGTGCCTCCAATTCATATGTTGAAGCCCTCACCCCCAGAGTGACTATAATTGGAGACAGGGCCTGTAAGGAGATAATTAAAGTCAAATGAGATCATAAGGGTGGAACCCTGATCTAATAGGATTGGTGTCCCTATAAGAAGAGATACCAGACAGCTGCTGCAACACCTCCTTCCCCAACCAGTCACCATGAGAACACACAGAGAGAAGTTGCTGTCTGTAAGCCAGCAAGAAAGCCTTTACCAGAAACTGACCCCTCAAGACCCTGATCTGGGACTTCTAAGCCTCCAGAATTGTGCAAAAATAAGTTTCTGTTGTTTATGCCACCTAGTCTGTGGTATTTTGTTAGAGCAGCCTGAACAGGCTAATACAGTTGGGAAGGTTGAAGGGAGATGGAGAGTGACAGCTAATGGGCATGAGGTTTCTTTTTGAGGTGATGAAAATGTTCTAAAATTGATCATGATGGTTATACGACTCTGTGAATATGCTAAAAGAACAAACCAATGAATGGCGCATTTTTCTTTTCTTTTTTTTTTTTTTTGAGACGGAGTCTCGCTCTGTCACCCAGGCTGGAGTGCAGTGGCGTGATCTCGGCTCACTGCAAGCTCTGCCCCGCTTCCCCCCACCCCCCGGGTTCATGCCATTTTCCTGCTTCAGCCTCCTGAGTAGCTGGGACTACAGGCGCCCGCCACCACGCCCGGCTAATTTTTTGTATTTTTAGTAGAGACGGGGTTTCACAGTGTTAGTCAGGATGGTCTCAATCTCCTGACCTCGTGATCCGCCCGCCTGGGCCTCCCAAAGTGCTGGGATTACAGGCGTGAGCCACCGCGCCCGGCCTGAATGGTGCACTTTAAGTGGATGATTGTGTGCTATGTGAATTGTACCTCAAAAAAGCTGTTATTTTTTAAATGGCATATGTCATCTATGGGAGAATGATAAAAGTGGCTAATGAAGTAACTGCACCAAATGGGCATGGAATGCTGAGGACAGAAGGCTCCTCATGTGCCAGTGGTCCACGGTGATGCTGAGACTGGCCAGGCTAGAGCTGGCCAAATTTCAAATGGTGCCTGTTTTACAATGTGATTTACCTTATTATGTAAATTAGTTGTGGAGAAGTTAAATGGACCTGAAAATGTCGCCATAGAGCTCTCATGATTATTAGAACCTAATACTGACTCTCAGACTGGGCTACTCAATAGGTGAGGAAAAGAGTTCCCACAACCATTCTGTTGTTGGCTCTGGCCAGGAGAGTATTTGGTGATCATGTATGCATAGAAAGGCACCTCTCATTCTCTTATTTCTTATTCATTCAATAAACATCTGCTAAATGAATGCTATGTGTCCAGGCAGTGTGTTAACATGTAGGGCTATGACCCCACAAAGAGAAATTTAAAAAATTGGAGTAACCAGGGAGATGAGAGGCGAATAGAGAAAGTAGAGTAAAATTAGAGAAAAGTTTTTCTTTGTCGATCTGTTTTGTTTGTTTGTTTTGTTTTGTTTTGTTTTTGAGATGGAGTCTGGCTTTGCTGCCCAGGCTGGAGTGCAGTGGTGCTATCTCAGCTCACTGCAACCTCCACCTCCCAGGTTCAAGTGATTCTCCTGCCTCAGCCTCCTGAGTAGCTGGGATTACAGGTGCATGCCACCATGCCCGGCTAATTTTTTTTTTTTTTTTTTTTTGTATTTTTAGTAGAGATGGGGTTTCACCGTGTTGGCCAGGCTGGTCTCGAACTCCTGACCTCGTGATCCACCCACCTTGGCCTCCCAAAGTGCTGGGATTACAGGCATGAGCCACCACGCCTGGCCTAGAGAAAAATCTTAATTACACATAGTTATTCACATGTGTTAAACTATTACACATAGTTAAACACATGGTAATCAAGATCCTAAAGGGAGGGGAAGGTCTACTTTACTGAATAGCAAAGAAGAATCTATAACAAGCCTATACATTACATTTAAAGGTAGACTTTCATGGTGCCTGTGGGAAACTGAACTCATTTAACCTATAAGGAATTTAAACCTCAATCTTAAAATGTGCACAGGATAAATTTGCTAGGCAAGTGCTTTTTTTTGTAGTTAGTTCAAAGGGAAGCATCAGTCTGACTCCACCAAAGCAGCCATCAATTCATTAGAGGCACTGAAAGTCACATGCACTTGTCACACAAACATCCTTACCCCAAAGACAGGTTGTGAGATTTGTATATAGGAATCCGAGGATATCTTCATGTCCTTATTTAACAATTGGAAATTTGCTCATCTGAGGAGGGCAGTGACTAATACCTGGATGATCTTTTTATCATTACCTGACAGGAAATTTAGCGTGGGTTTTAAGGAGGAGGAAATTCTAGATTATCTCTGATCTTAGGCTAAAATTATGTAATAGCTGTGAGTTACCTGGGAGTGGTGGGGACTGGGGCATACTGGAGCATTTGTGCCTCCACACTACCCAGCTCCAGCGGACTGTTGACATGTAGGAATGTGGATGTTGTTATTAGATCTGCTCAGTTTTGTGTGAAACCTCTTGATTTTAAAATATTGACACGTAGTCCAAATATTTTAATAACAATGTTCAGGCCAAATAAAACATATCTGCAAGGCAGACTCAGCCCATAAACTGCCATTATGCCACATCTGATCTAAGGTTCCTAGCAAACTAAAATTCCATGTAAGAAAGCCAAAATATTCATTCATTTATTTCTCAAATATTTACTGTGTATCCTGCCCATATCAGGTGTTGGGCTAGAGAAAGCAAGAGCTATACACATAGGTTTTAAATTTAGAATTTTTTAAATTTTGAAAATACAAAGTTTAATTTGTTCTTGAAAATGACTATAGAAGTGGAAATTAGGCAACCTTTCCTGTGTGCAGTTCCCAACTCCTGATTTTTAAAATGGTGACTTCCCCTTAAATGTTGTAGAATTATAACTCGGATGTGCAGCTTGGCAGGCTAACATCACAGTCTAATTTTCACACTCACACTCTGGAGTCCATTTGTTCAAAGGACAATGGAAACTTGGACAGATCCTTAACTGTGCCGTTAGGAGCTCTAACACCCTGCAGACAGGTGCCAGTAAAGCTAAATATCAAGTATCTGCACAGTTATCGTTGCTATAGATAGGGCTACGTGAGAAGCCATCCTGGCTAGAACCTTGTGGGCTTGTTCAGATGTGCACACATAGGCAACACACATGCACACACACGTACACATACATGCACACAAGGCACACACATGATCACACATGTGCACACATGCACACACGTGCACATGTATGCATGCACACATGCGTGAACACACACAATGCATTAAAAGGATCATAGATTCCTGGCAGCTCCGAAATATAAAGCCCTAAAAGATCCTCTAGACCAATGATTTTTTTCATTTTCCAGTGGGG
Source organism: Pongo pygmaeus (assembly GCF_028885625.2). Classification (NCBI taxonomy): domain Eukaryota; kingdom Metazoa; phylum Chordata; class Mammalia; order Primates; family Hominidae; genus Pongo; species Pongo pygmaeus. The sequence continues at coordinate 87,889,538 of NC_072386.2, read as the reverse complement.
AAACTGAGGCATAGAAAACTGAAGTCACTGGCTCAAAGTCACACAGCTTGTTAGCCTCATAGCTGGGAAGCCTTAGCTTACATAAAAATGACACTGTATATAATTAGCATGTATATATAGTAGCATGGTCAAGGATCTTTATAACTATCTTCAGACTGGTGGCTCACCATGCATAAAACCATGCAAAACCCCTTAACCCGGTTCCTCACAGTGACAAAAAACAAGGAATTTTTATCACTTTTCCCAGATACATCAGCTATATCTAAGAACGAGGGAATGCAAAACGTGACCCCTGGCTTTGGGCTCTGGCGGTCCCAGGTTCCTATTCTGTGACTGAATTACACACAGCTTCTTGGAAGAGGACAGGACAGGTGGTACAACCTCTTTATCAGGGATTGGAAGAAGCCGAGGGCCGGGGGAGGGAGGGGCCTTGCCTGAAGTCATACGCTGGACCGAGAGCCCAGGACTCTTGACTTTCATCCCACAGAAAATTTTCCATCCCACCTGACTGCCGTCCTCTGGGAACAGATCCTGGAAACCAGATGTGGCCGCACGTGAGAGCCAGGTCTCCTCCCCAAGTGTTAGAAAGCCAGCTCTCCACTCCCCTGCTTATCAAATGAGTCTCAGTTTACACATGGAGAAACCGAGGCCCAGGGGCATTGAGTAATTGTCCCGGGGTAGGAGTGAAACCAAAGTGGCCTCACTTTTCGAACTTCCAGCTGACTCCTCTTCCCTCCTCCCATTTCAAACAATTTAACCTAAGCGTGCCCTAGACACCCACCCGCCTCCACATCAGGCCAGGCCAGGCCAAACCTTTCACAGGCCAGCAACTCCCCTAGTTGCCTTTTACAAGGGATTTGACTGGAAAACAAAAGTTTTTAACTGGCCTTGAGGATTTTATTTTCCAGTTATCTGCCAGGTCTGTTTCTCCTTATGAAAAACTTAGGCACTTGTGGTCCCGTCCCAATATACAGAGTTCTGCCTCGCATTACTGTCCAGCAGCTTCCAGATCCCACAGGAAATGATGCAGTGAAGCGCTCTTCTCACATACTTTAGCCTGAGAGTGTGGTAGGGGCAGCGGGGTGAGCCAACTCTTGCCCCAGTCACAGCGTCTTGACGTTACAAAGGGACCAGCAGGATCCAAACCTCTAAGAGCCCCACCTCTTCCAGACACAGCCTCTGCCCTAACACACACACTCTGGGACTCTTCCTCCCTCTCTTTGCTTTCTCTCCACAAAGAGCTAGGCCTTTGGCTCAGCTGCCCTGACCTTGATGCAGGGCTGGTGAAACCCAATAGCTGCCATTTCCCCAGTCAACTTTATAGGGCATTAATGCCGACGTCCAAAGGCACTCCTGTAGCCCAAACCCAATAATTGCTTGTGGTGGTACCTATTTGTCATAGCAGCACAGTCTCTCTCTGGTATTCAAGGTGGGGACAAACCTTCCCTCCCTGGCTTTCTTCAAATCCTCCTTTCCTGCCTCATGCGCAGGGAAAATGTTCCATGTTCCTGTCGTGCTGGGGACTGGGTATCCTGAGACAATGACGGTACGATCCCAGCCCAGAGGGGCTCACAGCCACAGGGAAGATACACATCTCAGTGGTGTGGTCACCTTACTCAGCCCTGGGCTTCCTGGAGGAGGTGGTCCTGAACTGAGTCTGAGGGACCAGGGAGGAGCCAACCAGGTGAAGAGACGGAGTGGAGGGGCATCACGGGGAGAGAGAAAGCACAGTGCAGCAGAGGCCCAGCAGATGAGGGCGGCGTGGCCTGCTATGGGAGGCATTAGGGTCTGAGGCTGCAGTGCTCCAAAATGTCTCCTTCCATGGGCATCACCCTCATTCCAGCCCTTGTGACTCTTGCCGGGACCACCAGAGCAGCCTCCTGGCTGGTTTCCTGCTTCAGGCCTCTCTACCTCTGCTCCTTAGACTCCACCAACATGTACACCTGAACACATCACTCCCCAGCATACTCAGAGATGCTCACCAACTTCCCTGACCTATGGATTCTTGACCAACTCATCAGCCAGGCATGAAGAGCTTTTCATGATTTGACTCCAACCTACTCCCACCTCTCCAGCCTCCTGAGCCTCTTCCCTTCATCAAGTAGCCCATGTTCTAGCCACTCCAGGCTGCTCCATATTCCACAGCCACGCCCTGCACTCTCCCACTGCCATACCTTTGCTCAAGGCTGTGCCTTCCACCTGGAATTCCGTCACTCCAGCTCCCCTGCATTCATCTTTCAAAGCCCTTCCCTTGGGCACCCTGTTCAGCCTTTGCAGGATTCTCCAAACTGACCTAGTGAATCTTGCTCCAAACTCCCCTAGGCATCTTGCCAGTTCTTGTATAATGCTCATCTTACTCTGTGGAGCATATCTATGCTGTATCTCTCTCCCCAAGGATACTGGGTGCCCTTCAAGGGCCAGCTGGGATATATCTTAGTTTTCTCTGAATCCCCAGCACCAAGCCATGAGTGCTAAGAGAATGTGGTCTGAGTTGTCCAGTCACACAACACTGATGCTCCAGCTGGGAACAGGATGGTATGACTTGGACTCCCTTCAGGCCCACGTCGCACCTGCTGTCCCAAGGCATTGGCTTTTCCACCTAGCTGCTGTCCCCAAGTGGGTTTTGGGGAGAGGGACATATTATGAAAGATGTCAGAGTTGGGGAGTGTCTAGGATGAGACCAAGGTTCACTGTTGTGGGTTTTAGGAAATGCCAAGCTAGAGAGTGAGACCTTTATAATGTTTACTTTGAGGGCCTGGATTTGGCTAAAGTCCTGCCAACTCCTCTCAATCCATCTCAGGGCTTTCAGCAGAGCAGAACATCAGGCCATCACACTAGTGAACCCACAGTGATAAGACTCCAAATCGTCCCTGATTCAAGCTTCCCCTTCTTTAGCAATAAAAGAAAGCCTCCATTTTTTAGTTGAGCTCTTGGCTGCTCAGATTAAAGGCTACACTTCGCAGGCTCCCTTGCAGCTAGGTTGAGTCATATAATTAAGTTCCAGGCAATGATATGAGAAGTGTCCAGTGGCAATTTCTGCTAACTTTCCTTAAAAGGGACTTGAATCATGGCTTTTCTCCTTTCTTTTATCCCTCCCCCCTCCCCACCCCTTTTTCTCTATTTGGATGCCTGGAATGTGGCTATTATGGCTATAGGGCTATACCTTAGGAATGGCAGAAAGATGAGCTGGACAAAGTCTAGGACTCTGAGAAGTCTGGGGAGCTGAGCTCCATCCCAGCCCTAGATTGCCTACCTGTGGACTTTTACTTGAGGGATGGATAAAACACTGCACAAATCACATTATTCTGAGTCTCTGTTACTTGTAGCGAAGCTGCACCCTACCTGATAACCTGGGTTCTCAGCCCAGGGCTGTGAGGCCACAGACAGGGCACTGGTGTTCTCTGGTTTTGGATCCCCCATCTGTAAAATGAGGGTCCAGAGCCCTTTTATCTTGAAACCTCAGAATAAAGGTTTGAACTCCATATGGAAGCAGCTTCTTGCTAGTCAGTTTTACCATCACTGGGTATGATCATTCACTTTCATTCAACTGAACAGACACTGCATTATGGAGGTGGTCTGTCAGGGCAGTCACATCTGGTTGTGCAGGTTGTGCACTGCACTAAGCCAAGGACATTATTCACTCTCTAGTCTATGTGAACAGTGTCTCCTGGAGTACAGTGTCCAACTTGCACAACTATACCGGGCTGCACTGTATCTGTGGCCATACAATATGGTTCCCAGTCTCAAAAAACTTAGAATCTAGTGGACAAATCATATACTCAGGTTCACATTTATTAAGGACCACCATGCGCCAGGCACCGGGCTAGGTGCTTTTCATCTAATCATACATGTATATGTTTGTGTATGTGTCTATTTTTTATGCTAAAACAAACACCTGCCATAGGAGGTAGAACCAGAGCTGCAAACTGAGAGGCCTACAGGCCAATTAAATGCTAACACTCGGTTGGGTTTGTTTGGTCTGTGCATTTAAATGAGCTGTCAGCATTTTAAAATAAGGAGTTTACACATTTTTTAAAAATCCAGATTTCCAACATCTCTGGAAACATTAGGTGACGTGGCAATACCAGGTCTGCACTCTCATACTGGCAACAATCAGTGGAGCTGAAAATGGTGGGCCCTTTAGACAAACTCCCATTCGCCTCAGTCCCCACCACTCCCTGTTGTCTCTGACACAGAGGCCAAGGTCAGTTACCACATAGCACTGGTTTTGCTGTTGCTTTTAGTTCTGAAAATGTAAATGGTAAGTGAAAATTTTCTTACATACACATACCTTTAAAAAGTGAGAAAGTAATAGATAAGCCAAGATGACCACATGGCTCAAGAAAACTGACCCATCTTCCTTCCTTCATGGAGGTCACTTACATGACGTTATGGATACTTGGTTTGCTGCCTCCCAATAGAAAGCGCTCAGTAGAGTGGCAGAGATGATGAATACAAAGGGAGACAGAAAGGCAGGGTTTAAATTTTATCTGTAGTGATTTCTTTTTTTTTTTTAAGAATGATCAGAACCAAATAAGGCAAAATTTTAACATTTGCTAAATTCAGATGATGAAAAATAGGTATATACTGTACTCTCCTATGTGTTTAAAATGTTTCCTATTCAACATGTCAAAATCAAAAAGGAAACAGTTCAGTGTCACCAGGGTGGAGCAGGTGCTGTGCTAGGGGTGTGAAGGTGAAAGAGTCTAAAAGTCTTCCTGAGGGAGGGGAGGAAAGGTCAAGCCTTGAAAAATGTGAGGAAATGAGGGGTTCCAGGTTGAGGAGGTTCCCCAGCCAGAGGAGGGGTTGGGAGAGGTGGTCATGGGTCCAGAGGGCAGAGGGTAGGGTGGGGACACACAGACGCCTGGCCTGACTTGCCCTCACCCCACCAGGCCCGTCCTCGGCTCTATGCACAGCCGGCAGTGTTTCTAAGGATGTGTGCCTATTTTTAGAGGAGAGATTTATTTTTTTCCATTTCAACTGTTTACTTCTGTCCTGGGCTTGCGATTCTGCCGGTTTGTGTTACAAAGGAGAATCACGGCCCTGTGGACCAAACTTGGCTGCTTCCTGGATGGCCAAGAGTGTCTTTGCCTTAAAGGATATGATTTGGGGCACGAGTAGGGAGGATTTTATGATCGTCTGATGGGAAGCCATGTGGAGTGACAGGAAGTACCAGGTGGGCGCCTTGGCTCTGCCGCTGACTTGCTGTGTGACCTTGAATGAGTCCTTTCCCCTCTTTCCACTTCAGGGTTTTGTTGATGCTTGGATGTCTCATCAGTGAAATGGTAATAATGACACCTCACAGGATGGGTATGAGGATTTGATGAAATACATAAAACACAGAGTGTGTCCAGGACAGACTCCAAAATCAGGCTTTCTCTACCAGTACCGTGTATATAGATGCCTGGGGTGGGGTACTGTTAGATGATTTCTAAGTGTCCTTGGAGCTCTGGGATTCTCCAATTCTGTTTTCCATATTTCGTCCAGCAATTCATGGCCCTTTGTTCTCAGAACTCTTTTTTTGAGATGGAGTCTTGCTCTGTCACCCAGGCTGGAGTGCAGTGGCGTGATCTTGGCTCACCGCAACCTCTGCCTCCCAGGTCCAAACAATTCTCCTGTCTCAGCCTCCCAAGTAGCTGGGATTACAGGTGCACACCACCACGCCTAGCTAATTTTTGTATTTTAAGTAGAGACAGGGTTTCTCTATGTTGGCCGGGCTGGTTTTGAACTCCTGACCTCAGGTGATCCGCCTGCCTTGGCCCCAAAAAGTGCTGAGATTATAGGCATGAGCCACCCCACCCAGCCTGTTCTCAGAACTCTTGACACATTATGGACTAAGGAAGGCAGGGTCTGTCTGAATTCTATCACTTAATAGCTGTGTGATTCTGGGAACCTATTTCTTTATCTACAGAATGACATTAAACCTCATCCTATGAGGATCAATCTTGTAAGATCCTTGTAAATATTTTATGAAATGATGCCCATAAAATGCTTAGCATAGCACCTGGCATGTAAGAACACCTTAGCAGAGGCCAGGTGCAGTGGATCACATCTGTAATCCCAGCACTTTGGGAGGCTGAGGCGGGTGGATCACCTGAGGTCAGGAGTTTGAGACCAGCCTGGCCAACATGGTGAAACCCCATCTCTACTAAAAAATACAAAAATTAGCCGGGTATGGTGATGTGCGCCTGTAATTCCAGCTACTTGGGAGGCTGAGGCAGGAGAATCACTTGAACCCAGGAGGCGGAAGTCGCAATGAGCCGAGATCATGCCATTGCACTCCAATCTGGGCAACAAGAGTGAAACTCTGTCTCAAAAAAAAAAAAAAAAAAAAGCCGGGCGTGGTGGCTCATGCCTGTAATCCCAGCACTTTGGGAGGCTGAGGCGGGTGGATCACGAGGTCAGGAGATCGAGACCATCCTGGCTAACACGGTGAAACCCCATCTCTACTAAAAATACAAAAAAAAATTAGCCGGGTGTGGTGGCGGGCGCCTGTAGTCCCAGCTACACGGGAGGCTGAGGCAGGAGAATGGCGTGGATCCGGGAGGCAGAGCTTGCAGTGAGCGGACATCATGCCACTGCACTCCAGCCTGGGCGACAGAGCGAGACTCCATCTCAAAAAATAAATAAATAAATAAATAAATAAAACACCTCAGTAGAAAATAATCATTATTATTATTCAGGCTTTGCAGAGGGTCTGTTGTTTTCCATTATTGTTTCTATGGTTATATTGTGTCACAGATTCCTGACAGCTGACTTTAAAATCAACTCTTAGGACCCAATTTCTTTATAAGGTTGAATTATCTCTACCATTTTCTCTCCTGTGAATATTTTGAGCCTCTTACTGAGACAGTTTAAAAAATGTTCTGCCTTTCCCCAAAGCCTCACTAACAATCAATATTTACAGTTAAATTCCTTGTGTTGGTGGATTCTTCGTTTCTTTAAAGATTAGTATTTATTGTGAAAATAACATAACAACTTCAAAAGAAATCAAGTTGGAAATAACAATTTGCGCATAATTCCCCAATCTGCTCTCTGAGTTTCTTTCTGGGCTAGTCTCAGAGGTGCTCCCAGGGGATGGTGGCTAACAGCACAGGTAACTGGGCCAAGACTGTCTAGGCTGAAATCCCAGCACCGCTCAGATTGCATCCTGGGCAGGTTACTTTATATCTCTAAGCCTCAGCTTCTCCATCTTTAAAATGGGGCTAATGACTGAACCCTCCCAGAGGACTAAATGAGATAATCCACGTAAGCCTTTGCTCATGGCACACCCAGGAAGTATTGAGTGTCTATTACTCATATAAAAACTGTACACTGCTCCCTGCAGAAGTCACGATGACTTGTCATTCTCAGAACCTCTCTCTGTGTTGCCCCCACTGCCTGGTACAAAGGCAATCTGAACTGAGGAGCTGGCTCTGCTTCAGAGCAGCATCCACTTAACTCCAGAGGGATGAGAAAGGGCAGATCCTCTAGGGAATCAGTCAACAGCGGATACTTTTAGCACATGAAGCATTCCTTTCCCGAGGGAGTCCAAGTGCAACAATCTCATGATAAGCTCGAGTTTTTCCAGAGTGAGAGATAGAAAGTTTTGGGGACTTTTTTTTTTTTTTTAATGTGCACAAGTTTGGAATCCTCTGCTGCAAACAGAGCTGCTTTCCAAGTCCTCGTACTCCATTCTGTCACATGACACCGGGGCTTAACAATTGCATAACCAGAAACGTTACCCCTTGAAGTGTTTGTTGAATTCAGGTACTAAGACAGCCAGGAATGGTTCAAAGAAATCATATGTGGTTAGAGCTAGAGGGGGCTTCCAAGGCCATCTAGGCCGACTGCATCCATTTTACAGACAGGAAAATTGAGATCCAAAGAAGGAAAATCACGTACCCAAGTCCAGAGCAGAGCCAGGACTGGAACCTGGACTTCTGCACCTCAGGCTCTTTCCCAGAAAAAAGAGGGATTATTTTCCTACAGCAACCCCCAACCACAAAACCAGAGCACATCTGCAGCCTAAACTCTCTCCCTGAACACTCCCATGAGGCCTTGGAGTGGAATGGCTAAGTCATGGACTCCAGACCCACACATAGTGGCCCTGCCATCGCCTAGTTGTGGGACTTTGGACAAGTTACTTCACCTCTCAGGTTCCTCATCTGTAAAATGGGGATGATGTCAGGGCCTGCCTCCTAGGATCATGATGACGGTCAAATAAGTTAATATTTCAAATTCCTTAGAACAGCACCTGCAATAGTGAGTGCCATCTAAGCACTCATTAAACAAAAATAAAAACAGGAGGAATATGGACTATAACAGAGAGGGCAGTGGCCTAGGTGCCAAGGGACCAGGGTTCTGATCTGGTTCTGCTTGGATGTGTGACCTAGAGCAAGTTCTTTCCCCTCTCTGGGCTCTGCTCCTGCTCTGAAGTTGTGGGAGGGGCGGACACCTGCTGGCCGGCTAGGAGTCTCTCATTGTCTGCGTATCTTTGGCCTCTCCCTGTGCTGTGATTTCAGAGCGTGGGCCAAGGGTGGGTGAAACTAGAACTGGAATGTTTGTGCTCTCCAGAAGAAGGGAGGCCCTCTAGGCCTTTTCGAAGCTCATATACTGTCTTGCAAATCAGGTAATAGAGCTGATCTTAATGAAGGGGTCGATTGTGTGGCTGGGACAGAAACTCACTGGCCTCCATTATCTCCTATCCTCTCTCTGGTTTCTCTTCTCTTTTCTTTGAACTGAGAGAGAAAGGGGTCTTTGAAAATGCCAGCTGGGAAACCACGGTGGTGTGAGAATCTCAGGTCTCAGATGTCCCATGGCTGCTCCCACACCCCTGTGCTCAATTACTTTTCTCCTGCCAGAGCGGGAGGTGCACACATTCTGGAGCCTGTTTGAAATCCGAGTCTCCGCGCCTGCCCAGGTCCTGCGACCCTCAGCAAGCTGAGCCCCAGGTGCCCTGTCCCTCCAGTAGCACAAGTGGAGTGTCCCTTCCCTGCTAATCACCTGGGCGGGAGAGCTGGCTGTGTGAGAGCTGCAGGGCCCTGGGTATTTGCCGCTGAGGCTGGGTGCTCTGATATGTAGGGTGGCAGACCTGCGGGAGCTCTTTGCCAGTTTGGGGGAGAAACGGAATGCAGTTGCTGGTGGATGTACTCTGGGTTCTGAGAGGCCTCCTCCATCTGTCCCCCTCCACTCCCAGGTCTGTCGCTTGGCTCTGACCCTTGTCATCACCTGCCTTATTTGCAGTCACAGCCTGACCTAACCTCATCCCCATGCAGCAGCTCAGGGCAACTCAAACAGCCCAAAAGGCCTGGAGGGCCCTCAGGTGCACTTCTCCCTGGGAATGGCAAAGATTCCCCCGCGGGAGCGCCTCCCACCTCTCACCCATCTCCCTGACACCCCTCCAGTCCATGTGTCCCCAGCATCAGCTCCCAGAACCAATGACCCCTCTGAGTCTCTGACCCTCAAGGGCTCCCTGAACCCACTGAGCAAAGTCTAAACCCTTCAGTCGGCCTTGCCGCTCCCTCTTCCCCCGCATTATCTATCCCAACCCCTCTTTCTAGTCGCATCTGACCCTCCACAGAAACCACACTAAGATTCCCATCCCCAATTCCTTCCCTACGCAACACTCTCCTTGCGGCCTTTCTCAAGGCCCTCACTCGGCATGGAATTAAAAAAATCCAGGGCTCAGTTCCAGTATCACCTGCTCTGTGATGCCTTGCACCAGTAAGAGTTAATCTCCTGGCACAGCTTCCTGTCTGCTCCGTGTCGAGCCCAGTGTATTATGCCTGTGTCCCCACCAGCCTGTGCTCCTGAAAGGCAGAGTCCCAGCCAGGCTGCCCTGTTGGTGCCCAGCACAGTGCTCGGCAGGTAACCGAGTCACATTTATTGAGTTAACTGGAAGTGGCTACATGCCTCTTTTGTTCTCCCTTTATAAAGTTGTTTGTTCTTGGAATTCTGTATGACAGTGATCTAGGATAGAATTAGAACAGAATAATTTTACAGCTTGATTTTTTTCTTGCCTACATGGGTTGTTTTTACTGAAACACAGACTAATGGGGAGAGATGATGCGGGGGAAGAAAGAGAAATGCAAGGCTCTTTCCACCAATGCCGACTTCTGATCAACTTGAGCAGCCTCATCAGGAAACCATCTTCTCGTGGCAGGCAGAGGAAGGTCGTGAATATCAGGAAGAGGAGGACACACTGCTGGAGGTATGTGTAATTCTATGGGGCCTGGGACCCAAGAGCCCTAGGCAAGGATTCTGAGTTATCTGGAATGAAGCCGCTTAATCACACCTGGGTATAAGACCAGATTATAAGTCAGGTTAGCTTAACCCTGAAAATGACCAACCAACTCTGTTATTCCATGGCTGGGGACATGGAGGTCTAGGAAGGATGGCAGCTTGGTCCAAGGTCACATGGAGTGGAAGAGACAGGGCTGGGATTAGAAGCGAAACACCTAACTTCTAGTCCTGCATTTTTCCATCTGAACTGTGCTCCCAGGATGTTAGCAGTGACCATCTCTGGGTGAGTGAGATTGAAGTGTTGTTTTCTTTATGGATCACTATTAAACCAGAGTTGAGCAATGGCTGGTTTAAAAAAAGGGTGTGATACATTCCGTTTTTAATTAAAAATATATAACATGGAACATTTAGTCAGTTCAGTAACTTTGATTATCTACCTTCTCTGTGCTGGTCATTGACCTGGGTGCCTGGGATATAGCTGTAGGATGAAGACCCCTGTCTAGGAGGCCACCTACGAACCCCTCTATGCCCATGCTCACAGTTCTAGTGTGACTTGCTAAACCACATACACAACCAAAGAGACTTTTGACTCTTGACACTGTGTATCCTGACTGCAGGGATGAATTCTGAGCACTAAACACACTTCTAAATGTGCCAACTATGAAATATGATGATAAAACATCAAACATTAGATGAGAAGGATTCTTCTGCTCCTTTATTTCTCAGCTCATTCATTCCATGACACATATTCTCCACCATCCTGAAGCTGCTGGCTTGATAGAATGGGGTAACGGCCTTTTGAAGACTCAGTTACAGTGCCAGCTAGGTGGCCACACCGTACAGGCTGGCGCAACATTCTCCAGAAGGCTGTATATGCTCTGAATCAGTGGGCAATTGCAGATGCCATTTCTCCCATAGCTAGGATTCATGGGTCAGAGAATCAAAGTTAGAAATAGGAGTGGCACCACTCACCATTACTCCTAGTGACCCACTAGCAAAACTTTTGTTCATTGTTCCCATGACCCTGTGGTCTGCTGGCCTAGAAGTCTTAGTTTCAAAGGAGGAAAGTTCCACTAGGAGACACAACAATTCCATCAAACTGGAAGTTAAAACTGCCACCAGGCCACTTTGGGCTCCTCATGACTCTGAATCAATGAGCAAAGAAGGGAGTTACTGGGCTGGCTGGGGTGACAGATGCTGACTACCAAGGAGAAATTGGATAGCTATTGCACAAGGTGGGTAAGAAAGTATATGTCTGGATACAGGAGAGCCCTTAGGGCGTTTTTTAGTATTACCATGCCCTGTGATTAGGGTCAATGGAAAACTACAACAAACTAATCCAGGCAGGACTACTAATGGCCTAGGCCTTTCAGAAATGAAAGCTTAGGTCACCCCATCGGGGAAAGAAACACAACCAGCTGAGGTGCTTGCTAAAGGCAAAGAATGGGTAATGAAACAGGGTAGTTATAAATACCAGCTACAACTACCTGAGTAGTTACAGAAATGAAGACTGTAATTGTCATGAGTACTTCCTCCTTATTTTATGAACACTTGTATTGTGTGTGTGTGTGTGTGTGTGTGTGTGTGTAGCAAATATCTTTGCTTTTTCCCTCTTATTCCCTTATCATGTAACACAAGATTGTTTGATACTGACTTTACTGTTATTGATTGTATTGCCTTTGTATAATAGGATTTAAGTATCATTAATTTTACATTATAATATTTAAGTTACAGGACAGCAAGGAGAAGAATAAACATCACTCATGGACTTTACCTCCTCTTCTGGGGAAGGTGATAGTGTGTTTTCAATTGTACCCAGGATAGTTGTATCACGTTAGGCAGAATTATGACATCCGTACTGTCTTTATTTGGAAATTAAGTATGGTTTAAAGAGATGTATATGTGTGCCAAGTTGACAAGGGATAGACTGTGATGGTTAATTTTGGGTGTCAACTTAACTTGGCCATGGGATGCTCAGACATTTGGTCAAACATTTTTCTGGGTGTGTCTGTGAGGGTGTTTCTGGATGAGATTAATATTTGAATCAGTAGACTGAGTAACACAGATTGTTCTCCCTGATATGGCGGCGGGGGTGTATCCAATCAGTTGAAGACCCGAATAGGGAAAAAAAGCTGACCCTCCTCCAGGTAGGCGGGAATTTCCTCCTGCCTGACTGCCTTAAGCTGGGACATTGGCTTTTTTCTGCCTTTGGATTCAAAGACCAACTCCTCCTGGGTCTTTGATGCTGCTGGTTATTTGTATTTGTATTGGAACTATACCATTGGCTCCCTTGGGTCTCCACCTTAGCAACTGCAGATCTTGCCGGTCTCTATAGCCTTGCGAGCTAACGCCGTATAACAAATCTCTCTCTCCCCTTCTCTCTCTGTCTCTACACACACATACACACACACACACACCCTATTGGTTCTCTCTTTCTCTGGAGAACCCTAATACAACACATTAAAAGAAAAATCTGCAAAGGCAAAGTTATTCTAATGTCATTGCCATGGATGGAAAAAGGAAGTGGTGGCTTTAGGAAGCATCCACCTGTTCCTCCACAGGTCCCCTCGCTAGTGACAATGTGCTTCCCTTTAGCACCTACTCACATCAGGGTCCAGCTCATCCAGCTCATTTTCCAGGGTCCTGAGCTCTTCCTCTGTTAGGGCTCCAAGGATTTCATCTTCATCCAGGTCACGGTATTTCTCTAGTTCTCGTCTGTACGACATCGTGGAAGAATTTGTCTGTGTCTCCTGAGTTTCTGTGCTGATTAATACCTACCAGAAAGACAAGAATCTTAGAAAGACCCGTCTCAGATTTGCTCTCTCAGAGCAAATGGAGGCTCATCATTCACACAGCGGCCTGGGTACATTTTATGAATTGCCAGGATAATCATTACTATGGTGGAATACTACACTAAGTTTGGCTAATTCTCTAATAAAACTGTGCAAGGTAAAGTCCTGAGAGCATGTAAGTTAATGAATTGTAATTGGTTATAATTGGCATGGACATTAATTACAAGTAAATGGGCAATTATAAATGGCTTATGAGTGCCTGAAAACAATGTTATTCTTTAAGGAGTTCAAATACTTTTCTGTATAACTCTCCACCCTTCACCCTACACCCCAGAGGGAATCATGAATGCTGGAAACTGCCAAAACTGAGTTTAAAAGGGGCAGGGGAGTATCGGTGGTTAATTGAGCACCTACTGCATACAGGCCCCTCACCTACACCATCTCATTCAATCCTTACAAAAAGTAGTTCATAGAAATAGCTAACTTTTACTACTGCATATCAAGCTGTGTGTTAAGTACTTCACAAGGACTTTCTCATTTAACCTGTGAGGTAGGTATTTACTATTATCCCCACTTTATAGAGAAGGACTTAGAGAGATTAAGTGACTTACCCAAACGACACTACTAGGAAGCAGCAGATCCACATTTAAACTCAGGTCTGCTGGCTGCAGACCTTCTCTGCGGAGTCACCCAATGGCGTGGCCAGGGGACTGCCTAGTCCAGAGCCCCCATTTCCCCCCAGAGGGAGCCAGTTCAGAGGGAAGAACTGGTTTGCCAGCAGGACCCTGGGGACCAGGGTTCACCTCTGCTGCTTCCCAGACTGCTCTCTCTTGCTGGAGAAGCCTACTGTTCATTTCCCATTTCACAGATGACACCCAACGCGTTTGGACCCTGTATGTTTGGACCCTGTCTCTGCTACTTCCCATAACCATGACATTTTCAGACCTGTTAACTTATCTGAGTCTCTCCACACACCCTTTTTTTTCCCCCTTTTTTATACCTTGAAGATCTTCTTGGATACCAATAGGTCTTTTAATTAAAACATTTTTATTAGTGAAAAAACTAAGGGATGGCCTAGGGCTTGACTCAGGACCCCTGATGTCAGTCCGATGATGCTCTCTACTCCACCACACTGCCTCCACTGAGCTAGGAGGGACAGCAGGACCTCGAGCTCTATTGTCCTCCAGCTTGGCTAAATGTAGTACTGTGCATAGAATCAGTGTGATGAGTTATATTGTGTCTCCTAAAAACTCATATATAAGGCTGGGTGCAGTGGCTCATGCCTGTAATCTTAGCACTTTGGGAGGCTGAGGTGAGAGGATTGCTTGAGCCCAGGAGTTTGAGACCAGCCTGGCCAACACAGTGAGATCCCACCTCTATAAAAAATACAAAAATTAGCTGGGTGTGGTCATGCGGCACCTATAGTCCCAGCTACTCAGAAGGCTGAGGTGGGAGGATCGCTTTAGCCCAGGAGGTCGAGGCTGCAGTGAGCCATGTTCCCGCCACTGCATTCCAGCCTGGGTGACGGAGTGAGATCCAGTCTCAAAAAAGTAAATAAATAAATACAATACAAATAAAAGTTCATATGTTGAAGTTCTAACCCCAGTATCCCAGTAACCTAGTATCACATTGTGAGTTAGAATGTGACCTCACCTGGAAATACAGTCATTGCAGATGTAAATAGTTAAGTTTAGACAAGGTCTTACTGGATAGAGTGGGCCCCTAATCCAATATATTTTACCTGGGATCCTTATAAATGGGAAATTTGGACACAGATATAGCACACTAAGAGAATATCATGTGACGATGAAGGCAGAGATTGGGGTGATGCTACTACAAGCCAAGGAATGCCAAAGATTGCCAGCAAGCCGCCAGAAGCCAGCCCCAGAAGGAACCCACCCTGCCGACACCTTGATCTCAGACTTCTAGCCTCCAACACTGTGTGACAGTACGTTTCTGTTATTTAAGCCACACTGTGTGTGGAACTGTGTTACAGCAGCCCAGGCAAACTTATGTAACAGATATGACCTTCTTTACAGCAATGTACATATTTAGACCTCCATGCAAGCCAACCAACCAACCCACCCATGGCTCATCTGTGAAATGATGATGGAATTTTCTAGAGTAGAGAAAAATGAAAACTAGGAAAGGACAGTCAAACAATCGATCCAAAAGCTGGGAATAGTTGTTAATTAAAAATAATTAAAGTCATCTAAAATAAATGAAAACCAAAGTTCACTAAGCTAACAGAAAAAGTCTCTGTCTCAGAAAGCAGAGAGCACATTTTATCAGTGTAAGCCTGTGCATGTGTGGGCCTATTTGCAGGAGAAATCCAAGTATATGACAGCTGGCTTGATAAGAAGGACTTGCTTCCCAAATACAGAAACCCCAGTGCCATCCTTTTCTCTCAGAATGGCTCAGCTTGGCCTAACATTCTCCTTTGACCAGGCCCCAAGAATGCAATGCTCAGACCATAAATGGCCCCCCATCACTTGATCCATTTCTATTACTTCCAAAGAAAGCACAACCAGCTGACAGTGCTCTGGTATCGATGAAAAAACCTTCCTGAAGGCCCCCAGAAAACAGCCTAATTTGGCTTTTCCTAAGTGAAGCCAGGATGGGGAGAGGATCCATGATCTCTGTGATGGGGCCAAGAGGGACTCCAATGAAGGGCTTGGAGTCTTCCAGAACCAACTCACAGAGATGTCCAGAACTGCCTTAAAACTAGCATCTCTTAGAGGGGCTGCAAACACAAGCTTTTGGTGCTCAAACGGGTTTTGGGTTATATATGAAGTTCCCTAGGACTCTGGACTGCAGGACTTCTCAAAAATGTTGGTATGTGGGTATACAATGGAGTCTCCAAGAGGAATAGGTTGCAAGCAGAATTCCCCCAGTCTTTTTTATCATAAAAGCATGCCTCTGAGAAACTGCACCCGGAAATGGAATCTCACAAAACCAAGTTTGGAAAACACGCTTTTTGCCTCACCTCTGGGTCACATCAGAACCACACAAGAAGGGACACAAGGACAGGACCAGCTGGAACACACTTCTGGGGAACATCAGACAGGCTGGGAACCCTGGGAGCTTCTCATACTTGTTACCTCTTCCAGCTGCCTCATTTTCTACATGCTTTATAGTAAAAGCCTTAGAAAAAGAGTCATGGACAGACACTGGAGAATGGACCAGCCAGGCCGAGGGAGCAGGGGAGAAAGAAATCCTTTATCAAAGCCAGCTTGGGGAAAAGGGGCTGGGAAAAGAGCCAGAAAGGAAAGGAGGTGGCAACTATGAGGACTGCTAAAGGAGGGATATGTGGTGGGGCGTTAGGCCTCCCCTAGGGATGCCACCCTGAGGGATGCAAATCATGAAATTTCCTAAAGAAGTCTCCTCTTACTGCACCCAGGAAAGTTAATGCACCACGTACACACCCCAAGGTGCTATTGATTTCTAAAATCCTATTTCACAGGATTTAAAGAGCCCTTTCTAATGTCAAGAGTCCTGTGAATATTATGGAGCGATAAGGCACAACATGAAATAAACTGAGAAGAACCAAAAACTCTAAGGTAAACTATGAAGCTGTCAGTTTCAAGCCACACTCATCGACTTGGCTCACAAGGACGGTTGCTACGAAGCAGGATTCTCCTGCTGTGGTTGAGGAAATGGGAGAACTGGAGGTAGGGAAGAGACAGGGTGGGAGGGAGGCAAAAACAGTGTGTTCAGAGAGCCCACTGCAAGCTCAGTCTTAAAATATGGCTTGGAAGAGATTGTATTTTATAGCTGTTAATAAAAGGCCTCTGTTTCCTAAGAGAAGAGAGTCAGGGATGGAGCACAGGCCTGAGCTTCATAGGACTTGTGGTTGGAGTGTTAATTGTGACAGTGATTCCCTGGGTGACCCTTGCTAAGTTCCTTCCCTCCTCTGAAAAATGAAAGCATTGACTGACCTGGCTGGTTTTTAAACTATGCCAACAGGAGACCTCAGGCTCTGAGAAAGTGCCTCCAGGGCCCCGCAAAGGGTTAGGGGTAAGTGAGGGGGACTCACTCCTGATTTTACCTGATGTATTTATTTGGGTTCCATATAAAATTTCACTTGAAGAAAGGATTCTGTGGCTCAAATAAAAAGTGGAAAACCCCTGGACTGGGTTTCTTGGTCTGCATAGTGAGAGGCTAACCGTACTCGCCCCGGTAGAGTATTGTGAGGATCATGGGATAGCAAGCAGATGAGGCTGTAGCCTGGGGTTGACTGGTGCAGTCAACTGGCTTCACAGATATTAGCTATTATTATGAGGCTATCGCTGCTGGAGTCTCTACCTCCTTTCCCCGAGCCACGCTGTTGTCAGGCTCTGAGGCCCCTCAGGAGAGGACCCGTGTTCTATGTGTCTTCGTGTTCCCAGTGCCTCACCCTGTGCCTGGCCCAGCGGTGTCACCTGAGGAACGGGGAATGAGCACCTCTGTGTCCTGGTCTAGGGTACTTGGAATCCTGGGCAAATCCCTTATCTTCTCAGATGCTCTGTGTTCCCATCTTTACCACAGGAAGATTGGACCAGATCTGGAGGGACTGAAAGTCTGAGAGGGGAGGGATGAGCAGGAAGGGGGTGATGAAGCTGCTGGGGCTCCCAGCATGGCCCACCTGCAGCAGCTTCTGGTGACCCTGAGCAAGAGTTGGTAAGAACAATAAAAGGACAGGTAAATATATTTAAAACACCTTTGCAAACTCCAGTCTTCCAAATCTGGTGTCTATTTTACACTTACAGCATATCCGGCCACCCCGCTTCTCTGTGGCAGAAGTCTTAAGCCTCCGTTAAATATGAAAAAATAGAATTTACAAGCTGTGCCAGGAAGTAGCACTCGGCAGGTTGGACAGTAAAAATGAGGGAGTCAAAGGCTGAGGCCATCCATCAGGAAAGCCTCAGAAATGAAAGCTCCGAGAAGGAGCAGCTCCTGGAGTACACAAGGCTCTTTTAAATCTTTCACAGGCAGCCGGTCCAGTCACTTCTGCTAATGGCTTCTCCAGCATTGCCTGCCCATGTGGGAACACTCCGGAGGAGGCACTTACGCG
Source organism: Pongo pygmaeus (assembly GCF_028885625.2). Taxonomy (NCBI): domain Eukaryota; kingdom Metazoa; phylum Chordata; class Mammalia; order Primates; family Hominidae; genus Pongo; species Pongo pygmaeus. Next base: position 87,871,469 of record NC_072386.2, on the reverse strand, counting down.
GCATCATCTTGATTTATGGACTGCACTTCCTTGAGCTCAGGAAGAGCTGAGTCACAAGTTCAAATAAATATTTTCCAGTTATACTGACTTGTTATTTCAGCCACAGTGAACATCTTGAGGATGGGAAGGCAAGGTTGACTTAGAAAGTCCATCCTTTTATGCCCCACATATTTGTGGATTTGTCCCTTTCTTCCGGAAGACACTTTGGCCAAAGGGATTTTATGTCAGGTTCCCTCGTCACTAAATTCTGTATCCCAAGACAATGCCATCTACCTCCCTCTCCGGAATCCCCCTTCCCTCGGCTTCAGGGATGCAAGAGCATCTGCAATGTCCCCTGTCCCTCCTGAGAGAGCTGTCTCCCCGCTACTCTCCTGCACCATTTAAGGGGAACCTCTCAGGGCAGCCATGCTTCATATCACGGGTCACCTCTCCACTCTCAGATGACTGGGCAGAGGGGTGCCTGGCTCAAGTGTAGCCAATTGATTGGAAGGCCAGTGACAAGGTCCCAAGGTGGCCCAAGAGAAAGAAAAAACCAAAAACCAAAAAGAGGAGAGTTCTCAGCTCATTCATTTCTTAGCATTTGTATTTGTTTCCTGGGGATGCCCCCCACAAACCGAGTGACAGAAACAACAGAAGTGTGTTGGCTCTCAGTTCTGGAGGTGGAAGTCAGAAATCAAGCGTCAGCAGGGCTGGCTTGCTCTGAGGGCAAATCTGTTCCCAGCTGCTCTGCTGGCCTCAGGTGTTCCTTGGCCGGCAGAGGCTCCTTTCCCTGTTTTTTTCTTCGCAGTGTCTACCCTCTGCACATGTCTGGATCCAAATTTCCCCTTTTTCTGAGGACAGCAGTCACATTGGATTAGGGCTTCCCTAAGGACCTTATCACATTCACAGGTCACATTCACAGGTACAGCTTTTTTGGGGACACAATCCAACCCATAATAGCATGGAACTGGGACAGGAGGAGAAGATGGGGCAGGTGTTGGGGCAGCTGTGGTGAAGAGAAGCTGGGGGGCCCATGGCGGATGTGTGGAAGCTGAGGCGATGGGGGATGAGACTGGGCAAGGGAGTGGAGTCCTGAGGGACAGCTGTGCTGCCCACGAGAGACGGAGCACACAAGACCCAACAGTGCCCAGGCCCCTCTCCCTCAAGCCTGGATGGTACGGCTCAGCCTGTTTCCACGAGCCCCCTGTCCTCCCATGAGCCTGGCCATGCCCACTCGCTGTCCTAAGGGACCTTAATGAGCTCGCACTCCTTGCAGTGAAACTCTCCTGGTTTCCCTGCTTCCTTTCTGAATCCTCCCAGGTCTCCTTGATGACGCATTATTCTTGGCCCACCTATTTCTCTGGGCTCTGCCCTCTTCTCACGTTCTCCCTGGCTGGTTCTCATCTTCTCCCATGTGGGGCCTGCTACCTGTGATAAGCTGAGGACACTCAGATGGTGTCTGTCCAGCCCAGGCCCCTTCCTGAGCCCCTGCTCCCTTCTGGGTACCTCCCCCTGGAGTCCTCAGGCCCCACATGCCCAACCCTGCATGCGTGTCCGGCTTCGGCACCACCACCCTCCCCTGGCCTGGTTTGCAGCTCCTCTTCTGCCTGTCAGTCACCCAGGCCAGACCCTTGGGGTCAGCATAGACTTCCCAGCCCGCTCTCCAGCTCAGGGCCAGCCTGCGCCTGACAAATCTCTTTCTCTTTTTTTAAACTGTTTTTTTTTTTTTTTTTTGTCTGTCACCCACGCTGGAGTGTAGTGATGTAATCATAGCTCTTTGCAGCCTCCAGCTCCCAGGCTCAAGCAATCCTCCCTCCTCAGCCTCTCGAGTAGCTGGGACTACAGGTGTGCGTCACCATGCCCAGCTAATTAAAAAAAAATTTTTTTGTAGAGATGAGGTCTTGCTGTGTTGCCCAGGCTGGCCTTGAACCCCTGGCCTCAAGCAATCCTCCCGCTTCAGCCTCCCAAAGTGCTGGGATTATACGTGTGAGCCACCATGTCTGGCCTCTCCTCCCCACCCCCACAGGCCCACTATCTTTTTGTTGTTATAGTTGCTTTTCAAATTGTGGTAAAATACACATAAAATTTACCATTTTAATCATTTTTATTTGCACAGTTCTGCGGCATTAAGTACATTCCTGTTGTTGTGCAACCGTCACTACTATCCATCTCCAGAACTTTTTCATTTTCTCAAACTAAAAACTCTGTCCCTATTAAACACTAACTCCCCTTTCTCTCCTCCCCCAGTCCCTGGCAACCACATTCTCCTTTCTGTCTATGTGAATTGGACTACTCCGGGGGCCACTGATGACTGGAGTCACACTGTGTTGTCTCTTTGTGACTGGAATCCTGTCCCTTTAACATCCTTAGATCTGTTCCTCTTCTCCCTTCTCACGGCACTGCCTCTTATGATCTCAATGAGTGCAGCGGTCTCCAAACTAGTCCCCTGCCTCAGTTCTCCCTCTTTCCTATCCTCACTCAACTCAGCCTCCAAATGATCTTGGAGAAAATCAGTCCTCATGCTACTCCCAAGCTGAAAACTCCAACTGCTTCCCAAGCTCCAACTGCTTCCCATAGATGGATAGAGAGCATGTCTTTAAAGCGCACCCCTCCACACAGGCTCCCGGCACCCCTGGTTGGGATACTGCCCCGCTCTGCTCCCACACCTCTGTGGGAAGCTCTAAGGAAGCAGCGCTGTCCCTGCCTGGCAGAGGAGACTAGGACTTCCCACATCTCTCTGTGTCCCCAGGCTGAGCCGGGCAAGATCACATCTGACATCTGCACATCTCAGCGCCCAGGCCCTGCCTAACTCAGAGTGAAGGCGAAGTTACTGCAGATCGAACTGAATTGTCAGTCAGGGATACAGACCCCTGGGCGAGGGTGGAAAACTGAATCCTATCTCAGGCCAGTGACCAGCAGGGGAAGAAAGTCAACCAGCAATCGATTGGGTGGGCAGGGGTAGGGTAAGGTGTGGAAGGAGTAGACAAAAAGTAATGGAAATTTGAGGGGGCTTAGCTTCCTTAGTTTTTAAGGCTGAGATCAGGGTCATAAAAGGTGGTGCAATAATTATGCCAATAACCACTCCTCCGATGTGCAGAGACCTTTGCAGCTCATAAAAATATAACCACTTTTGTGCTTGCAGTTTCATGTCCCCGGGGGCGTGTTGTCACCTGTGATGGGTTCCAGATAGAAGAGAGCAGAGGAGAAACAGGGAGAGGGAAAGAGCTGAACTGAGAGGGCTGAGCTCTCTCAGTCACCCATGTCTTGATTCCAAACCATCCCGCTTCCCCTAAGGATCCCCTGTGTAAAATAGCCTCAGCTTCTTACCCTGCCTTGCTGAAAGATGCACCCAGGCAGGACTGGCTACGTAATTTGCTGGGTCCAGTGCAAAGTAAAACAGTGGGACCCTTTGCTCAAAAGGCAAGACAAAATTGCCATTAAAGGTACCAAAATAGGCTGAGCGTGGTGGCTCATGCCTGTAATCCCAGCATTTTGGGAGGCTGAGGTGGACGGATTGCTTGAGCTCAGGAGTTTGAGAACAGCCTGGGCAACATGGCAAAACCCTGTCTCTACAAAAGATAGAAAAATTAGCTAGGCATGGTGGTGCGTGACTGTAGTCCCAGATACTTGGGAGGCTGAGGTGGGAGGATTGCTTGAGCCTGGGAGGCAGGAGTTGCAGTGAGCCAAGATCACGCCATTGCACTCCAGCCTGGATAACAGAGTGAGACCTGGTCTCAAAACAAAAACAAAAAAAAGTATCAAAATATAAAGCTCTTCGTTTCTCCCGTGGTCTCTCTCTTGATCTGGCATGGTGGTTTTTTTATTTTTCATTTTTGTTTTGTTTACAAACTTTTGGTAGAGACAGGGTCTCGCTATGTTGACCAGGCTGGTTTCAAACTCCTGGGCTCAGGCAATCCTCTTGCCTCAGCCTCCCAAAGTGCTGGGATTACAGGTGTGAACCACCATGCCCAGACTGTCATGGTGTTTTTTTATTTATTATTAATACCGTGATCCACATAGGTGTCCGTGTACTGCAGGAGAAGCCCACTGGCTGCCGATTTCTTTCTCTTATCACACCCAGGACCGACACATCCTGCCCTAGGGGAAGGCCAGGAAGTCATGCCAGGCATTTCCCCTTCCCACGGGCCACTGGCCCAACACAATCTTCTTGTCTGCCCCGATCCAGGTAGTGAGTGTCCTGGTCCTGGCTGCTGCCGCAACACAATCCTTTCATCCACTTCTAATTCAGATTACCTAATGTCCTGGCACAGCGGCTGCAATATCATGGGCAATTCCCAAGGGTATTACAACCCCTGTGCCAGGACATTAGGTACCTGTATGAGCAGTGGATGAAAGGCTTGCCCTGCAGAGTTTCCAGCTGAATACACCAGGCGGCCTCACTGGCAGCCCAGCAGGAGTGGGAAGGGGGAGGCTGAATGGAACCAGAGGGTGCCAGGGGCAAGGGAGCTCTAGTCCAAGAACCCATCCCCAGGAAGTAGTGAGGCAACAAGAGGTGGGACCTCATGCAAGCTGAGGTTCTGAGCCCTGGCACATACTCCATTGGAACTTCACTTAAAAATATAAATTCAAAGATAAAATTATTAAGAATTTCGGCCAGGTGCGGTGGTTCACGCCTGTAATCCCAACACTTTAGGAGGCCAAGGCGGACGGATCACTTGAGGTCAAGAGTTCAACGCTAGCCTGGCCAACATGGTGAAACCCTGTCTCTACTAAAAATACAAAAAAAAAAAAAGAAAACACAACCCCCCCCCCCTCCAAAAAAAAACATTAGCCAGGTGTGGTGGCAGACACCTGTAATCCAAGCTACTCGGGAGGCTGAGGCAGGGGAATCACTTGAACCTGGGAGACAGAGGTTGCTGTGAGCCAAGATCGTGCTGCTGTGCTCCAGCCTGGACAACAGAGTGAGACTCTGTTTCAAAAAAAAAAAAAAAATTTAAGACAGTGACTGCAGAACATTCCACCAAGCACAGTGTCCCTCTGAAAGCAGAGCTCTATGCACCTGCACAGGTGTACAACCTGTTTCCAGCCTTAGCCCCAGGGCACACGCTCTGAAGGCCCCAGGGCCAGACTCAGCCTTGGCTCACATGTGAAGGTCCTTTTCCTCCCTAGTGTCTTCCAATCCATTGAAATTTCTAGTCCCGGGGTCTAGAGGACACTAGGGCCACTTTGCAATGGCAGAAGGAGCATTGCACAGGCCTGGTTACAAGTCCTGACTTTAGTTGAGGACCTGCCATATGACCTTGAGCAAATTGCTGTACTTCTCTGGATCTCAGTTTCTACAACCTAATTCACTGGGTGAGTATTTACTGGGTACCCACTATGGGGAGGGCATGCTGGGTCTTTTTGGGAGAGACAGAAATTAATAAGAGGTCCTAGCTCTCAGGCGCTTATAATTAACATGGGGAGATAAGACTCACACAGAGATCCTGGGATAATGTCACACCCGTCCTCTCTTCATCCACCACCCTTGGAGCAGAACAGATGCCCTGGGCCCTTAGTTTCCTTTACAGGTGAGGCCTCATCTTGGGTCGGCCTGGTTAAAGATGAGAGCTTGAACTAGGGGTCATGCAAACCTGGACTGAAATCCCTGCCCCTGGCTCTAGCTGACTGGGCAGCCTCAGGCATACCACTTTGTGCCTCTGAGATTCGGGGTTTCTTCTGCAAAGTGAGAGCAGGACACAGACTGAATGTTCTCCCAAGGTGTACTGTAAAGGGGACGTGAGAGAAGGGATGATACAGCTCGATAAATGGTTTCCCTCACCTTCCTTCAGGCCCAGCCTGAAGCCTGCAAGCACTGGATGAGTGGACGTGGCTGAGCAGCCATGAGAAAGATGTGGGGCTCTCCAGTGACTATAGACCCAGCATAAATCAACAGTTCGAGGTGCTCATCCCCAAAGCCATGGTGAGACCTTAGCTGCTGTAATAAAAGTGTAGTGCCAAAGTAAGGGCAATGACAGTCTTGCTTGGCTTCATGCTGGAGCTCAACTCTGGGCCACACTCTTTTGTGGGGGTGGGTGGTAATTATCTTTTTTAAGCAAAACACTGGCTATATACAGTCAAGTGTGCAAGGCTTAAGTATAAAACTCATGTAATTTTCCCACATTTATATACCTATGTAGACACTCAAACGAAGATACTAAACATTTCCAGCCCCCAAGAAAACTTGCTTAAACTCCCTCCTAGTCAATCTCCCTCAAAAGTAACTATTTATAATATATATAAAAATAATATATTTATAGTACTATTCTGACCTTTAAGACTGTAGATTAGTTTTGGCTTTTTGAACATTGTATGGAAACATATAGTGGATGTGTTTTTTGGGTTGTTTTTTTTTTGCATCTGGTTTCTTTCATTCAACATTGTATCTGTGAGATTCACCTGTGCTATTTTGTGTAGTAACAGTTTGTTCTTTCTTATTGATGTGTAGTATTCCATTATTTGAAATATACCATAATTTATTTATTTACTCTACTTTTAATGGTCATTTAGGTCATTTCCAGTATTTGGTAATTATAAACAGTGCTATGAATATGTCTTTTGGTAGAAATAAGCACTTCCTTCTTTTGGGTGTGTACCCAGGAGTGGAATTGCTAGGTCATAGAGTGGGCATACATTTAGTTTCAGTAGATATTGTCAGTTTTCCAAAGTAATTTTACAATTTTACATTTCTACCAACAACGTATGATAGTTCCAGCTGCTCCACAACCTTGTCAACACTTGGTACTGTCAGCACCTTCCTGTTAGCCATTCTGGTGGGCAGGTAGTGGGAACTCATTGTGCATTTCCCTGACGATAATGATGCTGAGCACGTTTCATATGCCTTCTGGACATGGGGATGACCTCTGCTGTGAATTAGGCCTTCTCTCTTGAGTGGTGCTGAGTCCAGAGAAGGTGAACAAGGTTGTCATATGAAGAACAGTTGAAGGATCAGGAGGAACATGGTCACACTCTCCAAACCTCTACTGGGCTCACCTGGGGAAGAGGGAACAGAAGAGGTCTGTGGCTCCCCAGAGGGCAGAAGACATAGATTTATTGAAATTACCAGGAAGTAGATTTCTGATCAGCACAAGGAACTTTCTAACAATAAAAACTGCCCGAGGGCCAGCTGGGCACAGTGACTCACACTGGTAATCCCAGCAATTTGGGAGGCAGAGGCAGGCGGATCGCTTGAGGCCAGGAGTTTGAAACCAGCCTGGGCAACATGGTGAGAACTCTACAAACAATTTAAAAATTAGCTAGGTGTGATGGCGCACTCCTGTAGTCCCAGCTACTCAGGAGGCTGAAGTGGGAGGACTGCTTGAGCCCAGGAGGAAGAGGCTGCAGTGAGTCCTGTTTGCACCACTGTACTCCAGCCTGGGTGACAGAATGAGACTTAAAAAACAAACAAACAAGCAAACAAACAAAAACTGCCCAGGGGTACACTGGGCTAAGCCGGGAAGTAGTGAGCACCTGTCTCTATAGGCTGTGAGCAGCGATGGCAGAGCCCTTGGATGAGGTCTTCCAGAGAGGGTTGATGTCTTGATTGATGGTGGTTGTTGGGGAGTTGACAATATAGGATTTAAGGCCCTTTAAGGCCTAGTTCTATTATGACAGATGTGTGTGGAGCCCCTGAATGGAGGAGGATGGGGACTTAGAGACCAGCTATTGTTAACAGACTTGTTTTCTGGCTCATTTGCAGTTATTTTCACTGGCTGATTTCATTCTCTTAGTCATATGGGAAAGTACCTTCTAAAAAAACAAACACACTAAACATAGTGTTTGACTCCATCACTTTCTGCAGTTGCTATGAGCTTCATCCCAGAACACAATGAGCCATGCTCGATGCTCTAAACGTCAAAGTTGTCAAGTGGTTTAAATTGGAAAAGCCTGTGCGTGTGTGTGTGTGTGTGTGTGTGTGCGCGCGCGCGGGTGCATGTTTTCATTTTGCATCTCTTGGGGTCATCACGATGTCTGAGTCACCACAGCAATCATTTGTAAGCAACAGGGTTCCAGGAAAAGAGTCTGAAGACATCTCCCTGTCTCAGCTGGCCTGCCCACCTGCCCTCAAACCATGCTGCCCTCCACTCCTCCTACATCTCCGCAACTTTTCTGGTTCAGGCCACACTTAGCTCTCCCCACGCTCTGCCCCTTCCATTTCATTTTCCTCCATACCAAGAGAAGAGAGTTCTAGGAAGCCAACGATTGTAATACAAACAAGAGAGGCCATCAGAGTTCTTTGGGAGTTATTGCATTATCTTCAGGCATCCCTACTCCCACAAGACTAAAAGCTACCTGAGGACAAACATCTCTGTCTCCCATGGTCCTTCACAAAGCCCTGCACCTGTCCAGTGCTGAAGACATATTGGTTGAATGAATGAATGAATAAATGCCTAGCATTATTATTAGCTTTGATAGCCATAAGTCAAAAGCACTGGTAGAATAAAAGCTAACCTGTAGGCCGGGTGTGATGGCTCACACCTGTAATCCCAGCACTTTGGGAGGCTGAGGTGGCTGGATCCCCTGAGGTCAGGAGTTCAAGACCAGCCTGGCCAACATGGTGACACCCCGTCTCTACTAAAAATACAAAAATTAGCCAGGCGTGGTGGTGGGCACCTATAATTCCAGCTACTCGGGAGGCTGAGGCAAAAGAATCGCTTGAACCTGGGCAGTGGAGTTTGCAGTGAGCCGAGATTGTGTCACTGCACTCTTGCCTGGGCCACAGAGTGAGACTCGGTGTCAAAAAAAAAAAAAGCTAACTTGTAGAAAAGCTTGTGGAATTCATTCCTATCCTCATTCTCCATTTTACAAACATGAACTTCATCACATTGCCTCATAGCAGGTGTTAATGTAAGATAGAGCTTTATGAAACACGTTTTTGTATTTTCCAAAAAACCAATATGAAAATTAATATGAACAATACCAAAAAGCAAATGGCAAACTGGGGGAAAATATATTTGCTTCATATTAAACAAAAGGCTGATTTGTTTAATAGACAAAGAGTTCCTCCAATAAAAAAACAGAACAGGGCAGAAAATGTGGAAAGAGGAAAGGAATAGACAGTTCACACAAAAGGAAATACTAATGGCTAATACACATATAAATAATAACAAAACTCACTTATAATTATAAAAAAGCAAATTGTGGAATGAGATATCAGTAAGGTCAGATTGACAGAGATTTAAAAGTCTGAGAATTCCCAGTGTTGACAAGATGTGGGGAGACCAGTGTCCTCACACAGAAGAGAAGTTACATTGGTATACCCTTTTTCAGTTCGAGACCAGCCTGGGCAACATGGTGAAACCCCGTCTCACCTAAAAATACAAAAAATTAGCTGGGCATGGTGGCATGCACCTGTGGTCCCAGCTTCTGGGGTTCGGGGGAGGACTGCTTGAGCCCAGAAGGTGGAGGTTGCAGTGAGCCACTGCACTCCAGCCTGGGTGAAAGAGTGAGACCTTGTCTAAAAAAAAAAAAACAACAAAAAACTCTATTAGCGAAAAAAAACCCAAAACCCCCAAAACGGCATAAAAATTCAATAAGACATTGAGTAAATAAATTAGAGACATACAACAGACTACTGCTAACACCATCCTTGAGTAAATAAATTAGAGACATACAACAGACTACTGTTTAACACCATCCTTGAGGCTACTGTTGGCCACTTGTCACTGTACCTTATAATAGCAAGCTTTGTTTTATTCTTACTGCATACCAGGCACAATGCTAAGCTCTTTACATGGATTATTTCTTGCAATCTTAATAATTGTGAAGCAGATACTTTTATTATCCCCATTTTACAGATGAAGAAGTGCAGACTATGTTAGTTTTATAGGGCTGCCATAATAAATGACCACAAACTGGATGGCTTAAAACAACAGAGATTTACTCTGTCTCAGTTCAGAGGACCAGAAGTCCAAAATCAAGGTGTCAGCAGAGTTGATTCCTTCTGGACGCTTTGACAGGGAATCTATTCCATGCCTCATTCCTACCTTCTGGTGTCTGCTGGCCATCCCTGACATTCCTTGGTTTGCAGCCACATCACTCCAATCTCTGACTCCATCATCATCTGTTCTTACTAGTTATGCTGCCTATATAGGTTTATTTTAAGCCATCTCAAGCCTTTTTAATGGCATGCGTCCACTCTTCTTCTTAAGACACCAGTCATAGGGTAGTTAGGACCTACCCTAATCCAGTGTGACCTCATTTTAACTTCATTAATTACATTTGTAAAGACCATATTTCCAGAGAAGGGTCACATTCTGGGGTGCTAGGTGGGCATGACTTTTGGAGGGACCCTGTTTAACCCAGTAAGTACACTGACCAAGGTCACAAAGCTGATAAGTGGTAGAGCCAGGATTTAAATCCAGGCAGGCAATCAGTACTCATTACCAGTACTCCATGCTGCCGCCTTCCCATAACATAACAGCTCACACTTACATAATGTCCCAGGCACGTCCTAAGCATTTTACATATAAGAACTAATTTCATCCCCACAACAACCCCACTTTATAGATGGGGACACTAGGCACAGAAATGTTAAAAGTTGGCTGGGTGCAGTGGCTCGTGCCTGTAATTCCAGCACTGTGGGAGGCCGAGGTGGGTGGATCACCTGAGGTCAGGAGTTCGAGACCAGCCTGACCAACACGGCAAAACCCCTTCTCTACTAAAAAATACAAAAATTTGCCAGGTGTGGTGGTGCGCACCTGTAGTCCCAGCTACTTGGGAGGCTGAGACAGGAGAATTGCTTGAACCCGGGAGGCAGAGGTTGCAGTGAGCTGAGATCGCCCCACTGCCCTCCAGCCTGGGCGACAGAGCGAGACTCTGTCTCAAAAAAAAAAAAAAAAAAGAAAGAACTGTTAAAAGTTACCTGAGATTACAGAGCCAGTAACTAGTAGACCTTGGATTTGAATCCAGCAAGGTGGTCTCCAGAGTCCGTGTGTGTGTGTGTGTGTGTGAGAATCAGGAAGACAGACTGTGTCTCATTATGTGTCAATTGCTATTTAAGGCCCCCCAAAGGACTAATGAAGGATTTGAGTCTGCCCTTCATTGCTCCTAGGTTCCCTGGCCTTGTGCAGACTGATCCGGAGTCTGCCCTAACCACTATGCCCTCTGTCTAGTGGCCTGTCTTGACAATATACTGAGGATTGGGGCTAAGAAAATAGTTCCCTATCCTGAAAGACTGATTGATGTTCTTCCTTCTACTATCAGACAACAAGGGTCCTCCCATTCATCTTGTCCCCCCTTTCCCCTTGGCTGCCATGAGTCATCTCAGAGCCAATTTGAGTGTCCAAATACAGTTGTCATCTTCAGCCAGGGTGCTGGCATAGTTTTCTCTCTTTATTCTCTGTATCGGGTGCTCTTAACCCGGACTTTTGAATAGGCTTCAGGGGAATCACACACCCACTGAAATGATATGCAAATTGTTGTGTATATGAATATATTCATTTTTGTGGAGCAAGAATTCATAAGCTCTAATCAGATTCTCCAGGAGTTTCGTGATCTTAATCTTCAGAGTTTCTGCCTGTCTTTCTAGAATTTCTGTTCTTACTAGTTGCATTGGTCATGTAGTTTATTTTTTAAGCCATCTCAAGCCTTTTTAATGCTGTAAGTGGAATACAACGTAAAACCATAATAAGCAAATGCGTGCAATGTTGCTATCCATTCTGAATTTTTAAATCTCTCGGTTTGCATGGAGGAAGTCTGTCCTCACGTTTCCCTCTCTCTTACCTTCACTTTGCACACTTCTGAGTGGTTTTGATGTCTCAGGGTCTCAGGTGTCTCAGGTTCCCACCCCAGCACTGGCCAGGCACCCATCTTGTGCTCATAGATCCAAACTTGCAAGTTTACTGACCAGAAAGAGCCCTTGATTTTGATCCAAGGCACAAATGAATTCATTTGTAGATTTAAAAATCCGCTATCTTAATGCAATGGCCAGGAGGAAGCTTTGTGGTAACTAGCACTCACCTTGGTGTTCAAAATGTGGTGGTTTGTAGATACTAATCAACACCACCTGACTAGATGTTTATTAGAGCTTATTAGGAATTATTAAGTTTATTTTCTAATCAACTTATTAGAGCGTATTAGAAGCAAAGAGCTTTTTAGAAACTCAGAATCTCAAGCCCCGTCTCATACCTACTGAACCAGAATCTGCATTTCTGAAAAGATCCCAAGTGATTTCAATGCACATTGAAGTTAGAGAAGCACGGATATAAAACAAGAAGACTCATTTCTCAAGTTTGTCAAACACTGGAGAGCACTTCAGTTTTCTGAAATTGGATGACCTGGGACAACTGGATGACCTGAGACAATTCCTACTAGGGTTCACTGTCCTATTACAAAAGGTAGGTAACAATACTTGCTGTTCCTCCCTCATGGGGTTACTGTGAATTTCAAATGAGCTCATGGATTCACACACTAACTACTTATCATGATGGGACTGATAGGAGCTGGGGAGCTGGCAGTGGGGAGCAGAATGGGTGTGGTCTCTGCCCTCATAGAGCTGATGATTTGGTCGGGTAGAAGAACATGCTGTAAATGCTGGTTGGTGTTGTGTGACTGTCACGGTTATCACAGAGCCTTCATTCATTTATTTCATGCATTCATTCATTCATTCGGTGGTCAGCCATTTATTAAAACCTGAAGTGCCTGTACTATGTCACACATTAAGCTCTGAGCTGCACATGGGGAAGCAGAAATAAATGAGTCAGAAACCTCATCCTCAGGGAGCTTTTAGTCTAGCCAGAGACAGAGATACATCACTGGGTGATTCCATTTAGAACACACTCTGGCTGGTGCTCTGAGTTGGCACAGGGGGCTGTGAAGGTACAGGTAAATCAATGAAGAACTTTGCTTTCAAGGGTGATTACAAGTTCACAGACTGAGAAGAGGCAGAACAGCACTGAAGGCCGAAAGAGCAGCAGGGGAAAGGCAGGGAGGCATGAAGGCACAGCATGCTTTTGCCATGGCCAGAAGGTAAAGAGAATTTGGAGGAGTGCCTAGAGATGATTTTGGAGTAGTAGCTTGAGGCCCGGTCTTAGAGGCTAAGGAATTTGGTCTTTATCCCTTAGGAAATGGGGAGTCCCTGAAGGGAGAGAATTGACGCAGGTGAAGATCTTTTAAGAGCAGCATGGAAGAAGGAATGACTTGAGGCAGAAATACCTTTAACAGGCTCTGAGAGCAGCTTAGGGGAGAGATGAAGTCCTAACTGGGGTAGTGGATGTGGCGATAGAAATGGATATAAGAGAAATTAAGGAAGGTAGCATTGACAGGATTTGGTGGGCAAATGAATGGGGTGGTGAAGAGAAAGGAATCAGGAGGCAGAGATGTCTATAGATGAGGAGCACAGTCCAGCTTGATGCAAGAATTAGGGAGTTGTGAGGTGATTGGAGTCGTGGGAGTGAATGAGACTGTGAGACAGTGTGCGGTGGAAAGAGAACAGGGGTAGGAGTGGCACCAAGGCACCAACAGCAAAGCGATGGGCAGCAGCGATGAGTCTGTGAAGGAGGCTGAAGGATGCCCAGAGGCAGTTCTGCTTTCCTTCATTCCTTTGGGCACGGAGAGCAACAACGCAGTGGTCACAACTCATCACCTTCCAGAATCATCGCTGGAAATGGCCCTGGGGTCACCAAAGCCCCAGAGTGAGTGGGGCCTGAGGCTGGGGCCCCTGAGAACATGAACTGAGACAGGGATGGACATGCGTGGATGGACGCAAGCCCTTGTCTCCCTCTCCCTCCCTCTTTCCTCCTCACAGATGGTAATGTCCAACCCTTTCACAAATCATTTTTTTCTCTGAAAGAAAACCAAAAGGACATAAGAGAAGGAGAAACAAAAGGCATGCTTGAGTTTGTTTAGTTTTTCAGATCAGACAAAGACCCAACACCACCTAACACGAAAGAAAACCTCCCAGACCGTGTCCTAGGTTGACTCCAATGAGCTCATTCTCTCAGTCATTAAGAGCAAAGAGAATTAGGTTCTATCATGATTAGCCAAAGGAAGATTTTACAAAACAAAACAAAAGAGAGGAAATGGCCCCGGAATTGTGCTATCTGGTTCATGCTTTTCCATAGAAACAGGCCTGTGGTTTTAAACTGATAATGGCTCCTAGCAGCCCAATAATTGATGTATCTGGTGTTCTGGCTTTAAGGGAAAAGTGAACTGGCCTCTTTAGAAATGTTGGCAGCCTGGCTGGTCCATTAGTAAGACTGAAAAATCAAAACATTGACTGGAAAAGGCCATTACGACTGGGCTCAGCAGGAGTCATCGATAGATGATGTCATTTCAGAAATAAATAAGCTAACGTCATGAGGCCCCGGAGCAGGGTCAAAACACTCTTCACAGCCCATCACCATCCTCCATCGCAGATACTGGTCTGCCAGAGACACAGGGGTCTGAGCCAGGATCTGCTTCATTTTACCTTTTTGTGCTCATTCCAGGGGATGAAGGCCACCTGCAGAGTCTGTGACATTCTGCAAGTCACTAAGGAAGGTCCCCAATCCTCATTATGGGGACACCTTTTAGATTCTCCTTTAACTCCCTCCCCTCTCCTGGGTTCTTCTCACTTCTTGCCATACTCTTTATCCTAGAATGCCTGCCTCCCTTCTGTCCCTTGTCCTCAGTTCCTGCTACCTTCCCTCTCCCTTCCTTTCTCATCCAAGCTTTTAGAAAGAGTTGCTGGCTCTGTGGAGAGCCTTCTTCCGTCTACAGCCTGAAGAAGTGGAGAACTTCTTCAGCTCCTGTTAGCTCCTGCCTTTCCCCCTCACCACAACTAATACTATCATTGCAATATCAGGCTCTGGGCTGAGGGCTTGCCCTGAATCATCTCACTTAATTCTCACAAGCAGCCCCTATGAAATGGGGCTATTGTTGTCTCCATTGTATAGAGGAGGAAACGAGGCGCAGACAGGCTGGGTCACTGGCAGATCTCATTTTTTGAGCCTGCCGCAATGCCCTGGTCAAAGTCACTCATGATCCCTGCCAATCCTGATGGTCCTTTCCCAGTCCTCATCCCCCTACTTCTGTCTGTCCACAGCAAGTGACACTGCCCACCTCTGTCCTCCCTTGGCACTTGGGAAAGCCACTCTCTCTCACTCCTTCCCCAGCTCCTCCTTACAGGATGGGTCATGCTAGAAAGGCTTCCAAGGGAGACTCTAAGCCCTCTCCACTCCAGGTCCACTAGAGACCATCTTGTCCACCCCCTCATTGCTCAAGGTTCCTCTGAGTGGGTGGCAGAGTTGGGGCTGGAGCCAGATATCCTAACCTCCAGGCCAGTCCACCTCCCATTGCTCAGAGCTGCCACACCCACTTTGTGTTTTCTGTTTTTGCTGAACTGCAAGAAAACGCCCTACCCTGAAGGAGGGAGAAGGTGTGAGATCCTGATAAGGTGGGGCAGAGGCTATTTTTAGAGGACACTGGCTTTCATCTTAGGCTGGGAGGAACTCAAGGGTCAATGACTTTCTAAAACACGGGTTCTCAAGACTAGCTCATTAAAGATAATACACCAAAGTGACAGTATTCTTGTTTTCACTCTGCCTGTTGGTTGTGTGGCTCTAACTGATGGAAACTTTATTATCTGACTCCACTTCCCGTTAATTCTTTTCTCTGTAAGTCTTTGAGATGGCTTTAGAAAAAAACACATAACAGAAAGTAAAGTAGAAGCAAAAAGGAAACTTCAGGATGAGGGCGCTATTGTCCAGACAAGGTAAAGTCCAGAATAGCAGCAGATTCAAGAAGAGGGGGCATTGATCGGGTGCTCCCAGAGCTCCCGGACCTGCCTGAGTAGTGGGAAGAGTGCGGAAAGAGATGGGAAAGGCTGGGAGACTGCAGACCTTCTGGTGTGACCGGCCCTGTGTGACCTTGAGCAGGGGGCTCTGCGGCCCTGCACGGAGGACAAAATGGCAGTCACCTCTGGAAGAAAGATGGGGTGGGGGCCCTAGGGATTCTCACACTGAGGGCCCAGCACCTGGGTTCAGGGTCTGGTTCTGCGATTCAGACACGGAGGAGCTTGGGCCAGGTCGTCTCCGAGAGTCTGAGGGCATAGGGCGAGGGCGGGAGACAGGGTCTGTAATAGTAGCGGTGGGTGAAGGGTGTAGGAGGGGGCGGCGCTGCGCAGGTTGGAGGACGCATCATAGGCCCGGTATAGACCGGGAAACTGTGGCCAGGGAGCGGTTGGACTGGAACCCCTGCCCCAGACCAGCTCATCGCATCTGAAGCTGTGTGGCTCAAAGGCTGCTTTGTCAAGGCAATGCCGGCTACGCAGTAGAGAGATACCCATAGGCACCCCAAAAGTGCACTTCCTAGGGTTGTAGGGCTTAGGATATCCGACGGCCTTAGTGAGTCCCAGGATACGATCGAGTCTGGGGCAGCCAGTCTCCGATTTCTGCAGCCTCTCCGGATGTGCGCGGCTGGGACCCCAGCGTCCCAGGCCCGGAGCGGGTGAACAGGTGGGGAGAGTGCAGGCGGTCAAGAGCGCGCCCTGCAGCTCTCACGGCTTGGGCTCCCAGCTCCATCGCGGCTACCAAACCTCGCCCCTACAAATGGGAAACTGAGATCCAGAAACAAGAGGAGGATTGCCAAGGCCATGCCGAGAGCCGGCGACAACCTGGGGCTCCCGCCTCCAAGCTCTTTCCAGCTCCACTTGGCCGCGTAGCGCGTGTCGTGGTGCTTTAAACCTTGTCTCTTGCAGTTTGGGAAACTTCTCCTGCCCCAAACACTCTCAGCGCGAACCTGGGCTCCACGTCCAGTCGAGCCCTTACGCCCCCACTCCCACCCCCAGACTCTTGCAGGCGGAGAAGAGGCCGCGCCCCCGAGCCCGGCTCCGGCTGGCACCTGTACCCAGCTGAGCACCCCGCGGGCTCAGAGCCCTGCCGCGCTGGAGTCCTGCGGGCGGCGGGGGCGCCCGTCCGCCAGGACCCCAGCCCGGGGCGCCGTCTCCTCCAGAACCCCGGGTCCTTCTCGCGTTCACAGACGCGGTGCGGAGGTCCAGAGCGGAGGGCGCCCTGGCCAGGGCTGCGCGCGCGGGGAGGCGGGGACGGGAGCGCCGGGCTCGGGACCCCGAGACCCGGGCTCCCTAGCCCCAGAGGCAACCCGAGGCGGCAGCTATTTATAGAGGGAGCCACGCTCAGTCCCTCTTGGCGGCGGCGGCGACAGCTGAATATTTTGCCCAGATATGGCTGAGGCCCCGGAGCGGGGGCAGGGAGCCCCGCGAGCGCGAGGGGGACCCCAGGCGGGGTGGGGGCTTACCCGGACGCAGAGCGGTGGGGCCGGCGCGGACGCGGGCGGCGGGACAGGCGCGGGCGGCGGGCAGATGGACGCGGGCGGCGGCCGCGGTGCTCCGGCGGGCAGCGGGCGGGCGAGCGCAGCGCGGGGCTGGACGAGCTCCCGGGCGGCCGCGGGCGGGCGGGCGCTGTGGGCTCCGGGGGTGGGAGCCAGGGGCGGGCCCGGCTTGCGCTGTCACCGCGCCCCGCCCCGCCCGCCGCAAGCTCCCTCCTTCCCTCCCCTTCCACTCGGGGGCGCCCGGGAGCAGCGCACCTCCCCGTCGGGACGCGGCCCCGGGCCGGGAGCGCGGGGGAGTCGGGCTGCAGCCGAGTAAGCGCGGGCCCCTGCCTGGGTCTCCTCCGCTTCCCCGCTGGTACCAGGAAGAGTTTGAGCGACGGTACAGTTATGTGGGAAAAGGTGGGCAGATTTGCATTCTTGTGGGGTCTAGAATTTAAGATTTTGAGAATCTGAAGTCCCCAAAAGTGATGGACCAAAGCCAGCTAAGCGGCCGCTGCACCTTCACCTCTGATTGAACCGCCGCTCCGTCCGTTTCCCAGCAGCGCGGCCAGGTGGGCTCTGAGCCGGAAGCTTTAACCGCGATGGATCAAAAGTTTTGTCTACACGTAGTTCCAACACGCAATCGAATGCATTCTCTCTACACTGAGAACGAGTGGAGTGTCTAAAATACTGATTTTAAATGACCACAACAAAAAGACCCACGTTCTTAAAAGGCTTTTTTTTTTTTCAGAGCAAACCACTTTAGGTGGTTTATCCTAAACACAATTTTAAATGTTTTAATAAACAAATGTCTCATGCAAAGGAATTTATACAGAAATAGGAAAACGTCTTATTTTGGATTATTATGGGAAAGCTTTTGGTAGGGTAGACCTTAATAAAATCAGCTCTTAATCCTGATGTATAGATTATTAATGAGTAACACTCATTAACCAAATTTTGTTTCTCAAGAAAATGAATTCCTCTAAAGTCCTCACAATTAGAACGCTCTTTTCAAGAGGTATATGCCATACATTTAAAAATAAGCAGTGATCTAATATTTCGGATTATTTTAAAACATTTTTTGTTGTGAATCGAACATATAAGAACATACAACGTAAGTTATGTTGTATGTGTAAACAAAATAAATGTGCAGCTTCATGACTTTTTACAACGTGAACACCTGTGCAACCAATCACTCAGAGAACATTGCCCACAGCCCAGAAGCCAACCTGTCCCTCCTGGGTCCCAACTCCCCTCTAAAGATGATCACTTTCTTGACCCTTACGGTGATCGTGTCCTTGTTTTTTTCTTCCCTCTGTAGTATGTCTTCATTTGTTCAAATCTGTTGTTAATCTGTGGTTTCATGCAGCTGTAGTTTTCCACTGTATGAATATACCACAGTTTAAAAAAAAAATCCATTTGACTATTAATGGGCATTTAGGTTGTTTCCAGGTTTTAGCTATTACAAATAGTGCTGCTGTGAACATTCCTTGCCAGAATCCTCCTGTCCACGCGCACAGCCTGCTGTTGGAAGTGCTGGGTGATAGAGAAAGCCTAACCTCAACTTCAACAGAGATAAGGCTGACCTCTTCCAAAGTTATAGTACCATTGTACAGTGCAGTTTCCCATCTTCAACAACACTTGGAAGTTACAAAAATTTAAACACTTTAGAAATTCTGATATGTGAGTAATGGTATCTCATTGTGGTTCGAACTTGCATTTCCCTATATCCTAATGGGTTGCGTATCACTTCATATTTATTGGCCAGTTGGATTTGTTTTGTGAATTGTTCAAATTTATTGTCCATTTTTCTTCTGGATAGTCCTGTGTATTGAATAGATTCAATGGTGTGTGTATCCTCAGTTATATTCCACTCTTTTGCCTTTTCACCTTATTAACGTATTTTGATAAACAGGTGTTCTTAAATACAGTCTATCAATCTTTTCCCCTATTGGCAGCACTCTGTGTCCTGTTTAAGAACTCTTTCCTGTTCCTGGGTTATAAAGTTATCTTCCTATGTTATCTTCCCACCTTAGCCTTTCATGTTTAGGTTTTTTTGTTTTTGTTTTTGTTTTTGAGGTAGAGTCTCGCGCTTTGTTGGCCAGGCTGGAGTAGAGTGGCGTGATCACGGCTCATTGCAGCCTCAACCTCCTGGGCTCAAGCCAACCCCTTAACCCCACATCAGCCCCTCAAAGTGCTGGGATTACAGGCATGAGCCACCATGCCCAGCTATTTAAAAAAATGTTTTTTTGTAGAGATAGGAGACTTGCTATATTGCCCCGGCTGCTCTGAAACTCCTATGCTCAAGCAATCCTCCCGCCTCAGCCTCCCAAAGTGCTGGTATTACAGGCATGAGCCGCTGTGCCCAGCCTCGTGTTTAGGTTTTTTTTTTTTTTTTTTTTTTTTGCGACAGGGTCTCTGTCATCCAGGCTGGAGTGCAGTGGCGCGATCTCGGCTCACTACAACTTCTGCCTCCCAGGATCAGGTGATCCTCCCACCTCAGCCTCCTGAATAGCTAGAACTATAGTTGTGCACCACCACATCCAGCTAATTTTTTGGTAGAGACAGAGTTTTGCCACGTTGCCCAGGCTGGTCTCAAACTCCTAAGTGATCCGCCCACCTCAAAGTGCTGGGATTACAGGCATGAGCCACCATGCCTGGCCAATGTTTAGGTTTTCAATCCACCTGCAATTGACTTTTGAATATGGTATGAGAAAGGGTTCACATTTCATTTGTTTGTGTCACACTGACTTAGCACTAATTTTGTGGTTACATCAAGAAACAATGTATTGCTTTATTTTAAAAAGTAAACATCTCTAAAGTCAGTGAAATAGAAACCTTTTCCTAACTTGTAGACAATTTGAGGATTTTTGCATTTTTTTATTAGAGAATGAAACAACTATTAAAAACATACCAGTTTATTTCACTTAAACATTTCTGTGTTGGGATATTTTTATTTCATAAGTGATTAATCACTGGCATTCAGTATTCCTGAATTTTGAATCACTTGTTGTAAATATTGAGTTTTAAAAAGCTAATTTTGACGTTTAAAATGAAAAACTTCAAATATTTTGTCTCTACCTTCCTCTTTCTGTTCTCATTTGTTTCTAGATTTTTCTCAAATAAAAACAAACAAATGACTTTGAGAATTTTTATTTCCAGCCTGGTTTTTGCCCCTGAAGTTTATTCCACATTTCCAAGATTCTGCATATCTTCACATGGAAGTCTATTAGCTCAAATTCAGTGTGTTCAAAATCAAATTTTTAAGCTTCCCACTCCCCCACTCCATCTGAGTACGGTCCTTGGCTCTCATACCTTAAGACTTGGCTTCACTCTTCCCAATCTGTATCTAAGCTGTCTAATAATTATAATTAAAAACTTTACAAGGTCATCAACACTTTTTCTTCAACACCATTGCTCCACTCTTAGTCCAGGGCCTCCCCACCTCATCTTTGGACCACTGCTAAAGCCTATAACCTGTCTGCCAATCTATCTGCCCATCAATTAGCAAGCACAAAAGGAGTGCCTGATGTGTGTAAGATGCCATTCTGACGGCTGTGGATGCTCAGGCGGTGGTGTGCTGGAGAGCCTGTCATATGGGGTCTCAAGAGCTGCTTAGGTGAGTCTCTTCCCAACTACACATTCAGTCATGTCATATTATTAGCTGAAAATCAACAATGGTGGGACTATTTACAATACGAGAATTTTCAGACACTACAAATCAAGGCTCAGCTCCCCACTCAACAGAACCAGTTGTCAAACATTTACCAGTATATCACCGGAGATGACTAAGACCCATCCCTCTTTCAGGGAGACCATGATCTAGCTGGGGTAATCGGTGCACAGACTAGTCATATACTATAAAACACAGTGACATATGGGCACCAAGAGAGGCATGATCAAAGTACGATGGAGTAGAAAGGGGCACCAGAGAAATCTTCATGATTGGCCCAGGTCAGGCAGGACACTGACAAGCAAAAATGATGGGAGGAGAATGAGATGCAGCTTGACAGAATGGAATAAGCAGAGGTTCAGTGACCAAATAAAGGTACAGTGTGGCAGGGAGTGGTAGATAAGGAGGTTGGGTAGGAGGATTGTAGAAAGCTTGGGTCCTAGCTGGACTCTGTGGGCAATGAGAAGAGAAGCCACTCAAGATTTGGGTTGAGGGTCACGTTGGTTTGCCTGGGCTGCTCCTCTAGAAATGCTGATGTGTTAAGACTCAGGATAAGTCCTCACATGCTTTGGTGATCACTTGCTTTGAGATACACTACTACATCAGGGTAGAGTTAAGTCATAATAGTCTCAGCTTCACTGGAGAAGAACCCAGCTCTGCAAGGAAGACAACACGAAACGGAAGCTTTCATCTTAAGATCATGAAGCCTAGAAATTACAAGGTAGTCAGCTTTTATATTGATAAACATTTTTATTCTAATATTATAGTAATAATTCAAGTACAATTTTCTTTGAAAAGTCAACTATGTTAAAACAAAACTTGTTAAATATCTTTCATCAAACATAAGCATATTCTTTTCAATCCTCCACAGCAGTCAGAGCCATGTAGCAGAGAGAAGATTTTTTTTAAGCCTACCACATTTTGTTATTGCTAAAAAATCTGAATTAGTTGTCAAGGTTTCAGAGGCAGTCATTAATTAACTTTTGAAAGCTCTATCAGATACTCTGACATAAAATCATGAATCCAGATATCGGTGTCTGGCAACGATGTGTCCACTAAATAGACCACTACTTTCCGGTCCCAAGGGTTAGCATTTTCAATGACTGTCTGCACCAGTGCCACCAGAGGTTTCTTCTCCACATGATTTCGAAACACCATCGAAGCCTCCTCAGACCACTGGGTGCACTTCACTCCTAGGAGGAAGAGAGGAAGAAGAGGGAGCAGTGAGGAGTCAAAGGAGCTTTTCTTTGATCCATTATGATGGAAAATTATTTAGTCAATTCCAAAGTAACTTAAGCATCCCAGGTTAGACTTGCCTTAACCGAAAAACGATTACTGAACAATCTTAAAACATTCCAGCTTATAGTTTTTCTACTCTGAATGGAGTCACTCTGGAAACCTTTAACTAAAAAACAAGTTTCATTTGAGACTTAACATTGTATTATAAAATGAGGTAATAATGACTACTGTACAACCCCCATACATAAAGTATATGCATATTTAAACTAATAACAGTCAGAATAAAATATCAATATCATATTAAATGACATTTCTTTCATTAAAAATTTTTTTCTGATGGACCAAGTATCATAAAAAAAGAAAAAAGATTTACTGTATGATTCATTTACAGTATAGTTATTTAAAATTATACACAGCATCGTGGGAAAAGCACTGAATTGAAAGTCAACAGACTCAGTTACTATTCCCAGCTTTTCCTCTATCGGGTGGCATGGTCTTGGACAAATCAGCTGATCTCTCAAGCCTCACCTATGATAAAAGAACCTGATTGGATCAGATCATGAGAAATCAAGTTAGAGAATTCTAAATTAGATTTTAAAACAAAATTGGGACAAGAAAGTATATATTGGCCGGGCACAGTGGCTCACACCTGTAATCCCAGCACTTTGGGAGGCCAAGGTGGGTAAATATCTTGAGCTCAGGAGTTTGAGACCAGCCTGGGCAACATAGCCTAGCCCTGTCTGTACAAAAAATACAAAAATTAGCTGGGTGTAATGGCCTGTGCCTATACTCCCAGCTACTCAGGAGGCTAAGGGAGGAGGATCACTTGAGCCTGGGAGGTCAGGGCTGCAGTGAGCCATGACTGCATCACTGCATTCCATCCAGCCTGGGTGACAAAGTGAGACCCTGTCCCAAAAAAAAAAAAAAAAAAAAAAAAATATATATATATATATATATATATATATATATATAGAAATACAATTAAAATTAAGTCCACATATACTGGATTACATAAACTGTAAATTATGCCCCAAAGTAATTAAGGTGTGGAAGTTTCAGAGATAATTTTGGAAGACTTGCTATCTATATAGCAAATGGGCTAAATTTTTTGATTATTAATTTCCCACAAGAGAAGCCTAGAAATGTCATTTTATCTGTAGTGGCCCTGACAATCTTTGAGTCATGTTATTTAAGAAGAAAAAAGGTAACCCATTGGTAAGGTAAAAGATGATTCCACAGTATGGCTCCCTTTCTTCTAGGATTCAAAAAATTTTGTGCATGGCCATGGTGCATTGATACAAAGAATTCCCATGTCAAGGCCAGATGTAATGAAGCAACAGCTCACTGGTGTTGCGGGAAGTCAGGAACCCCGAATGGAGGGATTGGCTGAAGCCATGGCAGAAGAATGTGGATTGTGAGAATTTCATGGACATTTATTAGTTCCCCAAATTAATACTTTTATAATTTCTTACACCTGTCTTTACTGCAATCTCTGAACATAAATTGTGAAGATTTCATGGACACTTATCACTTCCCCAATCAATACCCTTGTGATTTCCTATGCCTGTCTTTAATCTCTTAATACCGTCATCTTCATAAGCTGAGTAGGATGTATGTCACCTCAGGACCCTGTGATGATTGCGTTAACTGCACAAATTGTTTGTAGAGCATGCGTGTTTGAACAATATGAAATGTGGGCACCTTGAAAAAAGAAAAGGATAACAGCAATGTTCAGGGAACAAGAGAGATAACCTTAAACTCTGACCACTGGTGAGCCGGGTGGAACAGAGCCATATTTCTCTTCTTTCAAAAGCAAATGGGAGAATATCGCTGAATTCTTTTTCTCAGCAAGGAACATCCCTGAGAAAGAGAATGCGTCCCTGAGGGTAGGCCTCTAAAATGGCCGCTTCGGGGGGTGGCCATCTTTTATGTTGAAGCTGTAGGGATGAAATAAGCCCCAGTCTCCCATAGCGCTCCCAGGCTTATTAGGATGAGGAAATTACCACCTAATACATTTTGGTCAGACCGGTTGTCTGCTCTCAAACCCTGTCTCCTGATAAGATGTTATCAATGACAATGCGTACCTGAAACTTCATTAGCAATTTTAATTTCGCCCTGGTCCTGTGGTCCTGTGATCTTGCCCTGCCTCCATTTGCCTTGTGATATTTTATTACCTTGTGAAGCATGTGATCTCTGTGACCCACACCCTGTTTGTACACTCCCTCCCCTTTTGAAAATCACTAATACAAACTTGCTGGTTTTACGCTCAGGGGACATCACGGAATGTGATGTCTCCCCCGGACACCCAGCTTTAAAATTTCTCTGTTTTGTACTCTGTCCCTTTATTTCTCAGACCGTCCGACACTTAGGGAAAATAGAAAAGAACCTACGTGAAATATCGGGAGTGAATTTCGCCCAATATCTGGCTGAAATTTCCCCCGATACACTGGGAACCTTGAGAGGGTGGGCATCCAGTGATCCCATTTGTGAGCGGGTAAGGGGTAATCCCAAGGTCCCTGGAGAATCCTTAAAGCATTCCGATTTAAACACTCGGGGCATTCCCATGGGTTCCGCTTAGATTCCACAGAGCTCCTTTGCATCTAGAGGTATTCTTAAATATGTCAAAGGGCTTGGCTAGGTGTGAACCAAGTCTACCAAAGTGATGACTCCAATGACCATATCATAACCAGTGACTTCCATGAAACTTCTAGTCTACCTCACTTCTCTCTAGTGGATGCCTATGTTGGCCCAAGAGAGACATACTCTCCACCACATATAGTTTAATAGTTCCGGTACATATGTTTTCAATTAATTATAAAATGGAGGTCCTCCCTTCAAAATGGATAATGTGATGCCCAGGAAGATTTTGTGACTTGGGAGCAAGTCAGTAGGAAGAAAGAAGGCTTGGCAGAGGTTAGCCTAGAAAAGGAACTGAGGACACGGATGGGACCCAACAGCAATGCTGTTTCAGATATAAGTATATAAAGACACTTTCATGCATTTGGACTATGAGTTTTAGTTCACAAGGCAATTTCATATTCACTTTTTCATCTGATCCACATATTAGTTCAGTCACATAGGCAGGATAGGGATTTACTGGTAATTTTATAAATAATCATGGGGTAGGTTTAGAAGTTAAATGACTTGAATCTCGGCCTTTTGACTTCAAAAACCACACTTTTCATGGAGAAGGAAGTATACAGTGAAAAAAGGCACACACTGAAGAGGCAGAGTGCTGAGTTTAAGGCTGTGGGATCTTGGACAAGATATTTAATTTCACTAAGCTGTTGTTCCCTGATGTGTATAATAGTTACAGTAACAGTACCTAAACCTCCTAGCATGGGGAGAGTTCAATGAAGTAAAGCAGTTGGTCGAACTTCTGCCTCCCTATCTGGCATGTAAAGAGCTTGGAAGTTGCTACTGCCTCCTAATAAGAAACAAAAAGCTGAACAAACAGAAAATCAACAACTATTCCTAGGTCCATCAGAGAAGGAAGGTCACAGGGCAATTCACTGTCCCCAAAACCAGAGAGACAGACAAGAAGATACTGAGAGTCAAAGCATACTAGAGCAGAAACCAATGAGCAGAGGCCTGGAAGCCGGAGGAGGGAAACCTAAACTGTAACTGACAAATTGCTGGGGGTACATGTAAATAAGTCTGAGAGTTAAAAACTCCAGGGGAACCCAGTTATAGGGCCCTGCCTCCCACACTTTTGAGAGTTTTACCTCCAGAAGCACTACCTGGTACTCACAGTGAATATCAGGGAAAAATCTCCTCATGCTTCCAGTTGGGGGAGGAGAAAAGGAACATTTTGAAATACACAAGAGCTTTCTGTTTTCCTTAACAAGCCCTGTCCTCAGAAGAAACTATTTTACTAGAAGAGCCTGACCTGCCAGGGTTTTATAGAGCTTAACCTTCCTGGGGGAAGGGAAATACCCAACTCCACTCCCCTCTAGCCATCCTGCTCCACCTAAGCTGGGGGGAAAAACCCCAAGGAGCACTGGTGAAGTTCCTAGTCCAGGGGCACAGGCTCAACAAAAGACTGAGACCTAATCATAGGACTACAGAACATCCTCATACCCCAGACACACGTTGCTGCTGCTACATTACAAAAGCCTTATTTACCCAGATTTCCTTTTACCCAATGTATCATGTCCACCTTTCAACAAAGAACTACAAGTGATGTGGAAGGAAAAAAACACAGTTTGAAGAGACTGAGCAAGCATCAGAATCAGAGTCAGATATGGTAGGAATGCTGGAAATAATCAGACCAGGAATTTAAAACAACTATGATTAATATGGTACCAGTGTTAATGGAAAGGCAGACAAAATTTAAGAACAGATGGATAATGGAAGTAGAAAGATAGAAATTCTAAGAAACAATAAAAAAGAAATGTGGGCTGGGTGCGGTGGCTCACACCTGTAATCCCAGCACTTTGGAGGCCAAGGTGGGAGGATCACCAAAGTGGGTGGATCATGAGGTCAGGAGTTCGAGACCAGTCTGGCCAACATGGTGAAAAAGCCTGTCTCTACTAAAAATACAAAAATTAGCCGGGCGTGGTGGTGCACGCCTGTAGTCCCAGCTACTCAGGTGGCTGAGGCAGAAGAATTGCTTGAACCTGGGAGGCGAAGGTTGCAGTGAGCCAAGATCGTGCCACTGCACTCCAGTGTGGGTTACAGAGTGAGACTCTGTCTCAAAAAAAAAAAAGAAAAGAAAAGAAATGCTAGAGGTCAGATGTCAGAAACACTATAAAAGAAAATAAGAATGTCTTGGGCTTCTTAATAGATTAGACTTGGCTGAGGGAAGATCTCTGAGTTCAAGGATATGACAACAGAAACTTTCAAAACTGAAAAGCAAAGAGAAAAAAGACTGAAAAAAAAAACAGAACAAAAATTCGAGATCTATCAAAGGCGTAACAAATGTATAATAAGAATTCCAGAAGGAGAGAAAGGAACAGAAACATTTGAAACAATAATGACTGAGAATTTCTCCAAATTAATGTCACACACTAAATCATTGATCCAGGAAGCTCAGAGAACACCAAGCAAGATAAATGCCCCCCCCCACCCGGCCACCAAAATATATCTAGGCATATCAGAAACTTTAGAAAATCAAAGATAAACAAAAGTCTTGAAAGAGACCAGAAGAAAAAAAACACCTTATCCATAGAAGAACAAAGATAAGAATCTTTGTTCTGACTTCTCAGAGAAGCATCTGACTTTTCAGAAATGATGCAGCAAGAAGAGACTAGAGGGTTGAAAGGAAAAAACCCACCGGCTAGAGTTCTGTACCTTATGAAATTATCCTTCAAAAGTAAAGGAGAAATACAGACTCTCAGACAAACAAAAATTGGGAGAATTTGTTGCCAGCAGACCTGCCTTGGAAGAAATATTAAAGAAGTTCTTCAGAGAAGGAAAATAATATAGGTCAGAAATTAAAATCAACATAAAGAAAATCAGAGAATGAATAAGCGAAGGTAAAGTAAAACTTTTATATTTCTTTTTCTTAATTCATCTATTAGATAGGGTTTGTTCAAAATAATAGCAACAATGTATTTGATTCTGTATGCGTGTGTGTGTGTGTGTGTGTGTGTGTGTGTGCACGTGTGTGTGTATGTGCTTATATGTAAGTGAAGTAAATGACTGCAATGATACAGGAGCCTGGAGGAAGGAATTAACATTATTTTGTTATTATACAGTACTTGCACTGTCTATGAAACAGTGTAATGTCACATGAAAGTAGACGTGGATTAGTTCTAACTGTATATAGCAAACTCTAGAGCACCCACTAAGAAAAGGAAAAAATAGAGGTATAATTGATATCCTAAGAAAGGAGAGAAAGTGGCATTACTTAAAATGCTCAATTAAAATCATAAAAAGCAGAAAAAGTGTAGATGACAAAAATAAGAGCAAAGAACAAGGAAAACAAATAGAAAACAGTAACAAATATGGTAGATGTTAATCCAACTATATTAATAATCACTTTAAATGTCAATAGTCTAAATACACCAATTAAAAGACAGAGATTGTCAGAGTAAATAAAAAAAAAATAAGACCCAACTACATATTATCTACAAGAAGACCACTTTAAATATAAAGACACATATAGAGTAAAAGTAAAGGGATGGAGAAAGATATACCACATTAACACTAATTGAAAGAAAGCAGGAGTAGGTATATTCATTTCAGGCAGAGCAGACTTCAGTGCAAGGAAAGTTATCAGGGATAAAGAGGGGCATTTACATAATGGTAGAGGGGTCAATTCTCCAAGACAACATACTAATCCTTAATGTATATGCACCTAATAACAGATCATCAAAATACATGCAGCAAAAATGGATAGATCTGCAAGGAGAAATGAAAAAAATCCACTCTCATAGGTAGAGATTTTAAAACCCCTTTATCAGAAATGGACAGATCCAGAAGGCATAAAAATAAGTAAGGACATAATTGAACTCAACAGCATCATAAGTCAACTGGATGTAATTAACATCTATAGAATACTTCATCTCAAAACAGCAGATTATACATTCTTCTCAAGCTCACATGGAACATTCATCAAGACAAACCACATTTTGGGAAATAAAACACACATTAACAATTTAAAAATAATACAATGTTTTCTCTCAGACCACAATGGAATTAAATTAGAAATCAGTAACAAAGATAGCTGGAAAATCTCCAAATAGAGATTAAACACAGTTCTAAATAACACATGGGTCAAAGGATACATTTCAAGAGAAATGAAAAAGTATTTTCAGCTAAATGAAAATATAGCACATCAAAACTTGTGGGATGCAGCCAAAGCTGTACTTAGAGGGAAATTTGTAGCATCGAATGCATATATTAAACAGGTAGAAAGCTCTAAAGTGACTGGTAGAGCGCCTAGCACACCATAAGTACCAATAACTCTTAGCCACAATGCTGATGATGGGGATGATGGTACCATGCACTCATTCTTCACAGAGAAGCCTTCTCTGGGGAGTATAACTGTCACATTTAACAAGGGAAATGTGAGCATTTTCCCTCAGGAAAACCTGAGCATTAGAAAGTGAAAATGAAAAAACAAACAAACAAAACCATTAAATCTGAAGAAGAAGGTTTGAATCTAAAGCAGACTAACTGGTGGCCATGCTACATGAAAGTGTTATTTTTGCTTTATATCCAATTACCATGGGATTTGCCTTTGAATTCTAGTAGGAAGACACAGAGAAGCTGGCAATATTTCAAAATAAGGCAATACACAGCCTTCCAATAAAAGCTGATCAATAAGTGAAAGAAGAACCTATATACACAATTTCTTTCATTGCTGACATCACATCACTTCTGTCACTGTGTTCCACATATGGGGCAAGGTGCTGAGGACTGTGAGCAGCAGCAAAGTGATCAGGGAGGCACCCCTCAACTCTTTGGGCCTCAAAACCCTCTGCTAATGCTACAAGGCCTCTGGGTTGAGCTTCATCCAGCTGGTCATGCTACATAATGGTAGGGTGCTCACAGGGGAGCCACCAACAGTTGTACTGCTTTCACAAAAGATAAAAGGGAAGTCTCATTAGACCACATTACAAAGAGGTATCATTGTATGCCTGTTAAATCGGTTCCTCACATTTTAATGATAATCAAGAGGCTGATGTGAATGTGGTGAAATTGCTCCCTTGTATGCTGTTAGTTGTGCTGCAAACTGGAAACTCACTTGGTCATGAAAATGGTCATATATTCCATGACCCAGGAATGTTTTAAGATTGCCTAATACTCTATTATGTAGATGTATTATAATTTATGTGATAATAATAAAGTATGATACTCCTACTGGTTATTATAATAGGTTGTTTCCATTGTTTTTTGGTTCGTTTTAGCTAGTGTAAAGATGCAGGGTTTTTCTAGATATTACAATTAAAATGTTCATCAATAGGGAAGTATTGATTAAATAGAATTTTTGCACCCATTAAAAACAAGTAGGAAAACCATAAAATCACCCAGAAAATCATTAGAAAACAATACTAGATGAAGAAAAGCAGAATGCAGTATTATACCTATACTAAGATTACAGCTTTAGAAATATGCTTGAAACCAGAGACAGAGGGAGTAAAGAAAAGAGAAACAGCAGATATAATGATAGAGCACGACTGTAAGAGATCATTAAAATTATTTCCATTATGGTTGCAATATTATTAGTACAAAAAAACAAAATCCCAACATACCTAAACTCAAGAGGCCAATGATTCAGTACTTGCTAAGTACCCAGGACAAAATGACAATATTGCATTGTTGTAGCATGAGTTCACATTCCACAGAAATTACCTGCAAGTTGAGCTGTGACTGCTTGGAAGGGCAGCTTTCGGAACATGTCCACTAGGGGCTGTACTTTTCTTATGTTGACTAATTCGTGTTTGCCATAATCCAGCTCATACACAGATACCAGTCCATTGGTCAGGATTCCTTTTAAAAGCACCCTGTGCCACCTAGATGTACATTAGATTAAAAAGGAAGAGAAAACACATAAACTCAGTACCTGCTTTAAGGGCAAGAAATATTTTATGATAAAAAGAAAAATTAATGCAAATTATGTTTATCAAAATTTAAAACTATATTGTCAAAAAAGTTTTAAAAGCATTTCCTGCTCCTTTTTCCAAAGCTTACTATTCTCTGCTTTGCCACTGTCTTATTTGATAGAATTTGCTCATTCAAGAGACTTTTATATGCCTCATGGAGTTAGTGAAGGAAAGAGACATATAAACTGTCAACCATCATTAAGTAGAAGAAACAAACGCCATGGAGGATGATCAGGACAAAGCCAGGGGATCCCTTCACTGAAGGAGGGTGGACAGAAGATGGCCACATGTTTGGATATGGTACATGCTTGGACGATGGAAACAGAGAGGCAAGCAGGACCAGCTGGGGATGAAGAAATGCTTGAGAAGAAAAGCACAGAGGACTGGAGAGGGCATAGTGTTTTGGAGCAGAGCAAACCTTCCAGTATAGTTAGAGAGTGGAATGCGTGGAAGAATGGAAGAGAAGTCAGACTAGGAGGGCAGGCTGGGGACAGATCAAATCAGTTTTGGACAAAAAAAGTTTGCAATTTTAATTATGACAAGGACATTAAAAAAAGAACAAAACAGAAGATTCAACCCACCACCTAAACTAAAGAACCTGGAAAAGGTAGAGGAGTATGAGAGAAGTGGAGTATGGCTTCAGATTTGCAGCTCAAGGCACCAGAAGGAATCCACAGGAATCTACTTATCCCTGCTGAAGCTACATCAACATCATTAAAATGAGAAAAACCCAGACTTGGAGGTTAATATATGAAAGATCACTTTAAAGTCCTATAGTCTCAAATACATGATTAAAAAGTATTACTACATGAAGGAAAGGAAGATTGTTCATAACAGCTGAAAGAAAGTGTCTATGGAGGTGGTCTCTGCTGCTAAATGGTGTAAACTGGCCTCTAGTTCAGGTGGCATGGTCAGTCATTCTCCAGAACAGGTTTGCCAGCCAGAAGCCAGAAGCCCACCAGAACAGCAAGCCCTGTACCACAACACACTGCTGGACTGGGGCTGGCTGGAATGGACTGTTTCTCCAGCCCATAAACACCTAGTGTAGGAAACCCATGCAGCTGCTATAGGATGAACTACAGAGAAACCCCAAAACAAAAAGGTCAGCTTTCAACACTGTAACTGGGGGCTTCTGAGGGAACTCCAGAAACTTTCAGACAGGCTCAAAGTGCAGCAAGCATACTCCATGAGTCTCAGAGACGATTGGGACACAGAAAGGATACATAGTATGCACATGAGTTTTGGGGGCCAAATAGACCTGAATTAGAGTCCCATCTGGGCCATTTTCTAGTTGTGTCACCTGGGCTCTTCATTTAAGCTCTGAGCCTCGATCATCTCATGTTTAATATTTAATGTAAATTCACTTACAGAAATAATACATGGAAAGTGCCTGGGACATTACTTGGCTAATAATAGGCACTTGGCAAATGACAGTTATCATCATTATTATTAAAATGAAGACAAGGTACTATAAATAAGAACTTCAGATCAAACGGAAGAGAAATTTTCACAGGTGGAAACACTTTCAGTATAGGTTGCTAATTTGTGTAAGCACAAAAGGAGGTAAAAACACTTGGTTTCCACCAACAGCATCATCTTAAAATTGTACAGGGCAAATTGGTGGTGGTCTGTGTTTTTAGTCCATAAATAAGTGGTATAGAGCAGTGAAGAGAGAGTCCCAGAAAACTGATGTGTTGTATTTCTATTTAGTTTTCAACTTTCAAAACTAATAGCTTAAGTGAAGACTTCAGTTTTGACTAGATTACCAAAGTTCAGTACTGGCATCACTGGGAATTTGTTAACAACAGATTCTGGAGCTCCACCTGCAGAGATTCTGATTCAGAATGCCTGGGGTAGGGAAGAAGAATCTGCATTTTTAATAGGTTTTCCAAGTTGTTCTTATGCTGAGATAGATTTGGAAACCACTGTAATAAAAATATGTGTCTAAAATTTCTAAGTCTTAACTTACCATAGTTGGGAACAAAGTTTAGTAAATAGTCCTGAGTCTTAAGAAAGACAGAAGTTCTAAACATTTCATACTGATTCAGTTCATGAAGTTTTAAAAAAATCAGATTATCTGTTTTTATATACAAAACATCCCTTGATTATCTGGGGCAAATTAACTAAAGTCCAAGAGTCCTGGGGCAGAACGGTTCAAAGCCATGGAGGGCAGAGTGGGGAGTGCCAGGGCGCATACTGTAGGTCTCAAGTTGATGTGTTCTCCTTCCTACCCAACCCCTTTCCTCCAAGGAGGATCTCCTCACCTTTAATCATCATTAATCTGCCCCCCAGAAAATGATGAACATTAGTTTGGTTTTTAACTGTGATTGAATTATCTTACAAAGAGCTCTGATTGAGGCAAACCTACACAAACCGAATTAAACCTATTTATGCTTGTGGTTATAAATAACACGACAGTAGAAATGGTTTTTTAGAGAAGAAAAGCTTATGACATACAAATTGTATGCTTTTCAAAATGAGAGCTTTTATACGCTTCACTTTTGAGAGTTAAAAATTAGTTTTTTTCTCCCATGAAAATGACAAAACTTTATACATGCCTATGTTTGCTATCTTAAAGAATTAAAACATTTCATATAAAAAATAAGCAGTCTGACCTTTTAAACTGAGTTTTGGGGTGTGTGTGTGTGTGTGTGTGTGTGTGATGGGGAGGGGTGACTGTTCTTTGTGTTCAGCATCAATAAATAAGCTTGTCCATTTCTCCTAAGCAAGCTGGCAAAGGAACAGGATGGGCATTGTGCCATTTCCCAGGGCTTCATGGCCTGAGTGGAGAGTGGACAGTGGGGTGTCTGGGCTTCACCTGGACGAAACCAGCACATCCTGCAGGGCTTTGGGGAGGAGGGTGTGGACCCAAATGTGAAAATATTAGAAAAAACACTGAAGTGCTAAAGAAATGTAAGAGAAAGTATGTTCTCACAGCCCCAAGGCCAAAGAGTAGTGAAATAAGCATTGTTGCTCCTTATGAAAGATGGCACAGATGCCAGGATGCAGCTGACAACATAAAGCCACAGTCTTGCCATCTTCCAACAAGTGACTTTTCTTCTAGAAATCTATCCCGTAAATAAATAATCAGAAATGCAAAGATTTACATTCACTATTATTTATAATAGTGAAAAATACAGGAGAGAAAACCTTACATAACAAAATAGAATGGTAAGTAAATTATGATTTCAGTGGGAGAAAGGAATTCTGTATATCATGATTAAAATAGCCATTATAAAGGTTCCTGAAGAATTTTATCACATGGAAAAATGTTCACAACATAATGTTAGGTGAAAAAAGCAGGTACAAAATTATATATACCAATAATATACCAACTATATAAATATACACATATAAAATTAGAGGAAATACATAAGTAGTTTAACAAGTGTTATGTGTGGGTGGTTGATTTTAATTTATGCTTTTTTATATTTTAAAAATTTCCATAATATTTTTATTTTTAAAATAAAAAGTCATTAAATGAAAAAAATCTGGTTATTTTCTGAATAAAAATATTTTTCTAATAGAAAAATAGAAAAAACATTTAAACATTCATTTTAGTTATATAATTGGGTTTTAACAGGAATATGGCCAATAGATTTTTTGATAAATGACATCATTGTAGATACCAGAAAATCACAAAAATTACTGGGTTTGTTTCACATTCAAAATTCCCATTAGTACAGCTCAAAGTCCCCCTGCCAAGATTAAGACTCTGGCATCATTTTACACATTTTTCTTAAGAGTAGAATAAAATGCTTTGTCCAAGGACCTACTTATTTTCCACTTTTGCAGCATACACTTGGTCTTTCTCCACTGCTATGTGGCGCTCTTCAGACACGCTGTAATATAGAATCATCTCTTCCATCAGAACTTCCAACTTATGTATCTCCTGCCAAGGCTGGATGACGAAGTAGCCTGGGTGACAGGCCACAGGCACATACACATCCATGTGTTCTCCTGGCTTTGATAAGTGGACAGGAGGTGGCAGTTCCTCTGTGGAGAAAGAGCTCGTATGGTCCATCATGGACTTTTTGATGACATCTGTGAGGTTCTTTCTGAAATTCTCTCCAGTGTCGCCCGACACGCGCATGTTGCCATTTTTGCTGTTGGGAGAGCCAGCTCCACTGGATATGGCACTCAAAAACACATCCTTCTGATGCTTCCACAAGTCTGCATTTGTAAT
Source organism: Pongo pygmaeus (assembly GCF_028885625.2). Lineage (NCBI taxonomy): Eukaryota > Metazoa > Chordata > Mammalia > Primates > Hominidae > Pongo > Pongo pygmaeus. Next base: position 87,836,593 of record NC_072386.2, on the reverse strand, counting down.
CTGGCGATTAATACTGCGATGAGGATCAGGGAAGTTCTTAGGGGTAAATAAATAAACATGTGCGATCCCTCTGGTTTCATCCACTTTCGTAACCTTTGGAAAACACAAAAAACAATATAAGAAATACACGTTCACATTAAATTTTGAGAGGCAGTTATAGTAACCTTAATCATTAAAACACAGTATTTTGCCAAAACCCTTGCTAAAATCCATTTTATTTAAGGAAAGATAAATTATCACAGCTTGGCAATGAATGGGCTCTGAAGTCAAAATAGTCTAGGAAACAGTGCAGCCTTATGGAAATAAAAAATTTACTAATCTATAAAAAGTATGAGAAAACTTTATAACTTGCTATAGGTCATTATCATTGAGAGAAAGGATTCTATATATCATGATTAAAATAGTTTAAATTAATGACATTTCAAAACACTTAAAAGTAGAAATGTTAAGTATGATGAACCCTGATATACTCATCACCCAGCATCAATAATAAAAAACAACCACAATGATGGCAAAATGATTTATGAGCGTTCTTCTTAAGGCTGGTGTGTCCTCAAGACTGGGAAGGGAAGGAAAAAGCTCTGACATCCACCATATCTGTAAGCATCCCTCTTTCAAATTCCTTGTCTGGTCCTAGTATATGTCCTCACCCCTTTCCCCATCTCCAATTACATGGGAGGAGAGGGACCTGGGGAGAAAAAGAGAAAGCAAGCTCCACAGAACGGGTCAAAATTAGTTTTACACTTTTTGTCCAGGAGACCTTCTGACTACCTAACCATCTTTGCTCTTTCGGCCAGAGGGGTGTTTGTATGGAAATATCATACATTAATAATTGGGACTGTACTGCTGTGTGTCCCAAGGAGCTAGGTGACTGTTGGCTATTCTCATCAGCAACTCTGGTTTATCTTAGGAATGATAAAAATAAGATACTTCCAGCCACATTTATCTTTTACCAAATAGGGCTAGAAATGAAAGGCAGGAACACAGGCCTGAGGAGAGGGAGATAACAGCAAGGCAACCCATCTACAGTGATTTACTTAAAATTTCTTTTTTTTTCCCAACAAGATGCCTCTATTACATTCATCCTCTGAAGTACTAATTAAATACTGACTGCGAATTCATTTTGATATTTATAATACAGAAGTACAGTTTTAAAAATTAACAAAAAGTACTTTTATTGAGTAACCATCCAATATTCTGGCTTTAGGAGCTTAAAGAGTAGCTGAGAAAACAGTATTATCATGTGACAACTGAAGAATATGGAATAGTATGTAATTAAGCATGTAATTGTACTATAAACCCCAGAGGAATACAAAGACAGAAAAATCACTGCTGCTAGAATAATTTAGAGGTCTTCATGAAGATATTTTTCAAGGACATTTCATTTTAAATGTTTATATAAAACAGTCATACAATTTCCATCAGTTAATAGAAAAATTATCTTCTTAAATTTGTATTCTTGGATATATGAGCAATGTTTTTGATTTAAAGATGCAAAAGTACAGAAAAAGAAACAAGAGCTAGTGAAATAAGTACAGCAGATTAAATAAACTTTAGGAAAAAGAGGCTAAGAACCACAATTATAAACAAATGATTTGTTTATAATCTATTCTACTTTGTGAATAAAAAAGAAATAGAGGACTTATTTAAATGATCTTTAGAAACATTTATCAAGAGATCTGTGGTCCCTCTGTTGGGGACTTAATCCCTTATCATGAAGCAAAACAGAAGTGGAGAACCATCTCTTCTGCATTAATAATGGGAAAAATTATAAGAAGCATTTAAAAATAATACTGGAGACATAGGATAACTTCTTAAATAAGAATTAAACCATAAAATATCTTACAGCTACACATGTAGCCAATTTCCTGAATATAAAAAATGTGTTGGATGTGGAAGCATCCATTTTACAGTGAGATAAAATTCCTTCACAAAAACTAAATGAGCCCTGACAGCTGCCAGCTCCCTTTCTAAATGTATCAGGCCCAACAAGATAACTAACCTTAATGCTACAGTCCGAGCAATTCAAAACAGAATCTCTTAACCACAGCACTGCATCTGGTGTCCACATGCCAATAGATTGTGGAAGATCTGCTAAACAGCACTTAATGGCCTGAAAAGAAAATGTGATGGAAAAGTGAACACACCATGTTAAAATACCTAGTTATGAGTAATGTTAATATTTTCCTACAAATCAAATGGTACCAAGATAGGCAGCAAGCAACAACAGCTAATAACGACAATCACAGTTCCTGGTTTGAGCATCTGCTATGTTCCCAACTCTATTTATACAACTACTATTGTCTTTACTCCTTTATGAGCCAGGGCTTACCCCCAGCACTCCATATACTTCCCACCGTACAATACTTCTGCATGACAGGTGTTGCAGCCCCATTTCACAGATGGGGAAATGGACTCAGAAAGACTGTATAAGATACCAAAGTTGCAAAGACAGGGTTGGGACTTTTATCAAGGTCTACCTTCTAGCTCAACTTAAAAAAAAAAAAAATTGTCATTTGGAGGAAATCTGACTCCTGTTGCCTCAGCATTTCCTGAGTACCTCATGGGTAGCAGACACATTTGTTTGCCTTTTGAACAAGGTTGTAATGAGAATTAAGGAGGGTGAGAAAAAAACTGAAATCCACAGGTCCTTAAAAGCTTCATTTTCCCCAGCGCTTTTTAGCTCCTACCACCACTATACAAGCATCTGTAGAATGGCTACAACAGAGGCTAAAAAGTGAACTCAGGGATTTCCTTCAGCTTCAAGTAAACCCTCGAATCAACGGAAGCAATTTTGTGAAGGGGACGAAACCCAGTTCCAGGATTCCTTTTCCTCTCTGAGCCCCTTCCTGTCTTCCTGCCTTCCTCCCTCAGGAGCTCTAAGCCTCTTGCTCTGCTGGCTGGATGTGGTACCTTTCTTGTTGGAGAGGAGGTCACTTAGAGCAGACAGCACACTTGAATATCTGCAGGGGCTGGGCAGGCAACGAGGGAGTGGGGCAGACCCGATGGGGCCAGCAGAGGAGAAGGCCCCAAGCTCCTAAGGAGCACTGCCCCACAAGAATAGTGCTCAGCAGAGTCAGATTTTCCAATTTGTCAAGAGAGAAGCTAGAAGTAGGAATTTTTGTGTGAAATTTCCTAATTTTAAAATCCTGGCAACCAATTCACATTTTTCAAATACTGTAAGAGCCAAGAGCCAAAACTCAGTATTTAAGGGTTGGCTTTGGCTGACAGTCCATCAGTTTGGTACTCTGATTTAGACTCTTGGAGAGATGTTGCGAGCCAGAGGCTTGGGCTAGCTGGCTTTTAAAGTACTCCCAACCAACAGTCTTCACATTTGTCAAATAATAAACCTAGACAAGATTATGAAAAAAAAAAAAAAGTTTAGTGATTGTTAATGCCATAGCATACAGGTGGTACTGTTGTGGACTTTCAGACAATCACAGCGGTGGGACAGATTCCCAACTGCCCTCCAGCCCAGGGGATCTTTTCTAGGTAAGGCTGGCCCTGCATGGCTGTTCCAACAAGAGGTATTAAGTCAGAGTAGCACTTGAAGGCCCATCAATTTCCAGAATTATGGCTGAACAATGGACAGTAAAAATGATTTTGAAAAAAGCTTCTCTGTAATAGTCACAGCTAGAAAAAGCAATGGTGATGGGAGGGAGAGACATGTCAAAAGCCATGCTAATTATGGACAATGTTTTATTTACTGAGTTTGATGGCAGAAGATGTCTTCTTGAAAATATTAGTAAATGGGCATCTTGAAGTTGTAGAATACTGCATTGTTTTATTTTTTAAAAGATATTAATTTCTGCACAAAATCCTCTATTTCTCCTAAAGGTAGTGAGTAGTTCTAAACAATTCAAAATATTCAAAATCCCTATCATCTGAACATTCACGAATAAAGAAAGGACCAGCTGAAGTTAATCTTTTAATTAAAATGTATGGTGGGGAAGTCACCGAGAAAATGATTATGTCTAAACAGATCTCCAAAGAAAATGGTTACCTAATTAAACTAAAACTCTAAAAATAAACATTTATACACAATATTCTGGAACTGTACATAAGTCAGTACTGGCATCTAATTATCAAAATGGAACCTGTAACTGGACAACACAGCTTAATGACTGGATGCTCTTGAAAACAAACATTTCTCAAACAACAGTCTGTAAATATGACTGGTCTTGTCTAAGTCAGCCACGTTTTACTTCTGAAAACCAGTAGACAACCACATTTGGACAATTTCCAATTTTCTTAAAAATTAATGAGATCAAAACTGAGAAGGCATCTTACAATAAGATTATGAACACATCCAAATCTGTTCCAGCAAATCTCCCAGGCTGGTAACATAGTACCTGAGGTGGTATTGCAATCATTTCTTGTAGAAACCGAGGCGGAATTTCCCTGAGCTCTGACACTTTTACAGATGTCACAGTGCCAGAGTCCAGGAACTGAACATCAAGAGCCCGGCTGCTGTGAACATTTGTGATCTGAAATGAGATAAGTGTTGGCTCATTTATTAGCATATTCAAAAGACCAAAATGCTTCTGTGCAATTACATTTTGTACAATCCTGAATTGCATATTAAAAGGAACAGACTATCAATGTTAAAATTTTCCCTTAATTTAAAATGTATTTATTTACTAAATATTATTATTATTATTTTGAGACGGAGTCTTGATCTGTCACCCAGGCTGGAGTGCAGTGGTGCAATCTCAGCTCGCTGCAACCTCTGCTTCTCAGGTTCAAGCAATTCTCCTGCCTCAGCCTCCCAAGTAGCTGGGATTACAACAGGTGCCCACCACCACAACCAGCTAATTTTTTTGTATTTTTTAGTAGAGATGGGGTTTCACCATGTTGGCCAGGCTGGTCTCAAACTCCTGACCTCAAAAGATCCACCCACCTTGGCCTCCCAAAGTGCTGGGATTACAGGTGTGAGCCACCGTGTCCAGCCTACTAAATATTGTTTTAGAGTAGAATTGCTTTCAACATCTAGTTAATCAGTAATAATCAGCAAACTGATAATAAACAGTAAAATAAGTATAGTAATATTTATTATTTCTCCAATTCTAGGACGTGATTTATTATAAAATGATTTGATACATTATTATATATTGCTGATTATAAGATACAGTCTGTTCTCCAAAATATTAAAATATAAGGGAAAAACTATTGTTTTGGGGTCAAAACAATAATTACCTTTGCAATTATTTGTACAACTATCAAGAATAAATACATGATTAAACATAGGATCTGCTTTTCACTAATTATTTTTCCTTCCTTGACTTTCCATACATCACTAAGAGACTGAGTACTCAAATCTTTTGTCTACCTTGAAGGTAGACAAAATATACAATTTGATAATAACAAAAATAATACTAGATATTTATCTAAAGTATTTGGATATACACCAAGAAGGCTTCTTTTTGCCAAAAATGCATAACCTAAATTTAAACATGAAGATACTCAAATTGTGAGATACTTTACAACATAATGCTCTTCTTCAAAAAAGTCAGGAATAGCAAAGAAAGGCTGAGTAACTGCCAGGCTGGAGTATACTAAGACGACATGACAACTAAAGACAATGTGGGATCCAGATTGGATGCTGGAGCAGAAAAAGTACTTTGTGGGACAATTTGGGAAATGTATGTTCTGTGGATTAACTAATGGTTTTGTATTAATGTCAATTTCCTGGCTTTGGTAATTATGCAATGGTTATATAGACGTTAACATTTGAGAAGGTAAAAGGCCAATGAGACCTCTTTGTGCTATTTTTGCAACTTGTAAAAAAGAAAAATTATTTCAAAATAAAAAGTTTAAAAAGTTAGTATGCATACAATTATATATTTTAAATTAAATCACACAGAACTTTAAGATCTGAAGAATGCTATGATCTTTTCAACGAGTCATGTTTTTGAAGTTTATACCTAGGCACATACCCCTTGGTCATATGACCCGAGATTTCAGCCTTCTGACATACATTCACATTAATAGCAATAATTACTTCAAAACTGCTACTCTCATTAAACTAGACATGACCAAGTTTTATTTAAATAATGAAAAAAATCAATTCAATTAAGTCATCAAAATGTTGCTGTGCAGTATTTAAAAAATTCAATAAAGCAACGATTCTTATCTTTTGGGGGTTGATTTGAGAATCTTACAAAATTATGCATACTTTTCCCCCAAAATATATAATACAAGCACACACACAACTTGCATACAATTCCAGGAGGGTTGAGGGACCCCCCCGAAAGTTGAGGTCCTTGCATCTAGGTTAAGAACCTCTGTATCAAAGAAAAAAAAGAAAAAAAAAATCAAGCCAATATTTTTTTCTTAATTTTTTTTTTTAGTTTTTTTTTTTTTTTCTTTTTGGTTTTGTAGAGATGGTATCTCACTATTGTGACCAGGCTGGTCTCAAACTCCTGACATAAGTGACCCTCCCGCCTTGGCCTCCCAAAGTGCTGGGATTACAGGTGTGTGCCACCTCAAACTAGATGAAGAGAGGGAGGGAGAGCAACCACAAAAATCCAAAACCTGCCTTTTTAAAAACATATGAAACGCAAGATAAACCATAACAAAACTCCTTTCAAGTTCATAACTGAGCTTGCAAGAAAATAAGACAATTGTTAGTGACTAGAAATAGAAGAGTATGTGAATATTAAAGCCAAAATTGTGCTGGGCAGGAGACATGGCCTTAGATCCAGGCAGGAGGCAGGGAGGATCTGACATTGCCCCATGAAGCCACAGTTCTTAAAGGGATATACTCTCAGTGGAGATCAACTTTGGAGAGCAATTAAGCAAGATCTAGTAAAATTGAAGATATGCATTCCCAATACCTAGAAACTCCACTCCTATGTATGTACCCTGGAAGACACAGACAGGAAGGTTCAAAAAATTAGGAACAATCTAAATATCCATCATCAGGAAGATGGAGTGATAATGTTGGCATATTAATAGTGTTGAATCATACAGCAGTAAAAACAGATGAACTACAGCTGCACACATCAACATGAATGAATCTCACAAACATAATGAATGAAAAAGCATGACCAATACCTCTCACTACTTATATAAAGTTTGAAAATATTTATTCATTTAGTTACACTTATTCATTTACCTTTATATTATATACACATATTCATTAATATATTTCCACTAAATATTAAAAATATATAGAAAAAGTGTGTATCTACAAGTACAAATACAGTAAGAATATAAACAAGTAAGAATGAGAAAAAACAAATGAAACTGGGGTGGAGGCAGAAGAAAGGAGATGTAAACTTTCTTCGACCAATAACTTCAACCAGGAAACTTCAACCATACTGGTCATGTTTTATTTCATAAACTGGTGATGAGTCTGTGAGTATTTATTCAATTTTTTAAAAAACCTATGTGTATATTTGAAACATTTCACAATAAGTTAAGATTAAAAAGCCAAGTGACTGATTTTTACCTCTACTCGTAACCATTTTCCTTTGCAATGGAAGAGGCAGATTTTCCCACAGAAGGGTAATGAAACAAAGCACTCGGAGGTCATGTGCTGCAAAACAGAAATGCATGATACTCTTATTACTCTTAGCAAAGAGCATATTGCTACAGCATTAGAAAAACAGATCACTGTGGCACTGGCAGACTTAACCGACATGTAGTCAGACTTCCAGCAATGGATGCAGCAAACACACAGGGTTATAAAACTTTTGACCTGTTACTCATACATTTGTTGACATCAGTAGTTTACTCTCCGTACATGCACATGGCTCATAAATCAGCACTGTTAACATGTCTAAAAACATTAGCATAAGATCATTATGATTCACTTAGGCACTGGCTCCATCAGTTACACATGAAGAGAGGTGTTGAATCTGACAAAAAGGAGAGCAGCATGGATGAAAAGTGAGGAGGTTGCGAGAGCTGTCTGTGGGCCTATTCTTTTCATCTCTTCACATTTAGATGCAAAGATAACATTTTAATTCCAAAATAAAGAAATGTTATCAACACAAATATGCATGTCAGTGCCAGTTAAATACCAACAAATCACAGCTGTAAAGATGAAGTCTCCTCATCTTCCTCTTCTGCTGTAGTTTGAAGTTGGGGGTACCTGTCCATGGTCTCTTTCTGTTCAGGGTGTGTGTTTCTACTCTCCCCAAAGGCAATGTCTCACTTAGGTTACCAGTGCAGTAGGAAATATTGAGTCCTTTTCACCACCAAAGGTTATAAGGACAACATCCATACAAACGAGTCACTGGAGTCAGCCAAGCTGGGGGTTTCAGATTTTTCAAAGATAGACTTAAAATTAAACCTCTGTAACACAGAACAAGATAAAGCTATAGGAATGTCTCAATTCCAGACTGTACTTTGAATGTGGGTTTAACCTGATTCAGCGCATATTTTGGCATACCTATTCTACATAAGACACTAGATTAGATACTGTAAGGGATGCAGAAAATTGGTAAGGCACAGTCTATGCCCTCAAGAAGCATATGCTCTAGAAAGGCAAATAAGTACCCAAATAGCTAAAATATAAACCTGAACATGAATGCCCTGAGGTGCCTGATGTGCTTTGTGGGTTAGAGGGAAGAGTTCACTTCCAGGGACGACGGGGTAAGGGCAGAAGTGGCAGTAGGGTTTAGTGATTTGGAAACCACAGCATATTCTGAAATACGACCATAATGTCCTAATGGAGGTAAGGAAACCATTTTAGAAATTTAAAGCACAATAAAACCTCTACAGAGCTTGATTCAGAAAAAAATAGTAGAATTAAAGGATAAGGAGCTTATTAATACAATTTGAACTGCAGAACCAAATTTATCAGGTGGCAGGTTCTCAGGGTCCATAAAGAGCTCAAGGAGTGATGGCTAGGGAGGAAGATGAAGGCAGAATTAAGGAGGAAAGTTTTATTATCCTCCTAAATTCCAAGGTTTCTCCTCGCCTGAAGCAGAAGAGTCAGCTGGCTCTAGCAGACAGTCACAGGCAGCTGCACTGTGGCATCACCAACTGCATGTTATAAATAACACATCTACCGATTGCTGCACACTGACTACATGCCAGGCACAGTGTCCTCAGGACAATCCTATAGGGTACACACTATTGCTATCTTCATTTTACATTGCAGAAACTAGTGTTGTGTTTTTCTTTTAAAGCTCTGAAGTCTAGCTCTTTACCTACTATTCTAGAGATTCCATTTCAGACTACTAAAAAATCGTTCATACAAAAAAAATTGTTCATACTTATGCAATTTAGTAAATTACTCTTGTTTGTAATTTTAGGGCTAATTTTAGAGGTAGAAGAGGTTCTGCTATACCTTGCAATGGAAGTAGTCCTCTATCTTACGTAGAAGGTCACTGAGCTTGTTCAGACCCTTACAAGGCACCTGGCAGTAGAGTGTCCCATCAGAGCAAATATTAGTTACTTTGACATTTGTGTACATGGCATCAACCTATAACAGACAAAGGATACCTTGTGAATGCTTGAGAGCAGAATGCAGCTCTTACCTACCTAAAGGGTATCTACCTAAACATCCCATAAGTTAGAGTATATGTAAGATGAAATGCAATTTATAGCTTAAATGTACAAAACTAATTTGGATTCTTTTCTTTTTAAAAGAAATGTCTAATATCATTTATGCCAAGCACAAAATAGACATTGTGCATACATTCCCATACTCCATTGTCTGAAAGGCCAAGACTATCTTTAATGTTGGTTTATTTTCTCCCAATTTATTTAGAAAAAGAATTACATAAACCATGTTTTGCAACATTAACAGAAGTGAAAATAAACTCTCACAAAATCAAATCCATCATCAGCCTACTTTCTAACCTGGGTCCAGAGGTCACATGAATTTGAGTAATTTTAAAAAACCATAATCAAAATAAATATTCAATTTTACCCATTTTTAGTCAAACCATAATAAAGACATTCACAGTGGTTCTACTTATTAAAACAGAAGTTTTCCCATTGTTTCTATGAAATCTTTAAAATGACCATTTTTAACATCTCATCCTATTCTCTTGGGTAGATATTCTGTAATTTATTTAAAGGCTTCCTTCTTTTGGGGCATTTATGTTCTTCACATTAAAAAAAGGTTAAAGCTAATAATCAGCATCTTCGTGGACCCAATTTTCCCTTCTTTTGTGTTATTTTTCCTTATTATCTTTACAAAATAATCTCATATAAAATCAATAGATGCTCATTGCAGGAAATGGAAAATAAAAAATCCAGTTCCTAAGAAACAATTACTCTGAACATTTTGGTACTTTTTTCCCTTCTAGCCCCACTCCCTCCTTTTTTCCCCTCAATGTAAATGTAATCTGTCTCTATCAATTGTTAGCCTAAAATGTATAATATTCTGCTGATTTTTCTCTCATACAAAATGTGTAACAAGCAACAACAGTGATCACAGTGGTACCTGCAGGTGAACCTCTAGTGACTTGTCACATATAGCCTTCAAGCAGGTGGCATTGATATTGATATCATCTTCTCCTGAGGTATCGTACAGAACAACAAGTGGAATGTCAGCTTTGTCAAGTATTTCCACTGCAAAGATCTTTCCACAAGTTAAAGATTCAACCACCTTCACTAGATCAGGATCATCGCTTAGGACTTCCAAGCCTGAAAAATATTGAATCTTTTAATTTCTACTTAAATAGAAAAATCATTTCAAGATGAATAGACGGATTGTGTCTGTTTTGACCATTATTAAAATTATAAGCCTACTGCAAAATTATTAAATTTTATATGAAAGCTTTGCTTTATAATCTTTGTCTTACCTCTTAGGTTTTAAAAAAATATAATGTAAATGCCCTTTTGAATGGTACACTAAGGCAGGCAATCTTAAAACAAGCAGAAAAATGGATAATCAATCAGAATTTCTACCTTGGGAGAAACAGTCTTCACTTTATACATGAACACATATTTAAAACCAAAAAACTAACACATATGAGAAGCCATCAATTATGTCTTCCAGTCATATGTTTGTAATGCACTTCCTACATATATACAATTATTTTTCTTATAAAATGAACACACATTTATTGGAAATTGAGACAACCACTATTGTTTCTTTTTTATTGACCCTTAGGATACCAAAGAACCTTCTGATTTATCAAAGACAGATTAAGTAGTGTTTAACATAACACAGGTATTAGATGAATTTTGTTGTAGTCCAACTACTCTTTAAATTCTTAGAAAATTATAGTTCCACATAACATATATGACAATTCTAAGTTAATGTATTAAATGAATTAAAACTAGCTCATATTTCCCCCAATGGTACTATAATGCCTATTTCCATATTTTTCTACTTTAAATCCACAAGCTAAAATTCAGACTCCTCCTGAGTTTTTTCTTCTTGTTCTGTTCTCCAGACATATAACTTTGAACTTTTCTCAAACATTTAATTTCAACACCCTAAATCTTGTCCTATGCTCTTGATACATTCTTTCCAACACCAACTTCTAAAAGTTGTTAACAAGTTTTTAAAATTTCTTCAGGTTAATCTCACAGATAAGAGTCAAATCCAGCTCCTGTGACATAAGAATTCATCCTGCTGGGAAGGAGGCATTTCTTCAGAGTACTAATTTTCATGAAATAATTATGATCATTTTCTGCATTTGGCTCAAGTCCCCCTGGCATGGTGCATATTTCAATGCCTTTCCTTATCACAAACATGACCAATGTGTCATCTGTCCTTTAAGTTTATCCCTACATGGCACTCTCATACAGGTGGATTCCTCTGTTTCCTTTAGGAGGAAGGAAAAGAACAATGATACATCTACTATGCCAGAAACTGCATGTGACCTGTGATCAGACTCATGCTTGGGCGCGTGAGGGTGTGTCAGTCACACCCTCACAGCATCACCACAGTCCATCTCAGTGGGAAAGGGGCTGAGAGTCACCTCACAACATGCTGAACAACATACTGAAACTGATCAAATGTCATGAAACAGGGCCTCTATCAATTGTTACTAGGGCAGTTAGAACAAGAAAAATCCCTTTAAGATGGCTAATTGACATTTTTATAAGAAATTATAATACGTTTTCATATACAACATAAAATATAAAAACATAACATTTTTATAATGGTATCTTATAAAGAACACATTCGACATGAATTTAAACCTTTCAAGAAGTAACACATTATAACACGAGATACTTAGTCCATTTTAGGATTCAATTATCCAAATGTACAGTGGTAATAACCTATTGAAACGGAGAGAGTTTTTACAAAAGTTCCTCTTACCTGCAAGCTTACATTTTGTAGCTTGAAATGAGAGTGAACAAAACTTCGGGTTTAATTTGTATGCTTTGCTTTTTTCAACATTTTCACTAAAACCATAGTCAACATAGCATACCTAATGATTAAAAAAAACAGAATGTTTAGTTCTTTATCCTCTCTTTAAAAAATTCATTTGATACACTTAATTGGCTCAATCTTATTCCATGATCAGCAAGCTGAGTGGCACCACGGCACCTGGAAAAAGCTGGGGACGTGCCCCTGACTTACCACAGAAGAGAAAGGCTGGAGCTGAGACCAAGGAAACCAGGGGTCCTGGTTCCAGGCCCCAGTCTTCTACCTCACCCTACCCCTTCAATGGGAAGAACAAGACTGCTCAGCCCTGCCACCTTGCTGTTGCCAGTCTTTCAGCAGCCTATCTACCTGGTTCTGCCAACTCTGCTCCCCTCCCCTTTGGTACTTTCATTAATATCATAATGCCTATATCAGCTTATTCTTTTTTGAGTTACATATTTCCACCCGTTCCCTGGACAGCAGTATTTGTTTCTATGGCAGGCATCATCCTTGTGGTATTTATCAGATTCTAAATCCCCAAAGCAGGATTCGTGATGGCTATTCTCAGCTACTGTGCTTCCAGGGACCGAGATGCTTCATCAATGACAACAATGGTATCACTGCTGAACAACATGGAATTCTAAACTGAAAAACAGGTGTACCTATTTTTTTCAAGGGTGTGAAGCTGGGTTAGGCCTTCTTTCAGCTCAGCAAGAGGCCCTAAGTCTGCTGAACAGAGGTCTGTGTTTGCAGAAACCTGCACAACTTTTCCTCACCATTAGCACAGATTGTTAAGAGCCTGGATATTATTTTTAAGAATATTTATAGAATCTTCCGTTTAAAAGGATTATATAAACACAAAGCCTTTTTTTGAGAAAAATAAAAATCTAGAAACATTAAGCTATGGTTTAGAATAACTAAGAATCTAAGGGAAAATGTTGAAAACCTAATATGCATCTCTAATTAAAGGAGACGATGGTTATTGAAAGAAACAAAGCAAACAAAACAACAAACACCAGGGCAAAGTCTTGGCCTTAATACCAAGTAACATGAGGTAGGTTCCTTTCACTGCCTCCCTGAAAATAAAGTCCACAGGCCAGCTTCTTAGTACCTAGATTACGGTACTAAACACACGAAACAAAAACCCTCCCCAGCAGAGAATCTAAGGGAAAAAAGCAGAAGACACCACTAACTCCTTTCCTTGGCCATGTGATAAGTGGGCCTGTGGGGCCTGTCTACCTTGTATCAGAAAGATCATCTCTTAGAATCCACATCTGACTCAACACTGACTTAGGCCTAGATCGCTGGTAGGGCTGCATGTCGGGCAGCTGGCCATTTAAGTGCACAAGTCTATTTCTCCAATCCTAAATTAGCACCTGCTTTTGCTTCTCATAGGCCTCAGGAGTCAGGCAGCTCTCATTTCCTTTAATAGCTATCACCACCTACAACTTAGATTCTGTTCTTCCCAGGCCCAAAATGGAGGTAACATGGTCTGACAATAGGACATAGCATGTGAAATCATGACTCCTGGGAAATTCAGAATGTATTCTTAGCACAAGAACAGATTAAAGAATAACTGCTCCAAAGCCTCAAAAGAAAGTGTTTCTGAACTGTTTGTAGCTTCTTTTCTTGTTTTTTATCATACATGTTTGTATGGCAACTGCAGTTTATAAAACACTTGTCCATGCATTGTCCAGTGTGACTCTCACCACACTCTGCTCTGTGTCCTTTGCTCTGTGAGGGCTCAGTAGTCTCTCTCTCTCTAATGTCATGGGATCAGGGCCAGTAGTCACATAATCCTGGCATAAGGCCACAGTCCATTCCTGGTTCTCTGGCACCGTCAAGTGGCCAAAGGTCTCCCAGCACTACCTATCACCCAGCAGACTCCCCTGGGATGTGGGCCTGGGTCAGGCCAAACTGGCACCAGCCTCAGCGGGTGACCGCATCTGCTGTTTCTCCTACTTACCAAGGATCTGACAGGGAAAGCAAGGAAGGAATCAGTACTTACCACCAGACAAAGTTCAATTCAAGCGAAGCAAGACTGGTGCTAAGTAGCTGGGGTTTCTCCAAATAAAGGGAGAAATCGTCTCTGTCAGCTTCAAGGGGATGTGGGGAACAAGTTCAGGCCCGGATTGCTACAATCACCGCTGTCCCAAGAGCTTGCTACTGCACAAGATACCGAGCTACCTTTTTTATTCTTCACATCCAGCCCATAATTCTCAGCAGCAATGACGAGGCTGGTCACTCCCTTCTTCATGAGATGCTTTTCTTTTTCTGGCCTCTGTGACACCACTCTCTTGGTTTTTCTTCTTTGGCCATCTTTACAGGCTTTTCTGCTCCCCTTATGCCTCCATGTAAATACTGAAGGGTTTCAGGACCTGGTCCCAGGCCCCTCCTCCTCTCTACATGTATTCTCTCTCTAGGGGATCTCATCTTGTCCTATGATTTCACATAGCACCTATATGCTGATGCCTCCCAACCTGACACATCTCCAGTCCTAACTGCTCCCTGAGCTCCAAATTCATCCATGTGACATCTGATAGCTATTCTCAAACCTAGCAGGTCCTATGAAATTCTCAATTGTTCTCCACAATGGTTTTTCTCTCTGACTTCCCAATTTCAACAAATGGCACCAATATCTAGTCAATTGCTCAAGCCCCAAACCCAGTAGCTAATATTGAATCTTCTCTTTTGCTTACCATCCACTTCCAACAGGTCAGTGTCCTGTCAGTTCTACCTCCAAATATATCCTGAATCTCTTCCACTACCTCCATCTTCACTAATCCAGGTTACAAGGTAGCTGGCTATTACAACAGCCACCTAACCAGTATTACTTTCCTTCTGTGCCCTACTATAATACAATCCATTCCCCTACAACAGTCCCAGAATGATTTCTGAAGCATCCAAATGAGATCACATCACTCTGCCTATCTCTTGCTTCAGAGTTATTTTCTATCATAGTTATTTCCTTTATTGGTTATTTCCTTCATTGTACTAAAATTGTTTTGTGTGTTTACTGTATGCTTGTCATCTCTCTTTTCTCACTAGAATGTAAGCTTCTTGAGAACAAGGACTTGTATGTTTTGTTCTTGGCTCCAGGAAAAAGTGAAAAAGTGTAACAGGTAGATACAACATGATAAGAGTGTCTGAATTTACAGATAAGCAATCAGGGAAGTTAAATAACTTTCCTAAGGCCACACAGCTAGAAATGGCAGAGCTGAGACTCAGTTCTATCTGACACGAGAGCCTGAATTCCCAAAGTAGAAGGAGGGAGGGAGGAAAGAAAGTGACTGCCCTATAGACTTCAGACTGGGTAATATCCTTGTGGAATATCTGCATTATTTATTGTAAATATTGTTACACTGTTAATGTGTCACTAGGATTTACGTATGATTCTTCTCTTCATAAGGAATCTCTGTGCCTCAAAATAGCTTAGCTTTTGTTGAACTTCCTAAGGGCTGGGGGAGTGAAATGGCCAGGAAATAGAAGTTTATCTAGGAACGTTTAGGGATAGTTATCTCCTATCAACTAGAGACCCAGAGGAATGGAGGGACTTGACCAAAGGCACACACCCAAATACAGGCAGACTCAGGACTAGTGCCCAAGCCCTGTGTTCTCCTTTGGTCCAGTGATCATCGTGGTCCTTAGCTTCTTCCAGGTTTCAAACTTTATCCAAGTATAATTTACACTGAATAAAAGATAACCATTTAAATACAGTTTGATGGGCTTTGATCAATGTATACATCCATATAATCATCACCATAATCAACATATAGACCATTTAAACCACCCCAGAAAGTCTCCTCTTGCCCTTTGCAATTAGCCCCCCTCCACCTCCTGTCCCAGGCAACCACTGATCTGATTTCTATCACTGCAGACGAATTTTACCTGCTCTTAGACATCATTTACATGAAATCATACAACATTACTCTCTTGTGCCTGGCTTCTTTTGCTCAGCACAAAATCTGTGAGGTTTGTCCATGAAACTATTTATATCAGTAGTTAATTCCTTTGTATTGTTAACAGTGTTCCACTACATGAATAAACTATAATTTGTTTTTATGATTCACCTGTTGGTGAACATTTGGGCTGTGTCCAGTTTGGGGCTATTAACAATAATGCTGCAACACACATGTATGTACAAGACACCTTGTGGGCCTTAGGGGTCATATGGTAAGTGTTCATAAGAAACTGGCAAACTATTTTCCAATTTTCAGATTTCTAAAGTCAGTCAAATTACTTAAAATTTGTGCCTCTGTAGATTCAGCTAGGGAATTTCCTAAATGCCTCTGCAAATGGGAAAGGGTGGCTGGGTGGTTGGGTGAGCTTACTTCTGGAGAGGGTCAGGGCCTCTCCTATGGAGCAACCTGCTAAGAAACAGCAGTATCCCTTTCTGACCTCCCAACTCCCACTTGTAGCGGGGGTTCAGTGGCCAGTAACTGATGGACTTAAGCCTGCATTCAGGGACTGGTCATTTGCACTCAATGACACATATAGGATTACTGGCTGGCGGCTGATAGTGGCACATGGAATAAGGTTTTGTATTATGGAACAGAGGCTGCAGAAATAGAAACATATTTCCCTGCTTGCAAAATCTAGAGAAAACCAAAAGATCTTAGATACATTCCCCTCACAGTCCAAGAGCGCTCTGTATAAATACAAGGGACTATAGAAGTGGGGAACTAGGGTCACCCTTCTACACAGTGTCCTTCCCATCATGAAGGACAGAAATGAACCCAAGTCTTAAAGCGCATTTCCCTTTAGGGAAGGCAGACATCTTAACAATCGAGAAAGAAAAGACTTTCTCTCCCTCCAAATTCTCTATCAAGTAGCAGGCCCATTATTCAAAGGATAAATTCCAAATAGACACACAGCTTCCACCAAGATAGAAAGAAGTAACACATTAAAAATACACTAGTACAACTGACCACACAGCACACAGAGCTAATACCTAATTTCTCTGCATGTTATTTGGGTGTTCCAAGGCCCTGAGACACTACCGCTCTCAGGGAAACTGTGCTTCTTGGTCTCTGCATTGACGGTATGAAGAGGCAAAGGGCAGAGGCTGATATCCACGAATGTAGCCAAGCCCAGAAGAGTCTGCTAATGGAAGCGAGTGGCAAACGGGCCCACTGGCCTTTTCAAGAGGCTGGAGAGGGCTACGCTGGGAGCAGCTGTGGAGAAGGACCTGTGTCTTGGCTACAGAAGAGGGAGAAGAAGAATTGTCTCCTTTGGTCTGTATGGCTTCCCTCACTCCGAAGTACTGGCCTTGATAAGAGGCCCACAGAGTTCTGGTCAGTATTCATTATACATCCCCTGGGAATAGGAAGTGTCTTTCCCTGATTGGATAATGTGTTATGAATACTCCCATGGGGAATTTATTTTTTTAACTAAAACTCTGAGATAATAATAACTACCAAGAATTTAAAGGCTGACAGGGATAACCTTTTACGGATATTATCTTTTCAACTTCCATTGAAAACTACATTTAGTTATAGGATACAACATTTAAATTTCAAAAATGTAAAAAATATTTACACTTGGAAAATAATAAGGTGTTTGTATCCATAATGCTATGACAAAGTAAACAGTGCTTGCCTTTATTTTGTTCTCTTCTGTTGAGATGACCTGTGCCCGTAACCAGGCGTCCTCCTCGGCATTTACGGCCAGCAACTGCCCAACATTCACGGCCTGGACTGGTGTGACCTTAGGATTCTTACTGTAATATTCCTTCATCTCATCTTCCATTAATTCCTGAGCAGCAGAATAGTCTTTGCCCACATACCTGAATCAGTTAAAAGAAGACAATGCAAATGAAGTAACCTAGAAGAAGAAAAGCAATAGGAATTCGTTTTTGTCCTTCTTTTTTCTCTGCTGCCATCTTTGGTTCCAGTCTCGGACTTGCTTATATCAACAGGGAGGAGAACATGTATTCAGTGAAATACTTATCTCTTGAAAAAGAAGATAAGGGGGCTAGGCACAGTGGCTCACACCTGTAATCCCAGCACTCTGGGAGGCCGAGGCAGGCGGATCACAAGGTCAGGAGTTTGAGACCAGCCTGGCCAATATGGTGAAATTCCATCTCTACTAAAAATACAAAAATTAGCTGGGTGTGGGGGTGGGCACCTGTAGTCCCAGCTACTTGGGAGGCTGAGGCAGGAGAATCGCTTGAACCCGGGAGGTGGAAGTTGCAGGTTGCAGTGAGCCAAGATCACACCACTGCACTCCAGCCTGGATGACAGAGTGAGACTCCCTCTCAGATAAGGGATAATGGAGATTGCACAAAACACACACCAAACAACACAGCAAACATTTGGTCCAACATATCCCACAACAAAGGAAACGTGGAGCAATCCAGACAACGAGAGGGCATAACAGGAAGCAGCAATAGTGTCCTCAGGAAGGACAAGGCTGAGAAAAGAGTCAGGAAGGGGAGAGAGGAGGAGACGTGGAAAATGGAGACACCAAGGGAGGCCTGGAGGCCAGAGAAGTGAGGGTCGACGCTGGATCTTGACTAAGGCTGCTGGAAATCTTTATAGATTACTAAGAAGAGAATCTAGAACATAGTTTTGCCCTAACTAGGGCTGGGTCAAGCTTTGAAAAGCAATGAAATTATACTAGAGAAAAAACAAAGCTGTAAGTACACTAAACACAACGTGACACCCGCCTCCAAACTTATTAAACAATTTGAACAAATTACAACAAAATGTTGACTTCTGATACCCTTAAAAGAGGTACCATATTCTGGTCAAATGTCTCTAAAACTGTATGCTTGTTGAGAAACTTTTTTTTTTCAGGATTATGTCCTTATTCCTTTCTACACTTTTCTACTGTTGACAACTGTGGTCACCTTGTTCCAGTTCATGTTATCAAAACAGGCTACTGTTTTCTTGCGCTTTAGTCCTCAAGAGATGATTTTGTCCAGGGTCTCCTTCTAGGGTGTAAAACCTGACATATCAAGTTTGGGTCATGTAACAGAAGCTGTCCCAGCCATAGGATCGAGGCCTTTTTAGCTATACTCTAACAGCACCAGCATCACTTGGCCCAGGAGACAGGGGAGATGCCACAAGAACCTTGTTCTTTGTATTGTTCCAGGTTTTACCCAGGCTCCAAGTGGGCCTGTACAGCTCTAAGAAATGGTTCCTTTAGGACTATTTCTATGTATTCTTGGTAATTATCAGCAGGGCAGAAGATGCCATAGTCAAGCTATTCATTACAAGGAGGAAAAAAAAAAAAAACCTCAGAAAGTCCTACACAAAATGGAAACCATGTGCAATGGCTATTTTAAAATGAAATATTATGTGCATATTATTGGCTTCAGAAATAGCTGCAGAAGCTTTGCCATACTCTTATAGTTTAATTTTTTTTTTGAGACAGGGTTTCACTGCTATGTTACCTAGGTTGGACTCCTGGGCTCAAGCAATCCTCCCACTTCAGCCTGCTGAGTAGTTGGGAGGATGTGTATATGTCACTGAGCCAGCTACTATCATTTAAATGTATTGAGCTTTGCAAATACTAAGGCACTGCCTTGAATGCAGCTGCACTCTTGGCTCTGAAGTCCTCCAGAAGGTCTGCAACTGCACCCGAGTGTCCATTTGCTGGGACCTAGAGTCTCATTGGGCCTCCCCCTAGTGCTGCTATGTAGCCCTGGGTGCTCAACTGGCAGAGGCCTGGACTGCAGCCCTAATGTGCTGGTCTGCCAAACACAGGTTCCTGCCAGAAGGGAGGAAGGTAATGAGAAATGGCTTGGAATCTGCAGGCACCTTCTCTTCTCTTAAGCAGCCAGGAGAGGAGGGCTGCACAGATAGGGGGAAGATGGAGGGTGCTGGATGAGGCACGGTGCAGGACTGACATTACAGCTGGTATGACAGTGGGTAATGACGAGAATGAGGTCATATATTATCCTCAAATTACCTGAGCAAGGGGGACAAAGAATGATGGATAGGCCAATTTAGAGATGCCCTAAATACCAAGTTTTACAAAGTTAATTTCTGAGACAAGGGATTCCCATATGTGAGATGAGAGTTCTGCCATAGTACCCTCCAGGCCCTAATGAGCCAGAGATCCAGCTTCCAGTGCCTACTGCCTGCCTGGGTGAAGATGCCGGTACAGAACAGGGTTCAGTCTGGGGGAGGTTTGCAAAGTCTTGTGGGGAGGGCAGAAGCCAATAACCTAAGGTCAGCCTAATGGCAGACATTACCCATCTTGCTTGCTGGTTGCCAGCCACTCTGCTGAACACATAAAATGCTGACTCCAGGATTTAAATTCCTACTGGGATAAGGTATTTAAATAATCTGATGACCCTGGACATAATCATCCTGGAATAGATTAGAACCCTTCTACTGAAGTCCTAGAACTGATCCAGACTCCTGACAAACCTTGGTGTGAACAACATAAACCACGTGATTGGTCCGGCCTAGTGCTTGGTCTCTGACTATGGCACCAACAATTACTGGTTACAGATACCAAAGGATCCTGCCATGGAAGTTTCTTTATAGTATAGTCAAATGGTAAAAGGTGGTAATGTGGCCTTCAATATCTTTCCTTTACTTCAATACAATAGTGAAACATATTGGGACCTCTAGCCTTCAGCAACCTATTTATATCTTCAGGCCACACCACATCTTAGAATAAAAGCTTTATCCTCTCTAACGTTTCTGGAGGTTCTTCTAGTTTGAGCATCTGAAGATACTAGGTTCACTCTATTATCTACTCAGATTTCATTTGTTCAAATGTAAGAGCTTTAAATTTTTGAGCTCTTCTTTCATTGAAGGATTCTAATTATTTTTTGTGGTTCTTCTTTGGGCTTTTCCATCTCAGTTATGGATCTCTGGAGGAGGGACAGCCCAAACCAAAGGACCATTTGGTTGAAGGAGCCCAGATTCTGTTTGCTTCAGCATTTTTCTGATCTGCCCAGCCATGGCCACACCCTGGACTGGTACCTCCAGGGGTTCAGCTACATAGGTTCCCATTCTTTTTCCCAAATGGAGACTGCAAATTATAGTCTTTCTATATTTTCCACGTATTCTTCATTTTCTCCAAAAGTGCAAGACAGGTGCCTGGAGCCGGACTGTTTTTTGTTATTCTAGTTATTGTTAGCTACTTAGGTAATGATGCCTTAGGCAATGACGCCTCCTCTCAGGCAATGACGCTGAAAGACTCAAATAAATAGAGCACCTTTGGGTCCAAGGTCTAATCTGATGTATTATACAAGGAAAGCAGCTCTGAGCTATTTTTGCTTTTAGGAAATACTACATAGTCCCAGATTATAAATAGTATTATGTAGTGTGTGGGGCACTTGCCTTTTCTGCGAACTAGGTATTGCTTTTGACATAATATAGTTACCATCACGCTTCTGACATGAATCTTTTTTTTCAAGTTCATATTATCATTCCAATTTTTAAAGCTATTAGTAATCTTAGGATAGCTGTATATTTTGAACAATCAACAAATATTAATACATTATTAAGCCGCACTATAACTCTATAGAACTAAGAATATGTTATCTTTTTTTTTTTTTTGAGATGGAGACTTGCTCTTTCACCCAGGCTGGAGTGCAATGGCGCAATCTCGGCTCACTGCAAGCTCCACCTCCCAAGTTGACACCATTCTCTTCTCTTGCCTCAGCCTCCTGAGTAGCTGGGACTACAGGCACCCGCCACCACGCCCTGCTAATTTTTTGTATTTTTAGTAGAGACGGGGTTTCACCGTGTTAGCCAGGATGGTCTCGATCTCCTGACCTCGTGATCTGCCCACCTCGGCCTCCCAAAGTGCTGGGATTACAGGCGTGAGCCACCGTGCCCGGCCATATTATTCTTCCTTTAACCCTCAACATCCATGTGAAGAATAGACAAGTGACAACAGTATATCAGAATCCTAAAGAATCAGAAAATGAAACTTGCCTGATAACCACTTCATTTGTGTTGCTCAGTTCAACCACCAATACAGATGGTGATGCTTCAGTTGGAATCATTAAAGGAGGAACTGTTATGTACTCCATAAAGGTATTAGCGCTTTCAGCAATGTTTTCTTCTAACTGCAAATACTCTTGTTCAACCATAGCCTTGATATCATGATCACCATGTGCTTGCTCTGCATCCTTTTGGATTTTGTCAGTGGGCAATGGAAGTTTAGCATAGAGAATGGCCTTCTGGGGATTTCCAGAAATGTAGTCTATGCTGCATACATCAGAAAGTGAGGCAAGATTTTTTAAGGCATCCTCAGGGAATTTCACTTTGTACATTTCCTCAAATGCTTTCGGAAGTGCACTGGCCCAAAGGCCACTTGTGTATTTCACCAGCAGGTCTGCCACTTTTTCTTTAAAGTCTCCTGCCATAACTGTTGGACACCCTTTCAACGGTGGTGTTTGTTTGGGACCAGGTAGTGGGGATAGAGGAACTTTCTCAGTGTCCAGTTCACTTCTCAAAAGCTGCTTTCTCTTAGCTGGATAAAGAAGTAAATCTTGGCCACCACTGCAAGGTTTCTCCACCTGAAATTTTTAAATAAAGCAAATGACGGATATTTCAGTGACTATAAACAACCCACAAACACATTAATACATTCTAAATTTGAGAGTTATGCTGTTTTCAAATTAATCAAGTGTACAATTTACTCTTTTCAATTGCTAGGACTTTAATGCATTATCTTCACCTGCAAATAACACGAGCCACATTTCAGAAATAAACAGGAAAATAAAATAGTATTAAATTCACTTGTGCAGCATTGAGACTCCAGCTGCCCTAGAAAATTACGAGCACTCTGCCCTGTAACGCATACTCTCATTTAATTGTCTCTGCCAAATCCAAAACAATAGCTTACAAAACTGACTAAAAATAAGTTGTGAAAAGGTATTAAAACTGTCAGGAATAAACCACTGGGAAGAAAACTAGAAAATATTTAGACAAAATAGGAGTGCCATCTCTCTTCTTCTTGCAATAGCCTGAGAAAACCCTTGGCTTTCCATTATTTAGAAAAAGATGCTCCAGAGATAAAGTACAGTTTTAAAACAACCACAGCAGAAAGTTTAGCTGCAAGTGTTGTCACTCTAACAAACAAGTATTAAAAATACCTAGCACTTGTATGTCATCCAATCTTGAATTTCATTTGCATGCCATTCCTGAGAGGCACAGCTTGATGACATATTTTTATGTAAGAGAAGAAGGAGAAGAGAAACTGATGTATGGCATCATTTTTCTCCCTGAGTTTTAAGCCTTTCTACTACTAGAGCAGGGGTCAGCTCTACTACTAGAGCATGGCCCAATGCAGTTCATGGCTCATGGGCTAAAGAATGATTTTTATATTTTCAAATGCTAGAAAAAAAATCAAAAGAATTATTTCATAACTTGCAAAAATTATATGAAACTCAATATACATAAAGTTTTATTGGAACACAGTCATGCTCATTTATTTACATATTCTCTCTGGCTGCTTTTGCTCTACAGTGACACAGTTGAATAACTGTGATGGACTGCATCTGTTAGTTGCAGCTCTTGGCCTGCAGAGCCTAAACATTTACCATGGACCTTTACAAAAGCAGTTTCTTGAACCCTGTACGAGACCATTAGACTGAAGTTAAAATTCCCTCCCTTCCAAAATATTTCTATTTTGTCAGATCCTATTTTACCTACTCCTTAGCTGCAATTTAACCCCTTAGGGTAATAATTACAAGTTTACAGGAACCACGGTCCACCCAGAAGAACAGAATTTTAAAGTATGCTGGTTAGGTAGCTTACTAGTAAAGAACACTGACTTTTTACTTCGCTCTCCATACAATGCTTAGGAAGAGTGAACATAAACATTTATGTACAAAGAAAGAAGGTGCTGTCTTGTTATCAGAGAAGAGTTTTGACAAGTCAAAAGACACAGGCAACTTGGTAATAAAATTCCTTTTAGTCTGACTACATATTCTACATCACATAGGAAGTGAACGATATTAATATAAAACATTAGGTTTTCCTCTTCATACTTTTGCCAATGTATGCTTAAGTTTTGAGGACTGAGGAAAACTTCCACACCTGGAAAGCCTAAAGCATCACTGAAAGCAGAGGTCTAATGGCACCTCCTGTAATCTGTCATGGTCTCCTACTGGCACTCTGTGATCCCTCTAAATGGCATGTTATATGATTGGCACAGTTTACGTCCCTTATTATAAGCCATAGGGACACAAATAGTTGGAGCATTCCTCATCCTTCTCTTGATGGTTAGTCTACTTCTCTAGAGACCCATGTTTTAAAATCTGACATCTTAAAATGCCAATCTTCGCTGTGCTTTACGACACTCAATAAGATACAAGAATACAGATTAGGTATCCAGAGGTTTGAAACGCACACTTTCGGAGCCAATGGATAAAGAAAACAGCATTATAAGTGAATGATTAACTTGTCATATAGAATCCCAATTAGTGTAGTCAGTCATGCATCACTTAATGATGGGAATACATTCTCAGAAATGTGTCGTCAGTTTGTTGTGCAAACATCATAGCGTGTACTTATACAAACCTAGATGGTATAGCCTACTCCATTATATAGGTTCATTATAATCTTTTCTTCTTCTAAAAAAAATGGGATACGTGTGCAGAATGTGCAGGTTTGTTACATAGGTATACATGTGCCATAGTGGTTTGCTACACCTATCCACCTGCCCTCTAAGTTCCCTCCCCTCAACCACCACCCCCTAATAGGCCCTGGTAAGTGTCGTTCCCCTCTCTGTATCCATGTGTTCTCAACGTTCAACTCCCACTTAGGAGTGATAACATGTGGCATTTGGTTTTCCGTTCCTGTGTTAGTTTGCTGAGGATGATGGCTTCCAGTTTCATCCATGTCCCCGCGAGGACATGATCTCATTCCTTTCTATGGCTGCGTAGTATTCCATAGTGTGTACGCACCACATTTTCTTTATCTAGTCTATCACTGATGGGCATTTTGGTTGGTTCTATGTCTTTGCTATTGTAAATAGCACTGCAATAAACATACGTGTGTGGCCGGGTACAGTGGCTCACACCTGTAATCCCAGCACTTTGGGAGGCCAAGGCGGGCAGATCATGAGGTCAGGAGTTCGAGACTAGCCTGGCCAACACAGTGAAACCCTGTCTCTACTAAAAATGCAAAATATTAGCTGGGTGTGGTGGCAGGTGCCTGTAATCCCAACTACTTGGGAGGCTGATGCAAGAGAATCACTTGAACCCGGGAGGTGGAGGTTGCAGTGAGCCAAGATCATGCCATTGCATGCCAGCCCAGGTGACAGTTTGAGACTCTGTCTCAAAAAAATATGTATATATGTGTGTGTGTGTGTGTGTGTGTGTGTATGTGTGTGTGTGTCTTTATAGTAGAATGATTTATATTCCTTTGGGTACATACCCAGTAATGGAATTGCTGCGTCAAATGTATTTCTGATTCTAGATCCTTGAGGAATCGCCGCCATACTGTCTTCCACAATAGTTGAACTAATTTACATTCCCACCAACAGTGTAAGAGTGTTCCTATTTATCCACAGCCTCACCAACATTGTTTCCTCACTTTTTAATAATTGCCATTCTGCCTGGCATGAGATGGTATCTCATTGTGGTTGGTTTTGATTAGCATTTCTCTGATGATCAGTGATGTTGAGCTTTTTTTCATGTTTGTTGGCTGTGTAAATGTCTTCTTTTGAGAAGTGTCTGTTCATACCCTTTGCCCACTTTTTGATGGCGTTGTTTTTTTCTTGTACATATGTTTAAGTTCCTTGTAAATTTTAGATAATTATTAGACCTTTGTCAGATGGGTAGTTTGCAAAAATTTTCTCCCATTCTGTAGGTTGCCTGTTCACTCTGATGATAGCTTCTTTTGCTGTGCAGAAGCTCTTTAGTTTAATACCATTTGTGAATTTTGGCTTTTGTTGCAATTGCTTTTGGTGTTTTTGTCATGAAGTTTTTGCCCAGGCCTATGCCCTGAATGGTGTTGCGTGGGTTTTCTTCTAGGGTTTTTATGGTTTGGGGTTTTACATTTAAGACTTTAATTCATCCTGAGTTATTTTTTGTATAAGGTGTAAGGAAGGGGTCCAGTTTCAGTTTTCTGAATATGGCCAGCCAGTTTCCCCAGCATCATTTACTAAATAGGAGATCCTTTCCCCATTGCTTTTGTCAGGTTTGTTGAAGATCAGATGGTTGTAGATGTGTGGTATTATTTCTGAGGTCTCCGTTCTGCTCCATTGGTCTATATGTCTGTTTTGGTACCAGTACCAAGTTGTTTTGGTTTCTGTAGCCTTGTAGTATAGTCTGAAGTCAGATAGTGTGATGCCTCCAGCTTTGCTCTTTTTGCTTAGGCTTGTCTTGGCTATATGGGGTCGTCTTTGATTCCATATGAAATTTAAAATAGTTTTTCTAATTATTGAAGAATGTCAATGGTAGTTTGATGAGAATAGCATTGAATCTATAAATCACTTTGGGCAGTATGGCCATTTTCATGATATTGATTCTTCCTATCCATGAGGATGGAATGTTTTTCCATTTGTTTGTGTCCTCTCTTATTTCCTTGAGCAGTGGTTTGTAGTTGTCTTTGAAGAGGTCCTTCATGTCCTTTGTTAGCTGTATTCCTAGGTATTTTATTCTCTTTGTAGCGATTGCGAATGGGAGTTCATTCATGATTTGGCTCTCTGCTTGCCTATTGTTGGTGTAAAGAAATGCTTGTGATTTTTGCATGTTGATTTTGTATCCTAAGACTTTGCTGAAGTTACTTATCAGTTCAAGAAGTTTTTGGGCTGAGATAATGGAGTTTTCTAAATATAAAATCATGTCATCTGCAAACAGAGACAACTTGGCTCCCTCTCTTCCTATTTGAATACCCTTTATTTCTTTCTTTTGCCTGATTGCCCTGGCCAGAACTTCCAATACTATGTTGAATAGGAGTGGTGAGAGGGCATCCTCATCTTGTACCAGTTTTCAAAGGGAATGCTTCCAGCTTTTGCACATTCAATATGATATTGGCTGTGATTTGTCATGAATAGCTCTTCTTATTTTGAGATATGTTCCATCAATACGTAGTTTATTCAGAGTTTTTAACATGGAGGGATACTGAATTTTATCAAAGGCCTTTTCTGCATCTATTGAGATAATCATGTGGTTTTTGTCTTTGGTTCTGTTTATGTGATGGATTACATTTACTGATTTACATATGTTGAACCAGGCTTGCATCCCAGGGATGAAGCTGACTTGATCATGGTGGATAAGTTTTTGATGTGTTGCTGGATTCAGTTTGCCAGTATTTGCTTGAGGATTTTCACACTGATGTTCATCAGGGATATTGGCCTGAAGTTTTTTTGTTGTTGTTGCATCTCTTCTCAGTTTTGGTATCAGGATGATGCTGGCTTCATAAAATGAGTTAGGACAAAGTCCCTCCTTTTCAATTGTTTGGAATAGTTTCAGAAGGAAGGGCACCAGTTACTCTTGTATTTCTGGTAGAATTCAGCTGTGAATCCATCTGGACCTGGGCTTTTTTTGGTTGGTAGCCTATTAATTACTACCTCAATTTCAGAGCTTGTTATTGGTCTATTCAGGGATTCGACTTCTTCCTGGTTTAGTCTTGGTAGGGTGTATGCATCCAGGAATTTATTCATTTCTTCTAGATTTTCTAGTTTATTTGTGTAGAGGTGTTTATACTATTCTCTGATGGTAGTCTGTATTTCTGTGGGGCCAGTGGTGATATCCCCTTTATCGTTTTTTATTGTGTCTACCTGATTCTTCTCTCTCATTAGTCTAGCTAGAGGTCTATTTTGTTAATCTTTAAAAAAAAAACTGCTCTTGGATTCGTTGATTTTTTGGAAGGTTTTTCGTGTCTCCACCTCCTTCAATTCTTCTCTGATCTTAGTTATTTCTTGTCTTCTGCTAGCTTTTGAATTAGTTTTCTCTTGCTTCTCTAGCTCTTTTGTGATGTTAGGGTGTCGATTTGAGATCTTTCTAGCTTTCTGATGTGGGCATTTAGACTATACATTTCCCTCTTAACACTGCATTAGCTGTGTCTCAGAGATTCTGGTACATTGTCTCTTTGTTCTCATTGGTTTCAAAGAACTTCTTGATTTCTGTCTTAATTTCATTATTTACCCAGGAGTCATTCAGGAGCAGGTTGTTCAATTTCCATGAAATTGTGTGGTTTTGAGTGAGTTTCTTAATCCTGAGTTCTAATCTAATTGCACTGTGGTGTCTCTTTTATTGTGATGGAGTCTCGCTCTGTCCCCCAGGCTGGAGTGCAGTGGCATGATCTTGGCTCACTGCAAGCTCTGCCTCCCTGGTGCACGCCATTTTTCCTGCCTCAGCCTCCTGAGTAGCTGGGACTACAGGTGCCTGCTACCACACCCGGCTAATTTTTTGTATTTTTAGTAGAAATGGGGTTTCACCGTGTTAGTCAGGATGGTCTCAATCTCCTGACCTCGTGATCCACCCACCTCAGCCTCCCAAAGTGCTGGGATTACAGGCGTGAGCCATCACACCCAGCCGAGACTGTTTTTTATAATTTCAGTTCTTTTGAATTTGCTGAGGAGCATTTTACTTCCAAATATGTGGTCAATTTCAGAATAAGTGCCATGTGGTGCTGCGAAGAATGTATATTCCGTTGATTTGGGATAGAGAGTTCTGTGAATGTCTATTAGGTCTACCTGATCCAGAGCTGAGTTCAAGTCCTGAATATCATTGTTAATTTTCTGTCTTGTTGGTCTAATATTGACAGCGGGGTGTTAAAGTCTCCCACTATTATTCTGTGGGAGTCTAAGTCTCTTTGTAGGTCTCTAAGAACTTGTTTCATGAATCTGCGGGCTCTTGTATTGGGTGCATATATATTTAGAATAGTCAGCTCTTCTTGTTGAATTGTTCCCTTTATTATTATGTAATGCCCTTCTTTGTCTTTTTTTTTTTTAATCTTTTTTGGTTTAAAGTCTGTTTTGCTAGAGACTAGGATTGCAACCCCTGCTTTTTAATTTTTTTGCTTTCCATTTGCTTGGTAAATTTTCCTCCATCCCTTTATTTTGAGCCTGTGTGTGTCTCCGCATGTAAGATGGGTCTCCTGAATATAGTACACTGGTGGGTTGCTCACTCACTGCCTCCCTTGGCTGGGGGGAAAGGGTTCCCCTTCCCCATGTGGCTCTCAGGTGGGCCGCCATACCATACTGCTCTTCCTTCTCTCTGTGAGTCATGCCAGCCTTCTAGTCTACTTTGGTGAGAGACCCTGGATACCATGGGTTGCCAATGAAGGATTCACACACTTATTATGGTTTTTTTTCAATGGGAGCCTCCAAAAGCTGCTGCTTGTAGTCAGCTATCTTGCCCCCCACCCCCAGCTCCATTATAATCTTATGGGACCACCATTGTGTATACATACAGTCCATCATTGACCAAAATGTTGTTATGCAGCACTTGACTAATTTTAGATTTAGATGTGGTGGTTCTCTGCAGCCAAACCCAGATGAGCCTGTAGAGCCCACCTTAAAACTTTTCTTCAGTTTTCACACACCAATCTCAATACTTTCTCTGAAGTGGGTGGTAGAAACTACTTTCAGTGGACGATAACCCATCTTATCTAAAATAACTTCCTAAGCCCCATCCCCCCCACTGTCCACATAGCTTCTTCTAACCCAAAAGAAGGTAAGAGGGTTCTTTGGCTTTATTATCTTTTTCTTTCCAAGGAGTGTACTGAGAATCTGGGATGCTTCAATGCTTAGTCTCCCCTCTCCCAGTCCCCAAATTGCCATTCCATCTGTGCCTTAGATGTGATTAGTGCCAATTACCTAATAACATACCTATCAAACCTCTAACAATGACCTCTGACATGACCAGCACAAGTTCTTCCAAATAGGAACTGCTGTCTTAACTGAAGTTAGGGACATTATGTCCACTTGAGTTGGTCCAGGGCAAGAGCAGAATTCCCATTTTTTTCTGGCTTTTATTCCAGAATAATACTTAAAGATCATCTGGAGGTACTAAGCTTCCAGGGCTGTGTCTGCAGCATTTAAGTCAAACTTTGCCAGTCAGCCTATAAAGTGAATTTTTGACCAATAAGCCTGAATTTACCCAAAGTACAAACCATAGCCAAATAGTCATCTGAATTAGAAGACAGATTTTTCTCCCTCAGCAGTTTTATATTATCTTTACTGTTTAAAGCAGATAACCATATCCCACCCTAATGACTAGTTCCTTGAATTGTAAGCACTTTCCAGTCTTTAATGGCTTATTCTTTTATCTCAAAACAGTTAGTTATGT
This sequence comes from Pongo pygmaeus, assembly GCF_028885625.2. Classification (NCBI taxonomy): domain Eukaryota; kingdom Metazoa; phylum Chordata; class Mammalia; order Primates; family Hominidae; genus Pongo; species Pongo pygmaeus. Next base: position 87,806,087 of record NC_072386.2, on the reverse strand, counting down.
GCCTACATTTCACTTGTTCTCCAATGATTTGGCTTCTATACATTCAAATAAGCATTTACTAAGATTAAACATAGGCCTAACAGGGCACCGAACCTGACTCTACCTGGAGTTGATTCAGATATCCTTCAACACTTTAGGCAAATATTCACAGATAAATTTAGTGATATGGAAAAAATACCTGGTCCACATACTTCATTCCAATCTTTGGGGTTTCTTTTCTTTTTTTCTCTCTCTTTTTGTTAAGGCTGGGACTTGTTCTGTTGCCCAGGCTAGAGTGCAGTGGCGCAATCTCGACTCATTGCAACCTCCACCTCCTGGGCTCCAGCAATCCTCCTGCCTCAGCCTTCTAAGTAGTTGGGATTACAAGCATGAGCCACCATGCCAGGCCAGCTGAGGGGTTTCTCAATTCAAAGGCAACAATTCATGAAACTCCTTTTAAAGTTAAAAAAATATAATTTAAAGCAAATATAATTCTTTTTCAGTTATGAGTATGGAAAACACAAACAAGTTTTTCCTATTTCCTCATTCAACAACAATCATCAACACAGAAGACTTGTGTGACCAAATGAGTGGGGGGTCTCCCCACTCCAATCAATCAATTAATTCTGCACCGGATGTCAGCTGAATTCCACGAATTCAATTCTGACACTATCTACCTGGAGACAGCATCAGATCCCACAGGTTGAGGGCTCAGTCCCACAAGACTGTCTCCTCTTCAGACACCAGTTACAAGCCTGTGGCTCTGGAACTTCTGACCAACTGGATCAAGCTGGGGTTCCCAAGACCCTCTCTTTAGTTTTAATTTGCTACAGTGGCTCACAGAAATCAGGGAAACATGTTTACTGGTTTACTATGAAGGATATGGCTGGGTGCAGCAGCTCACGCCTATAATCTCAGCACTTTGGGAGCCTGAGGCAGGAGGATCACTCACTTCAGACTAATAGTTGAAGACCAGCCAGGGCAACATAGTGAGAATCTCAACAAAAAAATTTTAAAAATTAGCTGGATGTGATAGTGTGCATCTATAATCCCAGCACTTTGGAAGGCTGGGGTGGGAGGACTGCTTGAGCCCAGGATGTCCAGGCTGCAGTGAGTTATGATGGTGGCACTGCACTCCAGCCTAAGGGATAGAGCAAAACCTGTCTCTAAAAAAATACACGTGTGTATGTGTGTGTGTGGCAGATATATGTATAAATTAAAGGATATTACAAAAAAAAACCAATGAAGAGATGCTTAGTGTGAGGTATGCCGGAAGGAGTGTGGAGCTTCCATGCCCTCTCTGCTACCCTACAGGAAGCTCCATATGTTCGGCTATCTGGAAGCTTTCTTCCTGCTTTGGGTTTTTATGGAGGCATCATTCCACAGGCATGATTGGTTAAGTCATTGGCCACTGGTGATCAACCTAATCTTTAGGCCCTCTACTTTCCCCAGAGGTTGGTTGGGGCTGAAAGTCCCAACCTTCTAATCATGTGTTGGTCTTTCTGGTGACCAGCCCCATCCTAAAGCTACTAGGGGTTGCCAGTCATCACTCATTAGTTTAAAAAAGAAAAAAAAAAAAAAGACATAACTTTGGAGAGTCACTCTGGATTTTAGGAATTGTATGCCAGAGAATGGAGAAGGCCAAATATATATTTTACAATATCACCCAGCTCAAACTCTCTAAATTTTCATATGAATAGAAATTTGCTTTTCCTGGGCATTCTACTGTGATCACCATCTGTCATCTACAAAAAGTGCCACCTCTTTTTAATTTTCGGCAAATGGGTTTAGGAAAGAGACCTACTACTATAGGTATCCCACAAGAACCTTACTAAAGATAAAGAATTGCTATAATGTGAGTTACAGTGTGGTGTCCATTCTTTACTGGGCTCTGGTGCATCTGACAAGACTTACATGTTCATCTCCTGCCTCATTTCCCAAGACAGAACAGCCATCTTATGGTCTTCACAAATGACCAAGGCAAGCCAACATCTACTTGAAACATGGCTTTTATTATTTCCTTAGTGTGATAATCAACTGCTAACCACTTCAGGTAGATCTACACTTCAGGTAGACCTCTCAAAAGGGAACTTTTACGGCATCTAGTTCCTTTAGCCCACTTGATTCAGGCATATATCTGAGGAGGGTCAGAAGGCCTCCTCTACTGTGGGAGAAGACTCAGGACAATACTCCTATCCTTGTCCTTCATGTTTTCTTTGTTTCGTGGCTCTGTAATTTTTTCTTTGGTTCTGAATGTCCACCCAAAAAATCCATCAGTCCAACGACTGGGAACTAGCATGACTTGTGACTTCATGTGTACACTCCCACCCCCACCTCCAAAAGGAGAGACAGGTAACATAAAAGATGAACTCCCTACACCATGGAGTCAAGCCCCTTCCTTTGCTGATCATCAGAAGATGCTGTATCGAATATGCCTTAAACTTTCTATTCCCGTAAGTTCATGATAATCAGCTTGATTTCTGCCACAGTTGGAATCACAATTTGAATGAGACACTTCCCTCACACCCCTCTGGGTTTCTGTAAGTTTGGAGCAGAAATACTAGGCTTGGCAGATGTGAGGCTGTGATACCGTGAAATATATATTTGGTCTTCCTTCCCAGTTTCCTAAATACAATTCCTAAAATCCTTGGAATCTCCAAAGAGCTTATCTTTTTGTATGCTAATACTGATTGAGAGCTTCAGGGTAGGGCTGCTGCTTACCAGAAAGTCCAAGGCAGGATTAGAGGGTTGAAACTTTCGGCCCCACCATTCAACTGCCGGGAGGGAAGGGGCACTGAAGGTCAAGCTGATCACCAATGGTCAATGGTTTAATCAACATGCCTGTGTAATGAAGCCTCCATAAAACCCCAAGATGACAGGTTTGGAGGGCTGCCTGGAGGGTGGCAGGCCCAGGAGGGCATAGAGACTCCTTGCTGCTTCCCCCATTTATGCATTTCTTCATCTGTATCCTCTGTAATATCCTTTGTAATAAATCAGTAAACAGAACTGTTTGCCTGAGTTCTGCGAGCCACTCCAGCAAATTAATCAAACCCAAAGAGGAGGTTTTGGGAACCCCAATTTGAAGCTGGTCAGTCAGAAGTTCTGGAGGCCCGGATCTGCGCAACTAGCGTATATGTAGAGGAGCAGCAATTTTGGGGATTGAGACTTCACCCTGTGGGATCTGATGGTATCTCCAGGTAGATAGCGTTGGTATTAAATTAGAGGGCACCCAGCTGGTGTCCGCTGCTTGGTTTCTGGGGAAAACGCCCACATTTGGTCACAGAAGCCTTCTGTGTTGATTGTTGTGGTGTGAGAGCAGAGGAAAAACATAGTTTGAGTATTTTTTCCGAAACAGGCCCAAAAACTTAAAATATGAATTTCTTCAGGAGTCTGTTCAGACAAATAAAAGTCTTCATCCTACATGCCTAGAAACTTGCTTCTCCTTAACTCTAAGGGTTTTTACTTCTTTCTTTCTAGTTTTACCTGTGCTGTAAACTTAAAAGTTCTTGAAGCCAAACTCCTTTGAGTCTATGAAGGCTTACCTGCTAATTCTTTAGCATGGGCCTCTGAGGTAAGCTTACTCTTTCTTCTGAAATTAGAATATTCTTTAGGGTTCTATAACAGAATTGGTATTGTCCAGTTAAATCAAGCTTTCCAAAGCATTTATATGGGCACAGTTCTGTTTCCACAGGGTAGTAGTCATTTTTGTTGAAGCTTTAAATTAAGTTCTAAATTTCGTTTTATATGGTCACCACCCAATACAAACCTGAGACAGTACAGCAAAATCACATTTACCTAGAGACCTGCTTTCTAGCACTGCAAGCATTAATAATGGTTATGAGCTCAAAACAAAACAACAAAGAAAAACAAAGCAAAAAATAATCTCATTTTAAAACTTGACTTCAGTAGTGAATAAAAGATCCCTGAGTGCCTAGCAACAACTAAAAAATCGAAGTCACTGACCAGAAACTTGCACCCTACGATCAGCCAGTTCACAGAAAGGTTGACCAGCTGATGACTTCCTTAAGAGATGGCCTTTTTATGCTAAAGCTGACGAGTGCTGGAAAAGTCAGACAACTGAGAAAGAGATAGGGAAATGGTCCCCAATGGCATCACTGTGTCACAATGCAGATGCACTGATCAGGACAGATATGAAACATGCAAGGGCAGCCAGTGTGGTGTACCCTGTATGCAGGAGCTAAACCCATCCAATCCACTGTTCCATATCACCTACAACCACAACCATCTCTGCCAGAATGTACTGAGGCTAGTGATGATAAGCCCAAGATATTCAGAAATGGTTACAGTTTTTCAGTCAATTCTCTTTGAGAGTTAAGGTTTTGTAGCATATTCCACAGAGACTTAATCAAAGGTAAAAGTAAAAAGATCCTTGTAGAGGGTAACCCTTGACTGTTGACAAACCATCTACTCAGAGAAACTCTTCTCTGCCATCTTAGATGAGTCATTTAATAGACTCTATGTACTTCAAGGTCAACACTTCCGCTTACTGCCACCCCTTTAACTAGGAAAGACCTTTCACCAATGCTGTCTTTAGACACACATTGCAATTATTTATATTAGGATAAACTTCAAGTCATTTTCCTTTAGCATGGCCTGAGGTTAGGCCTCTTGCTCATGTTCCTTCAGGAAGATAATGGAGTCTTCTCCTAGTTGAACATGTGCAGAGCTTTTTGGAATTGCTTTTGGCCAGTGGCTGTGGCTTTCAATGTGCATCGGACACATTCCTTGCTCTCATTATTCCTTGCTCTCATTACCTTTGGCAGGAGTTGGGGCAGGTGCAGGGAGGGTAGGGGGACTGGAATCCATTCATGGATTGTTAAAACGTCAGGAACTCTCTTTGGCTTGGAGTTTATTTTGACTTCATTTCCTCCACTGCTCTTTATTTCTTTTCAAGTTAAAGTTTTGTTTTTCCCTCTTTAGCTTTTCCTCTGTTTGTATTCAGTTTCTTTGTAGAGCTTGCTGGGCATGTCCCTGGTTGAGCAGTGGGTTTTGGCCTGCTTTAGGCTGGGGTGCCTCTCAAAAATTAACAGCAGTTGTCTTTTACTAAACACCTATTATGTTTCTGATACCACATTAATAGCTGCTTTATATATTTTATCTAATTCTCACAACCACCCTAGGACATGGGTAGAATTAGTGACATTTTAGAGCAGATTGTGGCACTGAGAGGATGGTCTGTATGCTGAAAGGTATACAGCTAAGAAATGATAAGGTAAAAATCTACCTCAAAGCCCAAACTCCTTCTAGTGTACTATGGGGCCTTATGGGTAGTTTCTGTTTCAAGTTCCAGAACAGCAACTTCTCATTATTCCTCAACTTCACTATTCTGATTTTACAACAGTGCTATTTTATCTTTTTTCTAATCAGATGTTCACTGAATTTAAATTTAAAAATTGTTCCAATCATGTGTTCATTATATATTTCTTTTCACTGGTGAAAAAATGGCAAATAAGTTAGATTCCATTTAAAAAATATTACGATTATACTTCCAAGTCTTCAGTTTACCTCTTCACTTCTGCTTCTGCTGGCATTGCTATTTAGAATATATTCAATATATAGAGTATATTCAATACCATTAAGCCTGAGGATATCGATTGCTGTTTATGTTCCATTTCCTTAGAAATCCAAGTTGTTTTGTTTTTACCCCAGAAGTTCCAGGCTTTTTAAAAAGGCAATTCATTTTACATGGGCTAAAAGGTGCTTTATTATCTCATACAACTAATTACCATAATTAAAATTAAGTTAGATTCCTGAACATCCCCAAATATAAAAACATCTCTATGTAAGTGAAACTCTTGCCTCCTTTGATATTAGAGAAACTGCTATACTGATGCAACTCAGAATTTTAAGAATTTTTAAGAGTCTGCAGGATTAGATATGAAACAACTTAAAAGCTCAGTGATTTCTAATGAATAGGAAAATGATATATAATAAAACCAGATTAACAGTAAAACATCCTGGTAGAAGCTATGAACAGTTAGTATAATTAGGCAGTTTTTCCTCATTTACAACATTTTATGTTCTATAATTTTGTCATTCACAAAATGTTATCTTTTATAATTAAGGCTTGGTGTGCCTCCAGCCCAACTTAGAATGTTTCCCAGCTACCTGCTGGTTGCCTACCAGTAGGTCTTGGGGCTACTGACAGAAATTCTCCTTAGCTGAGTGCATCTAGTTCTGCCCACCAATGAGCCCCTCAGCTCTCTAACAGCTTCAGGCAAGACATGGTGAGACAGATATTCTGGCTAATCTAAGAATGGAGAGGTTTCTTTATCTGTTTCAGAGAGTAGAAATTTTCAACAAAATCTCTGGTGTTCAGCAGTCATTGTTGCAAGATTTGGAATTTAAGACAGGTCTCATGCTGTCACCCAGGCTGGAGTGCAGTGGTGCCATCATAGCTCTGCAACCTTGAATTTCTGGGATCAAGCAATCCTCCCACCTCAGCCTCCTGAGCAGATGGAACTACAAGCGTGCATCACCATGCCCAGCTAATTTTTTTAAATTTATTTGTTGTGGAGACAGAGCCTTATTATGTTGCCCAGGCTGGTCTCAAATTCCTCACCTCAAGCAATTCTCCTGCCCTGACCTCCTAAAGTGCTGAGATTACAGGCATAAGCCAATGTGCCTGACCAAGATTTGTAATTTTTCTAGAAATCAAAGTCAGTCAGAGGCCATGGATCCTGGGTGACCTCAAGGCTGAGACCTGCTGTGTTTCCACCAAATGATGACTCCTCAATGAAGTGACCTGGCCTCTGCTTGCCTCTTCAGCTTCTTCGTGAGCAACTCTCTTCTTACTGAATTTCTTTCGGCTTCCTGAAAATACTATTCTTTTCTATCTCAGGGCTTTGGCACAATCTGTTTCTTTTGTCTGAGGTGCTTTTCTCCTCCCTCTTTACCTAACTCACACTAACCCATCTGTCAGGTTTTAGTTTAACAGCCACCTCCTCTGGAAGCTTTACTTGATTCATCAGACTATGTAGAGTCTCCTGTTTAGACATTCCCTCAGCATCCTGTACTCCTTCATAACCATTGTAGGCTTATCATTATTTGTTCAATGTTTATTTTCTCCATTGGACAGAAAGTTCCATAAGGGCAAGGACCATGTCTGTCTTGTTTACTGTTTTATCCCTAACACCCAGGTCAGTGGCTAGCACACGGAAGCATTTTATAAATACCAGTCAAATACAACAGTTAAACAAGAGCACTATTAACAAGACTACTGCTCTAGAACAGCCAAGAGGTGTTGCTGTCCTCCTAGGACCCAATGGGAACTCTTAGAGTGCAGTGTCCTTGATCTGCAGGCTGTCTTGGAATCTTTGCCTTTTCAAGACAGTTTCTGCACAATTTCCACTTCCCTCACAAGTTGTCTAGGAATACCTTGGAGCTGGCTCATTGTTGGGAATAACTCTGTGTTCTCCCTAGCTTTGAAAACTCTCAGTACACATTTTGCTACTGGACAGACCCAAAAGGTTAAGGACAACAGATTCAAAGCATCCTTCTGCCTGCATCAAAATGTTTTCCAATATCCATGTGAAGTGGCTTACAGCATACTAATTAGAACCTCCCTGAAGATAAAATTTCAAAGCTGCTATTTGGTCCCTAAAGCTGATGCTGTGCATTCTGATATTCAAATGGAATTCCTGTAAGTAGTAATCTCTGGGTGGTAGAATGATGGGTGATTTTTATTTCTCTTATAACTTTATTTTTCAATCTTTTAATATAGAATATTTTATATGGTTGGAGGAAAAAACTCTTAAAAAAAAGAAATACACTGCACTTAGATTTCTCCTTCAGTTACATGACAAGCCATATAGAGAGACAAGCCATATAGAGAGATACCCATTACCAAGTTCTGTCTTATCCTAAACTTTTTGCACTGCCTTGAGACTATCTAATCTTGCCTGTAGTAACATCTGTCCTAGGCATGGTATCAGTGTTTCTGCTTTGCAGCAAGGTGAAAAGAAGGAGTTATAAGAAGGGGGAAAATAACCATTGTGTAAGTGTTTAAAGCTGTTTAAAAATAACCATGGTTTAACTGTCTAAAACTGTTTAACAACAGTCTGCTAAAAAATATTCAGAGGTTAAACAGTTTTGAAAGGTATCAGTAGACATCAATATGATTGGTGTTTTCTGGCATCCCACTTCACTAAGCAAATTACCATAACCTAATACTTGGTATTGATTACATCTGAACAAAGGTAATAGACACAATATATAGATAGGAAAATTATATTGCGTTTCTGCTTCTGACTCTCATTGCTTGGACGGAATATAATAATGCAATAAAAGATGAATTCAAGCGCTATAAAAAGAAACCAAAAAAACAGTCAGTTGTTTTAGCACCAGAGGTTTAGTAGAAAACTATTCACTTTAGGAAAAGTTTTTAAATCAAAGAGATATATACTCTCTCATCTACAATCCTAGCAAGAGAAATTCTAGAATTGTGAAGGCATGTAGAGTAGCAAAGATTAAAATTTCCCAAAAAGGCCATAATAAAGCTACACAAATATTAGTAATTATCATGGAATATAAAAAAACTAGAAACACATGACATTAAGAACCAGTGAAGTATATTTTTAAAGTTTTTACTCTAAAGACTTCTTTATCAGAGCTTAAAAATGAGTTATATATGTATCCTGACAATTAAAAAAAGGCTCTAAGTTTTACAGAAAACTTTCTACGGTGTGTGCAAATACCCACGTAACAAACCTGCATAGGTATCCCCTATATTTAAAATAAAAGCTGAAATAAAAGAACTCATAAAGTTCTATGAATTTAAACCATAAAGGAGCCATATGCATTTCAAGAAGGGGCCACAGGCCCTGAACCTTCAAACTGAACAGCCTAATGAGACTTCTAAGAGAATGGCTCAATGTCACTAAACCTACATCAAGTGAGGAAAATTCTTCCCAGAATGGAGTACAAATGGAAAAAACTGAACTGAAAAAAACTGGAAAAAACTGAACTGAACTGAAAAAGCAATGCTGGGAATTTCCATTAGAAGAACAAACCCTACATTCCACATAAATCAGAGGTCACATTCTTATGAATATTAAGTGTTCTTGAGTTTATTAGTAGGGAAACAGAGCCATATTTCCAGAGTTTAACATTCCTTCTTATTTTCCCACCTGAGACTGTATATTCTAACATTTGTCACATTGTCCTAATGATTTTTTTCCATATTTCCCTCACTATACTCCAAGTGTCTTCATTGTCTTTGTTCTTAAAACACCTAAGGCAAAAATTAGCACATGCAAGTGCACAGTGAATGGTATATGAGCAAAGGGGATGGATGAATGATTGAATGACACCTGTCTCTAAGAGGCCATGGACTCAAGTGGAGGAAAAAGTAGTTACAAAAACACATGTTTTCGGCCAGGCATGGTGGCTCACGCCTGTAATCCCAGCACTTTGGGAGGCCGAGGTGGGCGGATCACCTGAGGTCAGGAATTTGAGACTCCAGCCTGGCCAACATGGTGAAACCCTGTCTCTACTAAATACACAAAAATTAGCTGGGCGTAGTGGCTCACGCCCATAGTCCCATTTACTCGGAAGGCTGAGGCAGGAGAACCACCTGAACCCTGGAGGCGAAGGTTGCAGTGAGCCAAGATCGTTCCACTGCACTCAGCCTGGGTGACAAGAGTGAAACTGTCTCAAAAAAAGAAAAAAAAAAATACATGCTTTCTTTAGGCCAGGTGCTTATAAAGAGGGAATGCCCTACACTGCCCAACAGGCTTGGGGGCCAAAATATATGTTAAAGAAATAAAAGCCCTCTACCAAAGCATACATAATCCTCATGCATATTTAATTCTACAAGCCTAGAAGCATCGAGTAGCTGTTAATGCGACCATTTAAAACAGTTATATTTTAAATATATTTTATGTAAGCAAAAACATTAAGAAACATCTAAAAGTTAGTTACTTTGGTGTAAGAATCCAGCTGTCTCTATTTCTGGCTGAACTAAGATCTTTAATAAACTATGTTGATCTGTAATCTTATAATCACAGACTCTGAAGTAGGAATAGAAATGGAAATTGATAAATCATTTTTCATTTTTTTTCTAATTTCCAATTTTCTCTCTAAAGATGACTTGTAAAAACTATAATATAAACACTATTATTAATTTCAAAATAAAAATTAAGAACTCTATATAATTAGTCAAAATAACTAAAATTTGCTCAGCTAAAAGTCTTTAAAAATGCTCAAGAGTGAGCAAATAAAATTTGAGACTAATAAAACAATTCTTCCCAATAAGTTCAGATTATTAAAATGGCAAAGCTATCAGTGTTTACTGGTAACAGTTCAATCATTATAAAATGGTCTACATATTATCACATATTAAATGCATTTTAAAAGTGACATAAAACAAAATATATAAAAATAGCAATTACAACACAGGAGAACCTTCAACTTTGACATACTTCTATAAATAAGAACTGACATATGTTAATCTTAAGAGATAAAGATTAATGAGGTAACATATGTAAAGTGCTTTGTCTTCCGGGGATAAAAGGTGATATGACTAATAACTCAAGATCTCAAAGTTGGGCAGGGAGGAGGTATCAGAAGGGAGGAATAAGGAAAAACGTACCGTGCAAATATGAGGCCAGTGTTCAAACTGTTGTAAAATTCCTTGATTAAGGTCTTCTTTATATAACTCTTTGTAAAAATGTGGAAGCTTAGATATCCAAATGCCATTGTTATGCTTGTTTAGTATTTCCTTTATGCGGTTTTGAACCTCATCCATTTTATAAGTGTAAGAGGCAGGAGGCGTGACATTGGGTTTTTCAACAGTCTGATTTAAATTATCTTTAAATTAAAAAAAATAATAGAATTAACCAAAATGCTTAACATTTTAGATTATCCCCATTACCTAATATTTGCATCTTCAGGTTTTGCTATAGTGTGGGCTTGTGGTAGCCAAAGGACTTAGAAGGGAGCAGGATTAGGCAGAGCAGCACCATGACAACCTCATTCTAAGTTTTAACCCTGAAATAAGCAGCAGTGTTTCTTGTGGGTCAAGAAACACCCAAAGAGGGAACCTAGTCCCTTTATTTTGCAAGGATGCTTCATAGTTTAAACATCAAGATGATCTTGCTACGTAAAGAATAATTAAATTATTTAACCAACCGTTTTCTACCTGCTGAGGAAGATTGCATTTTATATATTAGTTTACAGGCAATACTGAATTTAAAGCTATATTCCACAGAACATAGGAATAATTCCTTAACAGATCAAATAACTTTTTGATCTTATACTAGTTTTGTAGAAGATAAAAAATTGCCTGAGTTTGAATATTATGATCAATTTTCACCTTTATTAATGGAAAACAAATAATTTAGCAATACACAAAAGTTAAAAAATTGATCCATCTATAATCATCATCATCCTAGCCTCAGTTTATAAACATAAAAGGTTTGGAACCCACAGATAACTTTTGATTTATTTCCCCAATATCAATCATTTATCTTTCATAAGTGTATATTTATAAAGTTTTGGCTTTATAGCTATTTTACATTTCATTTTTACTTAAAACTTAGAATATGAGAGTTAATATCCCCAGACAATAAAGAAATCTGAGTGTTTACTATAGCTGACAGTCCTGGAATTTTAAGAACTATGAAATTTGTTCCAAATCTCTACGAAATTTCACTGAGATACAGATCTATTAAATATCACCATCTATATGCAAAATATATGCATATTTTAATCAGATAGTATCTCTGCTAGGATTCATTAATTTTTATTTTAATTTTCAGGTAGAGACAGTCTGATTTGGGGATGCTGCCTCTGAGAATGCCAGGAAGCCCAGAGTGAGCTATTCCTTGAGGACACTTGGACGCTGACTCTGCTCTTCCACCAAAGGGCAAGATCTGGCCTTGTTAAGTCTTAGATTGGCACAGAGAAGAGAAGGCTCCAGGATATCCACATATATTTCCTATTAAGGGTATAGCTAATTTATTTAAGTTCTTCCCAAATAATGATATAAAAGGACTGGGAAGGAGGAAAAGATTAAGTTTCTCATAACTGGCCAGACCCTCCTATAATGAGAATGTGTCAGCAGCTGACCCACAGTTGTGTCTGCAAATGCACTTGTTCTGTGGGGCCACTGGGGCCATCTAAGTCCCTGTACCTTTTGTTAAACAAATTAAAGTAGTAATGGAGGTGCCCATCATGTAGGAGAGGTTGTGTACACATGTGTGCATATCAGCTCTGCCAGGTGAACTGCAATCCTCCTGAAATAAGTCCTCTTGTTTCTGTAGAAATAGTTCATACTAATTTAAGCTTCTAAAAGGATATTCAACTTTGTCATGTAGTCATGTTTCAGAAAATGCCTATGTAAAAGTAATTCATGTAAACAAAAATCATATTGTTCAATTAATTTCCATTAAGAAATACTGGAGATGTGTTCTTATTAAAAAAAAAAAGCATTTCAACTAAGTAAGAATCACACTTAAAGCAGCAAATAATGCAAAATCACATTTACATTTCACACACTATAAGCACTGATACGAAAACACTGTCTCCCTGGGTGGATCTATGAGCAGGGGATTTACACATCGGTTGGAGAAGAAAAGATAACGAGTGGTTGCATTTCTAACCTTCAGATTCTTTGACTTATACTATGTCTCCTATTGTTTTCCTAACAGCCCGCTTGGATTCTATAACCCAAAGAATTATTTATATTCATATTTAGACGATTAGTGGTAACTACACACAGTTTAGGGTGCTAGCTTTTAAGTGGTGGAGTATCTGAAACTCTTTTATAAATTTAAGTCCCATATTTATGCACTTTTAATCTACAGCAGATGTTTCCTTTATGTGAGGCCTCAGCCTCTGAAGTCTCAGGGGTGCAGCCCCTAAGAGGTGAGAGAGTAAGGGACACAAGCATCTCTACAGGCCACACATGGACGTGACACAGAGTAGGGCTGGGGTGAGGAAGGCCTCAAGTCAGTGTGATAATGATATCTTTGGGAGGCACCATTTTCTCTTAAGATCACTTTGATTCATGATGTAAAGAAATTAGGAAAAAGGGGAGGAAGGATATATTCCAAACAGGAGAAGGTGAGAGCAAATGTCAAAAGCCACTACCAGATATGTTTCTTGACTCCAGAAGCCAATACGTATCTCAAAAACGTTTAGAAAACATACCACTCATTTCCTTAGTAGAGGTTCTTGAGAGATGCATCTGCAAAGGTGGCTGAAGGGACGCCTTTGGGCTAAACCTAAGATATTAAAAAAAAAAAAAGTAAAATAAATGTAAATAGCAAAGTCTATACCAAGTTTTAAACACTATACTTTTCATTTAAAGTCTCAGTGGCATTTAACAGCAAAACAAGTCATTAAAATAATTTAAAATCAGAAAAAATAAAAATAAAACCTGGCATCATCTTTCATGTTTCATATTCACTCAGAGAAAAGTATGTTAAAAGCTAAATTTAAACTAGGTCTTTGAAAGCCTCTTTCAAAACTTGGATGTCAGAATTCCAATTAATCACTTATAAAAAACTGGTAAAACAGAATAAAGAAGACCATGCAAAAATAAACAGTTGGAAACAAAGAACATTTTGGAATATAACCAAAAAATGAAGGACTTGCATCACCAGATATTGAAATGCATTATGAAGTTACAACACTTAAATGAGTTGTACAGATATGTAAAATGGTAGAGAACTTAGAAACATGCAATTTGCATTATATCTTGGTACATAATGAAAGTGGCATTTCAAAACAGACAGGTGAGGGACTGGCCAAATAACTATTTGAAAAAAAGAAACAGATCCCTACCTCATACCCGCACTAAAAATAAATTTTATATAAATTATAATGGATATATGTAGGAAGATTTTTCCAAATATGAAGACACATAAACCCCACACACATCATTTATATTCATGTCTGTTTCCCACACTAGACTCTAAGTGTCTTAATTGTTTGTGTTCCCAAGTGCCTGGGGCAGAGCTTGATACATGCAAGGCAAATGAATATTGTAAGAATGACTGAATGAATCATGACCGATGAATAAATGACTACAACCTGCCCAGCAGTGGGTACGGGACTATAGTGAGTGATAGTGACACGGTACACATAGCTGCCAGTTTTTGAATACTATGGAACAGTCTAAAAATTAGATCGATTCCTTGAAATGAAGCACATTTTCTTATAAAATTTTAATTCTAAAAGAAATGATTAGATTCTAGGCTACCAATAAAAGCTTATTTGGTATATGCAATTATAAGACCATCCTATTTCTATATTAATATAACTGTGTAATAGCAGAAGATGCCAAAAATATATCCAACTCCTACTTTTGCAGAACTGGTAGGGAGATAGTACTCCTTCCCGCACACCAGCCCAAAACATGTAAACTAGAAGCTTCCCCTGCTTTAAACAAGCATCGAAGCCTCCAGTAGAAGGTAGAGGGATATGAGCAAAGAGTGAGTACACAGAAACTATGGAAGAGACTGTTATCGTTCAGTCATCAAGAGGTCTACTGGAGAGGAAAGAAAAAAGTATATATAGCAAAAGAAAGCTCTTCAAAGAAAACTGCTAGGATGCATGAAAAACAAACATAATAAAATAAGATGACAGAGGTCTAAGCAGTTTTATAAAATATATTTTTTCTTAAAAGACAAAGAGTTAGACTGGTCCAGAAAAAAACCTTCCAAATCTAAACATATGTTGTTTATTAGAGACATATTTATAGCTCATAAATATTTATGACATACTATGTGCCAGACATTGTATCAGACAGTAACTGTCAATGATCAGCAAGATAAACATGCCCTATTCTCTGGGACTACACAGTATAGTTGAGAAATGGACCGTGGTAAGCAGCTGCTGAGACAACCCCAAAGATTCTTCCCTCCAGGTATTCACAGCCTTGTGTAATCCCTTCCCCTTGAGTAACCTGCTTCTAATCAATAGAAGACTTCAAGGCTGAAGGGATCACAAATAACTAGATTACAAAAGATTCTAATTTCAACTTTGCTAGTATAATCTCTCTTTTGTTGCTTTGATGAAGCAAATTGCCATGTTGGGAAGAATCATGTGGCAAGAAACTGAAGATGGCCTTTGGCCAATAGCCACCTAGGGACTAATGAACAACTCAGAAGGAAGTGCATTGTGCCAATAACCATGTGAGTAGGACTGAAAGCAGATTCATCTCTAACTGAGCCTTCAGATAAGACCCCAGCCATGGCTGACACCTTGACAGCAGCCTCATGAGAGACCCTGAAGCAGAGGACACAGCTTGACCGTGTCTTCCTTCCTGACCCACAGAAACTATGAGGTAAGAAAATACGTCTTGTTGTAAGCTAATAACTTTGGGGTAATCTGTTACACACCAATAGATAATTAATGCATTGACAAAATCTAAGAACAAAGTCTACTAAGTGTTATGATAAGGGCAGAAGGTATAATAAAAGCACACAATGGAACTAATAAACCAAATTAGGAGATAGAAGAGGAAGTAGAGAGTAAAGGTTATTAGCACTTATTATGAAGTTATAATAATGTGAATAGCTTGGTACTGCAGAATAGGGAGGTAATCAATTATTCTGAATGGAAAGCCCAGGAACTGAATCATACGTTTATAAGGCTTTAGTACTGGTAAAGACAGAATTACAAACCAGCAGAGAAAGAAAGGATGTGTCATGACTGATAGAGGACATCTGGCTAACAATAGAAAAGGATTCCAACTCTTGCACTATACAATAAAATAAATTCTGGATGAATTAAAACTAAAATGTAAAAAACGAAGCCACAACAATTACAAAAGAAAACAGAAGACATATTACTTAATATTGAGTGGAAATGCTTTTCTAAGCATAATACCTAAAAGCAGAAGTCACATAGTAAAAGATTGATAGCCATAAGCGTGCAACATTTTAAAGTTTTTGTATACAAAAAATACAATAATTAAACTCAGGGAATACTGTCAAGATATTACAAAGGGCCAACTTATTTAATTTATAAACCATTTTTATATGTTAGAAGGAAAAGAGCCAATAGAAAAATTATGCAAAGGACAAAGACATGTAATTCACGTAAGACCTATAATGGGCTAATAAATATATGACAAAAATGTAACTTCCTTAAGAATCAAAATCAAGGAAATAAAAATTAAAACATAAATAGATTTTTTTCACTTTTCAAAGTAGCAAAGCAAAAAACAGATGCCCAATATTGGCAGGCATACAAGAAAATAATCACTCTCATATTCTTCTAGAAGAAAACAAATTATTATAATGTTTAGAGCACAATTTAATAGGAGCCTTAGTATATATACCCTCTTACCCACACATTTTATCTCTACTAATTTATTCTACATGAAACTAGCCATGCCATTTTTCTAGAACTTTTCAATTTGTTAACAGGCAGGCATGAGTTCTTAACCAGAACTCTTGAGAATGAGCTTTGGGGGTTCATGAATCTACTGACTGGCACGAGATTATGTATGCATATGTAAATGTACATGTGTGAATTTTTCTGAGAAGATCATTTACAGCTTTCATCAGCTTTTCAAGAGGTTTGGTGACCTCAAAAAGTTTAAGTGTCCTTCATAACAGGTTTAACTGCTTTTTACTACATTAATATTTCATAAGTAGATATAGATGTTTTTGCTATTGTTCCATTTTGATATTTTGATTTTATAACTAGAAATGTTACCCATAACACCTGCCACTAGGTAGTATTCAGATTTCTCTTAAAAGGAATCTTTCAAATACTATGTGCTTAAAAAAAGACTTGATTAAAATGTTTTACAACATCTCAAGCAGTCTTTAATTAAAATATGTGGCTTTTTTTTTTTTTAAGAGACAGGGTCTTACTCTGTCACCCAGGCTTGAGTGCAGTGGTGTGATTATAACTCACTGTACCCTGGAACTCTCAGGCTCAAGTGATCTTCCCACCTCAATCTCTCAAGCAGCTGAGACTACAGGTGCACACCACTATGTCCAGGTAATTTTTTTTTTTTGGTAGAGATGAGATCTCACCATGTTGCCCAGGCTGTTCTTGTACTCCTGGTCTCAAGAGAACCTCCTGTGTCAGCCTCCTAAAGTGTTGGAATTACAGGCATGAGCCATGGTACCTGGCCTGCTGTCAATTTGAAAACTTTTTATTCTGAAATACCTATAAATTCATGGGAAATTTCAAAAAGTGTACTTAGAGGTCCCATGTATCCTTCACTGTTTCCTGATAGTAAAATCTTGCATAGTATATATCAAAACCAGAATATTGGCAATAGTACAATTCAGAGCTTATTCAGATTTCCAGTTGCATATGGATGTGTGTGTGTAGTTCTGTGCAATTTACCACACGTACAGATTCACGTGCCCACCAGTACAATCAACATACAGAACTGTCCCATGGCTACGGGGGTTCCTCTTGCTCTCTCTATTTATAGCCATACCCATCCCTCAAATCACCCAAATCCTTAACCTCTGGCAACCACTAATCTGTTATCTATCATTATAAAATTTCAACAATGTTATATAAATAAAATCACGTAGTATGTCGCTTTTTGAGATTGCCTTCTTTCACTCATCATGATTCCCTTGAGATCCATCAGAGTTGCTGTGTGTATCAATAGTTAATTACTCCTTTTTACTGTGGAGACATATTCTGTGATAATGCATGTACTATAGTTTGTTGAACCATTCACTTACCAAAGGATGTCTGGGTTGTTTCTATTTTTTGGCTAATATAAATAAAGTTACAGCGAACATTTGCGGACAGGTTTTTGTGTAAACATAAGTTTTCATTTCTCTGAGATAAATGTCCAGGAGCGCAACTTCTGGGCCATATTATAGTTGCACGCTTTTAGTTGACAAGTAAAAATTGTATATATTTATGGTATGCAATATGATGTGATATTTTGATATGTGTACACTGTGGAATGGCTAAATCAAGCTGCTTAACAAACATGCATTACTTCACATGCTTATTTTTTGTGGTAAGAACACTTAAAATCTACTCTTAGCAATTTGCAAGTACACAATATATCATTAACTATAGTCACCATGAAATACAACAGATGTATTGAACCTATTTCTCCTAACTGAAATTGTGTACGTCCACAACCCCCATCCTAACCCCACTTCCCTGCCTTTGGTAACTGCCATTTTACTGTTTCTATGAGTTTGACTTTTTTAGATTCCACATATAAGATCATGTGATTTTTCTTTCTGTGCCCAGCTTATTTCACTTAACATAATGTCTCCCAGGTTCATCCATGTTGTTGCAAATGACAGGATTTTCTCCTTTATAAAGGCTGAAGATTAAGTATTCCATTCAGTAGATACAACGCATATTCTTTATCCATTCATTCATTAATGGACACTTCAGTTGATTCCCTGCCTTGGCTATTGTGAATGCTGCTGCAATGAACATGGGCGTGCAGATATCTCTTCAACTGATATACTGATTTCATAGCCTTTGAATATATACCTAGTAGTGGGATTGCTGACAGTTCAAGTTTTTGAGAAATCTCCATACCGTTTTCCATAATAGCTGTACTAACCTACATTTCCCCCAGCAGTGTATTGAGGTTCCCCTTTTCTCCACATCCTTACCAGCACTTGTTATTTTCTGTGTTTTGATAGTAGCCATACTACATACTATTGGGTGTGAGGTGGTATCTCATTGTGGTTTTAATTTGCATTTCCCTAATGATTCGTGATGTTGAGCATTTTTCCATATTTTTGTTGATCATTTGTATGTCTTCTATTGAGAAATGTCTGTTCAGGTCCTTTGCTCGTTTTTAAAATTAGGTTGTTTTCTTGCTATTGAGTTGAATTCTCTATATTTTGAATATTAAGCCCTTATCAGGTATATGGTTTGCAATATTTTCTCCCATTCCACAGCTTGTCTTTTCACTCTGTTGACTGTTTCCTTGGTGGTGCAGAAGCTTTTTACTTTGATGTAATCCCACTTGTCTATTTTTGCTTTTGCTGCCCGTCCTTTTAGGGTCACATCCAAAAAAATCATTCAAAATGTATTGCTGAAATGTAGGCACACAACCAGAGAATACCTCTGTCACATACTGGATTCAACTAGTGCTTTGGGTCAAGATCTGTGTTTTAACTATGTACTTTCTAGACCTTATCAAAATTATAATAATTATAAATAATATTAAATGTATACCATTATAAAAATATTTAGGGTTACTTTATTAAAAATTCTGTAATATAAAAAATTAGTACCAGTTCTATCTAACTTTTTAAAAAAATTAATTCTTCATAAATATTCTAGTATCTGGGGGAAAGTTCCTGGGGGAAAATTATCTTTCACAAAACAGAATTTTTGAACACTGATTTAAAGGAATATAATACAACAAAATTTGTTTTGAAAAGGCACAAGTAGGATAGAAGAATGTGATCTTGATGCATCTACATCAGGGGTCAGCAACCTTTTCCTGTAAAGGGTCCACCAGTGGATTTTTGGCTTTGTAGGCCATCTAGTCTCTGTACAACTACTCACTTCTGCCACTATTTTGCAAAAGCACCCAGAGGCATATGCAAACAAAGCAAAATGGCCATGTTCTAATAAAACTTAATTTACCAAAACAGGCAGTGGGCCTGATGTGGCCCATGGATTGTAGTTTGCCACCCTCTGAGCTACCTTATAAAACCATAGTTTTGAACCAGAAAGGAACTTTGAGATCATCTCGTTTAACGTTTTCTTTGGACAAATGAACAAACCACAGACTCAAAAGATGAAACAACTTCATTTACCTGACTAGTGAATGGCAGCACCCAAACAAAGACTTATAGGTTGTATTATTATTGCCAGTCTGGTATTCTGATGCATGGATGTCTGATTCTACTACATAATTATGGGCATGATATTTGCAGCACAGTGGAGTGTCTGAAACTCCATCAGATTTTACTTAAACCCACAAAATTGTTAAAAAAATGGTTTTCTGAAAAAGTTATAAGTTATACTGAAATAGTATCTCAAAACAATTTGTGAGAGCTTTTAAACGAACTTTACAAGGAGAGATTGACAACAATGCAGAGAAAATATAGCATAGAGATGCATTTAGAGAATGATGTTCAGGCAGCTAGGAGAAGTGAACTTAACTGGTAATGATGCATGTCTCTACTATATGTGAACTTATATTAGATAAAATAGAAAGTGTTTCTTTCTTAACCTGAACATACATTTGTAACACTTTTTACCCTAGATTCACCAAACTTCTGTGAGTCAAAGGCCAAATACCTGTTGTTGGTGGACATGGTCACATGCCTTTGCACTGGAATGTCTTTGAATGCTTCATTTCCAAGAGTTGTGTGTAGCATACAAGGAGATATTTCAGCATCAGGCTTAACTACAGCAGAGTTTCCTTTGTCTCTTAACGGTGCTAGATTAGGTTTCTTGCCAACAGAAAAATTTGAAGCAAATCCTGGTTGTCTGAGGGTTGCTTTTGGTTTTCCTATGAAGTTAAGCATACATAATTAAATCAATTAGCATCCCCAAACCCCACTTTCATTATGACACTCCCCTGACCAGATGTTTTCTGTGGGTGTCTATTCTCAGAACAGTTTTAAGAACACGAGGAGGTTGCCACTGGAGGGCTGGTCAACAGGAAAAGAATAGATTGGTGAGTATTTGGCAGATAAGGTTCTTCATCCATCAGACTGGCCGGTAAGTCCTGCTTCTCACCAACTGAACACTTCAGTGGCAGCCACCTCATGTTCTTGCAAATACAGCACACTCAGCTATATCTTGGTCCTCCCGTCTCTTCCCCATAAATCCAAATTCTACCCATTGTTTGCGGTCTGGGCTCAAGTCTCCCCTTTGCCTTTTTCATTCAAAATGATTGCTCCCTTGTCCTAAATGCTCTTTGTGGCATTTAGTCATCTACTGCTTTGTATTATCATTGAACCACTTCATTGGAATTTAGTTTTAGAACTGATTGTAAGCTCCTTGAGATAAGTGTTTGGTAAACAAAGGCTGAGTTGTCTATAACATTTTTGTGTACTACATAATTCATATATTTCTGAAACTAGAGATTTTCTACCAGAAGACATAATTTGTCAAATAAGACATAAAATCATAGGTTCTTGGTGCATCCAACATTCTGGACAAGACATTCCCTGAAATGAGCTTAAAAAAATAAAACTACATATTACCATAACAAGCTCAATTAAAATCTGTTCTATTTCCCACTGTGTAATTACTTCACTTAGTAAGTCATGCTCATCACGTTCACTTAAGAATTTCAAATGGAAATGCTAGCTTCAGGATTTTTCTCCTGACATATGTATGTTAATAGATGCAAGTATTTATCATAATACAAACAATATTTCCATAATTCCCTATGACAATATATTCGTAGACAGCCCTAAAAATTTTAGCATGTAAAAAGCTCCTACCTTCTAGAAAAAATGGCATGGTTTTCTTCACTCTCATCTGACAATTAACTTGACGCCCGGTTTTCCTTTTAGAACTCCTTTGACGAGCCACAAGCTGAGCAATTCTTGCAGTTTCTGTGCAGGCCATGGCATAGCAGGTAATCTATTCATTAGAGGCAGGGTAAGAGGAGAAACATTTCTCAGATTCCATGTTGCCTAGAGGCCAGTTCTTAAAAGTGGATCTTAGTGAGCCTACATATCCCAAGTCAAGTGGTATGCAAATATTCATGTGTCTCGCTCCTTGATAATGCTAGAAGAAAATTATATTTTCTGCAAGAGGGATCAGGCATAGTCTTGTACACTGAATTATCTTTCCCAAACTGAAAATTCCATTTATTTTTAAATAGGTATTAAGCATCTACAGTGTACTAGATACTATGAGATTACCAAATGAACAAAAAGCAACCTATGATCTGATATATAATATCATATAATCTGTGAGGTACATTTCATTCACACTTTACACATGGGAATGCAGAGGCTCAGGTAAGTTAAGCAACCTTCCAAGTCACATAGCGAGGCTCTTTGAGTCCAAAGTATGTACCCATAACTACTATGTTGAATACAAGACTACCAAATCCTTCTCTTGCCTCTGTGATGGATCTGCTGGGTGACTCTGGGCAAATCTAAGTATTCTCAGCTGTAAAACAGGGGTGGTTTAGACCTGGTGTTTTCAAACTGTGTTCATGGGAGCCATAGAGTTCCATGGAGAGGCCTCAAGGGGCTGCCACTGGCAGGGGTATGAGAGCAAGGCAGGGAAAGCAGGGTCTCTGGAGCTTCCACATCTCTCAAAACACTGCAGCTCAGCTCTGTATCTTTAAAGAAAAAATTGGTATGATATGATATTGAAAAAAGATTTGAAGACAGAAACTACTGGGACAAGATGATCTCTACGGACCTGTGTAGTTTTCAAGTCTTTGACTCTAATTTGAAATCAAAAACAGGAAAACAATGAGGCTTTATATCACAAGCTAAAATATGTTCCTACTCTTTGGCCCAGTATTTCTATTTCTGAGACTATATTACAAGAATATAATTTAAAAAAACAAATGTTACCTACCCAAGTATGTGCAATGGGGGTATTTTAATAGTCAAAACCTGGAAACATTTAAAATGTCCAAAACAGGGGAACGAAGAGTTGAGTAAATTACAGTATAGTAACTCTATAAAGCATTAATTTATTAATTCATTCAGCTATTCATTCATCCATGCATTCAACACAGATTTATTAAGCCCTTCATCCTTAATAAACTTATGAAGGAAAAAGAGAGAAGCAAGAAATTAAACAGAAAACATTGTGTCAAGTGTGATAACGGATGTATTACAAGGTGCAAGTAGACAGAAAGGAGGGCTTAAGTCTGTCTGGAACGATCAGGGATGCCAAAGCATATTTTATTATTCATATAATATTTAATTAATTTATATCTTCTCCTTAGGAAAATTATTAACTACAAGGTGAACTTCCCCTTTGACTACTTTCCTGCTCCTGGTTCCCTTGTCCTCCTCCACCACTGCCTCCTCATCCCCCCATATAGAAAAACCACTATGTCAGGTTTTGGTGAGAAACACTCCAGACCTGATCTATATATTTACACATGTAGAAATATACCCAGGAAACTATAGTGTATGAGGGGGTGTGGGTGTTTTTGTTTCTCTTTTGGTTGGTGGTCTGTCCACATCTATTATGCTGTACAATGGGTAGGTACCAAGAAGTGAAGCTGCTAGGTCGCAGTGGAAAAGCAATGACAGATCAACCGGCGACCACTAAATAGCCCATACTATCTATAAACTGTGTTCTTCCAGAGAGGCAGAAGGATTTAAAACGGTATAATGATATGATCATATTGGTGTGAAGGAGAGGAAAAGAACAGAAGAGAAGACAGAACAGCAAGGAGGCCCCGGTAGTTATGGAAAGTGATGAAGGATCAGCTCCGGACTGACTAGGTCCAGATAGCAGGAATCGACTTGAGGAGAATTTAAAACTGTCTATTAGATTTGGTGATCACGAGGTCATTAGTGACTTTGGCAAAAACATTTGTAAGAGGTCTGTAATAGGCAGGTGTGATATTTATGCACTTAAGGCCTCCAGTACAACTATTTTGTTTAGATGTTGACATTGGGTAAATATTTTTAATTTTGTGTGGTTAAAATCTTATTTTTACAATGAAAAGAATTTGAGGAATAAGAAAAAGACATAAGAATGTAGGCCGTGCTTTACATGCTGTTTTCTCTGTCACTACCAATCCCAAACAACTAAGCTAGTACTTTCACTTAGATGTCTATCACAGGTAGGAGATTGGAAGTGCCAGACAGGCAATTATGAATTGGTTTGATTCTTCTGACAAGCACAATTACCTTCTTACCTCTCCAGATCTACTAGTCTCTATCCTGACCACTGCTGGCACACTTCTCAGATAGGCTTCTAGTGTAGGGAAACCTAGCTGTTTGAAGGGGATCCAGTCTCCAGTCAAGGATCTGTACTCTCCTTGGAGCCGGGGTAATGCTACTCCATTCTTATGAGACTGCAGAACAGCTCGCAGCATCTTTGAAACCAGATCTCCTTCCAGCATCTTTGCCTATAAGAACACAGTAGAAGGTTACTATAATATGGCTCATTAGTCTGTGAATTCAAATAGATTTTCAGAGCTGAAACTTGTTACTTTATAAATTATTACTGCATACTTTCTGTGCAATTACAATATGGGGAAACAACTGCCATGGTAGAGAAAAGCACAAATACCGTAAGAATGCAGGGGAAAGTCAGAAAGCACAAGACTAGCCTGAAGAGGGAAGATATCAGGGAATGTTCCCAGATTCAGGCAGGGAAGCCTGAATGGAGTCCCGAAGAGCAAAATGGAATCACCTAACAAGGAGGAAGAGGGTGGGCTGTGGGGCTGGGAGTGGTATCAGCCCAAGGAAGGGAACAGGATGTGAGAGTGCACAGAGGTGAGAGAGAAGCACATGGTGTGTCCCAAAAATTCCAGACAGTTAGGTGGCTGGACGTGACTGAACAAAGACTCCAAGCTAAGGGCTGAGAGGGCCAGGGAGGGGCAGACCCTGAGACTACTATATTATGCTCATGTTTGCATTTTTGCCAAAAGTAACGTGGGACCTTAGGGATATTTTAAATAGGGGAACAAAATGATCAGCTCTGTATTTTAGAAAGATCACTATTCAGCAATGGAGAAGATAAATGGGAAGGAGAAAGATTAGCAAGTTGTCAGAATACTTGGAAATGTGGAGGACCAAAATACAGGGCCTTAGGAATAAATAAAAAAATCAATTTGAGAGGTAATTAGGAGGTGGAATCAGCAGGAATTGGTTAATTGGTTTGGATGAAGAGGTGGGCGCCAATGTTTCTAGCTTAGAAGTAAGGTAGAGAGTAATGACCCACATTGAGGTGGGATAAAGGCAGGTTTGCAAGAGAGGAAGAGGCCGATTCATTTTGGACATGGAGAAGTTGGAATGCTTATAGAACAGTCATGCAGATATATTCACTAGGAAATTAGGTTAGAAGTCTAAGCTGGTCATAGATTTGTTGGTCTTTGACTTATATGGGGTATTTGACATCCAGGGAGTAAAAAACAAGGTTACAGATGGACCTCTGCAGAAGGCTATCATTCAAGAAATGGATAGAGGAAGACAAACCTATAAAAAGCTAAGAAAAAGGGACCAGAGAGATGGAAGAAAAAGAAGCAGAGTCATAATGCCATATGAATAAAAGGAGGAAAGAATCATTTCCTTTGGACTAATGATTACATCTAGTTGTAGTTTTGCAGAGAGAAAAAAAAAGACAAATTCAGGAGATACATTCAGAGAATGTATAGATACATACTAGGAGACACATTCAGAGAATAGGTAGCCTGGAAAAAATGGCTTACCCTTTTATTAAAGGAAAGAGGAAGGCAAACCATGGGCAATTTGTTACTTTTCCTTCAACAGTGATGTTCAATAGAACTTTCTGTGATGTTTTATATTATTGCAATGTCCACAATGTCCACATATGGCTCTGAGCACTTAAAATATGGCCAGGATGACTGAGGAATTAAAAATTTTACCTTAAATTAAATGTGGCCACTGGCTACCATACTGGACAGCAGAGAATTCTAGACAAATAGCCATTTTCTTTCTCTGGCTTAGAAAACACAAAAGAAGAATGACATACAATTCTATCAATTCCATCATTCGTCCACCATAAAAAGAAAACAAAATATCAGCCTGTTTGTCCTGCTATTAATTATAAACATAATATTGAAGTTACAGCAAGGTTTAAATAGCAAACAAAAATCTACATAGTCATGTGCCACTTAACAGTGTTTTAGTCAACAACAGACTGCATATATAAAAGAGGTTCTATAAAATTATAATGGAGCTGAAAAATTCCTATAGCCTAGTAATATCTTGATAATCCTGGCCTTGTATAGGCCGAGGCTAATGTGTGTGTGTTTTGTCTAGTTTTTAATTTAAAAAGTTTAAAAAGTAAAAGAGGCTAGATGCAGTGGCTCGCACCTGCAGTCCTAATGGTTTGGAAGGCCAAGGTGGGCAGAATCACTTGAGCCCAGGAGTTTGAGACCAGCCTGGGCAACATGGCAAAACCCCGTCTCTACAAAAAATAGAAAAATTAGCTGGATGTGGCAGCATATGTCTATTAGTCCCAGCTACTCAGGAGGCTCTGGTGGGAGGATCATTGAGCCCAGGAGGTCAAAGCTGCAATGAGCCAAGATCGCACCACTGCACTCCAGCCCGGGTGACAGAATGAGACTTGTGTCAAAAAAATAAAAGTAAATAAAAAGTAAAAGAAATGAAAACTTTTAATAAATTTAGTGTCGCCTAAGTGTACAATGTTTATAAGTCTACAGTAGTGTACAGTAATGTCCTAGGCCTTCACATTCATTCACCATTCACTCACTGACTCATCCAGGGCAACTTCCAGTCCTGCCAGCTCCATTCATGGCAAGTGACCTATATAGGTATGCCATTTTTTGTTTTATATACCATATTTTTACTGTATCTTTTCTACATTTAGATACACAAATACTTACCATTGTGTTAATGGTTGCCTATAGCATTCAGTATAGTAACATGCTGCACAGTGTTGAAGGCTGGGAGCAACAGGCTATATACCACATAGCTCAGTTGTGTGGTAGGTTCTACTGTCTAGGTTTGTGAGTCCACTCTATAATGTTTGCACAGCAATGAAATTGCCTAACAACGCATTTCTCAGAACATATCCCTGTCGTTAGGCAATGTACGACTGTATGCATTATGTACCTTCCATTACTAAACATTAACTCTTTTCAAATTATCACGAAGACCAACAACATTTAATTAATACTATAACCTACAAAAGCCCTATACTAGGTCTGTATTCTTATTCTTTTCACAGATGTGTGTGTGTGTGTATGTGTTTGTGTGTATAGTCATGTGTCACTTAACAATGGGGATACATTCTGAGAAATGCGTCATTAGGCAATTTAGTTATTGTGTAAACATTATTGAGTGGACTTGCAAACCTAGATGGTATAGCCTAGTACACACCTAGGCTATATGGTATAACCTATTGCTCCCAGGCTACACACCTGTACAGCATGCTACTATACTGAATACTGTAGGCAATTTTAACACAATGGTAAGTACTGTATGTCTAAACATATCTAAGCATAGATAAGGTATAGAAAAATACAGTATTATAATCTTACAGGACAAATGATTATGCAGTCCATTGTTGACCAAAACATTGTTATTGGCACAAGACTAAATATCAAAATCTTCCTTTAGGGAAAGTTTACCTAAAATAAAATTAACTCATTTTATATGTAGCATTTCTTGAGTTTTAAAAAATACACACACCTATGTAATCATACCACAATCAAGATACAGACATTCCCATCATCCAAAAAAATTCCCTCATGTGGGGTACATAATATATGTAAAAGTAAAATGTACAAAAGTAGTACAAAGAATAGAACCAATGGAAGGTTCTTACACTATACATGAGGCACTATAGGGTCATTTGAAAGCTATGATAAAGAGGGATATTGTAAACCATATGGCAACCACTAAAATTTTTTAAAAAGGTATAATAATATGCCAGTAGTAAAGATAAAATGTAATAAGACAATACCTATGCAAGCAGAAGTTTAAAAAAATTAGACAGGAAAAAGGAGAAAAAAAAGGGCAGAGAAAATAGAAAACATCCAGCAAAATGGCAGATTTAAAGCCAATCATATCAATAATTACATTAACTGTAAATAACTGAAATAGCCCTATAAAACATTAGGGGTTGGCAGAGTGGATAAAAAAGCAAGACTTACTTATATACTACCTTCAAGAAACCCACTTTAAATATGAATGCATAGGTTAAAAGTAAAAAGAAAAAAGATGTACCATGCAAACACTATGACTATATAAATACCAGAACAAGCAATCTTATCAGAGATAAAGAGAGACATTACATAATGATTAAGGGGCTAATTCATCAGAAAGATATAACAATCCTAAGCATAGGTGCACCAAACATCAGAGCTTCCAAACACACAAAATCTGATAGCTGAAAAAACTTATTCACAATTTCACAATTATCGTTGGACACTTCAAAACTTCTTTCTCGTCAATAGATAGAACCAGTAGATAAAAAAAAAATAAAATCAGTAAGAATATAAAAGAGCTGGCCAGGTGTGGTGGCTCACACCTGTAATCCCAGCACTCTGGGAGGCCGAGGTGGGCGGTTCACCTGAGGTCGGGAGTTCAAGATCAGTTTGGCCAATGTGGTGAAACCCTACCTCTACTAAAAAATACAAAAACTCAGTCGGACGTGGTGGTTCATGCCTGTAATCCCAGCTACTTGGGAGGCTGAGGCAGGATAAGTGCTTGAATCCAGGCAGTGGAGGTTGCAGTGAGCCAAAATCATGCCACTGAGCTCCAGCCTAAACAACAGTGACTCCATCTCAAAAAAAAAAAAAAAAAGAATATAAAAGAGCTAAACACTATCAACCAAAGTGACCTAATGATATTGACAGAACACTCCACTCCAAAGACAGCAGAATATACATTCTTTTCAAGAGCACATGAGATGTTCACCAAAATAAAATATATTCTTGGACTTAAAACGATATTCAAACAACTTAAAATAAGTCATATTATAAAAAGTATATTCTGTGGACAGAACAAAATTAAATTAGGTATCACTAACACAAAGATATGTGAACAATCCCCATGCAAATTTAACAAGACACTTCTAAATAACCAAGGGTCAAAAAGAAAGGCTACCTCCAAAATTAGAAAAATATTTTTAAATAAATGAAGATACAAATGTAAAATTTTGCTGGATGTGGTAAAAGTATTAGAGGAAAATTTATAGCATTATGTTTCTGTTAGAAAGAAGAAAAGTGGAAAATCAATGATCTATTCTCCTACTTTGAGAACAAAAAGAGAAATTTATATCAAAAGTAAGCAGAAGAAAGGAAATAAAGGTGAGAGCAGAAATCAATTCTGAAATGATGAAACAGATCAATAATGAAGTTTAAAAATAGGAGAGAAAAGAATCATGAAACTAAAACTAGTTTTTTCAAACCATCAATAAAATTGATAAACTCCTAGAAAGATAGAAAAAAAAAGAAGGCACAAATTACCATAATGTGATTGAAAGAGGGGCCATCAATACAGATCCTACAGACATTAAAAAGAGAACAAGATAAAACAGTTATGCCAATAAGTTTGTAGCTTAGATGAAATAGATAAATTTATTGAAAGACACAAATGTCAAAGCTTACTCAAGAATAAATAAATAACCCTCAAATATCCCTATAGCTATTAAGAGAATTTGAATTTACAGTTAAAAATCTTCACACAAAGAAAACCTGAGGCCCAGATTGCTTTACTGGCAAATTCTACCAAACATTTATAGAAGAATCAATACTACTCTTACAGACTCTTCCAGAAAACAGGGGGAAGAGAACATTTCTGAACTCATTTTATGAGGCAAGCATTATGCTGATACAAAAACTATACAAAGACACTACATGAAAAGTACAGACCATATCCCTCATGAACATAAATGCAAAAATTCTTAACAAAACACTAGCAAATAAAATCCAACAATTAGTGAAAAGGATAAGACATAATAACCAGTTAAAGTTTATTCCAGGAATGCAAGTATGGTTCAATATTCATTAAGTCAATCAATATAACTTACTACATCAACAAATTAAAGGAAATTAAACCACACAATCATATCAATAGGTGAAAAAAAGACAGCTGACAAAATAAAAAAATCTATTTATGATAAAAACTCTCAGAGTATTAGAATAAAATGGGAAGTCCTTAACCTGATAAAGACCATCTGTGAAAAAACCCACGGTTAACATTATTACTCACAGCTAAAGAGTGAGTGCTGTCTCCCTAAGACTGGGAACAGGGCAAGAATGCCCATGCTCAGCACTCCCATTCATTATCACAGTGGAGGTCCTAGCCAGTACAATAAGGCTGATTTCAAGATTTACTATAAAGCTATATTAGTCAAAATAGTGTAATATTATCAAAAGAACAATCATATAGATCAATGGAACAGAATATGTAATCCAGAAATAAACCCATATATGGTAAACTGATTTTTTTTTTTTTTGAGACAGGGTCTTGCTCTGCTGCCCAGGCTGGAGTGCAGTGGCACAATCTTGGCTCACTGTAACCTCTGCCTCCTGGGTTCAAGTGATTCTTGTGCCTCAGCCTCCCGAGTGGCTGGGATTACAGGCATGTGCCACCATGCCTGGCTAATTTTTTTGTATTTTTAGTAGAGACAGGGTTTTGCCATGTTGGCTAGGCTGGTCTCAAACTCCTGACCTCAAGTGATCCACCCACCTCAGCCTCCCAAAGTGCTGGGATTACAGGTGTGAGCCACTTCTGGCCTAGTAAACTGATTTTCAACAAAGATGCCAAGGAAATTCAATGAAGAAAGTTCAACGAACAGTTCTAGTAAAACTGGTCATTCATATGCAAATAATGAACTTCATGTTATATACAAAAAATTAACTCAAAATAAATCATTTAGGTCCTAAATGAAAAGGCTAATACTATAAAACTTCTAAAAAATACACAGGAGTAAATCTTTGTGGCCTTTGGTTAGGCAGACTTTTTAGAACCATAGAAGAAAAAATTGTCTGGGCACGGTGGCTCACATCTGTAATTTCAGCACTTTGGGAGACCAAGGCAGATGGGTCACCTGAGCTCAGGAGTTCGAGACCAGCCTGGGCAACACAGTAAGACTCTGTCTTCACATACACACACACACACACACACACACACACAAAAGCTGGGCATAGTCGCATGTGCCTGTAGTCCCAGCTACCTGAGAATCTGCAGTGAGCCGTGATGGTGCGACAGAGAACCTGTCTCAAAAAGAAAAAAGAAGAAATTGACAAATTGGATCTCATCAAAATTTAAAATGTCTGCTCTTCCAAAAGCTGTTCAAAAATGAAAAGCCACAGATTGTGAGAAGATATTTTCATAACACACATGGTAAAGTTGGTAGTCATATATAAACAATACTCAAAACTCAATAATAAAACAAAGATCCCAATTTAAAATGTGCAAAACACCTGAACACATACGTCACTAAAGTAAAAATGAAGATGGCAAAAAAACACATGAAAAGATGCTCAACAGCATTAGTCATTAGGGAAATGCAAATTAAATTCACAATGAAGTATCACTACACATCTATTAGAGCAGCTTAATTTTTTAAAAAACTGACAATACGAAGTGTTGATGAGAAAGCAGAGCATTTAGAACTCTCATACATTTCTGGTGGGCATGCAAAATAGTACCTTGAAAAATAGTTTGACAATTTCCTTTCTTTTCTTTCTTTCTTTTTTTTTTTTGACAGAGTCCAGCTCTGTGGCCCAGGCTGGAGTGCAGTGGCCTGATCTTGACTCACTGCAACCTCTGCCACCCAGGTTCAAGCAATTCTCCTGTCTCAGCCTCCCGAGTTGCTGGGACTACAGGCGCATGCCACTACGCCCAGCTAATTTTTTTGTATTTTTAGTAGATATGGGGTTTCACCATATTGGTCAGGCTGGCCTTGAACTCCTGACCTCACGTGATCCACCCACCCTGGCCTTCCAAAATGCTGGGATTACAGAAGTAAGCCACCGCCCCGGCCAGTCTGACAATTTCTTACAAAGTAAAGCATACACTTACATAACCCAGCAGTCCTCTCCTACATTATTGCCCACGAGAAATGATGACATATGTCCACACAGAAACGTGTGCGTGTATATAACAGCATTATTTATAATTGCCCCCCAAACTGGAAACAATCAAAATGTCTATCAAAAGGTAAGTAGATAAACCAATCTAGTTGAGCCATACAGTGGAATACTATTCAGTAATAGAAAGGAACAATCTGTTGATACATAAAACATGCATGACTCTTATATTACGCTAAAAGAAAAAGCTGGACACAAAAGGCTACATACATGATTCTATTTATGTGAACATTCTGGAAAAGGCAAAACTACAGGCACAGAAATTAGATCAGTGGTTGCCAAGGGCTGGGGGTAAGGGGAGGTGATTGGCTATAAAGGGAGATTTTTACTGCATTTAAAGCATATCTTTAACCACCACACCCTCCCCCACCCCCCACCCCCCCAAAAAAAGTTCCTTTAAGCTATGCTTCTCTGTGGTCAACCCTCTCTAGTTCATACACACACTGCCCTGGCTCCTGGCAACTACCCATCTGCTTTCTGTCACTATGGATTATTTTTGCCTAGTGCTTTATGTTCCATCTATGTTACTGCATTTAACTCAGTTCATTCCTTTTTATTGATGAGTAGTATTCCACCGTATGGATATACTACAATTTGTTTATCCATTCAAATGTTGATACACATTTGGGTTGCATCCAATTTTGAGATATTATAAATAAAGTTGCCTTGATCATTCATGTACAAGTATTTAGGTAGGCATATGTTTTTATTTCTCTTACGTAAATTCTGAGAAATGGCTTTTCTAAAAATCTAATATCTATAATAATGCTGGGAGGCTATTATCCTCAACTTATAGACGTGAAAACCAAGGTTCAGATAAGTTAAATACTTAAGATATCGCAGGATGTAGATAAGCTAGGATTTCAGTCCAGGTCTGTTTGATGCCAAAGGTCACATTTTTCCCATTATATCACCCTGTCTACTGGTACTAGGAAAAACACCCAACAAACCCTGAAGAATTAAGAACAGGAGACAAGGCAGGAAAGAAAGAGTAAGCAGAGTAAAAAAGAAAAAAACAGTGGCGTGAAATCCACAGCTGACTCCACTTAGTCACAGGGATGGTGTGGATGCCAAGACAATGGAACAGCTGGAGATACTCTAAAACTAAATAGAAATTCATGGCAGAGACAGAGAACTGCAGTCTGCACACCTCCACTACCTCTGAAGTCCACACTCTGAATGAGTGCCAGGGAGCAGGAAAGAGGACGGCTTTGGGACCTATACTTCACGGTTGCTAGATGTCAATGCTGAAGTATGAATTTTGGCTCCTGAATAGTAAACTGATGACACGGAAAATACTTTAACGACGGTTCATGACTCATGAGTCAAAGATCACTGAACTACTATACAGTTATTTCCACAAGTAGTAAAAACCACAGTGGAGACTGGCCAAGTTTTAATTTGCAAGAGGACATACTAAAGCATCACCTGCTTACTCCTCAGTGCCAATCCACCCTGACTATCCATTTCTGATCTCCACCTTCCCCATCTATGTGTTCTTCTTCCCTTCAAAACCCAATCCCTCCCATCAGTTCATCTAGAGCTCTTCTGAGTGAAACTGGGCTTTGCATCTTTGTATATCCGTATGCCTAAGTGGGTCTTGGCTATCAGCCACATATGCATTACATATAGATATAATGTCAGGTGGTTAGCACACATCCAGGGAAAATATCCATCTGGGTGTGACCAGTGTAAATGACTCAAATCAGACTGTTCAATATATCTGACTCCTCCCTGGCCAGACTACTTTATATTCATTCCCCTGCCACAGTTTCAGTACGAAGGCCTTACCCTTTGCCTTAAGAATAGAGTTTCCATGGTATTCTCCTTCCCTTCATTTTGGAAAGAGCATCTGCTTCACTGCCACCTCCCCTCTGTGGTCTACTTTTCTCAGCTACATTAGGAGTGGACAGCACCCATTAATTTATGGGGAAAAAATGTCTGATAAATGCATTTTACTAATGGGTGTCCTGTTACTAAAACCTAACAGAATACTGTGATGCAGGTTTGAAAGGACAGGTCCAGCCCTGTCTTAGAGTCTAATCAGAGGCTTGTTCTACAGGTTGCCCTCTGCGAAAGCCTTCCACTCCTTCCATCCTCAGGAGAACCATTTGAGACCACTGCCCCTGAAATGTCCCCTCTATCTTCCTTATTTCTGCTCTGAAACAGCTGCAAGCAGGGGTCTCCCAAAAAGGGCACTTCACAATTTTTTTTTTTAAGGAGCGGCATTCAGGTAGAGTCTTCCTCTCGTCCCCACCCATGACCTGTTTAACGGCCACAGAGTAGAGTGAGGTACGAAGCTTTGCCTAATGCTTGCTTCTCTAGTCCCACCCTCTTTAAATGTGTCTTCTCCTTTATATAGCAGATGTCTCGTGACCTCCATCCTAATTGTTCTATCCTTTGCCCCGAGACTCTTGCAAGAAAATTAAATAAAATACCAGTGTGAATCTGCACAGCACAGAAGTGCTCATCCTTATTTTTCACTTTTCCCACCCTATCCAACCTCACATTTACCCACCTTGATTTCTTGCCATTGTCAGACTGTTTTTTCTAAGTTATATTTCTCAATCTGACCTGAGAAAAGCTTATGCCACACACATACTTCCTACTTTCACTCCCCCTTTATTTTTCCCCCAGATAGAGTCTTGCTCTGTCACCCAGGCTGGAGGGCAGTGGCGTGATCTCTGCTCACTGCAACCTCTGCCTCCTGGGTTGAAGCAATTCTCCTGCCTCAGCCTCTTGAATAGCTGGGACTCCAGGCACCCATCACCATGCCTGGCTACTTTTTGTATTTTTAGTAGGGACGGGGTTTCACCATGTTGGCCAGGCTGGTCTTGAACCCCTGACCTCACGATCCGCCCGCCTTGGCCTCCCAAAGTGCTAGGATTACAGGTGTGAGCCACCGCCCCCGGCCTTTCACCCCCTTTTTAATGCACATATTATCACAGTTAAAATCTACTTTAAAATATTTCAATAGTAAAGTTGCTAACACCTGGCCGTTGATATATTTTGATTTGGTTTTGGGGGAAGGGCAGGGGATTGCAGAAGATTGTGCCTGAGCCTCCTTTTACTTGTGTTCCCCAAGTTTAATGCCACTGCTCACTCATTTTCCTGGGATAAGCCCCTTCTCCTGGGTCTCATTCTCTTTATCTGTAAGATGAGCAAGGTCAGTATTAGTTCTCAATCCTCCCCCAAGCAATGTGATACATAAAGACAGAAGGCGGATGTCTACAATTCCTTCACTCTTCACCACCTCCATGGCAGTTGTCCTAGTCCATGCCAGCAACATCTCTTTCCTGGAGCAGAGCAGCTGGGCTCTTAGCTGGTCTCTCTGCTTCCACTTCACCTCCTAGAATCTGTTCTCCACATATCAGCCTGAGTGATCTTTTCATATAATATATACTATTATATCACGTCACTCAAAACCCTCTAATGCTTCCTGTGTTAACTCACACAAAAAGCCAAGTCCTTACAGAGCCAAAAAGGGCCCTGCATAACCTGCAACCCCCACTTCTTTGCCCTAAGTTCTCTCTTCTCTTTATTTTCACTCACCCATCCTGGGCTCCATGCTTTTCCTTGAACATGCCTGAGATGGCCTCACAACAGGGCTTTTGCACTTGCCATTCTCTCTACCTGGGACATATTGACTCCAGGGGCACATGTGGCTCACAGCCTTACCTCCTTCAGCTAAAGTATTTGCTCAACTGTCACCTCCACAGTAAGGCCTTCTCTGGCCACCCTATTCAAAATCAAAACTGAGATGCCAGCTTCCCTGATTTTCTCCTTAGCACTTATCACCATCCAATATTCTTCTTCATTTAATGTTTTTGTCTTTCTCCCCAACTTGAATGCAAGCTCCATGAAAGCAAGGATTTGTGTCTGTTTTGTTCACTGCTGAATTCCTAGTGCCCAGCCCACAAGAGCTCAATAAATATTTGTTGAGTGAATGAGAAATTCTCCATCCACCTACCACTCCTTTTCTCTCCTATTCACTAAAATACAGCATAACATAGGTGAGCTATTAAAGGCATAACTCTGAATCCAATTTAAGTTACTAAAAAATTATCTGCAAATGTTAACAATTCTTATAAACTGAATGAGACAGCCAATCGCAACACCAAACTGTGGTTGAGAATCATCAAGTAGATTATTTCTGAGCCTGTCCACTCTGAGCCAGATTAGGGCCTGCCAGGGCCGCAGCATGATTGCAAGGAGCCCACACACCCTGACGAGCAGCAGGCATGGCTTGAATATCAATAAATGTCTCACATGTACTTATAGTCCTGTTTTTCAGAGTGTGCAGATATTATTGGGATCCATAAACACAAACTGATATTAAATTCACAACAGCTTTTGGTAGTTATACATTTAATTGACCAATGAATACTGCAAGTACAACTACTAGTGTATGAGGTTTCATGAAATTTTTCTAAACCTACAAAAAATGGCCTGCCTTATACTTGAGGAGACTGAGAATCAACGCTTGACCACATGGTTGCAATCTGTAAATTAAGTTCCCTCCCCCTGCCTGCCTTTTTTAAGTATGCTATCGTTCATGGAAGACTATAACTCTCTATTTGCAAACAACTTTTTGAAGGTAAGGGGAATCCCTTGGCGTATAAGACTGTGGGTCTCAAAGCTGGTGAGAAGCAGTTAAATGTAGTAAAACCTGGAAGGCTAAATGTGATTGTATTCAAATGCACGACTTGACAGTCTGATTTCAATTCCCACATTAGCAACATCACTTCAGGCAGTGAACAAAAAAGAAAGTGTAAGCTTTAAAAAAATCATCATTATTTTCTAAACTATATCACTTTGTAAATGCTCTGAGTTTTGTTACTGGGCTCATGATGACTTTTTTTTTAAACTTTCGGAAGATGGAAATTATACTCTCAAGGTATATAAGAATACTTTGTTCTAACTATAAAAATAAAGTTTAGTATCTTAGACATCATCCATTAGAAGCATAAAAGAAAGTATATCATAGGAATTTCAACTATTAGTGTCCCAAAGACGAACTCTTAGGCTAGAACAAATTAAGTTTGGAAGTTTTTCTAAAGTGGCTCCTCAAATTTTTAAAGTTGCCATTTTGATCTTTCAGCTCTCTTCCTCTTCCCCCCTCATTTCTATTCTGTAAAAGTACTGTGATAAATAAGTTTTGGAGAATTCATGTTATTTTTATTTTGTGAATCTGACAATGTTATGCAAGCCCAGGTGACCACAAGTTAGGCTATGTTGGGAGAAATGAAGTTGTCCATCTTCTGTTTCAGACCACGGCATCTCAGGTTAAAATTCCCAAGAGCATCCCTAGCCAATATGGGGGCTGCTTGAGCTGAACAAGACTCCTAAGTAGCAGAGTAAAATAAAAGTGGGTCTGGGGAATTATTAAATTATAGCACTTTTGATTTCAAAAACTGGCCAAAGTCAGCTAGCAAAGACCTCAGTCAGGGAGAAACTGGCCATGACAGATTGCACTTGATCTTTACTTCCCTTCTCTCACTGTTTTTCTCCTCCCGGCCTCTCTGAATAAAAGCATCAAAAGTAGAGTTACATGTGCTTAGCACAATACTTGGCAGTCAGTAGTTACTAAATAAAAAGATTTTCCTAGAAGCATGGTATGAATGGGAAACAATCTGTAAATATATGCATTCAATGGCTAAGAGTGCAATGACACAAGCATTGGTATATTGAAGAAATGTTTTGCATGGCATTAAATTTGAAATATCAGCATTTGCCTGGATTTTCTTACTTGCCTCATTAACACACAAACTGGCAGGCTTGGTAAGAATGCCAGGGGATCTCCTCCAAGATTTCTTACCTAACTTGTAGGCAAAAAGTCACATACTGCTTTGGTAAGGGTCTAGGAGCAGACTCCCTGCCACCACCATGTCCCTGGACCCTGCCTGGTTAGGAAAGCAGCATGGGACAGTGGGCCCAGCTCTGAATGGGGAACTGGGGGAAGCATGGAATGTTAGTGGCCACCTTATGACTATCTCCTCCAAACTCTTCAGTTTAAAATCAGGAAACTGAGGCCCAAGGGAAGTGTTCCAGCTCTCACATATCTTTATGGCCAGAATTATAAGAACCCAGTTTCTGGTTTCCAAACTAGGAGTTCCTTTCAGACAGTTGCTCCTAATGTATGGAGATGGCTTCTGAAGAGTAAATTTTGACTCAGGAAACACTGACAGCAACCTTGGGGCATGTTTAATGACTAGCCCTTAAGTGGCATGAAACAGGGAGCTGTCACATGCTGATTTAAGAGTGTGGCACCCAAATCCAGAAGAACTGCTAACTGCTGCACTTGACATCTTTTTTGTTTGTTTGTTTGTTTTTAGACAGAGTCTTTCTCTGTCGCCAGGCTGGAGTGCAGTGGCGCAATCTCGGCTCACTGCAACCTCCGCCTCCCAGGTTCAAGTGATTCTCCTGCCTCAGCCTCCTGAGTAGCTGAGACTATCTTTTTTATGCTTTCATGCTTTCCTTTTTTTCTTTGCTTATACCCAATTAATCTTAATTATCCAAGACACTAATAATGCACATGAAGTGGGGTGGGGAGTTGGGGAAAGTGATGACAATCTTTAGGGAAACAAAATTTAAATAATTTAAGTGGCCTAAAATAATTCTCACTCTACCTCAAAACTGCATTTTGTAAATTCATAGCTTTTCTCTTTACTATACCTGAAAATGGCCTAAGGAAGTCCTATTCTGAAGAACCTGGTTTTGGTGTATCCCAGATAAACACCTTCTACCACTGATTGATCCTCCCTGGCTCAGTCATTTGCATGTTATCTGCTTCCTCTAGCTACTGGTGTCAAAGGCCTTTAGCTGAGCTAGTCTGACTTCCATCCTATGCCTTCTTTTCTAAGTTTCTTCTTGCTCAACTATTTCCAACTGTATTATTTGGCTCATCTTCCTTACTACATTTTTCATGTCATCAATTTAAGTTGTCGAGTGGCACTAAATCTTAAATCAGAAGAATTATTAGGGTAAACTGAAAACACCAAGTAATCTCTCTTAGGTTCTTTTAGTTAGATGTTCAATTTTGAAGTATCTGGATATCTCTTTAGGGCATATACTTCTAATAACTAGCTGCCCTTCTCCTTGAAGACACTATTTTAGCAACAGCGGGAACTTAAAGTCCCATAATGT
This sequence comes from Pongo pygmaeus, assembly GCF_028885625.2. NCBI lineage: Eukaryota > Metazoa > Chordata > Mammalia > Primates > Hominidae > Pongo > Pongo pygmaeus. The sequence goes on along the minus strand of NC_072386.2, from coordinate 87,767,260 downwards.
CTGTGCTGAAACATTTTAGGCATCGTCTAGGCTAACCCAAGCTCCTTATCTTACAAATCAATAAACTGAGTCTCAGAGGGAAGATTTTTTCCTAAGATCTTTACCCAATAAATGATTTCTCACCTTGCAACACTTTTAAATGCTCTTTTCTTTCTAATCATAGTCTTTTACCATTTCAATTACTCCTTCACCAACCGGTTTTTAAAGGAAAAGGATGATTAATACCCTCAGGTGATGGTATACTTCCTTAAGAGTTTTTTTCAGGGAGTTATCTTTTTTATTCTTGTGATTTCAAGTTCCAAATTATTCGTGCATTTTAACTGCATACCATGAATGTACTTAAGTAAGGGATTTCCATAAGTCTACATACTAGACGAAAAAACCCTGAGATAATAAAGTGGCTTAGTAAGGAGTTTGTATCTTAATCCTAGTTCCGCTACTGATCACCTGTGACAAGTCACTTCAGGTCTCTTTTTTTCACAAGGAAGATAAGAAAGGTGGGCAAGAGCCATGATTCTCAACTTTCCTTGGATTCACTGAAGGCTGAAATAAGGTCCAAATATCTAATGAAAACCGAGTTTGCTTACTCATGACAAAGCTGCACAGGCTAAAATGTCAAGCTTACTTTGAAGTCACACCGGGTAGCTTGCACTGATCAAGTTCTGATTGGCATATACACATGTCTTCAACTAAATTTTGCAAAATTAATTACTTTTAGTTTGAAAGACAAACCTGTAAACATATTTGGCTTACAAGGAAATCACGACAAGAATGAAGCTTTCAAAAGTACAGAGGTGGGAGTGGAGGGAGGAAACAGCAGGTTTGGCACAAAGAAACAACAGTTCACATAAATATAAAATTTCACCAAGGAACTTCTGTGAAAGTGTCCAGATGCAAAGCACTCTATGTCAAATCTCAATTCTTGAAAACAGCACTTGACAAACACAAATTAGGCACTCGGGGTTGGATTATATTTTTTCTTTATATTCACATTAAGTATCCAACTAGATTATATTGCACAGAGAACTTAAAAGAGGGGTTCTTCAAGGAGTTTAAAATCTCTTGATGCACAATACAATAGTTCATTCAGCCATGTTCAACCTGTACACTTAAAAGGGCATTAGCAGGGGATTACATTTCATTTTCAATCTACAGAGACTGAAATCTGAAGGCACTGCCAACTGCTGCCTCACAGTCTCACCGTGTAACTATCAAAGAGGGAGGCTGTGTGCCACCAAAGGGCCCTGGATTGGGGCACAGGAGATGTGAGTTCTAATCCAGCTGGCCCCAGGGGCAATTCCCTATACCCAGAACAGTACTTTGCACGTAACTGATGCTCAATGAACATCAGCTGAGAGGAAATGAAAAACTATCCACCATGTGCCCATTTATATTATATAGTAAACATAAAGATCTTTGTGTCCCTGCCCTCAAAAAACTAAAATCCAATTATATAAAACATGGACCGTTTGTTGGGAGGAAGAGAGTGAATACTGCTTGGCAATTATTACGAGGCAAAGGATATACAGTGGTTATCTTGGAAAAGCCTTGCAAAGTAAGCCAAGTACCTCTATTTGACACATAGAAAACCAGGCTCAGAGAAAGCATGTGATTTGTTCAAGATCACACAATTTGTAAAATGAGAAGCCCAGATTTCAATCCAGGTCTGCAAAGTTCACATTATTTGCAGTACGCAACACATTCATACACATCAAGGCAGCCCAGGACGAGACAGGGATTTGGGTCCAAGTTTTACTTCTGCTATTAAGCTGTTGCATATCTCTCTAGAGAGAACATTTCTCTGCATTTTTTTCACTGGCACGATTGGAGAGCAGAGAGGTGTTGGTAGGAGGGTTAATGAACTAGATCTGTGGTTTTTTGGTTTGGTTTGGTTGGGCGGTTATCAGAATTCTTCTGGGCCAGGACTTGTTCTAACGTGGTTGTTTCCCTTCCCTGCTCTTAGAAATTATTTGAGAATGGTACCTTTAGCTATTAATGGAAATATATTATACCTCTCAAGTGAATGGGAGCAGAAAGATGTGCCGGCTCCAAGCTCCCTCCTAGCAAGCTGAAGCTGAGAGTCTGACTGACCCTGCTGAGGGGATGCTACTGAAAGTTGAGAGAGAACTTACTCACGGATCCATGTTTCCCTCCCAGCTGGGTGCTCTGTACCCACTGGGTGCTCCTGGTTTGAGAGAAATGAGGATGTGTGTCCTGCATTACTTAAGCGGCCTGCATGGGGCTCGTCTCCAGATTATAGAACCCTTCAAGAGAAGTTCGTGGTGTAAAATACTTGGGTTCAAATAGGGAAGCGCGGACATCCCTCGCTGGGGGCGGCGGCTGCGGCCTGTCGCGCCGGTAGCGGGAACCACTTCCTGGTCCGCATCTCCCGCCCGCGTCCACACCCCGCTGCTGCATTTCCCCCACGGCGCAGAGCTTCCGAGGCGGCAGGAGGCTCCGTCCGACTCCCGCGTGAACGCCCGGCCCGGAGCAGGGTCCCTTCAGAGATTTAAAACACAACGCTCTGGAACTCCAACTCCCCCGGCGCCCAGCCCGGTTCCCAGGCGTCGGGGCGGGGGCGATACCCTGCGGCTGCAGGGAAGAGGCCCCGAGCCTGTTGGAGCCCCTGGCTCCGGCCGCGGTCCCACCGGTGACCCAGGTGCGCCGCGCCCGCCCGAAATCTCGTCCGACGTCGCCCGGCACCTGTCGCGCCCGGAGCCCGCAGGACCTACGCTCACCTCGTTCCGGGGGCCCACGGCCCGTCCCCGCGCCTCTGGGCCCAGCTCCTGCCGCCGTCTCCGCCAGGGGCCCCGCCGCGGCCGCCGCCCACTTTCGGTTTCCCCGCACCGCCGGAGCCGCCCCGCGGCTTGGGAATCACCTCAAGCCCCCGCCCCGCCCTGCTCGGCCCCGCCCCGCTTCGCCCCGCCCCGCTTCGAGGGCAGCCTGGCCTCGGCTCTGCGCACGCGCGGGCGCTCCGGCCGCGTCGGCCCACGCCGGCGTCCGCGCGTGGGAAGGGAAACCGACGCCACCTAGCGGTTTCTGCGCGTGCCCACGCACCGGCCGGCGGCGGAAGACGCCTGCGGGGAGGGTGCGGGAGCGCCCCCTGGTGGACAACGCGGGTACGCGCGGGCCGAGCGAGCCGGGACTCAGCAGGGGGCGAGGGCGGCTCCTTCTATGGGGCTCACCTTCCTTCCAAACAGTTCAACTCCTGCACATTATTTTCTTCAGCATCTGGAGCAGTTACTTTTTATTGCCCTAAACACACACTCTGTCCGCCCATATCCTTCAGGCCTTTCTCAAGCATTACCCTTTCAATGACGGTGGACATAGTCTCTAACATGTCAACCTCCTTCCTTGACTTTCCCTATCCCCATTTTCAGCCTTATTTCTCCTTAGCACCTATCTAGCACACTATATGTATTTTACTTATGCTTTTATTGTCTGCTATCCTTCTAAAATTAAAGCTCTGTGAGCACAAGGAGTTTTGTTTGGTTCCTTAACCTATTCCCAGAGCCTAGGATAGTGCCTAGCCGACGATCAGCAATAAATATCTGTCAAATTTGTTCATTCATTCTAAAGTTATTGAACACCTAATAAGTGAATACTTATTTCTTCTGCACATTAATTCCACCAACACTTATTGGGCACCCGCTTTGCATTCCTGCAGCCAACATTGAACACTTCTCTGCACCATTGGATATGCATTTACTGAGAACCTGCTGCTTATTCAACCGGTATTTTATTACAGCTTGACTGCCATGTATAAGACATACAATAAACTGAACGTTTAAAATGTACAGTTTGATAAATTTTGATATATATGTATATATCACTGGGAGACCATCACTGCAATCAAAATCATGAACATATCCATCACCCAAAAAAGTTTTACTGTGACCCTTTGTAATTCTTATATCTTGTCCCTCGCTGTCCCTTGCCCCCTCAACTGCTCACCTGCTTTCTGTTGCTATAGATTAGTTTGCTTTTTCTAGAGTTATATGTAAAACTTTTATATATGGAATCGTATGTACTATCCTTTGGGGGGCTGCCTGGCTTCTTTTATTTAGCAAATTATGTTCATCCATGTTGTTACATGTATCAATAGTTCATGTCTTTCTATTGCTGAGTGGTATTGTAGGGATGTACCAAACCTACCATGCAACCCAGCAATTCTGCTCCTGGGTATTTACCCAGGAGAAATGAAAGCATATGTCCACACAAAAACCTGTACAAGAGTGCTCATGGCAGTTGTGTTGGCCATAGCCCCAAATGGAAAGAATACAAACATCCGTCAGAAGGTGAATGGACAATCAACTAATATATATTGAACACCTGCTGTTAAATAACAAATTTTCATGGGTAAGCCTGTGCTTATAGTGCTTTTGATTCAGTGAAAAGATGCAGTAGGCAATACAAAGATAAATTGGAAGTAAATCTGGAAAACCTGATATCCAGCACTCAGATATTTGGATGTTTCCCCAAAGGCGGTAGGGAATTGTTCAGAGTTTTTGAACTGGGCTTTTCTTTGAACACTGTTCTCTTTCGTATCCTGGATCTGGTCCCTGACTAAGTTTGCCTAAAGGTCTCTCTCTGGAATTTCTCTGCATCTCCTCTGCTCTATTTCAGTCTATTTCAGATATCTTTCTGTTCTTTCCCCTCCAGTCTACTCCAAACATTGCAGTGGATTTTTAATAGACTTTGCTATGGTCTGAATGTTTGTGTCCCTACAAAATTCATGTTGAAACCTAATCCCCATTCCTGTGGTGTTGAGAGGTGGGACCTTTGAGAAGTCATGATGGCTTCATCCTTGTGAATAGAATTAGTGCCCTTAGGGGCTTAGGGGAGCCTTCTGCCCCTTCCACTGTATAAGGATTCAGTAAGAAGGTGCCATCTTTGAAGAGGAGAGCAAGTCCTCACAGGATGCCAAATCTGCTGGCACCTTGATCTTAGACTTCCAAGCCTCCAGAACTGTAAGAAATAAATCTCTATTATTTACAAATTATCCAGTCTAAGATATTTTGTTATAGCAGCAGGAATGGACCAAGACAAACCTAAAAGACAACCAGCTCCAATTTGGTCTCTGCAGTACTCACAACATCCTGTGGCTCCACATTTTAGAAGGGAAAGATGTAAAAAGCAGCTGCCAAAGGAAAGAGTGCTAGTAGTAGCAGGAAATAAAAAAAAAATTTCAGAGTCTAATATGTAGAATAAATCATAAAATAATGTGAGTTGAACCCAAGTTTGAGATCCTTTATCCTTGCAAAGATGTTCCATGTTTAGACTGCCCTATATGTAAAGAAAAATGAAGCTCTGCAGCTACTTTTTTTAAACCAGCTTTTTTGATAGTTGACATATAATACATATTTAAATGTACAGTTTGATGAGTTTTGACCAATGTCTTTAATTGTGTACCTACCACCACAATCAACATATGGGATTAGTTCATAATTCCAAAACTTCTCCTGTGCCCCTTTACAGTTAATTCTCTCCCCCTACCTTTATCCACTAGCAGCTACTGATCTGATTTTTGTCATCATAGGTTTGCCTTTTCTAGCATATCATGTAAGTGGAATCATGCAGGATGTCATCTTTTGTGTCTGGCTTCATCACTTAGCGTGATGGTTTTGAAAGTCATCCATGTTGTTGCACATAGTGGTAGTTGGTTCCTTTTTAGTGCTGAATAGTAAGCCATTGCATGGCTCTATCACGATTTGTTTATTCATTCACATTTCATGCACATTTGTGTTGTTTCCAGTTTGGGCTGTTATAAATAAAGCTGTAATAACAACCACATGCAGGTATTTTTGTGGTGATGTGGTTTTTTGGCATAAAGACTTAAGAATAGAACATCTGGTTGTGGGATAGGTGTACGCTTAACGTTTTAAGAAACTGTCAAACTGTTTTCTAATGTGGCTGCGCCATTTTGTACTCCCACTTTTACTCTCTCCTTGGTAATGTATAAGACTTCCAGTTGCTCTAAATCTTCTCCAATACTTGGTATTTCCTGTCTTTCTAATTTTAGCCATTCCAGTGGATGTATAGGGATAGCACACCGAGGTTTCAATTTGCATTTCCCCAGGACTAATGATGTTGAGCATCTCTTCATGTGTTTATTGGCCCTTCACATGTGTTCTTGGGTAAAGTGTCTGTTCTGCAGGTAGATTTTTGTCCAAGACATCAGGAGGTTCTCAGAAGTGCCTGGGTATCTGACAGAGCAAGGGCAGATTAGAACGTTGGGTTTTTTGTTTGTTTGTTTGTTTTTGTCTTTGTGAAGTGGTCCAAGACCCAGGGAGTTCAAGAATTCACCCCCATACCCTGGATATAATTGGATTTCAGGAGAATTAAGAGATATCAGAGATGGCACAGACTGGTTACTCCGTAGGCACAATGGTTCTTACCCTTTTGTGGGGAAGTCAGAATAGATGAAAGCAAATTTTGATGTATGATTTCAGAGAAGATTTAGAGTCCTTAAAGCTCCACTGTGAACCCACGTTAAAAATTTCCTTAGAGGAAAGCATATATCCTGGGGCCAAATAGCAGAGTTTTGGAAATGAACAGGACTCAGGTGGAAGGCATTCTTCCTCTGCAAAAGCCCAAGCATATCTTTGGACAACAAGGGCAGTGGCCAGGAGCATCTAGATCTCTTTTAAGAGAGGCAGGCATAATTTCCCATCCTCAAGAGCTGTAGAGAGGTCCTTGGTACTCTGCTTAATGTGGTTTTTAGGGTCGGAAAGGTAGATGAAAGGGGAAATTAGTAAAAGCTGGCCACTAAGCAGAAGCCTGGCAGGTCATTGTGCCTGTCCAGAGACAAGAGAGAGGTTATCGTGGGAAGGGAGTGCAAATCAAGGCCCAAGTATGGGGAAGGAAGACAGCTTTGTTGGTAGCTTATCCTTGGCAGAGAAAGATGGACATATTCCCAGTGTGAAACCTCCATCCAAAGCCCTTCATGCATTTTGTCCACACCTGGGGAGCCTGTACATTTGGAGAGAGTCACATTGGATGCAAACACCAAAATGCCTGTACAAAGCAGGCAGGACCAATACTATTGGTTGAGTTGAATCTCTGTCCTTCCTCTTTTTCATCTCTCATCAGCAGGCACCATTTAGAATGAGGGTGAGACAGCAAGCATGGTCCAGGAACATGTCTGTAGTTCATTTTTTTTTTCTTACCTGATAGTTCTTTTTGTCTTAGCAATACAGCCCAAGAACAATACATTCCTCATCCTTTCTCTAAGAGCCTGTCAGACTTTACAGCCACCATAGGCAGCTTTGTCACTTGCAAAATTTAGAGTGACAACTTGATAGACCTCTAGGTGCTGTCATCTGACTTCCTTTCTTCTCTATATTGACTCCTAAAGGAAAGCAAAAACCAAAAACAGAACTTTCATTTCTATCAGTTTATGACCCATCAAATGAACAGCAGGGACTTGGTAATAACATTATTCAATGTCTGCAGTAGTTTCTCTTTCAGGAAGCCTTCCTCGATTCCCCCACCTGACAATCATTGCTCCTTTAGCTGAGCTTCTAGAATGCTTTATTCCTTAAATATGTTTATAGCAGAGAAAACATAACAAGTGATTTTATATCTCATCTCCCTTGTGAACAACTTGAAAAGAGTTTACATTTTATTCATCTTTGGTTGCTGAGTTATTTGATTGCAAATAATTTTAACAATACCCCTATTTGAAGCTAAACTACAGCATGTTTGAAATTATATATACAGATGGAACCCAGCCACATGAGTACTTTTTGCTTACATAAGGTCAGGAAAAATAGATCCACGACAAAAGGAATCTTTGGACAGATCTACTTTTGGTTAATCATTAACATCATAATCACTGCCTCTCCCATCAGCTTTAATTGCCTCATGAACAGATCCAGAGGAATTTCTAGACAACTGCATTTGTTTCAACTGAGTAAGGAGAAAAGACAAAACAAAACAAAACAAAAAACAAAAGGCAGAGATTGTCGGAGCCCTGCTAAAATCCAGGCCCTGGTAAAGCTAAGGATGTGCTGATCAAGCAAAACCCCCTAATCTGCCCACAAAGCCCTCCAAGGTGAGTCAGCTGAAAGGGCCTAATCCCCAGAAGGGACTGATCACTAAAGCTTTAGAGGCCACACAGCCACAGCACACTGGAAAACGGGATAATGAAAGCTTAAAGGGATATTGTGTAGAGAAAGGTCATAGAACCAACAGAGGAGGGTCTTGGCTGTCTAAGAAGTCACCTTTGCCCTCTCCTGAGTTATATGTCATTCATATAGCTCAGTCATAGGACCCCAAAATAAGAATGATTCCAAGGATGTGGATATTGTTAAGAGTTAGCTGGCTTAGGGCCCCCGCTGCCGGGTGGGGCGTGGAGGTGAGGTAACTAATACTTTAAGCAAGGCAATCAACCACAATATGACTGATTCTGTAATAGTCAATAAACCAGATGGCACAAGAATTATACTGCAATAGCTGCTAGTGGTGAGGAAGTGGGGAGGCAGTGAGAAGAAACTACATGGGTGCAGAGGAGGTGCTCAATATAGGTGAGCTGACACTGAAATCAAAGAAGCAGACGGTATTCGAGAAGTATGGGCTCCGATTAGAAGTGTACTATACAGGAAGAATCACTACCCCTCAGTTGCTTGCCCTGGATCATTTAGGACTTGACCTTTCGTTAAATTGGGAGGTTGCATAGAACTCCAGAGCCCTTTGGCTCTGGTTCTAGCCTCGGATTCCCTTATGTTGCAAAGTGAACACAGAAAGTAGCGTAAGAGGCTTCTCTTGGGGCTGTTTTGTCAATTTCTATTCATCAGTGGTTATCTATGGGAAATAACCACTCCCCATAGATACTCAACCACTCTTGAGACAGCGGGCTCTGCCCCAATCCAAGCCTCCCTGCCCCCAAGCCTGGGGCACTTTGTTTTGTACTTTTACGAGGTTATTTTTGGTTGTCAAAAAGATTAGGTGCACCTCCAGACATTGAATGCGTGGGGCTGGGATGCTTGTGGTACTTCCCCCGTATCAGAGAAGTTCCCCTTGTCTCAACCAACATGTGGATGTCATGCCAGTCATCTATGTAGATGACAGACCTCTGCCGTATATATAAACACAAATAATTTTCCCCACAGTTTTACTATACGTGAATTTTCCAACGCTATTTTTATCTGTGAATTTCACTTTAGGAAAGTAAATGAAGGGATTACAAAATATTTGTCATAAAACGGGGGTGCTAGGTCAGGTAATACTGCTACTCGAAATCCCCCAACAGCCAACTCCACCCAGAGAGAAGCTGAGCAGGATATTCTTGTTTATACCAGTAGACATAGGGATACACAAATTTATCTTTACTAGATAAAATTAACTCACTTGCCCTAGTGCTCAGACCAGTTGAGGAAGTTAGAATCATTCTTTTTGGGGGTCTTTCTGGAGTTTACTTAGCCCCAAATTGTATTTCCCCTACCATAAGTACAAGAGATAGTCTTCTTCATCTTCCTCCCAATTCTCCCTCATCGCCTCACACAGTCTTTTTCATTCAAAACTGGACTCCTCACTCTCAGCAGCAACTTCCTTAAAACTGGATGTTTTATATTTATAATTAGAAAAGTATAGCACCTGGGGGCTAGCAGTTGGCTAAGGAGAGCTAGCAAGCTGCCGGCTGGAGTGAGACAGTGCAGGAGATTTCCTCTAATGATGTGGTTCTTAATCTGAGAGTGATATGGTGTGTCAGCACTAACGTGGTATTTTCCTTCCTTTGTACACTACAGGTTGAACTATAAGCTCACTTGTAAATATCACTGTAATTATGGGAGCTTTATTTACAAAGCAGTGTGTGTGTGTGTGTGTGTGTGTGTGTGTGCGCGCGCATCCTTAGGAGTGGCGGTCCATATTCCTGGTGTGACTTGCTAGAGCTAGGGTAAGCAATAAGGACTTTGTCCTTCAAATATTAGGTTTTGTGTTCTGAGTGCTGATTTCTGCTTTTGATTGTTCAGGGGCCAGCACAGAGGCTGACAGCCATTGTTTCAACCTCCATGAGCTGAACCTCCAGGAAGCAGCTTCCTGGGGATTTAAAGAGACAATACTTGTGCTCCCACCCCCACGTCTTTTGGGAACCAGACATTTAAGGAAATCTTTGTCAGGTCACTGGTTGATTACAGAAATGATGGAACAGAAACTTTAGTGACCACACACAACAATATATATCTTGCAAAAATAGTTTTAAAAAGTCATAAATAGATGACCCAGTCCTCATAAAGTACAAGAAATCTCTGAGGTATTGAAGAATTAGATATCCAGTTAGTGCAACATGGTATTTAAAATCTCTAGCTCTCAACAAACAATTACAAAACATACAAAGAAGAGGAAAACATGGTCCATTCACAGAAAAAAAGAAGTTTACAGAAATCTTTTCTAAGAAAGACCAGACATTGGAATTATTAGTCAATGGCATTAAGCCAACTGCCTTAAATATGTTTAATGAGATAAAGAAAACCATAAACCAAGAACTAAAAGGAATCAGTAGAATTATATATGAACAAAGAAAGACTATCAATTAATAAATAGAAATAAAAAAGAACCAAACTGAAATTCTGGAGGTGAAAACTATAATAACTGAAATGAAAAATTAACTAGAGGCATTCAACAGCAGATTTGAGCAAGTGGAAAAAAGTGTCTATGAGCTTGAAGATAGGGCAATTGAAATTATCCAGTCTGGGGAGCAGAAAGACAAAAGAATAAGTAAAAGTGAACAGAGGCTAAGGGCCCTGCAGGACACCATCAAGTGAATCAAATTTACAATATGAGAGTTTCAGAAAGAGTAGAGAGAGTGGGGAAAGAAAGAACATTTGACGAAATAAGGACTGGCAAATGTCCCAAATTTGATGAAAGAAATGAATCTACAGATCCAAGAAACTCAACAAACCTCCAAGGATAAACTCAACAAACTCCTAGGATAAACTCAAAGAGCTTCACCCCAAGACATATTATAATCAAAGTGTCAAAAGTCAGAGACAAAGAGAGAATCTTGAAAACAGAAAAAGAGAAATGATTAATCACCCACAAGGACTCCTCAATAAGATTAAGAGCTGCTTTCTCATCAGAAACCATGGAGACCAGCAGGCAGTGGAATGAAAAAGTGCTGAAAGAAAAAACTCAAGGAAGAATTCTCTCTCTGGCAAAACTATCTTTCAAAAATGAAGGATAAATTAAGACATTCACAGATAAAATCTGAGAACATTCACTGCCAGTAGACCTGCTCTCACAAGAAATGCTAATGGGAGTCCTTGGGGACTGAAATGAGAGGACACTGGACAGCAAATTGAAGCCATATGAAGAAATAAAGATCTCTAGTAAAGATAACTGCATAGATTAATATAAAAGCAGTATTGTTGCATTTTTGGTTTGTAACTATTTCCTATGCAGTTCAAAAGACAAATACATGAAAAGTAATTATAAATCTTTTAATGGGCATACATGTAAAATGTGTAATTTACGGCCAGGCACAGTGGCTCATGCCTGTAATCCCAGCACTTTGGGAGGCCAAGGTTGGGCGACCACTTGAAGCCAAGAATTCAAGATCAGTCTGTGCAATGTAGAGAGACCCCATATCTAAAAAAAAAAAAAAAAATTAAATTAAAAAAAAATAGCCAGGCATAGTGGCACATGCCTGTAGTCCCAGCTACTCAGGAGGCTGAGGTGGGAGGATTGCTTGAGCCCAGGAGTTTGAGGGTGCAGTGAGCTATGATTACACCACTGCACTCCAGCCTGGGTGAACAGGCAAGACTCTGTCTCAAAGGAAAAAAAGATATAAATTGTGATAACGGCAAGATAAAGGTAGGAGGGGATGAACTGTATAGGAGCAGAATTTTTGTGTGCTATTGAAGCTAAGTTGGTATTAATTCAAACTAGACTGTTATAAATTTAGGATGCTGCAGTGGACAGAATGTTTATTTTTTTTTTTTTGTAGAGACAAGGTCTTATTATGTTGCTTAGGCTGGTCTCAAACCCCTGACCTCAAGCAATCCTCCCACCTCGGCCTCCTAAAGTGTTAGGATTACAGATGTGCGCCACCAGGCCTGGCTTGAAGTTATTTTTATCAAGATCAATTTTTTATGTAAATGACTTGATATTTTGGGGATCCACATCATAATTTACTGACTGTAGATTCTGCTATTGTAAGCTTTCTTTAGGGATTATTATTCCTACCAAGTCAATTTTCCTTGGTCAAATTATGCGTATCAAAATGTTAAATATACTTTTCCTCCATCAATTTTCAGTCAATGATAAATTTTACCACGTGCAGTTTTAACCATGATCAGTTTTTGCTATAGACTGTTTGTGTCCCCCCAAATTCCTGTTTTGAAACCTGTCCCCCAGTATGATGGTATTTGGAGGTTTGACCTTTGGGAAGTGATAAGGTTGTGAGGGTAGAGCCCTCATGAATGGCATCAGTGCCCTTACAAAACAAGCCACAGAGAGCTCCCTCTCTGCCTTCTGCCATCTGAGGACACAGTGAGAAGACAGCTGTCTGTGAACCAGGGAGTTGGCCCTCACCAGATACCAAATCTTCTGGAACTTTGAGCTAGGACATCCCAGCTTCCAGAACTGTGAGGAATAAATTTCAGTTATTGATATGTCATCCCGTTTATGGTATTTTGTTATAGCAGCCTGAATGGACTAGGTTTTATTTTGGGTGGATTCATTTTACTGGTAATATTTATTATGAGGGTCAAAGTGTCCTTGGGGTGAATGCATTGTACTTTTAAAATTTACAGACATTCAACTTTGACCCAGCTTTTTAGGGACATGCTGCTTGTCTTAAAAGCTTCACAGCTCTCAGCCCCTCCCTGCCCCATTTATGAAATAGGAAAGGATGTTCTCAGATTTACTTACAAGGTACAAACAGATGAAAGCCAACACAGTGGTTGTAGTCATTCTGCTAGGGAGTTGAAAGCAGGGGTCCCATTCATATATCCTGGTTTGGAACCAAGCTTTTTCTCTCTCTGTGAATGAATAAACAGTGAGAAAAGAGAGGCTGTGATAGGTAAACAAATGCCCAATTCATCTGAAAACAACCCCATCCCTTCCTCTCTATCCTGGCATTTACTGTAGAGAGAGAGCACTGTTAGTTTCCACGGTTTTCATTCTCCTCTTATTCTTACGTGCAGATGCTCAGTTTTATTCAGGACAGCAATTCACCAACTAAAAGACTAAAAAGTTCCCAACCTCTCTTGCAGCTAAGAGTGACCTAAGTTCCAGCCAATTAGATGTGACCACAGTGTGGTGTGGGACTCTGGGGAGACTGCTCAGATGGAAGTGACCCAGCTGAGAGGGCCCCCTTTGCCCTGCCTTGCCTGCTCTCTGAAATGCAAACATGGTGGCCGGTCGAGGCTGGAGCTCCAGCAGCCACATTGGACCATGAGACCGCATTGAGGATGGAAAGCGCATACAAGATGCTCGAACAGAAACACATGATTCATAAACTTCTGTGGTGGTCAGTTCAAGGTCAGTATGGATGGCCTGTCTCTGTAAAGTATTGATCCTGGGTGTGTCTGTGAGGGTGTTGCCAAAGGAGATTAACATTTGAGTCAGTGGGCTGGAAAAGGCAGACCCACCCCTAATCCGGGTGGGCGCCATCTAATCAGCTGCCAGCACAGCTAGAATATAAAGCAGGCAGAAAAATGTGAAAAGAGAGACTGGCCTGGCCTCCCAGCCTGCATATTTCTCCCGTGCTGGGTACTTCCTGCCCTCAAACATCAGATTCCTAGTTCTTCAGTTTTGGAATTTGGACTGGCTTTCCTCACTTCTTAGCTTGCAGACAGCCTATTGTGGGACCTTGTGATTGTGTAAGTTAATACTTAATAAACTCCCCTTTATATATACATCTGTCCTATTAGTTCTGTCCCTCTTGAGAACCCTGACTAATACATGTCACTATTATTTTAGGGATTCTAGTATATGTAGCCATAGTGAATGTTAACCAAAGTACGAGTTTTGCCATTGCTCATTGTGTGACTTTGGACAAGACACCTACCTTCTCTGGGACATATATATCCCCGTGTGCCTAGTGGCAGAGGTAGATATAGGGTCTACATGTATGATTCTGAGATCGGGTGCTTTTGTCTTTCTGACATCCAACTCATCTTCTATTGAAGACAGCACCTCAGTTTTTTCTTAAGAAACTACCCCTCCCTGCCCTCACTCTTAGTGCTTAAGTGAGACTGACACCACTTCTTGGCTCCAGTGGTGAACATGCGACCCAGGCCCCTGCAAGTGTGGGAGGCACAGAGCTGGCTGCATGAGACCAACCTTGCCTGGGGCTCCCTTGTGTACTGCACTTGTGGACACAGTGAAGCAGGAACTCAACAGCACGTTCTCTTCTTGGTCCAGACACAGGGCCCCTTGAGCATGCCTAGCCATGGGCACTAGGCCTGGCTGTTATATGTGGTGTCCCTCAGCATCTGCCGGAGTTAGGGAGGCTTCTTCACCATATGCACCTGAGCCACCCCACCCTGACACCCCGTCCTGTGTTGATGGAACTTGACACTGCATCCTCACTGAGCACACTGAGGCAGTTTCACACCCAACCCCTCATTGTGCATTTGGGAAACCGAATTCCAGAAAGAGACAGGGCCTGGCTTAGACCACAGAAGATGCGCAGAGTCTGGAAGGTAAGGGAGGGCTCCAGCTTCCTAGGCCAGTGCTCAGCCTCTTCCCAGAGAGAAAGAAGAAAGAGGTTGGAGGCAGCTCTGTTATGGGTCAGTGGCATCGGCAACATGCCCAGGAACCCAGGGCATGAGCAGGGCAGACATAGGGCTCCCTAAGGGCCCCAGCACAGCCTTGAGAGGCCAGGGCCGGGGTCCTCAGGCCATTGGTCTGGGCACCTGGAAGTAGGATGAGCCTTCCCCGCTAGTGCGGACAGAGACTATGGGAGAGAAAGCCTCCGTTTCCTCCTGTATTAATTGGGGTGCTTGGGTGAGTGACCCCATGGGTTCCACATACTCAGAAAGTGTCTGTTGATATGGCTTATCCATCAGTGTCCATTGTGCTCTGAGACCCTGGGAAAATGCTCTCCAAACCCTGGACATCCTTCAGAGCAGAGCTAGGTTTGGGGCTTGGGTGATGAGGGCTTGCTATAGGGCAGAGGGTGCCAGAGCACCGGACACCATGTCTGTGGTCCAGGAACGAGGCTGATCCTTGTTGGATCCTGAGTCTGCATTTGGAAGTAGGGGGAAGCTTTGCCCTGGCCGAGATAAGGATGCCTGATGGTCAAAGGAAGTGGAGGCAAAAAGGGGTCAAGGGAGGCTTCCGAGGTTCCTCATACTGCCCTTTGGAGCCTGCAGACCTGCTCCTTTGCCCCCTGGAGACCCCCAAAAAACCACTGCCTTGAGGTCACCCAGCTGGAGTGTGTGACTTAAGTCGAGGCGCTCTGGCCTGGGGCTGCAGTGCTACGGCTGGCCACCAGGGAGTGGTCAGCCTCCTGTGTCCGCGGTGCCTACTCTGCTTTACCAGCAACTGCGGCCAGGGAAGAGTCACGCAGAGGTCACGCCTGCCGTCCTCCTTCCTCAGGTCTGACTCACACCTTTTATTTGTATTGATCATCTCCACAGTCTTAGCTGGTCAGAAGGTGGGAAGGTGGAAAGTCTGCGATTCTCCCATTTATTCATGCAGCAACTACGCCTGAGCACTCACCCTGTGCAGGTGCCCCAGTGGGCCCAGCATGCTGTGCTGAGATCAGCCGAGTGGTCCCTGCTCTCCAGGAGCTCACAGTCTGGAGGGGGAGATGGACAAAGGCATGTGAAAGAAAAGAGCAAGTGCTGTAGAGAAAATGAAGTCGGGTCCTGAGAGGTGGGCCTGGGAAGTCAGTGGGTGGGCCTCAGAGGGGCCTTACTTTTATGCTGTGAGCAGAAGGACCAGAGGGAGCCAGCCCTGCACACATTTGGGAACAATGGGTTAAGGAGAAGGCACCACTGACGCAGAGACTCCCAAACAGAGGTGGGTTTGGCAGAGGAGGTTAGAAAGAGCAAGTGTGTAGGCTGGGTGTGGTGGCTCACGCCTGTAGTCCCAGCACTTTGGGAGGCCGAGGCCGGTGGATCACCTGAGTTCAGGAGTTTGAGGCGAGCCTGGCCAACATGGTGAAACCCCATCTCTACTAAAAGTACAAAAATTAGCCAGGCGTGGTAGTGTACGCCTGTAATCCCAGCTACTTGGGTGGCTGAGGCAGGAGAATTGCTTAAACTTGGGAGGCAGAGGTTGCAGTGAGCTGAGATCGTGCCACTGCACTCCAGCCTGGGCGACAGAGTGAGACTCTATCTCAAAATAAATAAATAAATAAATAAATAAGAAGAAGAAGAAGAAAGAAAAGAAAGAGCCAGTGTGGCTTGGGGAGTGTGGCCTGGGGGAGCCCTGGAGGAGAGGAGGGAAATGATGGCAGGGCCAGATCCTGGGGCCTGGTAGACTAGGTGAATTACCCATTCTTCTCACAACATTAGCAATGTGAAAGTACAAATATTTAATATCTCACAGTCTGTGGATCAGGAACCTGGGCATGGCTTAGCTTACCTGGGTGCCTCTGCCTGAAGGTCTCTCATGAAGTTGGGACTGTGGTCTCAACCGAGGCTGGGCTGTGGGAAGAGTTGCCCCCAAGCTCACTCATGTGGGTATTGGCAGGAACCAGTTTGGACTAAGCCTGAGTTGCTTTCTGTCTGTTGGCCTGGATGTTCCCCAGTTCTTTGCCATGTGGGCCTCTATGTCGGGTAGCTCCTGACATGAAATCTTGCTTCCTCAGTTAGAGGACTGTGACAGAGGCAGCGAGAGGAGGAGGGACAGAGAAGGACAAGGAAAGGGAGGCAGAAACACAGGAGACAGCAAGTATGAGGGAATTGGTGCTTTTTTTGTAACTAAATATTGGAAGTTGCAATGGATTGAATGTTTACGTCCCCCAAAAGTCATGTGTTGTTAGCCAAATTCCCAATGTGATAATATTAGGAGGTGGGGCCTTTGTGAGATAATTAGCTCATAAGGGTGGAGCCCTCATAAATGGGATTAGTGCCCTTTTCAAAGGGACCCCAGGGAGCTCTGTCACCCTTTTTCAACCATCTGAGGACACAACAAGAAGCTGGCAGTCTGCAACCCTGAAGAGGGACCTCGGCAAAACTGGACCATGCTGATACCCTGATTTCAGACTTCCAGCCTCCAGAACTGAAAGGAATACGTTTCTGTTATTGGTGAGCCACCCTGTCTGTGGCACTTTCTTATAGCAGCCCTAACTGACTCAGACAGGAGAGACAGCCCGTCACTTTGCTGTATTCTCTTAGTCAGAAGGGGAGTCACTAACCACTTTATGGTTACACAAGGGCATGAATCCCAGCAGTGAGATTCATTGCAAGCTGCTGTGCATGCATGCAGACTACCACAAAGGCTGGGATGAGACACCTGGGTCTGATTCTAAATATAACAGGAAACCACTGGAAGGCTTTATGCCACAGGATGACCATGTATGAATTTCATTTTATGTTAACCCTCTCATGGTGCAGAATGAGAAAAGAGGCCCAGAGTGGAAGTAACTTTTCCAATATTACACTGGTGGAACCTGGGCATGTCTTCAGTTTAAGTCCGTGCTGCATCCCATCTATCCTTATAATTCTTCCTTCTCTTGAGTTTGTGCATTTGTTACTTGTGACACCAACCTATGAGTGTTATGAGAAGTATCTCATGTATGCCTGATGATGTCTCTGGGAAGCAGATGCTGGGATGATTTGCATTGTGCAGGTTAGGGGACTGGAGAGGCTCTGAGAGGCACAGTGAGTTTTCCAGGGCACAGAACCGGGAAGAAAAAGAAGGGTTGGAACCCAGCTGTATCTCCTCAGACCTAGGGCCCTCGCTGCATTTGGGTTTTCCCAGAGGGGGAATGTTGGCAAAATTGTGAACAGTTAAGGAGATGACATAGAGGAGGAGGGTGAGCAGTCAATGGCTCAGAGAGACCTTTGGGGAGGGAGCTCTTTGAAGGAAGGGGCCGAGGTAATGGAAACTTAGAGAAGTGACCTAACTTCCTTGGTGATAGGCCCCAACAGAACTTAGAACTTTGATAACCAGCACTCACATTCTAGAGACCCCCTGTCCAGCTCACTCGATGGGAGCCACTAAAGGAAATAAGATGTTCTCCTGCTGTATCCTGACTTTCTGAGGCTCTGACTCCAGGAAAGCCCGGCATGAGAGGCTTTTCCATTGCTGCAGGCTTTTTGGCTCAGCACTCACTTCTGGCACCTCTGGCCATTTGGCAGGAAGTACCCAAAGGTAACACAGAGAAGTCCAGGCCAGGCCACAACTGTGATCCCACCTGGGCAGCCCCACACCCCTCTCCATCACTGTGTGTGTGGAGGGAGGCAGTGGAGGGAAGGCAAGGGATGAGCGTTGGGCCCTTCCTGGGCTGGAGCAGGTTGTTGGGTGTTGGAACCCTGGTGGGCCTGGCAAGATGGGAAGGTAAGTGCTGGGTGAAGGACATTTCCCCAGATGTTATCCTGTGCTCCTGAGACTTCAGCTCATTTCCTCTATGTAGTTGCCCACCTGCGCCTTATCTGGGGAGCAGAATTTCTAATGTGAGTTTCCCGCTGCAGTGATGGCCAGGCAGGGCCCTGATGTCTGATGATCTGGCTGCCGAGCATCATTTGTGCAGAGCTCCATGTGAGAGATCAGTGAGGAGCTGGTTGATGGGTTCAACTCCTCCATCTCCCTAGACAAGAGGTAGGTGCACCATGCCACCAATAATGACCAGCACTGGTCTGGGGTGACAGCGGGCACGGGGAGTGGTGGTGGTGGTGGTGTCTCCACTGCCAGTATCACGAGATGAACAGCCCGGGTCTGGAACCCAGTTTTGTATGCAAGGACTCCTGGGGTCTCTCAAGCAGGGCCTTCCCACTAGAGTGGCCCACAGTTCTACCCCCCAGAAATCTGGGTTCCCACTCCTCCTCCACCTGCAAATTGGAAAGGTGAAAAGACACTTCACATACTTGTAGGAATATCAGAGAAAAGACTTTTTCATTGTTTTCATATCACACTAGGCCATGAGCATTTTTGCATGTTGCTACTGTTTTTGTTTTTTTAACCACCTGCCCCAGATATCCCATGTAAGAATCAGCTCCTCTGTCCTTCCAGACCTGCTCCAAGCCTTAGAAATCATCAGGCTTAATAGGGTGGTTTATACACAAAAATGGAGGGGGGGGGGGGTTGGTTCAGCTCTTCTTTATGTGTCTCTGTGACTTGTCACATCCCAGAACACATCATCTTAGCCCACTAGGGCCAGAGCCTTGGCCTCACCTGTCTTCACAATATTCCAAAAGGAGGGCTTTTTTTTGCCACAGCAATTCCGCCTTCCAATGCTGGTGGACCTGGATGTGATTCCATTCTGCTGCCATTTCAGCAGGGCTGCAGGGAACACCTTATGTGTGTCCTGTTAGAGAGTACTGGTCCGCTAGGGCTGCCATAACAGTACCCAGATTGTGTGGCTTAAACAACAGAATTGGTTTTCTCACAATTCTGGGGCTAGAATTCTGAGACCAAGGTGTGGGCTGGGGCAGTTTCTTCTGAGGCCTCTCTCTGTGGCTTTCAGATAGCCGCCTTTTATCTCTGTGTTGACATTGTCTTTACTCTGTGCCTCATTTTTGTTGTTGTTGTTGTTGTTTGTTTTTTTTTCTTGAGACAGAGTCTTGTTCTGTCGCCCAGGCTGGAGTGCAGTGGCTTGGTCTCAGCTCACTGCAACCTCCACCTCCCTACTCTGTGCCTCTTTGTGCCCTAATCTCCTCTTCTTATGAGGACATCAGTCAGACTGGATTAGAGTCCACCTCAATGAACTCAACCTTAATGACCTCTTTAAAGACTATGTCTCCAAATACAGTCACATTATGAGGTCCTGGGGGTTAGCACTTCAACATATGAATTTTGGGAGACATCATTTGGCTCATACCACATACTTATTCCCTACAGAAGACAAACTCCAGGCATAGGGTTGCTTGGTGGAAGGGTATGCATATGAAAAATCTTAATTGCTTCAGCCAAATTACTTTCCAAAGAGGCTGTGGCAGTTGTGTTGCCACGGCAGTCTCCAGTGGTGGCTGCTTCCCTGCATCCAGCCTGACAATGGGGGATGTCATTCATTTACATTCCTGATAATCTGGTGTCCATGTGGCAAATGCCACTGTATGCTTCCTTTGCTTTTTAATTTCCCACTTACAGGCTTGAGCCACCTGTCAGTTGTTTGCCAGACATTTGGATTTTCTCTTCCCCCAGTTGTCTGCTCATGTTCTTGTTGCTGTGACAGCCCTTCTCGCACCCTGGAACCTCCAGACATTTGCCCCTTTGCTGGATCTGGGATCCTCATAGCTCATGTTCTCAAAACTACCTTTCTTGTAAAAGAAAGAACATTAAGTCCCTTGCTTTGAAGTCTAAAGGACTCTCCTAGGGTGGGTGTTGTAGTCCATTTTGTGCTGCTGCAGCAAAACACCATAGACTGGGTAATTTATGATGTACAGAAATTTATTTCTCACAGTTCTGGAGGCTGGGAAGTCCACAGTCAAGATGCTGGCATCTGGTGAGGGCCTTCTTGCTGCATCATCCCATGGCGGAAGGCATCACATGGCAGAAGGGCAAAGAGAGAGTGAGAGACAGCAAGAGGGGGCAGACCCACCTCCACGATACTGACATTAATCTACCCATGATGGCAGAGCTCTCATGACCTAAACACCTCTTAAAGGTCCCATCTCCCAATATGGTCACAATGGCAACTACACTTCAACATGAGTTTTAGAGAAGACAAACATGCACACCATAGCAGTGGTTCCACACTGTAAACTGGTCTCTCAACTTGGTGGGGGCAGTGGGGTGGGGAATGAGGTTCCCCCAGAACCTCTCCCTCCATGCCAGAAGAAGACTAAGCTTCAGGTAGCTTAGGGGGAAGGTGATGCAGCCCTAGCTTTGGGCAGTTCTTAGTTCTGCCCTGTGTGACCTTGAGCAGCCATTTGACACCCCTAAGCCTGTGTTTTCCATCTCAACAATGGGGATGCTTTTTAGGACTCAATAGAGTGATGCTCTTCATACAAGCTCTTAATAGGGGAATGCTAACCTCTCTTGCTGTGGGCACTCACATCCCTCTTCACACACAAGTCCCCAAGGAGTTGGGGCCTCCTGGTCTGAGCTCTAGCTCACGATTCTCCTGGTGGTTTTTGGTGCTGCCTCTGACTCTGTGTCCTCCCTTGTCCCACTCAGTATGAAAATGAGTTAACCCTGCACCTGGGCGAGATCTGCACAATGCAGACCCTCCAGGTGGGCACTCAGGAACATATGGTGGCATCCCTGGACCAGGCTTCCAGAGCAGACACATACCCTACAGCACCACCTTCCTGTGTAACCACTGGTTCTTCATCTCTACCCCACAGTTCCTGGACTGGGTATTCAATAGGTGGGAGCCTGTCCCTTCCACAGCACAGTGGGGACTCTGCCACCAGCTAGCTGTGTGTCTCAGGAATTTTGCTGCACCTCTCTTAGCCTCAATTTGCTCCTCTGAGAAGAAAGGTGGTAAGAGGATGAATCTCACAGGGTTCTTGCAGGGACTAAATGGGGTGAGCCATGGCAGGTGCTGACCTGGTACTTGGCTCTGTGGAAATGGCTGCCAGATGTACTGTGGTTGTTATTTATTTTTGAACACGAAGTAGCTCTCTGCCTCACTCGTGGCCTTCCTATGTTTGGGAAAGCATATGGAAAGCAAACCTATTTTCCCATTTGTGAAGAGGGTTTGAGTTTCCGCATTGCTGATCCCTGTGCTTGGGGTACCCAGAACAGGGATCCCTGGGGGCTGGTGGAGGGGCCCTACGCTAACTCAGATATCTGGGAAAATTCTGGTTGTGGTTCATTCTTTCAACAAATATACATTGAGCACCTACTGTGTGCAGGTACTTTTCTGCCTGCAGAAGGCACTCCCTGGGGATTGTCTGAATTCTGGCTGGGGAGTCATGGGTGCACTAGACATCATAAGCAGGCTGCGTCCACAGTATGTTGACACTGTGATGTCCTCCTGGCCTCTTCTAGATACACATGCATCCTGACATATTCTGACAGAGATGACGGACCTCAGGATCAACTAAAAATGTCGGTGGACTTCAGGTCTAGAAGGACGGGCTCCTGTTTCCCCAGAACAGTTGGGGGCATATGGGAGTCTGTGGCTGGGGAGGGGTTGGCAGAACCCTGGATCTCATACATCTTAGGATTCCCATGAGAGGGCTGAGGTCTGGGGGCTTCCTCTGCAGGAGGAAATTAGTCAGTGAGAGTTATGGATAGGGTCCAAGTCCCCCGGGAAGTGAAAGGGAGGCTGGGGCTCAGAGCCACCCCCACCACAGTCCCATCCCAGCTCTGCCCGCCTCCTTCCACATCCACCCCTCCAGACCCAACCTCTAGGGGACCTAGAACAGGAGCTGTAGTGAGCAACCTGCTCACACTTCTACCTCAAATCTCATTCCTGGTGCAGGTAGCCCTTCAGAACAAGAGTCACTGGCAAGACCCAGCCCATGTAGGTTCTGTGCCTGCCCTGCCTGAAGACCAGGGCTGTCTCTGCCAGGACAGTCACAGAGGGGTTGGGTGGGGCCATCTCTGAACAGGCAGGGCAGGCACAGGGGCCCACATCCAAACAAGTGTGCCCTAGAAGAGCAATGTGGAAGGAAATGCCAGGTATCTGACTCTGCTGCCCCCCATCCTCCACCCACTAACACTATCTCTTCCATCCTGGGCACCTGGCCAGAAAAGTACCCTGAGGGCACTCTGGGGAAGGAGCCTGCTCCAGTGACAGCCCAAGATAGAATCAGTCCCAGAGCCCTCCTGCCCCTAGCCTGGGACCATACAGAACTGGCCCAGTGAGGAGGTCCCCAACCTCTTGGGGGGTTCTTTCCTATGCTGGTGGCAGAGCAATTGACTCTGATGGGTGCAATGAGCACTGGGCTCTCAGGGCAGGGTGGGGACAGCCTCCCCTCTGGGACCTTTCCCTGAGCCTCAGTCGAATGATGGAGGCCCAATCCCATCTCCACCTCTTACCAACCATGTGGCCTGGACTAGATTCTTAACCTCCAGACCTCCACTGTCCACATGTGCAGGGCAAAGATGGGACATAACAGCACCTGCCACACACAGTGACTGTGCAGAATGAGAGGAGAGAGGGAAGGCAGGTCAGGACCTGGTCCCTTTGTAGGTGGAGGGTGCTCACTGAGGAGCAGCCAGGTGCATGGGTTGCCCACTTGTGCTCAGGAAACCTCACCCACCTCAGCCCTTATTAGGCACCTAATGTGGATTCTAAGACAGACACTGAAACAAAGCTGCCCCTGGAGGTGGGAGGGGAAGACGACATGCATCCGAATGGGGAGACAGACTAGATGGCTGATCAAGAAGGAGACAGATGCCATCTGGGGAGGGACAGGCATAAGCCACTTTCTGGTGCTTGGAGTTAGTGAGGAAGGGCTGAGTGAAAATGCCACTCTCCTGTGCCTGCCAGTATTGGGTTCTGGGTCATCATGTGCTGAGTGCCCTCAGTGAAACACCACGTGATGCAGAGACCAGAGAGTGAAGGCCCGGGCCAGCGCAGGGTGGTGCAACTTTGAATCGAGGTGGCCAAGGTTTGCTGTGGGAGGCCCAAGGAGCTCCCGTCTGTGTCACCATCCAAATCTCATCTTGAATTCCCACGTGTTGTGGGAGGGACCCAGTGGGAGGTAACTGAATCATGGGGGCAGCTTTTTCTGTGCTGTTCTCATGACAGACAGTAAGTCTCACGAGATCTGATGGTTATTATAAGGGGGAGTTTTTCCTGCACAAGCTCTCTTTTTGCCTGCTGCCATCCATGTAAGATGTGACTTGCTTCTCGTCTTCCACCATGATTGTGAGGCTTCCCCAGCCACCAATCATGTGGAACTGTAAGTTTAATTAAACCTCTTTCTTTTGTAAATTTCCCAGTCTCAGGTGTGTCTTTATCAGCAGTGTGAAAACGGACTAATATGCTCCCTCTTTCAGCCTTGGGAATGGCCTCCTTGTCAGCTCTCAGGTGTGTGGTCTGTGGTCTAAGCCCCCACACAATCCCTAGGCCTTCCTGTCAGGGGCATGCTGGCCTTGAACACGTATCTCAGAGATGGGATGCTCACTTCCTACTGCTCCTTCCCTGTGAGTGTTGCTCACTGGGTCCCAGGTGTGCCCCTACTCCCTGTCACAGCTCCCCAGGCTTCTGTCTCCTCCAGGAGGGGAGATGTCAGTGGAGGAGCTGGAGTGGAGCCGGCGGGATTCCAGCTCCCCACCTCCTGGCTCATTCTCCCTCTTCCCCAGGAGTGCTGAGTCCTCAAGAACTTCTCCTCACTCCACACCATCCTCTCTGCTCTGCAGAGCACCTCAATTCCCATGGAGAGAAGTTTCCAGGTTAGCAGGCCTCTCTCTATAGGAGCACCAGGGTGGATCAGGAACATCCACGGGGCTGGGCTGGGCATTGCCTCTCAGTGAGCCTAGGAGGTACTGGGAGGCTGTGAAGCCTCGAGGTAGGGACTGGGAACCTGAGTGGGGTCTCTGAGCCTCCCTGGGATCTTAGGCCAGCAGTTCTGCTTCAAATTAGGTTACCTTTCCTTACCTGTCAGATATAGGCTGGGGCCAAATTGGAGACTGTCAAGAGCTTACCTCACAGCAACACATTTCTCTGATGATTGAAATCAAAACTGGTCAAAACAGACCTGCTCAGCTGAAATGGGAGTGGGGGCCCAGTGGACCAACCTGAGACTCCCCTCCCCTCCCCAGTCCCATGGGGCCCTTAGACTCAGAGGAACCTGTTGGAACCTCTCATCTAGGGTGTTTGGGTCTGTGACTTCTTAAATAAATGGGATTTGCACTCATACCCCTCCCCGTGATTCCCAAATTTCTCCTTCCTTCTTTCCCCTCTGCACAGGAACAGTCCCGGAAATTTCCAAGGTGTGTAAGATAGTGCACTGTGCAGGGTTCTGCTCACCATGGCGAAGTGGAGGAGGAGATGGAGACAAGCCTTTGGGAGGGAGGGAACTGCGAGGGTGGAAGGACTGGACAGGGTGTGGTTTTTCAGTTTCTTATTGAGAGTTTCTTTGCAAATCTTCAGTCTCCATCTTTTCTGGATTCATAGCATCTTTTTTGGATTCATAGCATCTTTTCTGGATTCATAGCATCTTTTCTGGATTCATAGCATCTTTTCTGGATTCATAGCATCTTTTCTGGATTCATAGCATCTTTTCTGGATTCATAGCAGAGGGACCCCTCTGGTCCATGGGCAGGCGGGGTGGCGGGGGGGGGGCACTTCAGAGAGCAGGAGGTCCCAGCGATGGGTCATAGTGGTGGCTGTGCTGTGATGAGCCAGGAGGGCTTGATGAGGTGGCAGATTGAGCAGGTCCCTGGCTCGGGTCCCTGGCTGGCCCATCACACTGGCTGGTAGCCCCCTCCAGGCTGTTGGTGGATGGGGAAGGTAGAGGGTCCTCAGGAAGCTGGCCTCCAGCTGCTCTTCTGTCTGGACTGCAGCTCCAAGGGGAGGGGGCGCCCTGCCTGCACCAGGGATGGGCACTGCCGAGGAATCCCATGGGCCAGGTAGTCAAAAAGGCTGCCCAGCCATGGGTCCGAATGGGTAGAGTAGAGGACAGGTATGTGCACTCTGCAACTGCCCGCTCTGGCACCATAGCAGGCACTGCTGATCAGTCACAGATTCCGGCCCTGGTGCCTCATTTGCAATGACATATATCCCAGATGGTCTATGAGGAGTATATGGGGACTAATGGATCCCTGGTGGCTACTTCCTGAGAGGATTTCACAAGCATCCACACAAAAGAGGAAGCAAAGTGGCCTCACCCATCACCCTGGGCACCCCTAGCCTTTCAATCAGAGACAGCACCTCGGAGTCCCCCTTCCTGAGTGGAGGAAGAAAGTGTTCTGTGCAGGGGAACTTCCTGGGGGTTTCCCTGGGGAGGTGGAGCCTTTGCATGGCCTCAGCCCAGCCTTTGGGGCAGAGAATCCTGTGGCTGAGGCAGGCAGGAGCCACTCATTTGGGCCTCCTGGGACTACCCTGCCTTCTCCCACCACGGCTGGGCCTGGCTGGGGGCCTGGACACACATCGAGAGCCCAGAGGATGGGACCCTGGTCAGCAGTGGGGCTGAGGAGCATGTTGAAGGCAGCTGGGATGGGGCCTCCAGCTAGGAGGAGGAAGCTGGCCTCTCCTATGGGGCCCTGGGCAAGTCACTGCTCCTCTTTGGCCTCTGTTTTCTTGTCTGAAAAGTGGAGGGATGATGGCCCTGTGGTGCTGGACTCACATGGTGACAGTGCAGTCACAGAGAGGAATGTGGAGGGCTTTGTGCCTGACTCTGCCCTGGGGGAGGAGTGTGATGGCAAGAACAGTGATGTGAGTGCTAGGAACGAGGTGCTCAGGAGAGCCTGTGAGGCAGGTGGAGTTCCTGCCGCGCTTTCCCAGAGGAGGAAACACACAGGTTCAGGGAGGCCAAGGGAGTGAATCTGGAATCAAAGCGCCCCAGAAGTGGTGGCAGTAGTACTAGTACCAGCTGATCTGGCCAGGTGTGCAGGACCCCAGGGTCAGGGGGCTGGGAGAATAAAGGGGTGAAGAGGATGTCCTCACTGACCTTGCCCTCGACCCTGGCAGGAGGGGACCTTCACGGTGGCCACCCTGGAGATGGAGCCCCAGAGAGCGCAGAAGAGGCAGCAGCTGCAGGTGGGGTGGGAGAAACTCCAGGGAGTCAGAGGACAGGACTCCTCCCTCCCAGCGAAGGCCTCACGTCAAGAGAGGAGGGGTCTTGCTTCTCCAGCAGTGCCTGAAATGCCTCCAACAGAAGTGGCCAGAGCAAGGGTCAGGGAGAGCTGGGCTGGTGCAGAGGGTGGAGGTGGTGGGTTGGAGAGGAGCAGGGAGAACCAGGGCTGGCCCCTCACAACCTTTGTGATTGCCAAAGCCGGCTGTAGGAGTGGCTACAGCGAGTTTGCTAGACGCAGAGAGGTGTGGGAGTTTTGGGTGGCGGCAAATCTTGGCTGCTCCACGTGGGAGGCCTGGGTGGGTCCGGGAGGCTGAGTGTGAGGGATGATTAGGTAATTAGGGAGCTGCAGCTGCCCCAGGTGGCCGCAGATTGTTTGATCTGATCAACCCGAGGGCGGTACTGGAGAGCCAGTGATCATTAACACCCCACCCCATGGGCACAGGGTCCGACCCCTCCTTGGCCCATTCCACCTGACCTGGTGATGCTGGGCCCTGCGATGAAGGATTTTCCAGATGCGATTGAGGCTGGGGAGGGGCGGGGCGGGGCCAGGGTCCTGAGCTTGGGAGGAGAGAGCCCCTCACCGAGCCTTGAGCTCTCGGCAATCCTCCTCTCAGGCGGTCCTCACACTTCCCCTGTGAGCCGGGCGTCGCGCCCACCGTATTGATGAGGGAACGGAGGCTCCACGGAGCCGCCAGACCCCGTTCCCCGCCTAGTGAAGCGGCCCAGCTGCCTCGCTGTCCAGCTGCAGGAGATTGTAGCTGCGCTGGAGTCAGACGCTCCCTCGGGCGCTGTCCGTGGTGGCAGCAGAGTGACGTTAGGGAGCACGGGAGTAGGTGAACAATCCCTTCCAGCTCGATGCCTCGGTTTCCCTGTCTGTCATCAGAGAGGGCTGGGCTCTGAACTCCCTGAGCCTCCGCTGCCGTGACCGCCTCCTCTGGAGCCTAGTCTGACCCAGGTCCAAGTCCTATTTTGTGTGCACGCCCTGCCCCCTGGTGGACCCTGTTGGTACTGCAACGTGAGAGGAACGTGGTCGGGAGGTGGTCAGGGACCAGGGACCTTTTTGATGGGCTTTGGCTGTCTGACTTCCAGGCAAATCTGATCAACTTCCAGGAAAAGAGTTAGGTAAGCAGCTATGGCATTCACTGCGGGAGGCTGGGGGCGTGGAAGTCGGAGACTCCCCGCCTGCCAGACACTCCCTGGACCCATCCCCTGCATCTTAGACTCATTGGGAGGGCTTGATACAGAGCAGAGGAGGAACCATCCCACTGGAGGGTGGGGGTAGGCGCTGGAATCAAGGACAACTTCCTGGAGGAGGGACTGTTTGAACCCAACTCTGAGAACAAATAGGGACTGGATGGGATTGGAGGGGAGGTGGGAGCCTCTTAAAAGCAAAGACCTAGAGACTGGCCCTTGGCCCCACTCCACACCCCCACCAGGGCTCCTCCAGCACCCCCCACCGGGCCCTGTCACCCTGCTGTTCTTCCCTCTGGCACCAGGAATGCACAGTAATTAGGGAGCTGCAGCTGCCTCAGGTGGCTGCAGATAATTTCCACCTGAGGACTTTGGAACCTGGTTCCAGACCACGGAGCAGCTCAGTGAGGATGAGATATCAGGCTGGGGAAGGACTTGGGTGAGGGCAGGGGTGGACTCTCTCTGGTGGCAAGCAGCAGGAAGCCTGCAGCTATGGCTCCTGGTCAGAGTCATCCTCTAGCATGTGGTGACAGCTGGGCCATCCAGACTGCAGGTGCTGGGCAGGCACTGGGAGGGAGAGCTGAGGTGTGGCTCCAGGTAGTCTCAGGGCTGCCACCCTGTCCTGTAGCTATAAGCAGTCCTGCCAGTCAGAACCACCACCGGAGTCAGCCAGCAACGGCCTCAATTCCAAGGAGAAAAGTCCACAGTCAAGCTTAGGTGCCTGTGAGTGACCTGGTGTACTGGACAGACTGTCCCAGGGCTCAGTGCAGCTTTGGGCTAAGTGTGGGTTCGGAGTGTTAGACAGCTGGCACTGGGCTCCCAGCTCCATCACTGAACAGCCTTGTGACTAGGGCAGGTCACCTCGCCTCTCAGGGACTTGCTTTCCTCCTCTGTGAAATGGGCTGATGCTAAATGATCACTCTCGTGACCGGGACACCAAGCACTCAGCACAGTGCCTGGAGCACAGAGTAAGAGCGGGTGGCAGGGTAGTCTGAGACCCTGGGGTAGTCCCCTCCAGGTCATCCTGCCCTCCCATCCAGCCACCAGGCCCCCAGAGCAGAGCCCTGGACCAGCGGCAGGACAGACACGAGACACGCTCAACTGTGACCCCTACATACGCAGCAGGGCACAGCTGGGCCCCCCGGGGACCCTGGGCCAGCTCCTCCAGCCCAGATGAGAAGGACAGCAAGGTGAGTCTTTTTCTGGGATCCCTTGAAGCCCAGGAGAACATGAGACACTCCTGTCCCCTCTCCCTAAGAGTTCTCCCCCAGCCCTGGCTGCTTTGAAGAGGGGCAAAATTTATTTACTATAAAAATTGATACAATAGAGATGAATACTATATTAAAATCCTGTTTCTGTTACAGCCTAGGAGCTGTGGTTTTGTTCTTTCACTTCCTGTGTTAATTGGAGATACAGGCTCTCATATCCCTCCTAGAGATGAGGCATCTTGCAGGGGTGCCTGTGTGTTGACTGCAGAAGAAGGGAGATGGGAGAAAAGTAGGACTTCCTCAGGGCCCATGTTCATTTCTGTATCGTCAACTTGGGCAAGAAGCAGAGACAGCCCCTCAGAACTCCCAGGTTAGCAGCTGAAGGGGCTTTCACACGGCATAGCAGCACCCTTGGGAATCTGGGTGTCTTTAAAAATAACCCTTCCAGGGACCACTTCCTGACCCAAGACAGTGGCTACCTTTCTACTGCTTTGGAGGAAGAGGGAACATGTTCTGATTTGCTTACTGAGGTTTCCTTTGATCAACTATTAGGGACTTGTAGTTTTCTTGTTCAAACGCTGGAATTGCATCAGTACTAAGTGTGCATGTGTGTATGTGTTGGGGCGAGGGGAGTGTAAAAAGATCCAAATGTGTAATGTGGAAAGGACAAGGCCAAAGGAAGATTATTTGCAAATGGAGTTAGGGTAGGCTGGACATTGCATCTTCAGTTCACTTCCGGGGGACCCATGAGTGACCCTTGACCTTAGATTTAACTCCTCCTGGAATTCTGTCTTTGACCTCAGCACTTCTTTTCTTGCTGGTTTCTTATCCAGGGGGAAAGATTTTGCAATGCAATTTTTAAGGCTGCAGCTGGGCCTCATTGCATAAACATTGCTACTACCTATGATCTAGGATTTCCAGCATCCCTGCAATTCCTGGTATAATTCCTTTCAAGGCGGAAATTCCCTAGAAGACTCCCAGCCTCTCTGTCAGGCACATCCTGGCCATTCCTTCCTGGCTGGAGCCTGATGAACCACAGGTGAGCTCTGGTTTGCCAGGATAAGAGTACTTATTCCTTGTCAACGACAGACCCCACACTCCCATACTGGCCAAGGTGAAGTCTGGGGTCCTGTGTTCCTGAGGTCCAAGGTCTTGGGGGTCCCCTGTTTACACACTCAGTTGTGTTGTTACTGACTTGTCCTAAGGGCAAGCTGGCCCGAGTCCTTAGAGCTTACAGCCCCCTGGATGGCTTTATCCTCTGTCCGGTCTTGTACTGTGGTTATTTCATGGGGCAAGGTGGGCAGGGGTGGGGGGGACTGTGAACTTTTCCCGTGGGGAGAGTTGAAGGTGAGGCATTAGGGGGGCAGTGAATGGGAGGCATAGGAGGGCCCAGCAATTAGGCAAGAAAATAAAATGAAAGGCATTCAATATGTAAGATATAGGGAAAAAGTGGTTTTTCCCTCTACTCACACACCACTCAGTACAATACGTCTGACACTGGATGTGTGAAGGTCATTTCCCCATACATCAAGCAATTCTGCAGTGTATTAGGCAGTGAATTAGGCATCCTCTAATTCAATTCCATTCTGATACTATCTACCCGGAGACAGGCTGAGTGCCCAGTCCCACAAGACTGCCCTCCACTTTAGATGCCCGTAGCAAGTAGTAGGCTGTCACCTGTTAATACATTCTTTAGAAACTGGCTGTAAATCAGGGTTCCTGTAACTTCCTTCTTGGGCTTGATTAATTTGCTAGAGCAGCTCACAGAACTCAGGTAAACACTTTACTTACATTTAGTTGTTTGTTTATTTACTTATTGAGATGGAGTCTCACTGTGTCGCCAGGCTGGAGTGCAGTGGAGCTCTCAGCTCACTGCAACCTCCACCTCTCGGGTTCAAGTGATTCTCCTGCCTCAGCCTCCTGAGTATCTGGGACTACAGGTGTGTGCCACCACGCCCAGCTAATTTTTGCATTTTTAGTAGAGACAGGGTTTCACCATGTTGGCCAGGATGGTCTCGATTTCTTGACCTTGTGAGGCCCACCTTAGCCTCCCAAAGTGCTGGGATTACAGATGTGTAATCTGTAATTGATGCACCCGGCCTACTTGTTTATTCATAAAGGATGCAGATAAACAGCCAGATGGAGGCAATACATAGGGCAGGGAATGGAAGAAGGGGCACGGAGCTTCCATGACCTTTTTGGGCGTGCCTCCCTCCAGGAATCTCTATGTGGCCAGCTATCTGGAAGCTCCCAGAACCCTGTCCTTTTGGGGTTTTATGCCTCCAAACTGATGATCCACAGGCATGCAGGGATACAGCCATACCAACTAAAATACTGAAATGCTTCCAATCAGGGTGGTAAACAGGCACTGCCCTGCAGTCACCCCGAGTGCTTCCCCTCTGCTTCTCTGACTCTGTTCATTCCTCTCCCTGTTGTTTAGATTGGTCATTTCTAGTGTTCTTTTTGTTCATAGATTCTTTCTCCTCACTTTTGAAACCTGTTGAGCCTACACATTGAGTTTTTAAATTTTGGTTATTATATTTTTCAGTTAAAGCTTCCACTTGGATTTCTTTCTTCTATTTTTTTTTTTGTTACGATTTTCTAATTTTTCATTTGTTTCAAGTGTGTTTATAATTGCTTATTAAAACATTATTATTATGGCTAGTTCAAACCACTGTCAGATAATTCCAACATCTGGCATCTTGGTATTCACACATACCAATTGTCTGTTCTCATCCAAGTTGAGATCTTCCTGATACTTGGTGCGATTTTCTGGTGTGTTCTGCAGAACTTCCCTGACTGTAGAGCCCTTGGTGGAGGGGCTCTGCAGACTGGAGGAAGGCCTTCTAAACCTAGTGCCAGGGGCTTCACTTTCCTTACCTGAAAAAGAAGCTTCTCACTGGAGCAAGAGCCAGCATTCTCCAGGGTGCCAAGAGGGGGTCTCTTGTAAAGCTCAATTTAGACCCAGACATTTGTCTTGGCACTGTTGGGCCTTGGCACCTTGGCAGCAACAGGGTACAGTTTAAGAGGATGAACTTGAAGTCTTAGTCCAGTTTCTAGGACCCTCTTATAAAAAGAAAATTAAGTTTCAGGATCTTCCAAATTTATTATGCCAAAGGGAAAAGTCCTGGAAGCTGACTCACATAATATGACTGTTTTTCTTCTTTGGTGCATGACCTTTACTTTCTGACCTTTGCATTGAGATGTTATACATTAACCAGACTCTCTACTCTTTATTCAAACCTAGACTAAAAGAGGTGCAGACAGAGACCCTTGTGACTGTTGCCTTTTTACAATAGAGTGTTAAACAACTCTCTTAGAGTGTAGTCAGTATATCTGTATGTCAGCCTTTGTATGGACGGTGCCGTAGCTCTGTTCAGCACCTCTGTTTTGCCTGTATAAATGGTCCTCACTTTTCCCCACACACTGAAGCACTGATCACCATTCTTCATTGTAGCTCTGCTCCCCAGATGGCCACCTTCACACTGTGTGCTTGAATAAACTCTCTTTAAATCAGATCGTAACCTTTTAAATTATTTTAGGTTGACACTCCGGATCTCAAGCTGGTTCTGCCCATGATTTGTTGGTGACTTTGAACAGTAACAGTGAATGTAATACACCATATCAACAGGATTAGAAACAAATATCACTTTTTTTTTTTTTTTTGAGATGGAGTCTTGCTCTGTTGCCCAGGCTGGAGTGCAGTGGCGCGATCTCAGCTCACTGCAACCTCTGCCTCCTGGGTTCAAGCGATTCTCCTGCCTCAGCCTCCTGAGTAGCTGGGATTACAGGCGCATACCACCATGCCTGGCTAATTTTTGTACTTTTAGTAGAGACGGGGTTTCACCATGTTGGCCAGACTGTCTTGAACTCCTGACCTCAGGTGATCCACCTGCCTTGGCCTCTCAGAGTGCTGGGATTACAGGCATGAGCCACTACACCTGGCCTAAAAATCACATTTTCAAAAAGCATCACAATTGATGCAGGAAAGGCAATTGACAATATCCAATATCACTTCATGATAAAAACTCAACAAATTAAAAACAGAAGGGAATTTCCTTGGCATAGTAAAGAACACCAGAAGAAATCCACAGCTAACATGATGCTGAATGGTGAAAGACCAGATGCTTTCCTTGTATGAACAGGAACAAGACAAGGATGTCAACTCTTGACACTTTTATTCAACATTGTACTAGAGGTTTTAGCCTGGGCAATTAGGCAAGGAAATAAAATGAAAAGGCATCCAATATGTAAGATATAGGGAAAACGTGGCTTTTCCCTCTACTTACACACCACTCAATACAATACGTCTGATACCAGATGTGTGAAGGTCATCTCCCCACACACCCAGCAATTCTGCAGTGGGCATTAGGGGTCCTCTAATTCAATTCCATTCTGATACCGTCTACCTGGAGACAGGCTGAGGGCCCAGTCCCACAAGACTGCCCTCCACTTTTAGATGCCAATAGTGAGTAGTACTTGAGAAACTTTAGATGCCGGTAAGTGAGTATCCTTGAGAAACTGGCTCTTAATCAGGGTTCCCATAACTTCCTCCTTGGGTTTTATTAATTTGCTAGAGCAGCTCACAGAACTCAGGGAAACACTTTACTTACATTTACTTGTTTATTAATAAAAGATACAGACGAATAACCAGATGGAGGCGATACTTAGGGCAAGGAGTGGGAGAAGGGGCACGGAGCTTCCATGATCTTGCTGGGCATGCCTCCCTCCAGGAATCTCCATGTGGCCAGCTATCTGAAAGCTCCCAGAACCCTGTGCTTTTGGAGTTTTATGGATGCTGCATTACATAGGCATGATTGACTAAATAATTGATCATTGGTCATTAGTTGATAACTTAGTTATCAACTCCTTGGGGTTTGGGGCTGAGAGTCTCAGTCCTCTAACCATGCCTTGATCTTTCTGTTGACCAGCTCCTGTCCTGAAGCTGTCTAGGGGTCCCCAGCCACCAGTCGTCTCATTAGCATACAAAAGACACTCTTATCACTCCAGAGATTCTAAGGGTTTTAGGAGCTGCACATCAGAACATGGGGAACATGTATTTCATGTTCAACCAAACATGTATTTCACTATATCACAGGTGCCAAGACAATTTAATGGGGGAAAGATCAGTATTTTCAAGAAATGGTGCTGGAACAACTGGTAGCCAAATGCAAGAGAATAAAGTTGAACACTTACTGCTATGTACAAAATTAACTTAAAATGGATCAAAGACCTAAGTAGCAGAGTTAAAACTATACAACTCTAGGCTGGGCATGGTGGCTCACACCTGTAATCCCAGCACTTTGGGAGGCTGAGGCAGGCGGATTATTTGAGGTCAGGAGTTCGAGACCAGCCTGGCCAACATGGTGAAACCCCATCTCTACTAAAAATACAAAAATTAGCTGGGTAGTAGTGGTGCATGCCTGTAGTCCCAGCTACTCAGGAGGCTGAGGCAGGAGAATTGCTTGAACCCAGTAGGAGGAGGTTGCGGTGAGCCAAGATCTCACCACCACACTCCAGTCTGGGTGAGTGAGTGAGACCCTGTCTCAAAAAAGAACAAACAAACAAATAAAACAACTATACAGCTCTTAGAAAACAGCAGTAAATCTTTGTGACTTTGGATTAGGCAATGGAGTCTTAGATATAATACCAAAAGCACAAGCAACCCAAGAAAGAATAAACTGGACTTCCTCAAAATTAAAAACTTTTGTGTATCAAAGGACACTATCAATAAACTGATTTATAACTGATCTAAAGATAATTTTGTAAGTGAAAACAACATACAACTGGAAGAAAATATTTGCAAATCATATGTCTGATAAGGGTCCAGTGGCTTGAATATATAAAGAACTCTAACAACTCAATAATAAAAGTAATCTAATTAAAATTTTGATAAAGAACTTGAATACATTTCTCCAGAGAAGATATTCAAATGGCCAATAAGCACATGAAAAGATGCTCAACATCATTAGTCATCGCAAATGCAAATTAAGACTATAATGAGATACAACTTCACACCCACTGGGATGGTTATCATCCAAAAGTCAGATAATAACAAGTTTTGGCAATGATGTGGAGAAATCAGAGCCTTTATATACTGCCAAGACTGATATAAAGTGGTACAGCTACTTTGGGAAACAGTCTGGCACTTTCTCAAAAAGTTAAGCATACAGTTACTTTTTTTTTTTTTTGAGACAGAATCTCCCTCTGTTGCCCAGGCTGGAGAGCAATGGCATGATCTCGGCTCACTGCAACCTCTTCCTCCTGGGCTCAAGCAATTCTCATGGCTCAGCCTCCCAAGTAGCTGGGACTACAGGTGTGCGCCACCACCCCTGGCTAATTTGTGTATTTTCAGTAGAGACAGGTTTCACCATGTTGGCCAGGCTGGTCTCTTAACTCCTGACCTCAAGTAATCCACCCACCTCAGCCTCCCAAAGTGCTGGGATGACAAGTGTGAGCCACTGTGCCCAGCCTAGAGTTACTTTTTGACCTAGTAATTGGTACATACCCAAGAGAAATGAAAATACGCATCCACACAAAAGCTTGTTCATGACTGCTCATAGCAGCACTATCTTTTAGGCAATGGAGTCTTAGATAAAACAGCACTATTTTTTAGTGCTGCTATGGGCAGTCATGAACAAGTTTTTGTGTGGATCTATAGTAGCCAAAAGGTAGACAAAGTGGCATTGGGTTCCTTCAGTCCTTGTCAAGCTGGGCCTCTTAAGCCTAAGGGGGTCCCTGGGGTACGGGTATAGGGGTGATGAGAGTCCAGTCTCACTCACTATTAGAAAAGTGATTTAGATATGATTTCTCACCAACCAAACCAGCAAAAAATTTCCCCCAAATCCTGAAACTAGAACCCTTGGTGTGGACGAGGAAAATGGGCAGTGGGCAATGGGCACTGCTTAATGGTGGGAGGGGGTGGCCTGTTTCCCTGGAGGGTGACTTGGCACCATGTCCACAGCTGCCACCCTCTGATTAAGGAATGATTACAGATGTGTACAAAGAGCTAGTGTGGGAGGATGTTATCTCTGCCTTCTTTCTAGGAGCCCTGCATGGGACATCCTCGCCCTTGTCCGACAGAGGCGATCTGGTTCCCCAGGCAGTGGGAGCACTCTGCAGCTGTTTAAATGACAGTGTCCCACACTGCAATCAAAGCCCCTTCGTGGGCCATGAACTGAGTTAGTGGACTGGGCTAGGATTTAAAAAGCAGGGAGAAAATATTAGAAAGCAGCCTTTCTAGTAAGGTTAAGTGCTGTCCTGTGACCTGTTGGTCCCAAGCTGTGTATGTGTGCAAGGACCGTGTGTTTAGAACATGTTTATACAGTGGGTCAGAGTCAGAAAAGTATGAAAACCAATGATGTAAATGAATACTGAAGGATATGGCATAGGGTTTATCCAGTTAAAATTTACCAAGCAGTTTATGCAACCTAACGCATGTTATGATTCCATTTTATAAAAATAACTCACATACATGGAAAGATGCTATGGACAGTGGCTGTCTCTAGATTCCAGAATTTTATTATTTATTTATTTATTCGTTTATTTGAGACAGAGTCTCATTCTGTTGCTCAAGCCAGAGTGAAGTGGCATGATCTTGGCTCACTGCAACTTCCACCTCCCGGGTTCAAGCGATTCTCATGCCTCAGCCTCCCCAGTAGCTGGGATTACAGGTGTGCGCCACCATGCCTGGCTAACTTTTTGTATTTTTAGTAGATATGGGGTTTCATCATCTTGCCTCGGCTGGCCCTGAACTCCTGAGCTCAGGTGATCTGCTCGTCTTGGCCTCCCAAAGTGCTAGGATTACAGGCGTGAGCCACCGTGCCCGGCTCAGGATTTTAAAGTTATCCTTTTGCTAGTTTCATAAATTCTTTTTTCTACAATGCACATATATTCCTTTTGGAATAATAAGCAATGACAGGTAGCACATTGGGGTGGGGGTGGGGGTGGGGGGAGCACAGAAAAGAACAGGAGATTGCTTTTGCCTTGATGGAAGGGGACTCCTCACTCTCCTGGCTTCAGTGCACAAAGGCCACCAAGCTAACCAAGCTAACCAAGCAGGGCCTCACTGGGTGGAGCAGACCAGCAGAACAGGGTGAGTGTCCCCAGGTGAGGGAACTGCACTCAGAGGGTCACACAGCTGTCAGGGGCTGGAAATTTAGGGGCTGGGGCCTCCTAGGTCTATGGCTGAGGAAACCTGTCCAGATGACACACAGAGCTACTGACAAACGAAGCCTGTATGCTCAGGCCATGTAATCGAAGAAGAGTTGACGAGCAACAGACTGGCAGGCTGGAGGACTCCAAGAGAATGATCTGAGCATCACAGGACTAAAGCGGCCTGGAATATTTTTTTTTTTCCAAAATATTGCAATTTGCTCAGACAAATTGTGGCACAAATACCAATCAACATTGGATTAGTTATTTGTTGGGTCTAGGAACCAGTGCAGAGTTGCAGTTATAACCCATACTTGTTTAATCTGTTAAATTAAAATATCATTTTCCCATGACCTTTATTTCATTTTTCAAGATGACGTGCCCTGCCCAGCATGCTGTTTGGAGGTGATGTCCTTTGAAGTTCTGGTGCCTATTTTAAGTGACTGATTCCTGGTACTCACCCTCCCTGCTAACCACGTGGACTTCCCTTTCATGCTTGCCTTCCTCATGGGAAGAGGGCTCCACGTGGGCAGGGACCATGCTGTGTCCTGTTCGCTGGTAAAGCTACAGTGCCCGGCACAGAGCAGGGGTGGAGGGATGAAGGGAGGGAGGGATGGACGGAAAGTAGGTAGGCAGGTAGATGGACAGGGAAGAAGTCTGTATAAGAAAGCGTTTATTCATGGTGGGGTGGAGGGTCACACATACAGGCTCTGGATAGTGTGCAGGGACTGCTTCCAGCTGTCCTTCCAGCGCTGAGCCTCCTTCATCTGAGATGTGCAGTCATCCTGGATCCTCTTCAGCTCCTCCTCAAATGATGCTAAATATTTCTAGAACGAAGGTAGCAGGAGGGGTCCACATGAGGAGAGACATCTGGACCCTCTCCCCTAGGGCAATGCTGTAACTTGCTGGCAGGTGGTTTTTAACCCATTCCAGGCACTGGCAAGAGTTCCCCAAGTCACTTCTCAGGTAGA
Organism: Pongo pygmaeus; assembly: GCF_028885625.2. Taxonomy (NCBI): domain Eukaryota; kingdom Metazoa; phylum Chordata; class Mammalia; order Primates; family Hominidae; genus Pongo; species Pongo pygmaeus. The sequence goes on along the minus strand of NC_072386.2, from coordinate 87,728,974 downwards.
AACCAGGTAGGCCTAGTTGTTTCTCCCATTTTACAAGACAGGGAAACTGAGGCTCAGAGTCTGGCCTGGGGTCACCCAGCTAGAAGGAGGCTGAGCAGGGACTAGGACCTGTGTCTATCTGACTCTAGGCTCAGCACTCCTTCCTGAGCTCTGTCCCACACTGCGGCCTCTGGGGAGCTCAGGGCTCCCGGTTTTTGGGTAGGCTGGGCCTTCCAGGCCTCCCGCCCTCACTGAACTCAGCAGGCTGAGCTGTACCCTCTGCCTGGGGCTTGGAGGGGAAGCTGGGGGAGGGCTGACCCTGGGCACTTCAGCTTCTCCCAATAAGGGGGCCAGCTGGTCTCTGGGCAGGACAAGGTTTATCTCTGGGCATCAGGACCAAAGGTCCACAGATCTTCAAAGCCAAGAGGTCCCTCAGGTGGCATCTGGGTGTAGCCTCCTCATCAGGCTGTCCCCAGGGGGTCTGACAGGCACTGGGATCAAATCCTGGCTCTGCCACTCTGTAGTGGCATAGAGGGGACAAGTTTCTTTAAGCCTCAGTGTCCTCGTCAATGAAATGAGGATAATAATTTTACCTCCCTTGTGGAGTTGTTAGGAGGATTCAGTGAGATGCCTCATGTCAAGAGCAGAAGCTCTCAGTAAGTACTTCCCAGTAAGTTCTCAGGAGCTGTGACTGCTCCTGCTGCCGCGTTCCCCCTGAGCCTACGGCTACCATTGCTTCCGTACCTGGTGACAACGTTCCCTAGCTGTGACACTACAGTGCCTTTGGAAAGCCTTTCTTCACCCCTAATCTGGGTGGGATGTCCCTCAGCTGGGCTCCCACAGCATTGGGATCACGCCTCAGATCCACACTAACGTCCTCGTGCCTGTGAACGGCGACTGTCCTGAGTGTTGAGACCTGCAGCTCTGGGGTGCGCTAACATGTGTTGCCTGCTGCACCAGCCAAATGTTGGGTGCCGGGTGATGGGAAGCTCCCCCTTCCCAAGGCAGCCAACCTGAGCTGTGCTCCCTGGGACACGCCCACTCCACCCTGTCTCACCAGGTACACAGCATCTCGGGCTTCCACAGCCGCCAGGTGGCCCAGGGTGGTTTTGGTGGTGGATATCGATGATGTTGGCCGGAGAAGAATCTTGTTTTGGATGGTGACTTCAGTGGGTTTGATCCCTGGCCACTTCCTACAAACAAACATGTGTGAAAATCTCACAGGCTTGTCTTCATCTTTCATAATCCACCTACCAACCCTGTTGGAAAAGCTTAGCATTTCTTTGAAAAAATTATCATGGCTTTAAATATCTTAATGAAAAGAAAAAACATACTGAGCGTGAATGCCTGCACTTGTTCAAGTTGTTTCATATTAGCCCCCACTGGTCTCATCACTGTGCACGGTCTGGGGTTCTGCGGGGGAAGGGGAGTGCCGCAGCTCAAGTTGCTCCCCTTTCTGAGCCTCAGTTTACTCACTGATCTGCCAGCCAGGCGGTGGCCACCAGTGCCTGGTATGCTTTTCCTATGATGCTCTAAACACCACTTCTGAGAACATAGCTGGGCAAATCACTGCTCTGCTTCTTCTTGCAGAGTCACACTCTTGGGGCACAGGGGACAGGCACATTGCCAACTCTCTTCACACATAACAGACAGCTGGAGTGGCTCACAATGCCAGCAGTGACCCGAGAATGTGTCTCCCACTGAGCCAGGCCTCCCTTTCATCGTGGGACCCTTTGGTGGGTCCTTATCATGTGAACTAATAGCTGTTGAGCTGTTCATATGTGCTGGGGCACCCCAGGTACTACCTCATTTAACTTTCTCTTGATAATATCAAGGTAGGCGGCCATGCTCATTTCATAGATGAGGAAACTAAGGCTCAGAACACAATGCCTTTCCCAGGCCTGTCTGACTTCAGAGCCCAAGCCCCTAACCATTACACTGCACCACCCCCAGCAGATACAGCCATTTACAGTAGTCCTTGCTGCTCTTGGTTCTCACCTGCTTCCACGTTCAATCAGGGGTTTCTCACTCTCTTCCTTCAGGGAGAGCCCAGCGAGTTTCCTTCGTATGAGCATTGATATTTTCTGTTTGGGGGGCTCCATCCCTAGAGGCAAAAGATAGGCTAGTGACTGCAGCCTCACCGACAGCCTGAGATCGAGGGATTTCCCCTGGCATTACACTTAGAGGAGGGAGGACTGGCACCCCTCCTCCCCACTTGGAGTTATGGCAGGCTGAGCCCTCTCCACAGAGAAGCTGAATGCACCAGCCACACAGCTTGGGGTGGTGACAGGGGCAGGGGGTCATGGCTGAAGGAATCTGAGCAGTGGTGTGGGGTGCTGTTTCCAGCTCCAAACCCAAGCTTGATGCTCTGACGTTCCTGCAGTTTCCATGAGTCCCCGGATATGGTTCATAGAGACTTCTTTGGCTTAGGCTAGCTCATACAGGTTCCGAACTAAGAACCTCCCTTGGAACAAACACGTTCAAGGTTGCCCCTTGACTATCTAGCTCAATAATCCAATCTTTGATGCTCTGATGTTCTTTCTAGATCAGGGGGCAAGGGGGTGGGGGGCTCTGTGTGCAGAGAGCCAGCAGGCAACCTGTACACTCCTCTGCCATGAATGGCAGGGCCCAGTGGCCTGGCTCAGAAGCCGAGTTACAGAGCAGGCAGAGGCCTCCTAAGGCCTGGTGCAGGGAGTCTTCCTGGCTCAGGGGTTCCTTGCAAGGGGCTGTGATCTGCTCCACTACCAGCTCGCCTGCCTGTTCTCCCTGGGGTCTCGACCCCAGCATCTCTGTAAGGCCCTGATTTCCCAAACGAGGCTCACCTTTGACAGAGACCTCTGATATAGAAAAGTGACCAACACTTCAAAAATCTGTACACAATTTGATCCAGACACCACACTTCTAGGAGTCTGTTGCCCTAGAGATGCATGGATGCAGAGATTTTCTTCAGCACAATTACAGGAGTGGGAAATTGGAAATGGTCCAAAGTTCAATAGCAAAGGGACTAATTAGTAAGTTACAATGCTTATTACATTATGGTGTGCAGCAACTGAAAACGCTGAAGAGGAGGAGTGTTGACTGGCCAGCCCAGCCAAGGTTCACCTGCAGGGAAATCAGGTCACAAAAGTGCCCAAGCCCTGTAATCTTCCCCAGCCACCCTGACACACAGGCCTGTGCCCAAAGGGAAAGGCCTGGCAGGATGAACAGCAAGTGCAAAGGGCGCTGCTTTCAGGGCAGAAGGACTGTGTTCTTCACTTGCTTCTTGGTTTATACTGATTTTCTTGTTTTACTGGAATGAACATTTATTGTTTTTGTAATTAAAAACCTTTACAAATAAAAAGGATGTATTTTAATTACTTTACAGATCAGTGATAAATGGATAACATTTAATGTATGATTTTAATCTTATAGTTATAAAAGTAATATGCACATTATTAAAAATGTAAACATCACTTCATGATGAAAAAAAAATTTTTTAGGGATCTCTCTCAATCCCACACAGCAGAGGTGATCATCAGCAGTTTGGTACCTGTCTCTCTGTCTCTGTCTCTCACACAGATTCATTTAAACAGATGTGAGTATGCATGTTGATATCATGCATGTGTTTTAAAAGATGGGATCATAGACATGTCCTATTTGTCCATTTGTTTTTTCACACAACAGCCCTCCTTCATGTCTTTCCATGTCAGCACATGCAGACCTACTTTAACAGCTGCGTGGTATTTACCTGCACATCTGGCACTCTTATTTATGCATCCAATTTTCTTTGTTTTTGAGTCACGGTCTTGCTCTCTCACCAGGCTGGAGTGCAGTGGTATGATCAAGGCTCACAGCAGTCTTGACATAGACTTAAGCAATCCTCCCACCTCAGCACCCTCCCAACCGCCCTCCACCTCCAGGAGGTGGAGCTGGAACTACATGTGCACACCACCGCACCGAGCCAATCTTTAAATTTTTAGTAGAGATGGGGTTTTGTCGTGTTGCCCAGGCTTGTCTCAAACTCCTGAGCTCAAGAGATCCACCCACCTCAGCCTCTCAAGTGCTGGGACTGCAGGTGTGGGCCACTGTGCCTGGCCCATTGAATTTTCTGTATATCAATGTCAGTGTTGCTTCCAATTCTCTGCCATTTCAAACAGTGCTGTGAACATTTTTGAACATATACCTTTGAAAAAGTGTCCAAGTATTTCTCTCAGATAAATTCCTAGAATTAGACGTGCTAAGCCAAACGTCTACACACTCAGAATTTTGACAGGGACTGACAAATTGTTCTCTATGACAGCAGTATCCATGTACGCTCTACCAAGAGTCTCTGCAGAGTCTCTGTTTCTTGACACTCTTTTACGTTGTTACCAAATGTAAAAACTTTGCCAGGCTATTGGTGAGAAATGATATCTAAATAATGCTTAGATTTTCATTTTTCATCATCAGTGAAGTTGAGCATTTTTTACAGTGACTAGCCATATGAACTGCTTCTCTTTTGAAGAGCATGTGTTTGTCCTTCGTCTCTTTAAAAATTTGACCTGTGAGAGTTCTTTGTACCACAGGGATATTAACCCTTTCTCTGATCTGTAAGTTGTGAGGAATACTTTTCCAGTTTGTGGTTTGTCTTTCCATCTTTTGACATTTTTCTGTTTTTGTTTTGGCTACAAAGAGCCAGCCATTCCCTCTATGGCTTCTAGCTCTCCTGTCATACTTAGAAAAGGTATCCCTAACCCCAAGAGTATGGAAATGTTTACTTAATAGGGTTTCATTTTTTATACATAAACGTCGAGCCATCTGGCATTTGCTTTTCAATCAAAAAATTATTTTTAAGGAAAACAAAAATTAATCAGTCCCCTCAATGGATCACTTGTTTTCACTCTGATAGAGTTGGGGAAAGCAGACCCCTGCCCAACCTAGCCCTCACCAGCCCCCCAGGGCCATGGCACAAGGCTGGTGGTGCCTCTTACTTGCAACCTGGACATCGTCAATGGTGACCACCTCATCCAACTGCAGTAGGAACTTCTCGGTGAAGGTGGCCAAGTTGGTTATGAAAACCTGGCCATTCCTTCTGGTACATTCCTGGAAAAAACATGGTGAGCACAGTGCTGCTAGGAGAGGATCATCCCTCCAAGGCCAGCTGAAGAGGGGATGGGTGAACTCTGCAGGGAGATCTGGGGACCCAAGCCATTATATCCACTGTGTCCAAGTAACCAGCATCTGGCCCTCAGCCAGGAGGCCTCTCCCAAGATGTGATCTGGTTTAAACATAATAAATGATTCAGAAACGGCCAAGGGACACACACACAGACAATTCACAGAAGAGGAAATAAAACTAGACATGGATCACTAAATAAAAGTTATTATCAGTAATTTTGTAATTAATTAATTTACAAGTCAAAAAGGATACAAGTTAAAACTGCCAGTAATGGCCATTTTTACCTACTAAACCCAACCACAATCATGCCTGCTTTGGGCAAGATACCAACAAAGGGCTGCACCTGGCGCTGTCAGTGGCTGTCCATTGGGCTATATTTGGAGCGCGCCTGGACTGGGGAATCAGTGGTATCACTGACCTCCAGCTTCTCCCTGTTCATCCTAATCATGCTGTCCAGCTCTTCCTGCCTTTCCTCTTCACTTAAGTGTAGAGACTCCATTTCTTGGAAATGTACGGGGTGTCCAAGATTTAGATGGAGCTTCTGGGCATTTTTGTCCTTTAATCAAACAATCCAGAATTCAGCGGCAATGTTAACCCACCAAAAGTCACTGACCTGTGTCTTCTGTCAATTATGATTATGGCCAGACTCATGTGTCCTCTGAACTGGGTGTGTGGGGGTGATGGGTGGGCAGAAGAGTGGCAGAGGGGTTAAGAGGGGGGCATGGCTGGACCTGACTCGGGGGTTTGGAAGAGAAAAGGCTGAGCATCTGCCCAGCACAATCAGAGTTTTAGTTCAGTGAAATCAGCAGTACCCATGTTCCACAGCTCCAAGGACCAGTGTGGACAATTATTGTTGCCTTAACGACTACAGCCCCATGGAACCCAGCACACCCACCCATTATAGCCAACAAGGAGTTTACTGAACACCTTCTATGTAGAAGCTGTTGGCTCAGTTCTTATTTCGCCAATGGCTCCTGTCCCTCAGCCCCCATCCAAAAATCCCAAGCCCAGCTCACCTTCTTCCCTTGGACTTGGCCCTGCCCACAACCTGTCACCATTTCTGAACTCCCAGTTCCCCTGGTCCTAGAGTGGAAGGGCTGGTCCTGGGGCCCTCACCTTTCTTTTCTCCAGCTGCTTCTGCTGTTCCTCAAACTGTCCTCGGATCTCCTTCACGGAGGTGAAAAACTTTTTCCAGTGGTGTTCCTTGAAATTCTCCATCACCAGCCAACACACTTGGGGCAGCAGCTCCTCAAATCTCCTCATCTGGATCCGTAATTCTGCCAGAATTGCGGGTAAGAGGCCAAGGGAAGGAACAGATTAGAATCAACTTGCAGAGGCGATCTCTACAACAAAGGCCCAAAGCAGCTTCCCAAAGACAAAATCTTGGTCTCCAATGTGGTAAGAGCTATTCCATCAAAAGGGGTCCTGAGGTCCCCTTTTGTATAGAAAATACAGGGTTAGCCAGTTGCAGTGGCTTACACCTGTAATCCCAGCACTTTGGGAGGCCGAGGTGGGAGGATTTCTTGAGGCCAGGAGTTCAAGACCAGCTTGGGCAAGACCCCATCTCTAAAAATATATTTAAACATTAGCCAGGCATGGTGGTATATGCCAGCTACTCAGGAGGCTGAAGTGGGAGGATTGCTTGAGCCCAGGAGTTTGAGGCTATGGTGAACTATAATTGCACCACACCCTAGCCTGGGCCACAGAGCAAGACCCTCTTTCTAAAATAAAATAAAATAAAATAAAATAAAATAAAATAAAATAAAGGCTTAAATAAATTCAAAGGGCTTCTCCTATATACTCTGCAGACTTCTCATCTCATTTAAAATGCATTGTGTCTCTTGGCATTTTTGGCAAGTTCTCATCCATTATTTCAACTATTGCCTTGATTCTAGGTCTCCCTCTTTCTCTGTATCTCCAAATGGCCGTATGTTAGACCTGCTCTTTCATTCACATCTCTTTACCTCTATCCCATATTTTCATCTCTTTATATTTCTGTGTTATATTTGGTTATTTTCTTTGGATTTGCCTTCCAGTTCACCAATTCTACTTTCAGCTATATATAACCTGGTAGTAAAGTCATGCATAGTTTTAAAATTTCAACTCTTAATTTTTCCTTCATGAAAGTTTCATTTTATTCTCTTTTATAGCTACTTGGTCATTTTCATAGTCTCTTGCTTCTTATTCATGTTTCCAATTCCCTCTTATATTTAACTAGAAGTATATTATTTTATGTTGTGTGTCCAATACTTTTAATATCTGAAGTCTTTGCTGGTATCCTGCTGCCTCTTGCTCAAGGCATTTTGTTTCCTTGTGTTTATGGGGATTTTGTTGCTCTTTGTTTATTACTGTGAGCTCTTATTCTGGGCATTTTATTTGTGGGAATCCTTTGAGGCCTGAACTGAAGGTAGATTTTCCTAGAGAGAATTTGTTATATGTCCAACAAGCAAGCTTCTGAACACCACCAACTCAAGATTATTTTAAGCTCAGGTATTAGCTTGAGGTCTTTTGGATGAGCCACAAAATCAAAATTGAATTCATGTTTAGATAAGTGTGAATTATCTAAACATAAATTTAGAAACCACACAGGGACTGGCATATAGTTCTGGATTTCTCTTTGGAGTTTTTTTCTTCACCCAGTACCATGGTTTTTGATAAGACAGTTTCCTTCTGTCTTCTGGAGGGACAGAGGGAGGAGCTTGGTTTCCATCTCATTTGCCTTACTCAGGAAGCCCTGTTGGGTTCCAGCTTTAGGTGGCTTGCTCCTTTTAGACTTCCCACTTTGGAGGTCTGTGGATTTGTCTCTTGTTCCCAATACCCTGGAGGCCATGAAAATAGAGGCTCAAGTTCACCTGGGAGTCAGCAAATGCCCCTAGGGCAATAACCAGGGTTACTACTCAATTTATCACTCAGAGTTTCTATATTCACTTAATTTTTGGCTTTTGTGTGTTTCTCACTTTACAGATAGCTTGCTAATGCATTTAAAAGATTTTATTACAAAAATATTTTATGCAGCATTTTACATGTTTTTAGTGGGAGAATGGATACCCCATTAGCCTGCCAAGCTGCAGGAAACAGAAGTCTTTACTAGTTGTGAGTTTACCAGAGAGGGATGCAGTCTGCAGCATTTTCCAAGCCCATCTGACCATGGAACCCTTGTTTTGAGGACAATCGTGTAGGATGGGATCCCCCAGAGATCACTTGGGGGAAATTCTGAGCTAGAGAAACAAAACAATGCCTGTAGTTTCAACTCCAGTCATTCAACAACCACAGCTATGAGCACTATCACTGCTTAATTCCCTGTACATGCCAAGTGTGTGAGGAACTTAATCCTCAAGAAGGCCTTCTGTGGTGGGTGTTATTAATATCTGCAGTCCACAGACAAGAAAACTGAGGCTCTGGCTGGGTGCAGTGGCTCATGTCTGTAATCCCAGCACTTTGGGAGGCCAAAGCAGGCAGACCATCGGAGGTCAGGAGTTCGAGATCAGCCTGGTCAATGTGGTGAAACCCTGTCTTTACTAAAAACACAAAAATTAGCCAGGCATGGTGGCATGCGCCTGTAGTCCCAGCTACTCAGGAGGCTGGGGCAGGAGAGTCTCTTGAACCCAGGAGACGGAGGTTGCAGTGAGCTGAGACTGCGGATCGCGCCACTGCACTCCAGCCTGGGCAACAGAGTGAGACTCTGTCTCAGAAAAAAAAAAAAAAAAAAAAAAAAGAAAACTGAGGCTCAGAGAGGTGAGATCATTTGGCCAAGGTGATACAGCTAGGAAGTGGCGGGGCTGGGTCCTGGCCCAGCTCTGGCTATCCCCTGAACTCTCCTCCTTCTACCCAGAGGGCCTCTGAAACAGCGCAGTAGACCACAGCAAAGTGTGATAGATTCACACAATGGAATATTATTCATTGATAAAAAGGAATGAAGTACTGGCACCATCTACAACATGCATAAACCTTGAAATATTATGCAAAATGAAATAAGCCAGTCCCAAAGACTACATACTATACAATTCTATTCTCATGAAAGTAAAGAATAAGGAAGTCTATAGAGACAGAAAGTAGATTAGTGGTTGCTTTAGGCTGGGGAGGGGTTGGGGGATGGGGTTTCTAAAATTGACGGTAGTGGTGACTGCATAACTCTGTAAATAAACTAAAAACCACATTGAGTACACTACACGGGTAAATTTTATGGTATGCAAGTATCTCAATAAAGCTGTCAAAAATATCTGTAGGAGAAACAAAATATTTTTAGAGGTACAAATCACCATATTTCTCAAGAAAAGTGAACTTTTTTCTTGCATGGTCACATTTCCCCAGTAAAATCTGATTATTGTTTTTACCTAATTTTAAGAGGTCAGCTTTTCACAGGGAAGCTCTTCTGCCTCCCCTAGAGGGGAGGATCCAGGCCACAAGGCCAAGGCCAAGCTCCACCACTGGCTTTGCGCCCTGCCCCGCTCCCTGTGCCTACCTGCTGCCTATACTCACCTATGAGGCAGGAGTTGTGGTACTTATTTGCTTGGCTCTGGTACTCCAGGATCTTTTTGCTAATGTTCTCGGCACACTGGTCAAAGGTGTCATACATGCAGTCAGGCCTGGTGACTGGGCGTTTTTCTTTACGGTAGAACTCCTGCCAGAGAGGGTGACCATGTGCGGGTGAGGACCCCATGGGACTCTGAACCTTGCTCCTGGGATCCACCAGCCTGCCCTCACCTCTACACTCCCTAGCTTTTGCTCGTGGCTTCCCCTGTGGAGGTGACACGAGCAGACTCCTCCTTCCCTGTCTGCCCGTGTCGCCTCCCTGGGCCCACCCGGAGTGAGTGGGGCCATGGCCAGCCCTCATTATTTCCTGAATGAGTGACTGGCGAGAATCCTATTTATCCTTCAAGACCCAAATCAATGGAATCTCAAATTGGTGACCAGGTTGGGAGCTTATAAGGAAGTGCCAAGCTGGGTATAGGCTGCAGGCCACAAAGATGGGTGAGCCAGGGACCCTGCCCTGAAGGAGGCAGACAGACCCGTGGGAGGCAGACAGGAGAATGCACTCACACTACAGTGCAGGGCGTGTGGGAACAGGGCACTGGGCAGCTTGTCTGGTGCCTGGTACCACTGCCCCACCTCTTTCTGTGCCCCCGCCAGGTCTGTCTGCTTCCCACTGGGCCTGGGTGCCTTGGGGACAGAGGATGGGCTTGTTCCTCTTGGCACACACAGTACCTGACATGCAGTTGGTATCTAAGAAATGTTTGGTGATCAATTAGATGAATGAATGAGGTTTGGTTTCTAGAAGAAAAAAACTCATAGGGAGGTGACAGAAGCTGGGGAGCTGTGGTCATGGCGGGGGTGGAATCCTCTCTTCCTCATTTTCCCCCAAGTGGCCATGATCAGCAGACTGCAGAAGGCAGGCGTGGCTTCCAGGGCAGGCACAGGCCATGGGTGGTGGTCCTCACCTCTGCGACTGTCAGCAGGTTCTCATTGCTCTCCCAGAGGAGGGTCAAGATGATCCCCTTAAAATCCCTGCAACACACACGAGACAGATCCCTGAGGGGCCTGGTCTAGACACACGAACATGGACAAAACCACACGAACAGAACTTTCCAAGTGCTCTGTTTTGGCCGTGACACTCCTTGAAATTACTCACTGCTGCCCCAGGACCTCTGCACACTCTGATTCCACTCCATAACAGCAGCTAACTTTCTTCTCTTCTTGGTTGTATTTGTTCCTGCCCTTCCTCAGACCCCAGCTCAGCAGCAATTTCTGACCACCTGGCTTTAATGATCTTGGATTAATGCCCCCTCAGCCTTATGACATGCTAATCAGGTGGATTTGGGATTGATTTGTGTGACTGGCTGATTAATCTCCATCTCTCCCAGCAGACTGTAAAGGCCACCAGGTGTTTAAGATCATAAACCGGAGGCCATCAGGCTGACACGGTTCGAGTGCCTGGAGTTTCTAGCTAGAAAACAAACCTAACTCAGAATGAATGGTCATAGTCTAGGAAAATGAAATGTAAGCTTAACCAATCAGAAATATCCAACTAGGAACTCTTCACTTTAACCAAGCAAATATTTTATTTGCCTTCCTTCTATGAACACCTTATAAAAGGTTTCCCCTGGTGTTCCCTCGGTGGATCCCTGAACCGCCTGGGGTCTGGCACTGCCCAATTCATGAATGACTGACTGTTCAAATAAACTCATCAACATTTTAATGTGCCTGAGTTTATCTTTTGACACAGGGCATGGACCTGTCTGTACTAGTTCACCATGGAATCCCCCGCCCCATGGCAGTGCCTGTACTGGGCAGTGCCTCGATTAGCTGAAAGAATGATTACTCCTAAATAGTAATCAAATGAACAAGACTTCATGTAGGGCCAAACATCCTCCTGCTTCGAGCTATAAAAAATAGAGAGCCGAAGTATTCAGGGTGCAGGAGCGTCCTTGGGTGTGGGACGAGGGAACTGTCTACCTGCCAGCTGGAGGCCACACCTGGGCTGCCTGATGTGTCACAGCCATCCTTCTCTGCCAAGTTCATGACCCCCAGAGACGAGGTCTCCAGGGTGAGAAGGCTGATGAGAGGGGGCCGCTGTCTGGGGGGATCTCTGACATAGGGGGAGTGGGAGCTCCATTGTGGAGCTTGACTTTCTCCGAAGGCTTTTTGTTTTCTGACCTTTTGGAATTTTGCTTGTTTGCTTGCAATGAAGCTATACTAAGTTGAACAGCTTTTGTTTTAATCACTGGAGTTACAATAAAGGAAAAGATAAATGGGGGAAAGCACTGAAAAAAATTACAAAAAAAAGTTCAGACCTCGAATTGGGTCTCCTGCCCTACCACCAGGAAATGCTTGTTAGCTTGGAAAATGTGAAATGTTGATGAAAATGTTTCTTAACAAATTTAGGTGAAATGGGCTGAGACAAACTGACCTTGACCTTGCTATCTCCTCTCACCCCTCTTCTGCTTGGACCTCCCTTTCCCCTTTCTGATTTTTCCCCTCAGTTGAGTCACATTTGCTGCCCCCCCAACCCAAAACAGGTTAAATGCAGTCAAAAGGAAAGGCGTTGTTACTCACTCGGCAGGAGGGGGAGGCTTGTCCCCAAGCACCTGGTACTTTCTCTCCATTTTGTTGGGCTTGGGGTGCGGTGTGAAGCTGTGGGACAAAGGTGGGTGGGTGGTCTGGAGGCTGTGGACAGATGCAAGGCAGGTCAGAGCCTGCAGGATCCTTGCCTGGGTTTCTGGAGGCATTGGGCCTGCCTGTGGGCAACCGGACTCCCATTTCTAGGGCCTAGCCCTTTGGGACATGTCCCTTCTCAACAGCTGTGAGTCTACCTTACCGTAGGGTGAAACCTTAACCACCTTAACTGCTGAAACCCAACCACGGCTGCTGTGAGAGGGCAAGGGGCGGAGGTGCTCAGGCCCAGAAATTTGCATTCCTGCTTCCCCGTGATGAGGACCCAAAGAAAAAAAAACATTGAGCCACAGGTAGGGTTGCCAGATTTAGCCATAACAATACAGCACGCCCATTTAAACTTGAATTTCATATAAACAGAGTAATTTTCAGCATTAGTGTATCACATGCAGTATTTGGGACATACTTATGCTAAAAAATTAGGTGGTGTTGATCTGAAATTCCAGTGTAGATGGGCACCCTCTCTTTTATCTGGCAGCCCTAGTGACATGGACTTTGTTTTGTAACCTCTGAGAGACTGAATATGGAAACAGGTCATGGCTGGATCATATAAAAAATAGAGCTCTGCCCCATGATGTGCAGCAACCTACCCAGAAGGCCACCCCCACCTTACCTATAAGAAGCCACCCGGGAAGTCAGCCTGCTCTAAGTCAGATTTGCAGGAAGTGAGATTGTCATCTTTGGGGACAGTCCAGGAAGCTACACAATATCACCTATAACAGTAGGTCCCAAATGGCCAGGACTTAATTAATAAATGACAGCTTCCCTAATTTTTGTCCTCATTTCCAACTTCGGACCAACCAGAGAAAGCCAAACATGTCCTGTAACCAATCACGTGGGATGCCCTGCTTTCGGTGGGCAACCTCCAGCTTCCCCATGACAGCAGCCCCCAACCAGCTCACAGCTGGAGAGGAGGGCAATGCTTCCCACTCCTCTGCCTGCCCTGGGAGCTCTGCTGAAACACCCTGGATGGTGACTGACTCCCTGCTGCAGTCAGCTCTGAGTCAATAGCCTTTGCTCTTCTCATGTGGCTGGTCTTTGTTTCTTTCCCCATTGCACACAGCACACATGCTCGAAAAGACCTTCTGGAGGGAAAGGCAAAGCAGGGATTCCCCTTGCCTTCTCAAAACCAGGAACAAACCCATGTCAACCAGGCTGACACAAAGAGCTAGCGAGTCTACTCAGCCATGGGGCTTCTGATATGCACCTTCCATAAAATATGCATGTGGGGTAAACTTTGAGTCTAACAACCCCACTGAGGCTTGGTGGGCAGGGCGCCAAGGCCCAGAATTCTTTCTGTGGCTCTGTGATGTCCCTCCAGGAAAGCCATCTGCCCTGTCTTTCTAACTATGACCGTGTGTGGAAGGTGGCAGGGCTGAGATCCATCAGCACCATGGACAACCAGCAAACTAAGGATGGCGCTCACCCCTCACTGCGCCCCCTGGAGTCCCAGAGCCATAAGCGTTGTGGTGCCTTCTGAGGAAAAGCCTGGGAAAGCCATAGGTCGTCTCCTGCCTTTGTGTGGGGGGATGGACTGGGAAGGGGCGATTCTGGCTGCTCTGTGTCCTACCTGCCTGCAGAGGTAGCACTGGCGCTGGGTACAGCCTTCTTCCCAGAGTTTTCTGGCCGGCACCGATGTCGCTTGAAGCCTTTGGGTGACGAGGGCCCAGGACAGGAACAAAGGACAGGAGGTGAGCACACAGCACCACCAGCCCCCGCCTCACTGCTGCCCCAAGACCCACAGGCCTGTGCACCTCTACCTGTCTGGGACGGATCTTTGTCACAATGGTGGGTTGGCCATTTTGTGTTGGGAAGTCTGAAACCAAAGGAAAGGGTGTGAGCTCTTCTACGGTGACCATGGGGATAGCTCAGGCCAGGCTCTGAGCAGCATCCCAGTTAGTCCTCAGTGCCACATCAGTCAGTCCTGTCGCGAGCCCCATTTCAGATGAGGAACTGGGGCTCTGGGTGGGGAAGCCCTTTGCCTGAGGTCACAGGCTCTCAGGGGTGGACTCACGTGGGAACCCCAGTGTGTGGGGCCCCAAAGCTGGTCCCTGAAGGTCCAGGGCCAAGGGCAGGGGTGGCAGAGCCTCAGGTGCATCCTGGGGCCACTCACTGCAGGAGCTTCCTGATCACATCCACAGCTGGGTCCTCAATCAGGGGCTTCCCCATGCGGCTCAGCTGGGCGAAGGACTCAGGGGTGACCACGTCCAGCTTGGCCTCCTCTTCAAGGGCTTCTGAAGATGTCAGGATGTCACTGTCTTCCTCCTGGTCCTTCAGAATGGCGTTCTGCAGGCCAGAGAGAAGGGCCTGAGGGTGTAAGGACCAGCCCAGGTGCCAGCGAGGCAGCAGGCTGAATTCATGTTCACCCCAACCTTGCCTCAGTGGAGTGGCTGCAGGCAAGCTAGCTGACCTCATTGAGCCACTATTTTCTCCTCTGTAAAGTGATCTCCCTTACAGAGCCATTCATTCATTCATCCGTTTATTCATGCCTTTAGAAATTTTCCCAGGTGCCTGCTCTTCACAAGTCTCTGCCCATGTTCTAGGAACACAGGGGCCAGGAGGCCATATACGATCCCTCCCGTCTCAGAGCTCGTGGTTTAGTCAGAAAAGACAGACATTTAACTTGCACTTATACCAATAAATGCTTCTCCCAAACTGGGACCAGTGCTGTGAAAGAAAAGTTCCAGTATCTTCTGTGAGATTGAAGTTAGACCTGCAGATGTGCCCGGTCAATGTTTTTGACCAAATGGATGGAGGAGTGAATGCCAGGCTGGGTGAGTGGCCAACTCCCCTTGAGCAGGCTCCTAGAGAAAGTGTGGAATTGGCGCTCATGGTGAGCACCTAGGCTGTTCTCTGTTTCATTCTGAGTCTCATCTTAGCAATGGCCTGTCAGTCCCTTGAGTGAAGGTCCTGGGAGACCTTCACTCAAAGTCTCCTAGTCACTGAATACCTTCACGCTAGACCCTTGGAGCCCCATGCTACTGGACATCCCACCAGAGGTAGATGGATGCCTAGTGCTGGCTGCATGGTGGGAAGGGCCTCCCCAGGGAAGGAAGGCTGGTCAAGGCTTGGTGGTGAGAGCAGGGCCTAGCAGTGCTCTACTCTGCAGACATTGGCTGTCAGGCCCTTCCCTGGAAGTTGGCTGAGCATCTCAGCCCAATGTGAGGTGTGGGCAGGGGTGGGGGTGATGCAGGCTCTGCCCATAGAGGCTTGCAGTCTCGGGGCAGACAGCAACCGAAATGGAGACCCCACCGCGTGGGGAAGTGGGAGGTGCTATGGGCCAGGAGACCCCGACCCAGACCAGGGGGTGAGAGGAGGCTTGGTGGGGAGTGACATCTTAGACGGAGTGAGAGGGATGAAGAGGCATGGAGGACAAGCCACGGAGGCTGCTGTGTGTCCAGTGAAAGGGTTTGGACTTTGCCTCGAGGGTAGGGAAGTGACATGGTCAGACCAGCCTCTTCCGGCCATGTTCGGGGAACGGACCATGGGAGATGTGAGAGGATGTGGGCATCAGCTGGACAAGAGGCAGGGGTCTGGATGAGGTGTTAGGGGTGCCATGGGGAGAAGCCAGGGCTGCCCCTGGATGCAGGTGGGAAGGAAGAGGCTGAGAGGTGGGACTGGTTTGAGATTCCGTGGATAGGGTGAGTGAGGGTCCTGATGGAGCAGGTGAGGTAGTGCCAGGAGCTGAGGGGTCTCCTCCAAGACCAATGCAAGGAAGTGGCCCACTGGGGATTAGAATCCAGCTCTGACTTCATAGCTTGTGATCTTTCCACAGCATCTCAGTAAGCCTGATGTCCCACGGAGGCCTGGGAGTCCCCTCTTCCCTTTGGCTCTACTGAGCCCTGCAGGTCTCCTGGGAGCCCAGACAACAGCTCACCCACCCTTTCCTGCCACCCTATCCCATTCCTTACGGTAAAGACCAGTTCAGTCATGGACACCCTGTCCAGGCTGCAGTTAAGGTACTGAATCCTCTGGCTCAGTTTTTCTTTCCAAGTTTGGACGAAGCCAAGGAGTTCTTCTGTGGTCACTGTCTGGTGAGAAAAGGGAGGAAGAAAGCCCCAAGGAAGCAGACTGCAGGAGGGTGGGTAGATTCTGTGGGAAGTGCGGAAACAGGGGCTGGGCTGGTGAGGATGCCTCTTGGCTTGATGGAGGCTCCTCACATGCAGGGAAGGCCCTTGGGGAGTAGGGAAGGCTGGGCTGGCTCTGCTAGGCAGCCTTCACTTCACAATGAAGGACAGCGCACCCTTCACTGATGGGAACATCAGGAGTTCTCTTCCTGGATCTACAGGTTCAACTCTGGGCACATAACTTAAACTTGCTCAACTTGGTCTCCCCATCTGTAAGATGGGGACACAAAATATTCCCTAGGATCTCCTCTGGCTCTCACATTCTATGTTTAGAAGGAAACATTTGACCCAGGTGGCAAGGGTGTGCAGGAGTGTGCAGGAGAGTGATCTGGCCATCTCCATGGCAATGTCTAACACGCACCCTCTTGGAGCAGCACCCCACAGGTGTACAGGAATGCGACGGTGAGGATCTTCCCTCTCACCACACATTCAAGGCATCACTCTTGTCCCCTAATCACCACTCTGCAGACTGTCCAGCCAGCCTCCTCTGTCAACACAGGAATGCCCGCACACCCATGCTCACATGCTCCTCACCTGGCTGGGAGGCTGGGCAAGCCCCTGGCACCCACCCAACACCCTAACAGGAGAGGACAGAGCAGGGGTTGGGAGGCAAGGATGTGAGAGACTGGACGTTTCTGTTCTGGAGAGGTAGAGCTGCCTTAAAGAGCCTGTTGAAGTGTTACAGCTGATTAACCTCATCTTCCCCCTGCTCCTCATTAGGGGGTTCATAAGGGAGATCAGGCAAGTCACAGGCAAAATATAGGAGCCACCCTTCCTCTGCACATCTGCACTGCAAGGCAAGTAATCTCAGTGGATGTGTAGAAACAAGTGCATGCATATACATAACAGGGTTTAGAGTGCCTCAGTGCAAAATGAGAATACTGAGAGGGACATTTATCCTGCAAACTATGCTTTGTGAGTGTTTACGCTTTTTTCAAGAGTCATGCAATATACTATATAAGAAAAAGCAATAAAGACAGAAAAATAAACGTCCTCTCAGTGCTAATAATAGAACTGCAACTCAGAGTCACTGAAATGGTAGAGAAAAGACAGAGAATGGTGAGGAGAAAGCTTCCCACTCCAGAACCTTCAGGCTGGGGTGTCTGGTTCTGGGAGCAGCTGGCTGGACTGTTCAGGAATGGTTCCCTGGTGTGACCTGGGTGACAGGCCAGGGGAGACCGAGCTGAGCAAGTTTAAGTCATTTGCCCGGAGTTGAACCCGTAGATTCAGGAAGAGAACTCCTGATGTCCCCCATCATTGAAGGGTGTGCTGTCATTCACTGGGGGACACAGTCGTGCACTCATGGCAGAAAAAGCAGCACGTAGACATCCAGAGACCTACTCTGAGGATCAGGGCCAGGCGAACGCTTGGAACCACGCTCCCCACAAACTCTGTTCCAATTCTGACTTTTCATACTTTAAACAGAGAAAACCAGTTTCTGTGCTACGATCAAAAGAAGCAAGTGAGGCCGGATGCGATGGCTTACATCTGTAATCCCAGCACTTTGGGAGGCTGATGCGGGCGGGTCACTTGAGGTCAGGAGTTTTGAGACCAGCCTGGCTAACATGGTGAAACCCTGTCTCTACTAGAAATACAAAAATTAGCCGGGCATGGTGGCAGGTGCCTGTAGTCCCAGCTACTCGGGATGCTGAGGCAGTATAATCACTTGAACCCGGAGGCAGAGGTTGCAGTGAGCTGAGATTGTGCCACTGCCCTCCAGCCTGGTGACAGAGTGAGACTTCGTCTCAAAAAAAAAAAAGCAAGTGGAAAGTCAAACAAAAAGTGGCTGTTCAGGGGGCAGGGCCCTGCTTCTGTTATGCATCTGGGACTGAGTTCTCCTTACAGCAAGAGACACCTGGTGACATCCCAAGGGAGTGAGGTCAGAGGAAGCCAGACTCAGGCCTCCCCCATCACTAGACGCTGCTCCATGCTTGCCTGGGAGGGGTTGGGGGTGGAGAACAGTGGCTGCTTTCTCTTTTGTTCCTTTCTTGATTCCATGAAACAGGGGTTAAGTAGGAAGGCTCAGAGATGTCCCCCCACCCCACCAACCTTGTGCTGGAGAAATCCTATACACACATGTAAGTTTATTTCACATTTATGACTTTAGCATGATATATCTTTATTATTCACATGCAGAATCTATTGAACACTTACGGTTTTCTCTCCCCTGGACTCTTGACAAGTTTTTATCTTGTTCTGAAGCTGTTGCAGAGAGAAATTTAATCCATTTGTTTGCGAATTGGATTTTGCCACCTAGAAAACCAGAGGTTCTGAGATTTTGTTTCTAGAATACATATTGTGATCTGGGAAACGTTCTGTGAAACATACCATCTGAGAAACTGATTAAGCACTGAAAAAAATGAAATCAGGGAAAAATATGCAGGTTTACCAGACATTGATACGAATTAAAAAGATTTTTCCCCTCTCAAATAAGTAAGGTTCAAGCAAAATTGGCACCCCAGAATGTGGTGAGGGAGTTGGGAGGACAGGCTCCGCTTTAGCAGGGCCAAGGCTGTAAAGACTCCCTGGAAAGCTTCGAGAGCCATAGAAAGGTCATGCTCTGACTGAGGACTGTGGCTTCCATGAGGCGCCCTAAGGATGCATGCAGTCAGATTGTCCTGGCAAGTGCACAGGCTCTGCTCCAGCAGTGCAGAGCCAAGGCTGTAAAAACTCCCTGGAAAGCTTAGAGAGCCATAGAAAGGTCATGCCCTGACCCAGGACTGTGGCTTCCAGGAGGTGTCCGAAGGATGCAGTCAGACTGTCCTGGCAAGTGCACTTCTCACAGCATCACCTTTCATAACAAGAAGCAAAATTCACCAAATGTTCCTCCAGAAAGGAATGCTTAAGTAAAAATGTCAACACATCCATGACAGAGAAGCCATCAAAATAGTGTCTTTGCAGAATATTTAAAGATTATACAGCTTATAAAACTGGTATAAATAGCAAACAGCCAATTTTGGCATATCCCCATCTTTTCATGTATAGGAAAAAAACTTAAAAAATGAATTGAAATCTTAAACGGGGTTATGCTGTGTAGCAGAATTACAGTTTACTCTCTGTTTTGTATTTGTTCATATTCTCAGTATTGTCCATGATGGAAATGTATTTTGTTTATTACAGGTGTTAGATATTTTGAAATGCAACCCCTGTACACTGTGAACAGTCCCCAGATAGCTCAGAAAAAAGAATCAGTGCCAGCACCAGCTGGAGGCCCATTAGGAATATACTCCTCAAACAAGAGTGTGGTGACATGCCCTGGAGCCGTGGGCTCTGCTCCCTGCAGCTGCCTCCTGCTCCTTCTGGAATGACTGGAAGCCAGTCCTGAGAGGTTCATCTGGGGCCTCCACCAGAGCCTACCTTTATTGAGGATTCACTATGCTCCAGGGACTATGTCATGAGTTTAGCACATATCAGCTCCTTTATTGGTGCCATAATATTAGGAATTGCTTTTATGATTCCCATTTCACAGACAGATGAATTAAATGCTTCCTGGGGTGAAATGGGCAGGAAGCTGGGTCTGGAGTCCCTATCTCAGAACCTGAGATGCCAGCAAACCCTTCTTTTATCGAACTGCACTTGCCACTCCCAAAAGACAAGTCTGTCCTCACCTCGGCTTGTCCTAGCCCTAGTGGGTCCTCAAACATTGCTCCCTGAATGGGCATTGACCTATGCAGATAACCCAGGCCCTTCATTTCCAGTGTACCCCAAGTCCCTCCCATCCCACTTCCACTCAGCTCTGGAATCAGAATGTGTCCCTGCTGACATTGTGCCCAGGCCATGATTCTCTCCCCATCAGCCTCGCACTTCTGCCTCACTCCTACCCACCTCCAGCCTTTCTGTGGTCAGCAGCCAGGACCCCCACCCTCCAAGTGCAGCCCTAAGCACACAGCCCCACCCGAACCCTTCCCAGGCCCCCACTGTCTGCCCGCTGGTGCTCTCCAACCACAGAGCTCCCCACTCTCTCCTTCGCACTCTTGCAGTCCTGGGCTCCAGCCCCCTGGATTTTCTCCATCATCTCTCCAGAATGTTTCACTCCCTACCGCCCACCTGGCTGGTTCCTACTTCTCCCTCAAGCCTCTGGAATCTCCACTTTCTTAGCCCAGGTTAAGTCCTCTGGCCCCTCAATCCCCACGCAGCTAACTTCTCCTTCTGTTGCATAGATGGCCTGTTTGTGGTTAAGGCCATAAGCTCTGGTGTCGGTCAGACCTGGGTTCACATTTTGACTTTACCCTTTAAGAGCTCTGTGTTCCTACCTAAGTCACTAAAATACTGTCTCAGTTTATCTCTAAAATGGAGATAAAAAACAGTACTTGCCTCCTATAGTTCTTGTGAGGACTAACACAGCTAATCAAAATAAGTTGCTTAGCAGGATGCATGGTGCTCAATAACTAGTAAACATTAGCAGTTATTAAGATTTTATTTTTGGCCAGGCGCAGTGGCTCATGTCTGTAATTCCAGCACTTTGGGAGGTTGAGGCAGGAGGATCGCTTAAGCCCAGGAATTCAAGATCAGCCTGGGCAACATAGGGAGACCCCATCTCTACAAAAAATAGAAAAAATTGGCTGGGCATGGTGGCGTGTGCCTATAGTCCCAGCTACTTGTGGGACTGAGGTTGGAGGATCTCTTGAGCCCAGGAAGTTGAGGCTACAGTGAGCTGTGTTCATGCCACTGCACTCCAGCCTGAGCGACAAAGCAAGACCCTTGTCTCAAAAAAAAAAAAAAAAAAAAAGATTGTGTCTGTCTTCCTGGCTGGAGAGCAAGTCCCACGCACGAGACAGAGACCACAATGGCCTCCCAGCACCGGGGACAGTGCCTGGTGTGCAGGTGTGTGTGATAAAGATCCTTGATGAAGAATGAATCTATCCTACCTGGCACTTGATTTTCACTTGCAGATTCGTCAGCAACCGCTGGATTTTCTCTATGAAAATAAGGTCCACAGACAGGTTATGGAATTTGCTTTCAAACTTGTTGATGACATCATTGGCCTGTACAGAGAGATAAAGGGTAAAGGACAGGGGTTTAATTTGGACCTTTTGGACTCTGAAAGAGGAGGGGGACAGGCCCAGTGAATGGTTGGATGGAGGGCTTGGCCCTCCCTTCAGAGGGAGTTGAGCAAGGGATACTGTGGAACCGGTTGGCCTGGGGCCTGGCTGGGGGCCCTACCTGGTCCAGGTACTCGTTCTCCATCTTCTCCATGTTGAGCATGATGACACTTTCAACCAACTCTATCCGGGCAGCTTCCTTCTCCAGTCGGCAACACAGTGAATTGATTTCTTTAGGAGAAAAGTTGCCTCCCTCTGAAAACAATCTGAAAATAATCAAAGAGAAATAAAAGCCACAGATCAGACCTGAGAGTTCTCATCTATCCCAAATACTGTGGCTGACATACACTTTTCATCTAGGCTTCCAGTTAGAGTTCAAGATGTGGGAAAATGAATGCAGATAGCTTAAGGACAGGAGTAGGATTCATAAATGGTGCAGAATTTCCATTTTTGTCAGTTCATCAGGTTGGAGACTCTAACAGACCCAACTGAAACAAAATTTGAAATAAAAATAGCTTTCTTGGAACTGTGTAAAGGTAAGAATTCCACATGAACTTGCCAGGCGCAGTGGCTCATGTCTGTAATCCCAGAAGTTGGGAGGCTGAGGCAGGAAAATCACTTGAGGCCAGGAGTTCAAGATTAGCCTGGGCAGCATGACCCTGTCTCTACAAAAAGTAAAAAAATTAGCCAGGTGTGGTGGCATGTGCCTGTGATTCCAGCTACTTGGGAGGCTGAGATGGAAGGATTTCTTAAGCCTAGGAGGGAGAGGTTGCAGTGAGCCAAGATTGCGCCACTGCACTCCAGCCTGGCTGACAGAGTAAGATTCTACCTCAAAAAAAAAAAAAAAAAAAAAAAAGAATTCCAGATGAAGTGAAACTAGAAGGAGCTTGGAATGTGGGCAGCACCAGCACCAGAAGCCAAGACTTTGCACCAGAGACTTGGAGTTTCAGTCTTGATGACTGCACAGGTGAAGAGATAGCCTAGAGCTGGATCCAGAGGACAACCTTTGCATTATAAGACTGAGGAAGAAATGAACCCCACCAGATACCAGGACTCTTGCCTGTCTAGATCCAAGGGCAAAGAGGAAAGAAAAGATCTCTGTCCCCCGAAAATTCATCACACAAACTAGACTTCACATACATTTACAAAATGAATTCATGTTCTCTGGAGTGACCCAAAAAACCTCAAGCAGAGAATTCTAATTGGTCCTGGGTAGGTAGTGCTCCCTGGCTACCCAGCAGGAACAAATAAGGATTCTCTCTCAAGGAATGCAATGTCCACTCCAGGCCTCAAAGAATGCCACAGATAAAGTCCCAAGGAAAATTAGTGACTCGTAGTTTTAAAAATTGATAAGGAATCAAGATACCAGATACCATGCATGAGAAACAGTAAAACAATAGAGAACAGAAACAGACCTCCCCAAAACCCTTAGATATTAGAAATATCAGATATAGACTATAAAATAACTAGGGTTAAGACGTTTAAAGGAATAAAAAGTAAGCTTCAAAATATGAAGAAGAAGCAGGCAGTTTTGAAAAAGTATCAAATGTAATTATAAACGGGCAGAGAGTGGTGGCTCACACCTGTAATCCCAGCACTTTGGGAGGCCGAGGCGGGTGGATCACTTGAGGTCAGGAGTTCAAGACCAGCCTGGCCACTATGGTGAAACCCTGTCTCTACTAAAAATATAAAAATTAGCTGGGCATTGTGGCACATGCCTGTAGTCCCAGCTACTCGGGATGCTGAAGCAGGACAATCACTTGAATCCAGGAGGTGGAGGTTGCAGTAAGTGGAGACTGTGCCTCAGCATTCCAGCCTGGGTGAGAGAGCAAGACTCTGTCTCAAATATATATATATATGTATATATGTGTATATATATATACATATGTATGTGTATATATCTACAAATGGAAACTATAATAATTAAAATTGAAAACTCAGTGAATAGATTTGCAGGAGGTTCAACACAGTTACAGAGTGAATCAGTGACTAGGAAGAATAATATAAAGAAATTAGCTAGAATGAAGCTAAAATATACAAGACAGATGCAGAGATAGGCAAGGTAGAGATGATTAACATGTCAAATTATAGTTCTAGTTTTCACTACTTTCCAAATTTTCTTTAAAACTTCTATTTTTAGAATCAGAAAAATCTTAATAATATTTAAAACAAATGCAAGCTTTGCAGATACTGACATGCAACGTGCCCACTCTTGGGGCTCAGAAAATGAAACCAAAAATGTGCTGCTTTGAACTTCAAACTGAGAGTACCTGGGGAGCAGCAAATGCAGGGAAGAGCTTTCTCTAAAGTTCACCTGTCTACCTGAAGGCTGGATCCTCCAGAAGATATTCAACTGTTGTGAATCCCTTCCCCAGATATCTCATCAACCAGGAGAAACTGATGCATAGTTGTAGGAAGGAAGACTGGAGTTGACACCAGAGCCCAGACAGAATTGGTCCCAGGCTATTGTCTGTTCTTTGGGTCCATTAATCTCCCCTAAACATCATTTACCCTTCCTCTAAAATTTCCTACATCTCCCATTTCTCACTCTCCTATGAAGAGGCTATTTAAGCTTCAACCACCTGGTCTTTGTTTGAGTTTCAAACTTTGTGTGACACCTACACACTTGCATGTTAATAAATTGGTTTCCCGTTAATCTGTTTATCATCTTTATTGTTTGTTGTTGTTGTTTTGAGATGGAATCTCACTCTGTCTCCCAGGCTGGAGTGCAGTGGTGTGATCTCAGCTCACGGCAACCTCCGCCTCCCAGGTTCAAGCAATTCTCCTACCTCAGCCTCCCAAGTAGCTGGGATTACAGGCGTCTGCCACCATGCCCAGCTAATTTTTGTATTTTTAGTAGAGACAGAGTTTCTCCATGTTGGCAAGGCTATTCTCGAACTCCTGACCTCAGGTGATCCGCCCGCCTCGGAATCCCAAAATGCTGGGATTACAGGCTTGAACCACTGTGTTCGCCCTTGTTTTACTGGCTCAAATTGTTGAAACTTCAGGGGTGGAAAGGAAGTTCCTTTACTCCCTACATCACCATGATTCAGTGATGCTGGTAGTGGCGGGCTGTGGGTCAGCATGTATACTAGGATTCCATTTCTGTACAAAACTAACAATTTTTTGCTCACGTATACGTAAGTACAGGTACATAGAAAATATATTTTTGGAGGGCTTCCACTTTGTACTTTATATACAATCTGTGTTTGATTATGCTCTAATGATTAAAAGATTTGTGATTTTTAAAATAGCATAAGCCTTAAAAAATAAATACAGCCTTTCAAAAATGTCAAAGACTAAATCTACGATTACTTTCATCCAGGATTAAGATTGCAGGGGTAAAAATAAGGGGAAAGAATGGCCAATAAACACATGGAAAGGTTAACAGCATTAATCGTCAGGGAAATGCAAATCAAAACCACAACATAGAAACACCTCACACCCATTAACAGGTCTATTATAAAAAACAAAAAACACCAGAAAGTACAAGCGTTGGTGATAATGTAGAGAAACTGGAACCCTTGTGCATTGCTGGTGAGAATGAATATGGCGCAGCTGCTGTGGAAACAGTGTGATGGTTCCTCTCAAAGTTAAACATAGAATTACCATTTAATCCAGCAATTCCACTTCTAGGAAATACCCAAAATAATTAAAACCAGGACCTTGAACAGGTATTTGTACACCAATGTTCCTACCACCATTATTCACAATAGCCAAAAGATGGAAACAACCCAAATGCCCATCAAAGATGAATGGGTAAACAAAATGTGATATATACACACAATGGAACATTATTCAGCCTTAAAAAGGAATGATTTTGTGACACATGATACATGATACATGGATGAACCTTGAAGACACTATGCTAAATGAAATGAGCCAGACAAGAAAAGGACAAATATATGATTCCACTTATACGAAGTACCTAGAGGTTTCAAATTCATAGAAACTGAAAGGAGGATGGTGGTTGCCAGGGGCCATGGGGAAGGAGGAATGGGGAGTTCTTGTTTAATGGTACAGAGTTTCAGTTTGGGAAGATGAAAAAGTTCTGGTGACCAGTGGTGGTGATGGTAGCACAACAACCAGGATATCCTTAATGCCACTGATCTGTGCACCTAAAAATGGTTAAGATGTTAAGTTTGATGTTATGTATATTTTGTCAAAACTAAAAATTAAGGGGGAAACAAGACCACATCCCAATAGAGAAACTCAGGTGGCCTGAAGAGGCCCTGGACACTGGCTCCCACCTGCAGTGTCTGATGAACTCAATATTTGAGTAACGGAGTTTGCCCAGACTCTCCTCCAAGTACTGCCGGAAGCTGCGCAGGGACACCTGGGTGACATCAACATAGCTAAGCAACTCCTGGTGCAGTGTGTTGCTGAGAGTGACCAGCCTGTGGGAGACAGAGGAGGAACAGGACAGTGATGAGGGACAACCCTGGGGGACAAGGGAGGGGCAGGTGGTGATGGTGATCAGCCTGAGGGACAAGGGAGGGGCCGGTCATGATAATGACCAGCCTGGGGACACAGGAGGGACAGGTGGTGATGGTGAGCATCCTGGGGACATGGGAGGGGCAGGTGGTGATAGGTGACCTTCCTAGGGGCACAACACTGACGGGTGACCAGTTTGGGGGGCATGAGAGGGGAGGGTGGTGACCTGGGCCTGAAAGGACAACCTGGGAATCTATTTGGGCTCCACAAGCAGTGCCCAGCTACCCAGCTTCTCTGGGTAGCAAAGGTGGCAGTAGAAGGAAGTTCAAAATTCCAGTGTCTGCAGCACACATTCTGGGTGTGCTGGATCAGAGTACATCAAATTGGTGAAAGAATCCCAGAAGATCCTACTGGTTTGTCCCTACTCCAGTGGGCTGTGTCTGACCCCCAGCAAGGTGGCTCCTGCACCTATGATACCCCAAAAGAGTGCCCTGCGAGTGTCCTCTTTACAACCAAGTCCACCAGAAACAGCTGTCCCTCATGTGCCTGATGGCTGCGTAGACACTTGCCAGTCTCCTTCCTGTGACCTGCCTGAGGCCTCCATCTCATAACCCAAATGGCCTCTCTGGAGCCCCTTGCTCTGCCCTGAGCACACTCCTACACTGAGCTGGGCCAGTGCTCTTTCACTGATTGTGGAATTCAACCCTCTCCCATCTTTCTCCATTCAGGGCTCCTCTGAGTTCATCTTCAATGCTGCCTCCTGCAGGAAGCCCTCCCTGATTTTTCCTGAGGGGAAGTGGTCTTCTCTACCACTGATATTTCACAGCACATGGTGTGCACCCTTGCATGCTGCCTGTGTATATTCTTTACTCTCTGGCTGCTCACTCCCTGCCCTCCCAAGCAATATTCCACACAGAGTTTGACTTGACTCTCTTGAAGAGTTTAACTCAAAAGAAGGCTCTGGAGGTGCCTTCTGCTTTTTGTCTACAGGGAGGAGGGCTCCTTTGAAAGCAGCAGCCAAACTGGGATTCCAGAGCCACATGGCTGGGGTGGAGACTCCCAGGACCCCTTACTTTTGGCTCCTGGTGGCATTCAAGAAGATGTGTTCCATGTCATAGATCTTAAGGCGGAAGTTTTTGCTCCTCACGTTTTGCTCTTCTTGGAACTGGCAGAACATCAGCCGCTTCTTCTTCAGCGTCTCGATCACCCCAGCACAATGGCTGTCCAACCGCTCTTGATGAAGCAAAAGCTCGGCTGAAAAAGGATTAAGAGAGCTGGGGCCCCGGGACCTGATTCACCTCAGCACATTGCTTTCCTGGAACAAGGCCCGCCTGCTGCCTCTTCCGGGCCAGCTGCAGAACAGGAACGATTCAGGTCAAGGCCCCTTGTCCTGCCCCTGTTGCCTTCATCAGGGCTTGGGCTGGAGAGGAGGCCTGGCCATGAGCAGGGAGCTTCTGTTTGTGGAGACACCCTGCCTGGAGCAGAGGGAACAGAGCTAGGAAGATGGAGAGTCTGGGGAGCAGCTGAGTAGCAGGCAGGATGGGCAGGGGGTGTTGGGGAGGGCTGAGATCTAGGTGAGAGGGTCTGGTGGGTAAGAGCAAGTACAGCACTGAGCAGTCTGAGTTTGCTCCTTAACATCAGCGGATACTTATGTCCAGTGAGCCTGAATTCCAACTGTCTTCCAAGGTGGAGTGGCAAGAACAAGGACTGGGCTTCCAGGGCTCCATCATGGGCCTTTAAATGAGCAGAGAGTCCCTAGACCCCCCCCACCCCTACCACCTCCCGTCTGATCCCACTATCGTCTGAAGTGGTGGAAGTGCTGTGGTCTCAGCTCTGCCAAAAATGAATGGTGAGATGCTGGGACTTCGCTTCTCTGGCCTTGTTTTCCACACTGTCTATTGGGTCAGGGGCCCTGGGAAAGAAAGGGAGCCAGCCTTCAGGGAGGTTTTACTCAGTGCGCATAGAATCCTTTTTATTCCTCAGTGCATTTAGCACACACGTTTTCCAGATGAGAACAATGAGGTTCCAAATGCCACACAAGTTGCCTGAGCCCACAAACGCTGGGATTCAAGGCCAGTTGTCAACTTGCACAACTCTTTCCCTGCTCCAGGAATAGGAGTTTGCATGGGTTAGTGACGGGGCTCTCTGATAGCTCTAAAGGGCTTTGAAGGAGTTGGAGTATAATTTGGGTGAAAAACCAACAGAGGTCATTGAAGGATCCTACTGAAAACATGCCCCCCCGCTCCGCATGAACAGAGTCCACCACATAGGTGTGAAATGCATGTATTTTTAAGTATGATAAATGATAAAGTAGAAATAATGGCTACCACTTTTGGAGGCTGTATCTTGTACGAGGTGTTCATGATTCCTTACTATACCATTTTAAAAGCGTTTATCACCACCTCCTTAACACCTCTATCAACCCCTTCTGCAGGCGAGAGAGGAGTCAGAGAGGTCAGGTAACCTGTACAGGGTCACACGGTCACAGGAGTTGAAACTGAGAGCTCTAATCCCTGAGCTATGAGCTTGCCTCTAGAACATCCACCATGCAGGTGTGTATCTGACAGGTGTATGAGCAGATCTGCGTTCCAACAGCTAAAACAGTACAACACTCTTTGTTTTCAACTATAACACCCTCTTGAAAAAAAAATGGAAATGAGAAAAAAATCTCACAGGAGGATTCTGAGTACTACCTTTTTCTGCAAGCCTCAGAGGTGCGAACCCTCATGTACATCTTCCATGGTGTGATGAGAACATGCTAAACATTGCATGGTACAAACTGGGGCAGCTAATGAACATGGAGCCGCAGTGAAGCAGACGCTGAAGAAGGGGCTGGGGGCAGGGCAGACATTCCCAGGCAGCGTCTGTACCTGCCCTGACGTTGTGGATGTCTTTTTCAATCTTCTGGGCTCTTGGCTGGTGCAGGTTCAGACGCAGCTCCAGTTCTGAATCCAGCTCATTGATTTTGGTGGCCACGGTGACCCGGGTGTTGAGGGAACACTGGTCAAACCACTTCTCGAGGTGCTCGAAGAAGCCAGCTCGAAGTCTGAGGGAGAGACCAGCCAGGGTCAGCCCTGCCAGCAATCATGACCCATGAGAGGCCTTTCCATATGGAGACCCAAAGTGCTTCCCCCTTTCCCTCATTCTTCATTTCATTTCCCAGGTACACTGCATTTCACTGTGTAAATGGACCATTACTCTTTTAACCATACCACTGCTGGAGGACATTATGTATGTCAGATGTAGAAGTGTTTCTTTGGATAAATGATCTTGAACTGGAATTGCTGAATCAAAGGTTAAAATACATTTGTGGTTTTGGCAGATATGGCCAAACTGTTTTCCACTAGAAGGCAATTTGTATTCTTATCAGCAATGTTCCTATTTCTCCACAGTCTCAGAGTATATTGTCAGACGTCTAAATTTGACAACTTTGTCATATTGTGATTGAGACTGAGCATATTTTCATGTGCTTAAGATTATTTAGTTTGGGCACTGTGGCTCATGCCTATGATCCCAGCACTTCGGGAGATGGAAGCAGGAGGATTGCTTGAATCTAGGAGTTCGAGACCAGCCTGGGCAACATGGTGAGACCCCATCTGTACAAAATATTTTAAAAATTAGCTGGTCATGGTGACATGCGCCTATGGTCCCATCTACTCAGGAGGTTAAGGCTGCAGTGAGTCATGCCACTGAACTCCAGCCTGGGCGACAGTGAAACCTTGCCTCAAAAAACCCCAAGAGTATTTAATTTCTCTTTCTGTGTACTGTCCCTGAATGTCTTTTGCCCATTTCTCTGTTGTGAATAGCTGTTCTTTTTTTACAAATCAATTTCTAGGAGCTCTTCATATACTAGGGACATGAAGGTCATTGACTTTGATGTGAGTTGCAAATGTTGCTTCTCAGCTTATCATTTCTTCCTTTTAAAAATGTATAGTACTTTTTTGGCCATGTATTGTTAAGATGTCAGTTTCCAAAAACTGATCTATAGATTCAATGCAATAACAAGAAACAACATCACAGATGTCTTATGGAAACTTGAGCTAATTTTAAAAATTATGTAGAAATACAAAGAGCCAAGAATAATGGAGGGAGAAGACTAAAGGTGGAGGACTTACACTATCAGATATTAAGACTTAGTGTAAAGCTGTAGTAATAAAGCAGCGTGAAGTCATTGGATAGACACATAGAGAACTAGAAAAGACACGTCGCAGAGCAGTAGGGGAGAGGAGAGTCTCCTCATTAAGTGACTCAGGATCAACTGGTTATCTGTATGGGAAAGAAGTGAATCTTGACCCCTATTTCACACCGTAAACAAAAAATCAGTTCCAGGTGGATTTTAGATGTTAATATGGAAGTTGAAAACAATAACATTTTAAATATATAACATTGGAGAACATCTCCATGTCCTTGGGGGTAAGGCACAAAGTAAATTAACCCTAATTTAAAAATTGATGAATTGGACCTTATTAGAAACAAGAACTTCTGTTCGTTAAAAGATATACCTTGAAAGAGAGTTTGAAAAGGCAAGCGCAGAGAGGGGATGAACATTTGCCATTTATTTATCTGACAAAGCCTTATATAGAATATATAATTGAATTTTTTTTGAGACGGAGTTTCACTCTGTCTTCCAGTCGGGAGTGCAGCAGCACTCTCTTGGTTCACTGTAACCTCCGCCTCCCAGGTTCAGGCGATTCTCCTGCCTCAGCCTCCTGAGTAGCTGGAATTACAGGCACACACCACCATGCCCGGCTATAGAATATATAATTAATTCCCATAAATTAATAAAAAAAGACAGAAAATCAACCAGAAAAATAATAGGCAAAAGATTTTGCTAGGCATTTCCCAAAAAGATAACCAAATGGCCCAATGAGTATTTTAAAAGGTATACAATATCATACTCATTAGAAGAATACATATTAAAACCACAATGAAACACCACTATAACTATATCAGAACAGCTAAAATAAAAACCACTGATAATATCACTGACGTTGTGGAGCAACTGAAGTTCTCATATGCTGTTATAAACTGTAAAACTGTTAAAAACCACTTTTGAAAACTGCTTGGTAGTATCTTTTGGCTGTACCTCCTAAAGACGGATATGGACACACACACTCTGTGAGTCAACAGTTCCACTCTTAGTTCTATATGTAACAGAAATATATACATATATTCACCAGAAGACTTGTACAAGAATGTTCAGAGCAACATTATTGGTATACGCCCAAATTGGAAAGACCAAATGTGTATCAGTAAATTGGATTAATAAAATGGATAATTTTTTTTTATAACGGGATACTATACAGAAATAAAAACTGAACTCTAGCCACATTCAATAATATATATGTCTCATAAACATAATAAAAGTGAGTTCTGTAAGACTTAATTTAGACAAAGTTAAAAAAATAAGCAAAATAAACTCAGAAGTTATAATACTTGTTATCTTTGGGGAAGAGAGAGTGGTGACTTGGGATGGGTACATTTGAGGGTTGGTAATGGTTCTATTTCTTGTGGGCTTTGGGTATCAACTGTGTCATATTTGGGCAATTCATTGAGCTATTCACTTATGATTTTCATACTTTTATGAATGCATGTTATCCTTCAGTATGCAAACCCAATCAGTTGGACAGATAATTTTTTTTCTGGTTAGTCATAAGGCCAGATAGCATAGTGGCTGGTGCAAGATTCTGGAGTTACAGGGTCTGTCTGGATTCATATCTTGGATCAAACTGCTTCCTGTCCTGGAGATCTAGGCCAAATGACTAACTCTCTGAGCCTCAGTTTCTTCATCTGTAAAATGGAGTTAAGTATGGTACCTCTCTCACAGTTATTAAGGGGATTAAATACACTCAGTAAATAATAGCTCCTGTGATAGTCCTTGCTGACCTTTGTCCTATCTGCTATGGAGAGGGCAGATGATGGCCTCTGGTAGAGGAAGGAGAGGGATGAAGTTTGAGTCAAGAGACATTTCCAAGGTGAGATGCTGCTGAGGTGTAGAAGAAAGAGCCCAAAGGCCTGATTGCACTCCATTCATTCCTTGTCTCCAGCCTCCTGCCCATGTTACATACGGGAGGTGAATGAACCAGGAGATCTCTAGCTGATGAGCCCTCCTATGACGTTGTAGAGGCAGGAGGACAATGAGAATGCCATCCAAAAGGCAAACACAAATGTCCACATTTGATCCAAACTCAAACACAAAGGCCCAGAAACTTGGGAGTTAGGGGAAGTAAATTCTCAGTGGTGGGATTATGGGTCATTTCTCTATTCTTCATTGTTCTTATATTTTCTGCAACAAAACTCTTTGGTAGTATCTTTTGGCCATGTCTTCTAGCGATGGGCATGGATATACTCTATGAGTGAACAGTTCCATTCTTATATTTTGCACATATTGAGTACAAAATACCATACATGAGATATTTATATTTATGGTGTATATCTATAGAATTAAAATAGAAAAAGAAAAGAAGCCTATGATTACAGATGTACCAGGAACTAGAACCAAAAAGTATCTGTCAGGGAAAACACTGTATCTTATCTCCAAGGCCCAAGCCAGCAGATAGCCTCCTCAGGTGGGTGCAGGGGGTCACTCTCACAGAAGATATCTGTGACTGCAAATAATTCCTGGATTTTGCCATTTTATATTGTGTTTCTCACCCCTACCTTCCTTCAGTTACCTACATTTTTTTCTTTATCCAACTGATATCAGCCCAATCCTTTTTTTTTTAAATATTTCACCTTGTTAACAAAACTCAGAACAACAGGATGAGAATAAAATAGTTCTTTACTCACTGTTTTTTAATTTCTAAAATTAGTCTCGATGGAATTGTCACTTGTTCTATGAACTTGGCACTGGAAGTGTCGTTGATGAACATGGCTGAGAAGGTGGAATGGGACTTCCTGCAATGCTCTTCTTCTTCCAGGGGTACAAAGACAAAATAAGTGTTTCCACTGGAGATTGTGAAGGACTCCATGTCCTCATAGTATATCTCCTCTAGACCCTCTTCCTTGTCTTCTTCCTAAGCAGGCAACAACACTAAAGTTGACTTGATACCATCAAATGGACTTGGGAATGCCAACCACAGGTTCCTTGATATCAGAGGTTGTAAACCAAATTTTGGGCCAAGATTATGGGCCGAATCTTGCCTAGGTTTCCCCCCCACACACAGTGCTTTTAAAATTAGGAAGCTCTGCACAAAAATCTGGGTTTCTAATTTCTCTTAAAACATCAGAATATATGTCAATTCTGAGCCTGCATTCCCACATGGCATCTTTAGTTGGAGCTGAGTAATGCCTGCACCAGTCTTCATCATTTGTCATTATTTTACGCTTGGTCTCCAGCCCTCTTTTCTATTACATACCTGTGGGCATTTGAGTTTGGGTTTCCTGCTCAAAAAGAAGTCTACAATTTTTCCACAGCAATATACAAAATGATTCTTCTGCAACTCTATGATTATGAAATTCAACTTATTGTTCTGTGATTTTGAATGTGTTTTGAGGACAAGATTTATTTTATGAGAGTTACTTCCCTGCACTCAAAGGAGAGCTCTGTCTGCCAGCTTGGATATGCAGCTTTTGAGAATAGGAAAAGAGAAGAAATAAACAGACCAAGGTGAAGCAAGAGAGTCTAAGTTGATCTATTCAATAAAGAGGAATTGAGAAGGACAGCGAACCAGGGAGGCATAAGGAAAGCCATACAGTTGAAGGTTGAAGAGTGACTTTAGAGTAGGTTGCAGGGATATGAGGAGAGAAAAATGAATTTTAGAAAGCATTGCTGTGGCTGGGTGCAGTGGCTTAAACTGGTAATACCAGCACTTTGGGAGGCTGAGGCAGTGGATCATTTGAGGTCATGAGTTCAAGACCAGCCTGGGCAACATGGTGAAACCCTGTCTCTACTAAAAATACAAAAATTAGAGGTCTGTTCCAAGATGGTTGAATAGGATTGGGAGGCTGAGGCGGCGGGTCATTTGAGGTCATGAGTTTGAGACCAGCCTGGGAAACATGGTGAAACCCTGTCTCTACTAAAAATACAAAAATTAGAGGTCTGTTCCAAGACGGCCAAATAGGAACAGCTCCGGTCTGCAGCTCCCAGCATGATCAACACAGAAGATGGGTGATTTTTGCATTTTCAACTGAAGTACCTGGTTCACACCTCATTGGGACTAGTTGGAAAGTGGGTGCAGCCCACAGAGGGCGAGCCGAAGCAGGGCGGGGTATCGCCTCACCCGGGAAGCACAAGGGGTCGGGGGATTTCCCTTTCCTAGCCAAGGGAAGCCGTGACAGACTGTACCAGGAAAATCAGAACACTGCCACCTAAACACTGTGCTTTTCCAAAAGTCTTAGCAAATGGCACACCAGGAGATTATATCCTGCACCTGGCTCAGCAGGTCCCACGCCCACAGAGCCTTGCTCACTGCTAGTCTGAGATCGAACTGTAAGGCGGCAAGCCTGGCTGGGGGAGGGGCATCCACCATTGTTGAGGATTGAGTAGGTAAACAAAGTGGCCAGGAAGCTTGAACTGGGTGAAGCCCACCTCAGCTCAACGAGGCCTACCTGCCTCTGTAGACGCCACCTCTGGGGGCAGGGCATAGCTGAACAAAAGGCAGCAGAAACTTCTGCAGACTTAAACGTCCCTGTCTGACAGCTCTGAAGAGAGCAGTGGTTCTCCCAGCACAGTGTTTGAGCTCCGAGAATGGACGGACTGCTTCCTCAAGTGGGTCCCTGACCCCCGTGTAGCCTAACTTGGAGACACCTCCTAGTAGGGGCCCACTGACACCTCATACAGCCAGGTGCCCCTCTGAGATGAAGCTTCCAGAGGAAGGATCAGGCAGCAATATTTGCTGTTCTGCAATATTTGCTGTTCTGCAGCCTCCGCTGGTGAAACCCAGGCAAACAGGGTCTGGAGTGGACCTCCAGCAAACTCCAACAGACCTGCAGCTGAGGGACCTGACTATTAGAAGGAAAACTAACAAACAGAAAGGAATAGCATCAACATCAACTGTAGGGTCCAGCCCCATAGGGCCGGTGGGTCTCTCCCCATGTGCGGAGACGAGAGAGTGTAGAAATAAAGACACAAGACAAAGAGATAAAAGAAAAGGCAGCTGGGCCCAGGGGACCACTACCACCAATGTGCGGAGACCAGTAGTGGCCCCGAATGTCTGGCTGCGCTGTTATTTATTGGATACAAAGCAAAAGGGGCAGGGTAAAGAGCGTGAGTCATCTCCAACAATAGGTAAGGTCATGTGGGTCACGTGTCCACTGGACAGGGGGCCCTTCCCTGCCTGGCAGCTGAGGCAGAGAGAGAGAGGAGACAAAGAGAAAGACAGCTTACACCATTATTTCTGCATATCAGAGACTTTTAGTACTTTCACTAATTGACTACTGCTATCTAGAAGGCAGAGCCAGGTGTACAGGATGGAACATGAAGGCGGACTAGGAGCGTGACCACTGAAGCACAGCATCACAGGGAGACGGTTAGGCCTCCGGATAACTGCGGGCAAGCCTGACTAATGTCGGGCCCTCCACAAGAGGTGGAGGAGCAGAGTCTTCTCTAAACTCCCCCGGGGAAAGGGAGACTCCCTTTCCCGGTCTGCTAAGTAGCGGGTGTTGTTCCTTGACACTTTTCACTACCGCTAGACTGTGGTCCGCCTGGCAACGGGCGTCTTCCCAGACGCTGGCGTCACCACTAGACCAAGGAGCCCTTCTGGTGGCCCTGTCTGGGCATAACAGAAGGCTTGCACTCTTGTCTTCTGGTCACTTCTCACTGTGTCCCCTTAGCTCCTATCTCTGTATGGCCTGGTTTTTCCTAGGTTATGATTATAGAGCGAGGATTATTATAATGTTGGAATAAAGAGTAATTGCTACAAACTAATGATTAATGATATTCATATATAATCATATCTAAGATCCGTATCTGGCATAACTATTCTTGTTTTATATTTTATTATACTGGAACAGCTTGCGTCCTCGGTCTCTTGCCTCAGCACCTGGGTGGCTTGCCTCCCACAATCAACAAAAAAAACATCCACACCAAAACCCTATCTGTAGGTCACCATCATCAAAGACCAAAGGTAGATAAAAACCACAAAGATGGGGAGAAACCAGAGCAGAAAAGCTGAAAATTCTAAAAGCCAGAGCGCCCCTTCTCCTCCAAAGGATCACAGCTCCTCACCAGCAACAGAACAAAGCAGGATGGAGAATGACTTTGACGAGTTGACAGAAGTAGGCTTCAGAAAGTTGGTAATAACAAAATTCTCCGAGCTAAAGGAGGATGTTCAAACCTAACGCAAGGAAGCTAAAAACCTTGAAAAAAGATTAGACGAATGGCTAACTAGAATAAACAGTGTAGAGAAGATCTTAAATGACCTGGTGGAGCTGAAAACCATTGCACAAGAACTACATGATGCATGCGCAAGCTTCAGTAGCCAATTCAATCAAGTGGAAGAAAGGGTGTCAGTGATTGAAGATCAAATGAATGAAATGAAGCAAGAAGAGAAGTTTAGAGAAAAAGAGTAAAAAGAAACAAACAAAGACTCCAAGAAATATGGGACTATGTGAAAAGACCAAATCAATGTTTGACTGGTGTACCTGAAAGTGACGGGGAGAATGGAACCAAGCTGGAAAACACTCTTCAGGATATTATCCAGGAGAACTTCCCCAACCTAGTAAGGCAGGCCAACATTCAAATTCAGGAAATACAGAGAACACCACAAAGATACTCCTCGAGAAGAACAACCCCAAGACACATAATTGTCAGATGCACCAAGGTTGAAATGAAGGAAAAAATGCCAAGAGCAGCCAGAGAGAAAGGTCGGGTTACCCACAATGGGAAGCCCATCAGTCTAA
Organism: Pongo pygmaeus; assembly: GCF_028885625.2. Classification (NCBI taxonomy): domain Eukaryota; kingdom Metazoa; phylum Chordata; class Mammalia; order Primates; family Hominidae; genus Pongo; species Pongo pygmaeus. Next base: position 87,692,244 of record NC_072386.2, on the reverse strand, counting down.
CAGTGGATCTCTCAGCAGAAACCCTGCAAGCCAGAAGAGAGTGGGGGCCAATATTCAACATTCTTAAAGAAAAGAATTTTCAACTCAGAATTTCATATCCAGCCAAACTAAGCTTCATAAGTGAAGGAGAAATAAAATCCTTTACAGACAAGCAAATGCTGAGAGATTTTGTCACCACCAGGCCTGCCTTACAAGAGCTCCTGAAGGAAGCACTAAAATGGAAAGGAACAACCGATACCAGCCACTGCAAAAACATGCCACATTGTAAAGACCATCAATGCTAGGAAGAAACTGCATCAACTAATGGGCAAAATAACCAGCTAACATCATAATGACAGGATCAAATTCACACATAACAATATTAACCTTAAATGTAAATGGGCTAAATGCCCCAATTAAAAGACACAGACTGGCAAACTGAATTAAGAGTCAAGACCCATCAGTGTGCTGTATTCAGTAGACCCATCTCACATGCAGAGACGCACATAGGCTCAAAATAAAGGGATGGAGGAAGACTTCCAAGCAAATGGAAAGCAAAAAAAAGCAGGGGTCGCAATCCTGGTCTCTGATAAAACAGACTTTAAACCAACAAAGATCAAAAGAGACAAAGAAGGCCATTACATAATGGTAAAGGGATCAATTCAACAAGAAGAGCTAACTATCATAAATATATATGCACCCAATACAGGAACACCTAGATTCATAAAGCAAGTCCTGAGAGACCTACAAAGAGACTTAGACTCCCACACAATAATAATGGGAGACTGTAACACCCCACTGTCAATATTAGACAGATCAACAAGACAGAAGGTTAACAAGGATATCCAGGACTTGAACTCAGCTCTGCACCAAGCAGACCTAAAAGATATCTACAGAACTCTCCACCCCAAATCAACAGAATATACATTCTTCTCAGCACCACATCACACTTATTCCAAAATTGGCCACATAGTTGGAAGTAAAGCACTTCTCAGCAAATGTAAAAGAACAGAAATCACAAACTGTCTCTCAGACCACAGTGCAATCAAATTAGAACTCAGGATTAAGAAACTCACTCAAAACAACACAACTCCATGGAAACTGAACAACCTGCTCCTGAATGACTACCAGGTAAATAACGAAATGAAGGCAGAAATAAAGATGCTCTTTGAAACCAATGAGAACAAAGACACAACGTACCAGAATCTCTGGGACACATTTAAAGCAGCGTGTAGAGGGAAATTTATAGCACTAAATGCCCACAAGAGAAAGCATGAAAGATCTAAAATTGACACCCTAACATCACAATTAAAAGAACTAGAAAAGCAAGAGCAAACAAATTCAAAAGCTAGCAGAAGGCAAGAAATAGCTAAGATCAGAGCAGAACTGAAGGAGATAGAGACACAAAAAAACCTTTCAAAAAATCAGTGCATCCAGGAGCTGGTTTTTTGAAAAGATCAACAAAATTGACAGACCTCTAGCAAGCCTAATAAAGAAGAAAAGAGAGAAGAATCAAATAGACGCAATAAAAAATGATAAAGGGGATATCACCATCTATCCCACAGAAATACAAACTACCATCAGAGAATACTATAAACACTGCTATGCAAATAAACTAGAAAAACTAGAAGAAATAGATAAATTCCTGGACACATACTCCCCTCCAAGACTAAACCAGGAAGAAGTTGAATCCCTGAATAGACCAATAACAGGCTCTGAAATTGAGGCAATAATTAATAGCCTACCAACCAAAAAAAAGTCCAGGACCAGATGGATTCACAGCCAAATTCTACCGGAGGTACAAAGAGGAGCTAGTACCATTCCTTCTGAAACTATTCCAATCAATAGAAAAGGAGGGAATCCTCCCTAACACATTTTATGAGGCCAGCATCATCCTGATACCAAAGCCTGGCAGAGACACAACAAAAAAAGAGAATTTTAGACCAATATCCCTGATGAACATCAATGCAAAAATCCTCAATAAAATACTGGCAAACCGAATCCAGCAGCACATCAAAAAGCTTATCCACCAAGATCAAGTTGGCTTCATCCCTGGGATGCAAGGCTGGTTCGACATACACAAATCAATAAACGTAATCCATCACATAAACAAAACCAAAGACAAAAACCACATGATTATCTCAATAGATGCAGAAAAGGCCTTTGACAAAATTCAACAGCCTTCATGCTAAAAACTCTCAATAAACTAGGTACTGATGGAACATATCTCAAAATAATAAGAGCTATTTATGACAAACCCACAGCCAGTATCATACTGAATGGGCAAAAACTGGAAGCATTCCCTTTGAAAACTGGCACAAGACAGGGATGCCATGCCCTCTCTCACCACTCCTATTCAACATAGTGTTGGAAGTTCTGTCCAGGGCAATCAGGCAAGAGAAAGAAATAAAGGGTATTCAATTAGGAAAAGAGGAAGTCAAATTGTCCCTGTTTGCAGATGACATAATTGTATATTTAGAAAACCCCATTGTCTCAGTCCAAAATCTCCTTAAGCTGATAAGCAACTTCAGCAAAGTCTCAGGATACAAAATCAATGTGCAAAAATCACAAGCATTCTTATACACCAATAACAGACAAACAGAGAGCCAAATCATGAGTGAATTCCCATTCACAATTGCTACAAAAAGAATAAAATACCTAGGAATCCAACTTAAAAGGGATGTGAAGGACCTCTACAAGGAGAACTACAAACCACTGCTCAAAGAAATAAAAGAGGACACAAACAAATGGAAGAACATTCCATCCTCATGGATAGGAAGAATCAATATCGTGAAAATGGCCATACTGCCCAAGGTAATTTATAGATTCAATGTCATCCCCATCAAGCTACCAATGATTTTCTTCATAGAATTGGAAAAAACTACTTTAAAGTTTATATGGAGCCAAAAAAGAGCCTGCATTGCCAAGACAATCCTAAGCAAAAAGAACAAAGCTGGAGGCATCACACTACCTGACTTCAAACTATACTACAAGGCTACAGTAACCAAAACAGCATGGTACTGGTACCAAAACAGAGATACAGACCAATAGAACAGAACAGAGGCCTCACAAATAATACCACACATCTACAACCATCTGATCTTCAACAAACCTAACAAAACAAGCAATGGGGAAAGGATCTCCTGTTCAGTAAATGATGCTGGGAAAACCAGCTAGCCATATGTAGAAAGCTGAAACTGGATCCCTTCCTTACACCTTATATAAAAATTAATCCAAGATGGATTAAAGACTTAAATGTTAGACCTAAAACCATAAAAACCCTAGAAGAAAACCTAGGCAATACCATTCAGGACATAGGCATGGGCAAGGACCTTACACCTTATATAAAAATTAATCCAAGATGGATTAAAGACTTAAATGTTAGACCTAAAACCATAAAAACCCTAGAAGAAAACCTAGGCAATACCATTCAGGACATAGGCATGGGCAAGGACTTCATGACTAAAACACCAAAAGCAATGGCAACAAAAGCCAAAATTGACAAATGGGATCTAATCAAACTAAAGAGCTTCTGCACAGTGAAAGAAACAGGCAACCTACAGAATGTGAGAAAATTTTTGCAATCTACCCATCTGACAAAGGGCTAATATCCAGAATCTACAAATAACTTAAACAAATTTACAAGAAAAAATCAAACAACCCCATTAAAAAGTGGGCAAAGGATATGAACAGACACTTTTCAAAAGAAGACATTTATGCCGCCAACAGACACATGAAAAAACGCTCATCATCACTGGTCATCAGAGAAATGCAAATCAAAACCACAAAGAGATACTATCTCACACCAGTTAGAATGGTGATCATTAAAAAGTCAGGAAACAACAGGTGCTGGAGAGGATGTGGAGAAATAGGAACACTTTTACACTGTTGGTGGGAGTGTAAACCAGTTCAATCGTTGTGGAAGACAGTGTGGCGATTCCTCAAGGATCTAGAACTAGAAATACCATTTGACCCAGTGATCCCATTACTGGGTATATACTCAAAGGATTATAAATCATGCTACCATAAAGACACATGCACACGTACGTTTATTGCGGCACTATTCACAATAGCAAAGACTTGAAACCAACCCAAATATCCATCAATGATAGACTGGATTAAGAAAATGTGGCACATATACACCATGGAATATTATGCAGCCATAAAAAAGGATGAGTTCATGTCCTTTGTAGCAACATGGATGAAGCTGGAAACCATCATTCTGAGCAAACTATCGCAAGGACAGAAAACCAAACACCGTATGTTCTCACTCATAGGTAGGAATTGAACAATGAGAACACTTGGACACAGGCTGGGGAACATCACACACCAGGGCCTGTTGTGGGGTGGAGGAATGGGGGAGGGATAGCATTAGGAGAAATACCTGGTGTAAATGACGAGTTGATGGGTGCAGCAAACCAACATGGCACACGTATACATATGTAACAAACCTGCACATTGTGCACATGTACCCTAGAACTTAAAGTATTAAAAAAAAAAGTTTTAAAATAAAAAAAGAAGAAATGGGAAAGAGTTTTTAATAGAGCAAAAGAAGGAAGAAAGCTAACATGGAAAGTCTTACTTTCAAAAAATAAAACAGGCTGGGGGTAAAAATGTGTGAGGGATTGGTAATTTCAATACAATATTACATAAGCTGAGATTTAATTTAATGAAATGTACCCACTATTGTATCCAGAACAGTACTAGACATGAGAGAAATGTTTAAAATATGGACCTTCTCTTCAAGATATATAATCTCTCTGAGAGAAGTGTGCATTCATGGATAACCATTCAAAGTAAGCTGCTAAGACAACAGAGAGTTGCTTTGGAGGTGTACCTAATTCTACCCTTTGAAACTTTCTTGGTGGCATTGTTAAAGATGAAAGTCTAACGAGTAGACTATGTTTGGCCCTATGATTTTGTTCCTTATGTTACCATATTCTCAATGAAAACTATAAATAATGTAAACTATAATTTTCTGTTTCCCTATGACTCGACATTTCATTAGTGGGAAAAAATAGCCTATATAGGAAAACAGGAAACATTAGCAAAAATGCAACTTAATATTATAAGGACATACATAGCCCTAAAGGGACATGTAGCAGAGCATAAAGGTGTATGTACTGGAAAGCCAGCACAGTAGCATTGGTTTGAGAAGGCAGTTAGCTTAGTCACAAAGAAGAATATGGATCCTGGAGTCAGGCTACCAGGGTTTGGAGCTTGGCTTTGGCATAGAAAAGTTGATTAGCTTTGATAACTCTCAGATTCATTGTCTATACAATGAGGATAAATGTAGTATCAACCTTACAGATTGGTCATGCAGATTAAATCATGTAATCCATGTAAAGTCCACAAAATGCCAGGCACATGACAAACACTCCGTAAAATAATGGCTATTGCTAATAACGGCTCTCTAGGGCTAAGTCGTATAATATAAAGAGAAAAGAGTCCCAGCTTTTCCATTAGTAGCTGAGTGAGTTTGTGAAGTCCCTTATCTCTAGGATAGGAGCATTGTTTTGCATGCTTCTAAAAAGAGAATAATTAATAATATTTGCCTCACAGTGAAAATTTTACTGGGAAACAGAATAAGAACATGTATGCAAAAATACTTTGTAATAAGTAAAATGTTAAACATATATGGGTTATTATTTCACTTAACAATTCCCTTGTTCCCCCTTTAAAGAAAAAAAAATACAAAAATTAGCCGGGTGTGGTAGTACACGCCTGTAGATCCAGCTATTTGGGAGGCTGAGGCAGGAGAATCACTTGAACCTGGGAGGCAGAGGTTGCAGTGAGCTGAGATCACGCCTCTGCACTCCAGCCTGAGCGACAGAGTGAGACTCCATCTCAAAAAAAAAAAATTAAAAATGTTTTAAAAATGAAAAGCATTACTCTGAGTAAAGAATTGGATCACTGTTAGCAAAAATAAAAAAGTATTAATACATTATCACTGACCCCGCAGAAATACAAAAAAAACCTCCAACAGCCATCAGACTACTATGAACACCTCTTTGCACACAAACTAGAAAATCTAGAAGAAATGGATAAATTCATGAACACATACACCTCCCAAGACTGAACCAGGAAGAAACTGAATCCCTGAACAGACTAATAATGAGCTCCAAAATGGAATCAATAATAAATAGCCTACCAACCAAAAAACAAAAACCCAAACCCAGGACCAAATGGATTCACAGCCAAATTCTACCACATGTACAAAGAGCTAGTATCATTTCTGCTGAAACTATTCCAAAAAGTTGAGGAGTACAGGCTCCTCCTCAACTCATTCTATGAAGCTGGAATCATGCTGATGCCAAAACCTGGCAGAAACACAACAAACAAAGAAAATTTCAGGCCAATATCCTTGATTAACATTGATGCAAAAAATCCTTAACAAAATACTAGCATGCTGAATCCAACAGTACGTCAAAAAGCGAATTCACCATGATTGAGTAGGCTTTATCCCTGGGATGCAAGGTTGGTTCAACATATGCAAATCAGTAAATGTGATTCATCACATAGAGAGAACTAAAAACAAAAACCACATGATTATCTCAATAGACACAGAAGAGGCTTTTGATAAAATTCAACACCCCTTCATGTTAAAAACCCTCAACAAACTAGGCATTGAAAGAACATACTTCAAAATAGTAAGAGCCATCTATAACAAACCTAGAGCCAACATACTGATTGGGCAAAAGATGGAAGCATTCCTCTTGAAAACCAGCACAAGACAAGGAGGCCATCTTGCACCACTCCTATTCAACTAGTATTGGAAGCCCGGGACAGAGTAATCAGGCAAGATAAAGAAATAATAGGCATCCAAATAGGAAGAGAGGAAGTCAAACTATCCTGTTTGCAGATGACATTCTACAGCTAGAAAACCCCATGCTCTCTTCCCCAGAGCCCCTTGATCTGATACACAACTTCAGCAAAGTTTCAGAGTACAAAAGCAATATACAAAAATCAATAGCATTCCTACACACCACCACCATCTAAGCTGAGAGCCAAATCAGGAATGCAATCCCATTCACAATCACCACAAAAAGAATAAAATACCTAGGAATACAGCTAACCAGGAGGTAAAAGGTCTCTACAATGAGAATTACAAAACACTGCTCAAAGAAATCAGAGATGACCAAACAAATGAAAAACCATAAACATCCTATGTTCATGGATAGGAAGAGTTAATATCTTTAAAATGGCCATACTGCTCAAAGCAATTTACAGATTTTATGCTATTCCTATCAAACTACTAATGACATTCTTCACAGAATCAGAAAAACTATTTTAAAATTTATATGCAACAAAAAAAGGGCCTGAATAGCAAAGGCAATCCTAAGTAAAAAGAGCACAGCTGGAGGTATCATGTTACCTGACTTCAAACTATACTACAGGTCTACAGTAATCAAAACAGCATGATACAAGTACAAAAACAGACACATAGACCAATGGAATAGAATGCCTCACACCTAAACCATCTGATCTTCAACAAAGCTGACAAAAACAAGCAGTGAGAAAAGGACTACCCATTTAATAAATGGTGCCGGGTAGCCATATGCAGAAGATTGAAACTGGACCCCTACCTTATACCACATAAAAAATCAACTCAAGATGGATTAAATACTTAAAGGTAAAGCCTAAAACTATAAAAACCCTGGAAGATAAAATAAGAAATACCATTCTGGACATAGGACTTGGCAAAGATTTCATGATGAAGATGCCAAAAGCAATTGCGACAAAAACAAAAAATGACAAATGGACCTAATTAAACTAAAGAGCTTCTGCACAGCAAAAGAAACTATCAACAGAGTAAACAGACAACCTACAGAATGGGAGAAAATAATTGCAAACTATGCATCTGACAAAGGTCTAATATCCAGAATCTATAAAGAATTTAAATTAACAAGCAAAAACCAAACAACCCTATTCAAAAGTGGGCAAAGGACACAAACAGACACTTTTCAAAAGTAGACATACATGTGGCCAACCAGTATATGAAAAGGTGCTCAACATCACTAATCATTAGAGAAAAGCAAATCAAAACCACAATGAGATACCATCTCATAACAGTCAGAATGAATATTATTAAAAAGTCAAAAAACAACAGATGCTGGCAAGATTGCAGAGAAAAGGGTATGCTTATTCACTGCTGGTGGGAGTGTATTCCAGTGTGGCAATTTCTCAAAGAACTTAAAACAGAACTAACTACCTTTTGACCCCACAGTCCCATCATTGGGTATATACCCAAAGGAATGTAAATCATTCTACCATAAAGACACATGCATCTATATATATTCATTGCAGCACTATTCACAATAGCTAAGACATGGAATCAACCTAGCCCACTGACAGTAGGACTGGATAAATAAAATGTGGTACATATAAACCATGGGATACTATGCAACCATAAAAAGAATGAGGTCATGTCCTTTGCAGCAACATGGATGGAGGCCATTATCCTAAGCAAACTAACAAAGGAACAGAAAACCAAATACTGCATGTTCTCACTTTTAAGTGGGAGCTAAACAAAGAACACATGGATACTAGGAGGCGAACAGCAGATACTGGGAACTATTTGAGGGTAAAGCGTGGGAGCAGGGAGAGGATCAGAAAAAAAAAACAACTATTGGGTACTATGCTTATTACCCCGCTGACAAAATTATCTGTAAATCAAACCCCCATGATACATAGTTTACCTAAATAACAAACTTGCACATGTACCCCTGAACCTAAAATAAAATTTTTTTGAAGTATGAATAGTATGAATATTTTTGTAATTCTCCTTCTGCACCTCTATGGAGACTGGGCCACTGAAGACCCCAGCTTACACTAGAGATAAACACAAAACGAGCATAGCAAACTTTCTCTATGCCCAAGAATGAATCAGTTGCTGGCTTACCTCACCCACAGATAAACTCTCTTGCTCTTCCTGTGCCTCCTTCTCCTCCTTCTCTTCCTCCAGCTTCTCATCTTCCTCCTCTGACTCCTCCTTCTTTTCTCCTTGACTCTTCACATTCTCCTCATTCAGGGATGGGTTTAAGGAGCCCTCTCTTTCAACCTGCATTTCTTCCAGTCCCTGAATAGAGCCTTCTTTGGACTCATCCATCTCAGCATGCAGTGGAGATTTTTTCTGCTGCCCCAGCACCTCTTCAGTTATGAAGGACTCCATTTCTTGATCGTTTTCTTCTTCCACCTCTTCTACTGACGTGGCAGCACTTGTCCCACTACTTATGCTTTCCTCACTTCTGCTCATGTCCTCTTTAGACCCTTGCTTCTTCCTCAGTTTTTTCATTCTCTTCTGGGAGGGTTTTTCATGTGCTTCTGTTGATGAAAAACACCAAAGCACAAGGAGAGACAATTTACTGAAGCTGCCTGGATTGGGCCTCCCAACCCACAAATGCATAAGAGTGAAGTCTGGGAGAATAAAACTTGAATTGAAAAAGTGCTACCTGGTTGCCTGAATTTGAAAATGACTTCTCCAGCCAAGTTCTACAAGGAAAAACCACGAGTCACTGAAAGACCTGCACTGCCTTTCTTCAGAGTGACCCCCACCCTTTTTTTTTTTTTTTGAGAGGAGTCTGGCTCTGTCGCCCAGGCTGGAGTGCAGTGGCGCCATCTTGGCTCACTGCAAGCTCCGCCCCCCGGGTTCACAACATTCTCCTGCCTCAGCCTCCTGAGTAGCTGGGACTACAGGCGCCAGCCACCACGCCTGGCTAATTTTTTGTATTTTTAGTAGAGACAGGGTTTCACCGTGTTAAGCAGGATGGTCTCCATCTCCTGATCTCGTGATCTGCCCGCCTTGGCCTCCCAAAGTGCTGGGATTACAGGCGTGAGCCACCGCACCCAGCCCAGAGTGCCACTTTTAAGTAGAAGGACCCATCCCTCCCCTTTAATATCTGATGCAGGCCTTGACCAACTTAGTTCCCTGGGATAATTGGGTTGTTCTCAATCCTAGGAACCAGTTTTTCTTAATTCCAAGAAGGCTAGCAAACCCTTATAGTACACAATAGGTAATCATGGAATTAAAGCTCATTATGATATATTTTTTGGCAGTGATCTGGAGCAAAGGGCAAGAAAAATATAAACTGAGGGATGCAAACAAAGGGCAGAAATCTGCTGCATTCTGTGCTAGATGGAACAGACACAATGGGCATGATTTACATGATCCTGAGAGCCCCCTTGTAAACCCTGCAAATTTCCTGTTTCACAGGCTCTGGGTGAAGTTTTGGATATTCTGTGTTATGGATAACAGTGCAGGCTGTGGAATTTGCAGGTCTGGATTTGATTCCCAGCTCCTGACAAGCTAAGTGATCTTGGACAAGTCCTCTACACCCTATGGGGCTTAGTGTTATCTTCCATGAAATGGAGATCATAATAGTGCCTATACCTTTAACCCAGGTGACCCAAACGATCTCAAAGCGCAGGCAATGAGCTCGCCATCCTATAGCTGGAGCTTTCCCCTCAACCTAGGTGGCACAGGGAGCAGCTATTAGCAATCTAAACAGGAATCTCTTCTGGGAGGAGAGATGCTCAGGGAAGGAGCCAGGTGTCCTGTATATGTGGGAAAACTTTGGCCAGGTTCAGTGGCAACCACGAGCATTTCCATTCAGGCCAGGCAGGACTATGGCTGGTGTGCGGGAAAAGAGCCAAACTCTGGGGGATTCAAACCAGGGAATCCCAGGTATTCATGCATTTACTCAGAGAGCATTTATTGTGTCTGAATTATGTGCAAGACCCTTGTGCTAATGACAATCAAAATTGAATAAAAATTAAGGCATACTCGCCCTTTAAGAAATACATTATAGTTGGGTGCTCCAGACTCCTGTATTTGACAGCAACCAAGCACAAAAAAGTTCAGAGCTCTGAGAGGTGGCAGGGTCTGAGCAAGGTGAGATGAGGGGTCAGGCTGAATGAGTGGGAGCCTTTCTCTTGGTAGTGAATTGGAGGTATGGGTGGGTTTGGGATATGTGGAGACAGAGGGGCCCCAGCAGAGGGAGCACAATGAGGAAGGGCAGCAGGCAGGGTGCACATGCCAGAAGAGGGATGAGTCTGCTGGACCAGGGAGAGTCAAGGTGGGAAGCAGAGAGAGTGGGGCCTTTGTGGTTATCCAGGGACTGTAAGTTGGATTTGGTGGGGGCTGCACAGTTGGGGAGGGATTTTGCAGGAGAGTAGGTGGGTCAAAGCTATATTTTAGGAGAATTATGTGGCAGTGGTAGGTATGATAAATGGAATTCCAAGCGCCATATAAATTAACCTTTTCATTATAAGTCCATTCAGGCTTGAGCCCTGAATTCTGAACCCTTCAGCCTCTTTTATACTGAGAAAGAGATGGTCTCTTTAGAGACACTTTCAGCTTCTTTCTTCTTGCATTGATTTGAACTCTGCAGCATTAGGAATGGCTTTCAAAGTCTAGGCAGATCATAACAAGAAGTCAGCCTCTCCCTTAGCTTCTTCATGAGTGGCTGGGTGTATCATCACCCTCTCCATACCTGTTCAAAGATTTCACGCACAAAGAAGTATTGGCTGAGGGCGGAGCTGTAGGAGTTGAGTTCTTTCAGCATGATTGCTGGGTACTCCATCACTTCCTTTGTCAGGAGGGTGTGAAAACATTCATACCTGGGAGGTAGGTAGGTAAGACAGAAGACCCCAGCTAGGAACCACACCCCTGACCCCAAGGAGATGGGCTGCAATCTGGCACATAGCTCTGTGTAGAGCTGCTGTGTGGCTGCTCTTTTACAGCAGCAGTCCTTGGCTATGCTATTTTTCTGATCATACAAGAAATACATACTTTTTGTAGAAAGTTTGGAAAACACACACAAGAGACTTTTCTGCTTGTAACATGAGGTCCCTTTCCCTGTCCAGGGTCCTAACCCTTGTCATTGGTCTTAATGCTGTCCTTGAACTTGACGGTACCCACATTATTCCATCAAACTCGCAAATGCCCCAAGGTCCAGACTTCTGTTTCTCAGATAAGTAGACCAAGGCTCATAGGGTTACTTACTTGCCTAAAGTAATCAGAATTGCCCTCTGAATCTAAGTACTGCAATCAATTGGCAGTGTCATTCCATTTCTGTGAACAGTCCTTACAGAATCAGCTCTACAAAGTCACAAAGATGCAAGAAAGTTCACAGAGAACTGCTTGTCATATTGAGAAATTGGAACCAATAGAAAACAGCTAATCAATTGAGGGATTGCTAAACCATTATGAAGTATCTACATTAATGAATGCTACATGGCATTTAAAAATGGAAGTATATAAAAAATAAAAAAAATAAAAAAATAAAAAAAAAATTTAAAAAAAAATGGAAGTATATCTGTAGTTATGGAACAATTTGCACAGTATAATCCAACCTTTATTCTAAAAACACTATATATGTGTATATATTCATATATATAAATGTATATGCCCATAAAAAAAGAAAAGTGGGCAGGAATGAGGGAAAAAAATCTCTGTATGTTTACAGTGGTTAACTTCTTTTTCCCCCTTTAACAAGAATGTACATGTTTAAATTTTTTTTTGTTTTTGAGATAGAGTCTCGCTCTGTCACCCAGGCTGAAGTGCAATAGCATGATCTCCTCTCACTGCAACCTCTGTCTCCTGGGTTCAAGTGATTCTCCTGCCTCAGCCTCCTGAGTAGCTGGGATTACAGGCACCTGCCACCACGCCTGGCTAATTCTTGTATTTTTAGTAGAGGTGGGGTTTCACCATGTTGGCCAGGCTGGTCTTGAACTCCTGTCCTCAGGTGATCCACCCACATCTTTAAATTTTTAAAAGAAGTTCTTGAACTTAAGCCACATTGCTTTGAAACCTCCCTCCACAAACTTTAAAAAATTCTCCCTGGAAGCTTCTTTGTTGGCTGAGAGCAGAGCTGCAGAGGGCCACATGCTTTCCAAAGTGAGAGGCACAATTTTCATCTTAAGCTGACAGGCTCCTGGGCTCTTGGGCAGGCTGCCCTTGACCTTGAAGATGAATTCCTGACCATCCCTTCCTGCCTTTTGGAGTCTGGTTGGCCTACCTGGATTTCATGTTCTTCAGATAATCTTTGACCTTTTCCAGGTGAAATGCCAGTGTTTCTTTGTCACTTTGCTGCCTCAGTTGGTCCAAGAGCCTATCGAGGTGGGCCTCCTGCACCTGGAAGCCACCCCCAAAACAAGAGGAAGCAGATGTGACCTCCAGTGCTCACAGAGTGTAAGTGACCTACAGGGACCCTGCTGCTGGAACTGAGGCCCAGGTGCCTCAGCAGATCCAGGACTTCCTTTCTACAAATGGGGTACCCAATCTGCCACCACCCTCCCTCTTTCCACTATAGTTCTCCAGACTTTTCTCTGCCTGCAGTGTTCTTCCCTGCCCACATCATACCCCTGGGGAACCAGCTCAAATGGGACCCCCTGGAGACAGGGCCCTCATACCCACCCACCTGGTCAGGCCTGCACTACACCTGCTCCTTGCTCTTCTTCTCACCAGTCGTGCTTGAAATCAGAAGCTGAGTTTGTCCCCCCACCTCCTGGACTGTGTGAGAGCAGGCAAGGCAGGGGCCAGCTGACCTCCTGTGCAGGCAGGAGATTGTCCCAGTTATGGAGCTTTGAAATGATTCCCAACACGTGCACAGTTTGCTACATGAATGACACGTTTGTCTGTAATAAGAACTTTGAGTGTCTTCCCCTTTTTCTTTCAGAATGTGATGTCTTATTAGACCCCATATATGAGAACTTGGAGTTATTCCCCCCACTCACCTTGGGAATGTGATGTCATCCTTATCAGCCCCCCATATGTGAGTTACTGACCTTAACTACTGGACTTCAAAATACTCAAGAGTTTGACACTTCAAGAGCTTAGGCTGAGGCAGGTTTCACTCTGTCAGTGGCTTCTTTGAATGAGAGAGAGCTCAGGCTGTGACAGGCACTGGGGCTATGAAGCCATGCCACCAGCACCGGCACTACCCTCTGGCTTCCAGGGACCTATGTGCCATCACAGATGTCCACTGTGTTAGCTTGCAAGCCAGTTTCTCCTGAGAAACCGCACATAGAAAGGCACACCTGAAGCTTTTATTAGACCTCCCATGGAAGCCTGCATCCATCCTTATTGAAAAACTAGACTTTAATAGCTTTGCAGCTCACAACGTGTCTAATGTACCTTGTCTACTCCCTGTGGATGTATTCCTTTTGAGGTTGGTTCATGTTATTCTCCCCCTCTTTAAGCATTGTGAACCTATGAAAAAATTCTCTTTCAATGGCAATATAGTGTGTGATTCGTGATACCATCCTTTAATCGTCTCTTTACTTGAACCATCTGTCGGTCTCTCATGCACGCTCTTAGAGACACATTTGGTTCCAGGAGATTTCTGCTACTCCCATCTGATCCCATGACCAGCATGAGCCTCAATGTCCCCATCTGCACAAATTTCATAGCTTAAGGTTCTCCATTTGGGTCAAGGATCTGTTTGAGTTCATTGCTGTTTGTGGTGTGAAACATGGAGCCCCGGGTGTGGGTCTCACCTGGCTCTCCAGGCTGTGCTTCTGCCGGTGCTGCTCCATCCTTTTCTCCAGCTCCAGCTCCTGCACCAACAGCTCGCTCTGGTGTGTCTCCCACAGTTGTACCGCCTCCTGGAAATACTTGAAGAGGTTCGAACTCTGCCACTCTGTCTGATCTGCCAGAGTCTCGAAGGATTTCTGCAGTGGCAGAGCCCAGAGAAGGGACTTACGGGCTGACAGTCCCAGGGCCAGGAAGAGGGCCCACCTGTGGGACCCCCTGTCTCTAATGACTGAACAGTATTGCCCAGACACCATCCCTCAAGGTCAACTTCTAGGCCACACCTGTGCTCTTGGTCCTCCCTCCCTAGGGCAGTGTTTCAGGTCTGCCCAAGGCCCTGCCCTTGGTCTTGCTGACCCTCAAGTCCCATCTCTAGACATATCCTACGCTCCACAAAAGTCTCTGACAGGAAGAAGATAGAGTTTGGGCCATTCCTAAAAACCAGGCTGGGCACTCAGGAGGCCACAGCAACGCTGGCCTGGGCATCTTTCCTTCTGTGGAGTTCCCTCACTCATGGCATCTGGGCCAAACACCACACCTGCCGTGAAATCCTCCACACCACCCACCTTTTTAAAAAATGTACGTGTCTTATGCCCTCATCTGGGCCAGGGGTGGGCAAGCTGCCACCTGTAGACTAAATTTGGCCCTCCACCTGTTTTTGTTTGGTCCTGTGAGCTACACACAGATATTCCAGTTTTAAAATGGCTGGAAAATAATCAAAAGAAGATATTTAATGAGATGAAAATTACATACAATTCCAGTTTCAGTGTCCAATCAATAGTTATTGGAACACAGCCATGCCATTTGTTTGTGCATGGCCTAGGGCTGCTTTTGTGTGGCACTGGTGGAGTTGACAAGGTGCGTCAGAGACCTGATGGCCCACAGAGCCTAAAATAGTCACCATCTGTCCCTTCACAGAAAACATGAGCCAACCCTGGTTCAAGATAACACGTGTCTTGGGCTGGGGGCTTATTGTGCCTCCACAGCCCTTCAGTGCCCAGGGTCAGCAATGGCCAGGGAGTGCTCATGGCATGGAGTTCTGCGCAGCACCCATGTCAGTGGGTGGCTGGGAGGAGTCAGGTGAGTGAGCTTGGAGTGGCCAGCATAAGGGGGCTACTCTGAGAGGGGCTGACAAGGGCGAGTGGACACACTAGGAACATGCAAGTTGGAGTTCTTGGACTCTCTCTACAGCCCAGCACCCCCGGGGACCCCCAACCCCACCTCAGCTCCCCATTGGAACAGTCCCCAGCACGCACGTCCAAGAGCTCCAGGTCCTCCTCCACCTTGCCCTGGAGTGCTCCCACCATCTGGAAGAAGAACTGGTTCACCAGGGTCTCTGCCTCCTCCTCAGTGAAGGCTTTCCAGTCCAGCAGCTGCTTCTGGAGTGTGTGGGACAAGGCAGAGCCTGGCTTAGGACTGAGGTCCCCACAGGCATCAACGGCATCCTACAGGCCTCAGCGTTGCACAAGTCAGACCTGAGATCCAGGTGAAGGGCCCTGCACCCCATGAATTCTGTTCCCCTTAGGGTCTGGAGGGCCAGGCACAAGCTGGCTGGAGAGGCATGCAGGAGCTCTCGGGAGGCTCCCCAAGTGGTGCCCTCAGCTCGAACATGCTTCACAACAGTTAAGCTTTGGGGGTGGGGGTGTCGCTTAAAGTCTTACCAAGGAGGCAGGAAGGGACATTCTGACTCAATAGTCCCCCTACCCCAGAGAACAAGTCACAGTCGTGCTTGGGTTTGGGAGCGAGTTTACTGTCTCACTCTGTCATGCAGTGGGCAGGGTGGAGGGGAAAGTGGGGCCAGGCCTATCTATGAAGGGGGCACATTGCAATAACCCCCAGGACACGACCTCCATTCATAAACAATGCCCAGTGCTGTGTATGACATAGAGTCGAGGGTGAAGTCTGAGGTGATCTGAGAGCGCACACTTCATCTTACATGGCCTTCCTGGAGGAGGTGATGGGTTAAAACCTGAGAGATGGCAGGGATAGCTGGGGAGGGGATCTGGGCAGAAGGAACAGCTTCAGAATGCCCAGAGGCCAGTGAGCACCAGGCATTGGGGCTATGAAGCCATGCCATTTTCTTCCATGAGGAAGAAAAGCTTGGATGGAGGCTAAAGGGTGTGTGGGTGTGAAGTGGGGACATAGCTGGGGAGGCGAAGGCAGTGGGTATGGGGCCAGGGAAAGCACTTCAGGTCCTGCCCAGGCATTCCTCTTCTCAGGCCTGCAGGAAGGGTGCCCACCTTACAATTCTGCACATGCATCAGGCACTCCTGCCACGTCTTCTCATAGAGCAGGCGGATCCGCATCATGCAGTCCACGTGGTAGGTGTCTCCATGGGCAGAAAACAAAGAAAATCAGTCCAGAAGGAAGAGAAGATTAGAAAGGGGAGTGTCCCCTTTGCAAAGGAGCAAAATGCCTCCACAGCAACATTTATTTAGGTGAAGATCAGTGGTCCTGATTGAGATCAGGGGCTGGTGTCCCCTTACAAAGTTCCTGACACCCCAAGATAAGGATGTCAAATGAAGAGCTTGTCGTTATCTGTTCTGAACCCATTCTGGCCCTAACTCTTGACTCGGTTTCAGGGCTGGTGAAATTCCTTTTGGGAAACTGCACCAAGTTGTAAACCAGTAATGAGAGTGGAGATTAATGAGCATTTACTGATCCTATCTGTGGTTCATCCCTGAAAAACGGAATGCACTAGCAGAATGCACAGAAGCTTGCTTTTTTATTTATTTTCTCTATTTTTCCTCCTTTCAGTTTCCCAGCTTATAATAAACTCAGTGTGACTCTGATGTCTAGGATAAGCAACTCTGGTTTAGTGCTGCTGGCAATTTCTAGAAACCACACAGAGATTTTGTGGTGGTTGTTCTTGGGGCTGGGGAGGAGGGCAGGGGGATGGCAGCTAGGTGTAGATTTAGGATACCTGGGAGGGTTGACAGATGCTAGAACTGATGAGAAGAAGCTCTAAATCTGCTTCTTCCTGTCCCCAGGGCTAGTTCCTAGGCCAAGGTAACCACAACCTTCCGTGAGGCCACTGTGATGGGCTCTCCCAGGTTCCCCTGCTTCCACTCCTGCATCCCTCTGGGCCATCTGCACCCCGTGACATCATCACCCCCAGCTCAGAACCTTCCACTGAGTTCCCACTGCCCTCAGGATAAAGCCCAGACTTCCACATGCAGCCCACGTGGCCAGCAGAGTCCGGCTGCTTTGCATCTTCCAGCCTCCCCTCCCTGTTTCCAAAGGCCCCAGCCCTGTCTTGCCTCCGGGGCCCCGTACACTGTATCCCTGCTTGGAATGCCTCCTCCCTCTTGGCCTGGCTGACTCTTACCTCCCTTGGAGTTCTCAACCGCATGATCACTTCCTTGTCAATGTTTCCATGACCCTGAACCAGCTGTGTCCCTAACTGTGGCTCTCATGGCTGGGGATCTGTCCATTCCCTACTTGCTCTGACTTCTGCTCTGGACTGGAAGTGCCCGAGGGCAGAGCCAGCTACTGAATGCCAGGGCCCAGCACAATGCCTATCTGTAGGAGGCACTGAATGAATGGCAGCCATTGCTATTATTTAGGGTCTTGTGGCTCATATAGAAACACTCTTAGTATTATAAACCTGAGAGCCCTAGAAGCAATGGCGGGTACTACTAGCCAAAGTACCCAGGCTAAGTCCAGCTGTGACACTTCATTGGCTGTGTGACCTTGGGCAGGATACTCCACCTCTCTGTGCCACTAAACCCTTCTCTTACTACAAGAGGACAATGACACCACCGACCTCACTAGGTTGCTGTTATCCTCTAAGGAGATGAAAAACTTTTTACATATCTTCTAGAGCAAGTCGTGACAAACCTCATACAGTCTCAGTTGTAACTACAGATGTTCCTTTATTTACAATGCGGTTATGTTCCAGTAAATCCACCATAAGCTGAAAATATCTTCAGTTGAAAATGCATTTAATATACCTAACCTACCAAACATCATGGCTTAGCCTAGTCTATCTTAAATGTGCTCAGAAAACATACATTCGCCTACAGTTTGGCAAAATCATCTGGCAACAGAGTACACTTGTTTACCCTCATGATTGTGGGGGAATGACTGGGAGCTGCAGCTTGTCACCGTTGCCCAGCATTGCCAGGGAGTATCACACCACATATCCAGGCACCATAGCCCCCAGAAAAACAGCAAAATTCAAAATCTGAAGTACAGTTTCTGCTGAATGTCAATCACTTTCACACTACCGTGAAGTTGAAAAGTCCCAAGTTGAACCATCCTAAGTCAGGGGCCATCTGCTTTCATCTCTGCCATTTAAAGTGAAAGCAGCCAGACAATACGTCAAAAAATGAGGCAGCTGGGGGTCTAACAACACTTAGTTCCAAAACCAGCAGTCAGCACATGGGCTATAGCCTGACTGCCCTTACTATAGAGCATTTTGAAACATCACCATTTGTGATTGAGGACTCTCTGTGTAAGCCAGGCACTGGACTACCACTGGACATCCACCCCACAAGTAGGGACCATTATTACTCCTCTTGCCCTCCCTATTTTACAGAGGAGGACATTGAGGCTACCAGAGGCCCTGATTTTCCCAAGGTCACACAGCCTGGGAGGAGCAGAGCTGGGCATGAAGACCATGTGCTCCACCTCACACTCTTGGGGCATGCCTCTGAGCCTTCCTCAAAGAGGGCATCAGAGCCATCTCTCTGTCTCAATGCTTGGGTCAGGGGTCAGGGTCAGAGGGTGCAGCTAGTGTAGCTGCAGGCTGGCAGTGAGGAGGGGAGGCCTTGGAAGGGAGGGGGGCCTTTTGAGCCCTCAGAGCTCACTTTTCCCACCACACCCCATCCTTCCTCCCCATGATGGTGGCGCCACTCATTTGGCTGAGCTTCAGCAAAGCAACTGCTCAAACAGAGTTCTGGAGAAATGCAGGTGGAGTCCTGCAGACGTCACTCACCTAGCTCCTTGTTCAGGGAGTTGAGGGAAGAATGCCACTCAGTCAGCTGAGTTTGGCTGTAACTGGGGGGCAGGAGGTCACTGGGAAGGAAGATACGGCAAGTAAGCCACACAGGAACAAACCGTTTACTCACCAAAATGGGTAGCATCTTCAAGGAACATAGCTCCAGAAAATCGTGGATTTAAACACTGAAGAACAAAGGGAACTGCTGGGGATTTCCTGGTGCCAAAACATGACCCGGCTGAAAGGTCTTTTAATTAACAAATTCTAAGTAATGAATTTGTTACTTAGAAAAGAAAAGAACATAATTTTTCCAGTGGAAAAAACAAACTGTTCACATGCCTTGACCCAGGAAGCCTCCTTCTGGGACTTAATCTGAGATGGCATTATAGAATGCACATAAAGTTTATGTATTAAGATGTTCACTTAACAATGCTGTTCATAAACACACATGATGATTTGAAAACCTTCACATCCACAGTAGAAAACTAAGTACAGCAAATCCTCTTCTGAAGTCATTAAAAATAGTGTCGTAAAAAAAGAATGAGATCATGGCCTTCGCAGCAGCATGGATGGAGCTGGAGGCTGTTATCCTACATGAACTAACACAGGAACAGGAAACCAAATACCACAGCTTCTCACAGGTGGGAGCTAAACTTTGAATACATATGGGCATAAGGAAGAAAACAGACACTGGGGCCTACTTGAGGGTGGAGGGTGGAAGGAGGGAGAGGATGGAGAAACTACCTATCTTGTACTATGCTTATTACCTGGGTGACAGAATAATCTGTACACCAAAACCCCACAACATGCGATTTACCTGTGTAACAAACCTGCACATGTAACCCTGAATCTAAAATAAAAGTTAAAAAAAGGACACCGAATTCTTTTTCAAATTTTTATTTTTAAGTTCCAGGATATATGTGCAGGATGTGCAGGTTTGTTACACAGGTAATGTGTGCCATGGTGATTTGCTGTACCTATTAACCTATCACGTAGGTATTAAGCCCAGCATGCATTAGCTATTTTTCCTAATGTGCTTCTTCCCCCAACCTCACCTTCAGACTAAGCAGACCAACTCCCAGCTCTCTGGCCCTGGGCTGGCCACCTGGATCTAGAACACTCAGTAGGCACCCCACTGAATAGCTTTCTTATGAAATTGAAATCAGGGCTGGTTGGCCCCACATCTGAGCAGAGTGTCCACAGCCTCCGACAGGTGCCTCCAGCCTCCAGTGTCAGATGCCTCTGACACATACCTCCAAACTGCAAAGCTCATGGAGCCACTCTGCTCCTCAGTGCCCTCAGAAAAAGGTCCAAACCCCTCCACCTGGCCACAGGTCCTGCGTGCTCTGATCTGTGCCTGCTCCTTCCTCACCCCCGTTCATTGCTTCTTTCAAGTTGCTTGGCAGCTACACTAAGTTTCTTCCTGAAGCAAATGGGCCATGGCCTTTCTTGTGAGTGGGGCTGAAATGGTCCAGGTGGCCAGCCCAGGGCCAGAGAGCTGGGAGTTTGTCTGCTTAGTCTGAAGGATGCCTTAGCGGACAGGCTGCAGGCCACTTCTGCCTCCCCTACTGTGCCCCAAGAAGCACCCCTCCTGGGCCACCCCTCCTGCCCATACCAGATGGTGCAGAGGTGCTTCAGCCGCCTTTGCTGCAGGACGTTCTGGGTCTTCAGCATGACCTCTAGCTCCTTCGTCACAGCCGGGGGAGTATGGATACTCTCACTGGCCATGAACTCACTGGTGGCCAGACATGTTGGCACCATAAAGGGGAGAGGAGGAGCAGGGCAGGAGTGAGAGAGGGAAAGAGAACCATGGTGACAGCATTCAGAGCCCCAGCACTCCTTCCCTAACACCACCCCCAGCCCCTTCCTCCCCAGGCTTTGCCTCTTCTCTAGGACCCTAAAGAAAGGAGGGAGAGAGGGTGGGTGGGAGAAAGCGGGGACGGAGGAATGGAGGAACGAATGGAGAGATCGTCAGGTCAGTGGAGCTCTGGCACCAACAGCATGAGACCAGCAGGCTCAGATTTGATGGGGTCCTGACCACCGCCTGCCTGCTCTGTAACTTTGGTTAAGTCCTTCTCCTACTCTGAGCCTCAGTTTCTTCTTCTGTAAAATGGAACTCATGATGGTGCCTTTCTCATTGGCACTTGTGGGAACTCAGTAAAATGATGCAAGCAAGCCCCCTAGCACTGTGCTTGGCTCATGGGAAATGCCCAGTAAACGGCAGCCATTGCTATCACTGTTGATGATGCTTGGCATTTATAACAGCTTCCAGGTGCCAGGCCCAGATAGGCACTTTCCATGCAGTATCTGGTTGGATCACTGAAACACTGTCCCAGGTCCATTAGGATGCCTGTTTTGCATAGGAAGAGACAGATTCCGAATGTTCAAGGGCTTGGTCAAGGTCACATGGAAAGGCAAGATGGAGGTAGGCCTTGGTACACTTTTCCTTCATCCACAGCAAAAGTGCCACTTGGCAGAGGAAGCATGGAGAAGGGACCTCTCTTCACACCCCCTCCCATGGGAGGGAGGAAACACGCTCCCCAAGGATGGGAAGCGTTTGCCTGAAGGATGTCCATTTGTTTAGGCCCAGTGTCCACAGGGTTATGAGTGATAATAAAGAGTGGAAATTATACGGATAATTGGATGAATGTTTTCCAGCTGTATGGAGCTCAGAGAATGGTCATGAAGCAAGGTTCATGAATAAAATATGAAACTGCATATACTGTATGGATCTAAAAGAGCCTGGGAGAAAATATACCAAAATATTTGCTGTGCTTCTCACTGTGGGGAGAGATTAGTGGTGATTTTTAATTTATTCTTTATACCTTTATCTATTTCTAACTTTAAAAAGAGCAGAGAGAAACAGCAGCATTTTTAAGTAATGGCAAAAAGTGAGGGAGAATGCCACCCCTACCCTTTGCCAGGCCCCTGGTGGGCTGGAGAAGGAGTTGTGTGGGCGGCGCTGACCTGAAACTCTGCAGCAGGGCCTCCTTCTTGAGAGCCTTCCAGGTGTCCACCAAGCCTTGCCAGCAGTGGCGGCTGTCCAGCTCCTGCTGCAGGGTGGACTCCATCAGGTTGACAAACAGCTGGGCGAGGGCCTTCCGGTTGCCCAGCAGGGCATAGTTCATGACCTGTGGTCACAGATGGACAGAGCTCTAGACAGGGCAGGGTCTCTCTCGGGTCAGGGCAAGGCTCAGTTAGAGAGGAGCAGTGGGAGGCTGGAGAGGGAAGATGCAGGCTGAGGGCCAAGTGGGGCGGTCGCAGGTCCCAAAGGGGACTAAGGGGTCAGTGGGCACTCGAGGAAGCTTCCTGGCACTGAGTAGCCATGGACAAGGGTCTTCCTTGAAGGCTTAACCACAGACCCTGACTGCATGAGCTTCAGCTCAGCTCCAAGGTCACTTCAGATGGTTTGTTAAAGAAGGTGAAAGGAGGCAGGCACTCAGTGAGCTCTAAGTGTTTACTCTTTTTTATAAATTTCTTCCAAAAGCAGAGTGCTCGTGCCATCAGGGACGAGCCACATATGGTTGTTAGGAGAACCGAGACCCAATGGCAAAATGAGGCCAGAGCTAGAACATTCTTCAGCAGTCCTCCCATGGCTTCTCACCTGGGCACCCTTGGCATGGGCGTGGGATGATCCTCCATTGCATGGCACTGTTTTGCCCTTTAGCATCCTTGCCCCTGCTTAGATGAGAGTAACTTCCCCCATCCTCCCCGGCCCCAAATACCTCCACATATTTCCCAAAGCCCTCTAGGGAGGTGGCAGTATGCTGGGACAGTGGGTGAGAACCCTGCCAAGCTCAGAGGCTAGAAATTCCAGTAATGCTTTTCAGTGGAGCCTGAGGCTTGCTTTAGCTGTACTTCCTAGCTGGGTGGCACTGGCAAGTATTTCCTCAACCTACAGATCCACAGCTGTAAGATGGGGTTCATGCTATTTATAGCATAGGGATTTTGTGAAAATAAATGAGAAAAATGCAGGTAGAGCAAGTAGCAAATGCAAGTTGTAATAATGAGTAGAAGCACAAGGAAGGGAAGCAGTGAAACACATTTGGGACACTGAAATCCTTGACTCTCACATTGGATAAAACGTGCACAACTTAGGAGCCCTCCCTGATCTCAGAAGACAGCTACCACAGCTGGACCCTCTTTTATTATCCTCCCAACAAGTCCTGACAGGTATTACAGGCAGTCCCCGACTTACGATGGCTTGACATGATTTTTCAACTTTATGATGGGTTTATGAAGGTGTTAAATGCATTTTTGACTTTCTACATTTTCTACTTATGAAGAGTATATTGGGATGTGACTCTATCGTAAGTGGAGGAACATCTGTATTATCTTCATTTAATGACACAGCAAGCTCCAGGCTCAGTGGCTGAGTCTTTTCGGAAGCTTCCACATCTGGGCAGTGGAAAAGGTCTGTGCTCACTCCTTGCCTGTGCTTTATCTGGGTTACCATAGAGCTGACATGGGCTGGACCCATCTGTGATTCCGAACACTGTCCTCTTTTCAGCCTACTGTGCTGCCAGGAGGCCCCTTTTCCAGCAAGCTCAGCTCACTGCACAAGACCAGGAAACCCACAATGTGCCTTTCGGCAGCCAAAAGAGGAGTCCTCTCTAGCAGCAGAGGAGTTAGACTTTGCTCTGACTTTGGAGACATCATGAACAACCTTGAATTTTGTGTTTTCCACCCCAAGGAAAGCAGCTGTGGGGAGGGGTGCTGGGGGCATGGACAGGGGAAAGCAGTGGGGACAGAGCCAAGAGGCAGGCTCAGCAACGGGCACAGACCACTGTAGGAAGAGAGGCAAGAAGAGGCAGAAAAGCCAGACATAGCAGGCAGAGCAGATCATTCATGAAGGTGGAAACCACCCTGAGACCACCACAGCCCCCCGATGATGACTCCATAGTGTAGCGCCTATTGCATTGCACACAGTTGCTGAGACATGACCTAGTAGGTGTTCATTAACATCACCAGCGCTCCAGACGATAGCCCTATATTAGGTGTGCCTGGTTCAAGATGTCAGGGAAATATGAAATGTACTTTAGAAAGATCTCTATTGAAAAATGCTTACAATAGCAAGGACTCTGCTTCTCTACCTCAGAGGCCCAACTGAGCCCCTTAGAAACATAATAGATGAGAAGCCCACCATTCCTGAGACACCAGACACCAGGCTCGGGGTGCCCTGGGTTCCTGGTCCTGCCCCTTCTCCCATGGGCTGATCCCTGCACAGGAAACCCACTCACCATGGCTTCTTCATTTATCAGCCTGTACACGTCAGGCCGCATGAGGTAGGAAGTTTTCTCTATGACTTCTGCATATTTCTTCAACACGCTTTTTAGCTAGAAATGACAAGGCGCCATACTTAGTGGCTCATTTCCTGGAGAACTAAAAGGAAACAGAAGGATGCCTAATAAACCCGGCAAGTGACAGTCACCACAGAGCCCACCTGCAGCAGACTTACTTTATCTGCTCGGGAGAACTCCAGCGAGTGCAGGGCCTCATCCAGCTCCTTAATCTCCTGCTTCCGGAGCAGTAACCGCCCGGCCACATTATCCCACAGCTCCAGCAGGGCCTATGTGGAGAAGTTTGGGTCAGGCTAGGAGCCGGTGGGAGGCAGACAAGAAGCAGGACCCGGGTGGGGCAGGCCCAGCCACGAAGGGACCCCTACTTGGATGGTGTAGTCCTCAAGGTTGGTGTCGTTTTCCACCTTTACGAAGAGACGGTTCATTTCTTCATCAGACTCAGTCAGCTTCTTCAAAAAAAGTCCCCCTGTGTCCATGATGAGAGGTTCCATTTCCTGCAACAGGCCAGGGGGATGATGGCCAAGGCATCAGCACCCCTGGGAAGGAGGGAGCCCTCCCTGTCATGGGGGAAGTGCCAGGCATGGTCCCATCTCAAAAATGATGATCATTGCCTAGACCTAACGAGTTGAGGCTCACTAGTCAGCTCACAACCACGCCACACGCTCTGCGCTGAGCCCTCCTTCTTGGCTCATTTGATCCTCATCACAGTCTTTGAATTGGCTGCTGACATTGGGCCTAGCCTATGGTTGGCGCTCAACAAATATTCATTAAAGACGTGGCCAAATGAAAGAATGCCAGGTTTACTTCAGATGAGGAAACTGAGGCTCAGGTAGATGGCTTCACCAAAGCCACAGAGCTCAAGGGTGAAAGCAGACCTGGCATCTAGTTGGGACGTATGAAGAAACATGGCTGGAGAGCCTGTTCTTGGTGCTTTGGGCACAGAGCCAGCTCCAGGAATCCAAGGCAGGACAACACAGGTCAGAGAAGACTCAGGGAGAAGGGGACAAATGGAAATCTGGGGCTCAGGGCAATCCAGAAGGGCAAAGGCTGGTCTTGTTTAGGGAACATTCCAGACACCAGTGTGTCTAGAGATGAGGTCTCTGGAGAGGAATGAGAGCTGAATGGGGGGCAGTCCATAAGAGCCCAGCAGAGCTGGGCTATCAGCGAGGGGTGTGCCATTCTGCCCTTCATCAGAAGGACCGAGCAGGGAGGCCGAAGGCTAGGCTTTGGTGTCAGACCTGGAGGGAAGTTCTGACTTGGGCCCTTATGCACCAAGTCAGGTGAGACTCTCTGGGCCTCACTGCAAAAGGGGTAACAACAGCACATGACCTGTAGGGCTTTTCCAAGAACTACGGGGAGCTGTGCCCAAAAACACTCATAACGAGCCACTCAGGCACTCAGAGAGGGTTCCATGTCATCTAAGGCTCTGTGAGCCCCTGAGGACCTCTCTGCTGTAGAGGGGGAGGGAGGCTGGGAGCCATGACACACCCGCCTTTGGAATGGCACAGGAAGGGAAAAGAAGGGAGAGGGAGGATTCTCACCTTTCCCACCTGTGCAATCTCCTCCTGAAAGCTGGCCAGAGCGCTCTCGTAGCTCCTCCTCTTGTGTTCTGCTCGCCTTTGAAAGGTGCTGGTGCTTATCTTCTCAGGAACTGCGGAGCAACAACAGAGGTGATGAGGCTGCCTTCAGAGCTCTCAGCAAAAGTCAGCACAGGCAGACAGCCCCTGCACGCTGAGGCCTGGCTCAGAAGGCAGACCCCAGAGCCAGGTCAGGGTGGCAGAGGCTTAAGGAAAGAGAAAAGATGACAGTGATTCATGAGTGCTAGAGGGACCAAGGCCTCAGATACACAGTTAAAAGCTGAAAAAGCTCCAAAATAGTATGCACAGAATGTTTTTTTTAAAAAAGTTCTATGGAAGCAAATACATATAGAAATGATAACTGCCAACACTTCCATAGCACTTCCTGCATAGTAGGTATTGTTTAAACTCAGCTAGTCTTCATGCTGAGGTCAAGAGGTGGCTTCCATTCCCAGCCTCGTTTCACAAGTGAGGAAACTCAGTCATGGGGGATTGAAGAACCAAGTTGGCCAGCAGCTGAGCAGGGATCTGGGCCACTTGCTTCCAGGTCTGTGCTCCTGCCACATGCTCTGCTGTCCCCTTTACCCAGGTGGGAAGCCGGATGCCACGTGGGTTAACCGGGGGCGGGTTGGGATGAAGGCTGGTGACTCTCTTTGGAGAAGAACAGGTGTCATGGTGAAGGGGAAGGTTTTACTTTCTCTTTCTCTCCTTCCTTTGTTTTTCTTCAGTGAGCATGTATTACTTTTTTAATCATAAAGAAAAAAGGTTTCTATATTAGGATAAGGTCAAACGAGGACAATGTAGTACGAAGGAAGAAAATGCAGATGAGAAATACTGTTGGGAACCTGCAAGAAAGCAAGTGGCATCCTTTAATCCCTGTTTTGCATCAGTAACTGCCCTCCATGCAGGCAGCTCCCCTCCTCCCCCAGCTCCCTGCACAGGGGAGGAATCTTGGGTGAGATGCTCTTGGTGAGATGCTCTGGGTGGCTGAGCCAAGGAACACAGTGGGAGCTCAGGGCCTTCCTCAGAGGCGTTGCCAGGAGACGTCCCCATCTCCTGCCCAGGTCTCACCCTGGCCCAGGACAGGCCTGCCTTGAGGCTGAATGGAGGCTCACCCATAGTATCCATGAGACCCCGCACTTCTCGGGCAGCGACGGTGCTCTCACTCTCTCGGGCTTTTTCCCTCTTGGCTCTTTCCTTTTCCCTGAGACACAAGCAGAGAAGAGTGAACTCCCAGCTCCTGATGCCATCCATGGCAGCTCTGGCACATAAGGGCACCAACGGGTGGTTCTCCAGAGGGACTGTGGGCAGCAGCAATGGACCAGGCACACCCCAATTCCAGAGAGCCCTGAGGCAGTGCCCAGGCTCCCAACAAATGCCACCTGGGGTTCCCTGCCAACAGACACCATGGGTCCCTAGGTGAGAGGTTGGGTCCCTGCCCTCAGGGAGCCTGCTCTGGCTCTGGTGGTCAAGCGTGGATGATGAGCCTGAGCCACTTCCCACCTGGGGAAACTGAGGATCAGAAGGGGTACGAGCAGCTCAGTGAAGCCAAATCATGCTAGCTCTTGGCATGCATCCTCATTTGCTCCTTCAGCAACCCATCCTATGATGTACTTGAGGTAACCTCATTTTCCAGAAAGGGGGATGGGGCTTATAGGAACCACAGAACGCAACAGAGAGGAGACTCCAAGATCAATCCTTGTGGCACTAAGGCCCATGGAATTTGGGTGAGGGAGGAGAGAGCTGGGGTTTCAGGAGGAACTATTTTAACAGGGAGGACCAGCAGGGTGGATGTGACATGAGCTTTGGAACTGGCATCTGTGAATGCCCTGTCCATGGGGCAAGCACCACAGAAATCCCGCAGCTCCCAGCGACCGCTGCCATTCCTTGGGCCCCCCATATGTCCAATACTTTCCAGTCAACTTCTCATTTAGCCCTCATGCAGACCTAGCAGGGAGGAAGCTGCTGGGCCTGGGCTGCAGCTGATGGGGCCCAGGCCAATCTTCTAGAGACAGGTCTTTCAGACCTTGTCATTCTAAATGCCCCTGGAACAAGGCAGCCCTGTAGGAGCTGAGATGATGACACCTGCTGTCAACTCCGGCTTCTTGGTCACTTGCTCCAGCGACTTGGGGCTTGGTTTATAGCAGTGGTGATTTACCCCCTGGCCTGGGCTGGTCTCCACCCACCCAGGGGTCTGCCCTGGGTGATGAGCACATAGGTGGACTGGCCTTGGCTGGCTGAATCTTCAAACACCTGCACCCTTTGCTTTGACGCCTGAGGGAGACAGGGTGCTCTGGCTCTGCCACTCATGTGTTCAGCCCAGTCTGGCCTCTGCTAGCCCTGCAGAGTGTCTAGAGGGAGCTGGGCCCTGTGGGTAGTTCCTCTAGATTCCCACCTGGGGCATCAGGCTGCCTGTAACCCTGGATGCCCACCTGGGGCATCAGGCAGGGTGACATGGGCTAGAGAACGCTGACCTCCAGTCTGGGCTTGGGTGGGCCAGTGGATTTTTCCATCTGTTGGGAGTTCAGAGCATGAGGGTCAGGAGCTTTGGGGGTGGCTTTCCCGGGAAAATTCAAAGGCCAGGTCAGGGCAGAGAACTATACTCAGCATGGGGTCTGTCCCTGCCCCAAAGAGGGTGAAAGGAACAACCAAGACAGGCAGCGGAGGCCTGCTTTCTATCTCACAGTCCCAGGCCCAGCAAGGGTTTATGGCTCGTGTGGAACTCAAAGTGCCTAAGGGGAGCACCGCGCCTGCTCCATTCTTTCAAGAACCCTGGGAAGATCTGTCTCTTCCTTTCCCCATAGCTGAGAGTCAGAGCTCAGCGAACTGAAATGGCATGCTTAGGAACTTCTGAACTTGGAAGTTCACAAGAAACTCCAGATCTCCATGCCTGACCCCGCCTACTCTCATCTCAGGAAAATGCATTTCTGCTGTTCACCCAGCACTCAGGCCAGAGACCAAGGGCTCTCAGGAGCTCTCTCCTCCCCTCTAATTCGTCACTAGGTCTCATGGGTTCTGCCTCCAAGAGACACCCGAGGCCCACAGCTACTTTCCCTCTCACAGCCACCAGCAAGGTTACAAGGACAACTGCAGTGTCCTGTGCCCTGGCCTTCCGGCCTCTTCTTGAAGCCCCCCACATTTTGCACAGAGCTGTCTGAGGGACTTCAAAAATGCAAACCAGCTGCTCACTGCAGTAAAGTTCAAAATACTGACTGCTGCCTGAAAGGCTGCTCCCAGCCTCATCTCCTGCCCTCTCTCAGGGTCCATTTACCTTCAGCCTTCAGGAGGGGGCCAAGACCACCTTTCTCAGAGCCTTGTCCCCATACTGCACCCTCTGGTTTCAGCTGATCCTTTCCTCAGAGAGCTTTCCTGACCCCTGTCCCATAGCCCCTGTCCCCTTAATCAGAGCTTTTCTGCCACTGGGGGGATGTGCTTATTTATTTACTTTTGAGGTCTCAAGTTTCATAAGGGTGGGATCCCCACACCCAGTGCCTGGTCCTAGGCACTTAATCAATAATGATTGTGGGAGTAGGGGAACGGGGGCGAGAGAAGCAAACCATCCTGCAAGGTAGGTATTAGCCTCCCTGCTTTAGGGGTGGTACTTGAGACTTCATTCCTACAGGCTACTCATCTTGTGCTGGCTCTTTTTGAGTTTTTGAAGGCTCAGGTACCCTAGTGCATGGGGGTGAGGCATGGACAGCAGGACCTACCTGTGGAGAACAGGGTTTTCCATGATCCAGTCATTGGGGAGGCTGTGCATCCACTTCTGCTGTCGAGGAGACATCTCCCCTTCAGGAGTCTCCACCTTCTTCATCATGGGTATCCTGCCACTCTTCAGGGTCACAGAATGCTCTGCAGCCCTCTTCCTGGTGGCTTCCAGGGAGTGGACCAGCTGCACCTGAATCCAGGGAGGACCAAGGATGGGGGAGTGGTCAGAGCTGCTGACTTCCTAGCACTCTCAGGCTGATGGTGGCTGTCTAGAAAGACATCCAGAGAGCTGCCCCCAGGAAGGCACTTTTCAGGAGGCCTTCAACCCCAGGTCATATCCCTATAGGAGAGCTCTCCTCCCAGTAACAGTCACTCAGCCACTTCAAGGAAGGCCTCTTTCTAAGAACCTTAAATGAAGATCAAGATGAACATCTCAGCCATTTTTATAATCACAAGAAATTGGAAAAACAGAACTGACTAATAATAGGGATTGGCTGAGTAAACATGGTATGTCTGTTTGATGGAATGTTAGGCATTTGTTAAAGATGAGACCCACAAAGAATTTTTTATAACCTGAGGAAATGCTTAGGAGATGATATATGGTTAAACATATCACTTAAATGCATAAATTAAAAATTATAACCAAAATTATACAGTATGATCTCAAAATTTAAAACGCATAGGAAAAGGCCCTGGGGGAAGTATGCCAAGAGTTAAGAATGGCCTTAGAGAGAGCAGGATCGTGTGAGTGATGTAATTGTTTTTTTGGCTTCTTTATACTTTTATAATTTCCAGAGGTTTTACAGATAATTATTTAAGGCTCAAATTAGGAATGCAAATCCCTTTTAAATACACAGTACAGAACTTCAAAGGAAGAATTTGGGTCTGTGTGTTTCTTTTAAGATCTTGTTTTGTCTATACAGTGCTTTAGAGAGAACAAGGCAATTTCAACAACCTACACTGTTGTCAAGAGGGCTTTACTTTAATACAGTTATAGGAGTCCTAGATCAACAAGCGGGCAGCTGCTCAGCATGGTGAAATACATGGGTGCCCGCAGGCATAGAAAAGGGTCTGTGAGATAGTGTTATGAAGAAAAAGCAGATTTCAAAACACTAGTACAGAATGAAACCTATTTTTTAAATACAAAAATTAGACGTTTTTATGCATGGGAAAAAGAGAGGTCACCCAGTGGTTCCATCCAGGCTATTTCTCAGTAATTTACATTTAAAATTTTAATTTAAGTTTTCTAATTTTCAAGAACTGACATTCTAATTTTGTATTGGTACAATTTAAGAACCAGCAAGAATTATTTTTAAAATCAAAGTAATTTCAAAGCCCTTGTTTTCTTCAATTTCCAGTAGGGAAGCCCTGGGAGAGAGGGAAGTTTGGAAGAAAGCAAGGGAAGGGGGATGGAGAAAAGGGGGACAGAGGGTGGCTCCTACCTCAGCTTGGAAGATCTGCTGGTAGGCTTTCCCATTCGGAACCTGGGTCACCTTCCCCACTGACGACATCTTGGCCGCTGGCTGGATGCCCCTGCCGGGAAGCCGTCGTCCAGGAAACGCGTTTAGGCTTTGGTGTCTCAATTCTAATTCCTGAGGTTGGGAAATCGCCCGTCCCAAACTCAGGTTCAGGTCCAGGCGGGACGACGTCTGGCCTCGAGGCGGCACCCCAGGGCAGGACTCCCCGGGGAAGGACTCTCTGCTGGGGGGTAGGGGGCTGGGGAACGTCGACTCAGGGTTTTAACTTTCAACGAAACGATTAAACTAACCTCAAATGAGCTCTGAACTCGAGCAGGAGGCCGGTTCTCCCCGCCGCGCATGGCGCAAATCCGAAGGGACTCTGGGAACGCGAATAATACGGGATTATTGGTTGTGCTTCACTCTGCCATGCTCTTCAGGGAAAAGTTAACTGCGCTCAAGGTGTCGGTTGGGACTGGAAAGCCAATGCGGCGCAGAACTCGCATCCGGGACCCTAATCCACCCTCCATGGGACACAGGGAGAATTGGAGGGAGAGAGTAACCTGATTCAGGTCACGCTAATTAGGCGCCTACTGTGTACTGAGAAGACCCAACCAGCCTCTGCCATCCCCCTCCCTAGCCCGCCAAGTAGACTGAGCAGCCTTTGGCTGTCCCCCTAAGCCCGGCAGATTGGAGGGAGGCCTTGCGTCCGGCCTGGCCGCGTCCCGGTCTGCAGAAAGCACCTCTCAAGGCAGCCAGGGCCGGTCCAGAGACAACTGCAGCTGGACGCCCACGGTCTCCAAGGCAACGCGGAGGGGAGGGACTGCCCCGGCCCCGCCCACGCTTTTCTTCCCAGGGAGGGGAGTTTGCTCTTAGCAATGGGAGCGCCCCACGTGGAGTAGTGAAACTCAACTATTTCCTTCAATGCCAGTTTCTCCTCTCTACAAGGACTACAACCCCAGGGCTGCCAGGAGCAGCACTATTAAATGTTCTGAAAGGTGGTAGGATATATGAGATGTAGCACTGAGCCATCATGGTCAACAAAGTCCATCCTATCTTATTTGCCTTGGTTAAAACCAATCTCTGCTGGGAGACAGCATACGGTAGTGTTTGCCTGTAAGTTAGAAGCTGAAAGACTCTGGAAGAGACCATCTCTTTCTCATTTTAAAAGAGCTTGAGAGCTCAAAATTCAGGGATCAAGGCTTGCCTGGCCAGAGACGAAAATGCTTGTGGTTGGCACTGAACGTGGCCTCGGGTTTCCCATACATATGAGACACCCGGCGCCTTCTTACAGAATCCCTCCCTTTGGCAGTGATATGTTACGATTGCTAATAAATGCTCCCTATGCCAATTTTCTAGAATGAGTGATTGTTCTGTCCAGACTAGAATCAGAAATAAAGAAATGGTGAGTATAAAACCTTTTATTCTTATTCTTCAGTCCTGGGTTTTATTAAGGTGAAGTACTGTAACAAAGATTAGATTCATTTTAGCTGAAAAAAGAAGACGTGTAGGTGACTGAGGGAAGGGATGAAAACACAATAACAAATAGGTAATGTCCAGGAATTATTTGCAGTCTCATGTCTCTTTCCCATCCAAGGAGGCCCTACTGGCTTTGGCCTTGAACATTAGAAACTATTTTCCCTACCCAGATGCTTTCTGGGTTCTGGTTCCAGGTACATCTCTAATTTAGGG
Source organism: Pongo pygmaeus (assembly GCF_028885625.2). Lineage (NCBI taxonomy): Eukaryota > Metazoa > Chordata > Mammalia > Primates > Hominidae > Pongo > Pongo pygmaeus. The sequence goes on along the minus strand of NC_072386.2, from coordinate 87,659,056 downwards.
GTTTCTTTTTAAAAATTATATGGCTATAAATAGTAGGCATGGACATGTCAAGTATGGGATTTTGTTTTGATTAAACTCCATATTTATTGCCAAAAATTAAAAAAAAAACACAAAAAACTTCAACGGAGAAAGTAAAAATAACCCATAATCCGACCACTGAGAATTTACCTCCCTTAACTTCCAAGTTTTTGAGACTGTGTGTTTGAGTTTGGATCAAACGTGGAAATTCGTGTTTGCCTTTTGGATGGCATTTCCATTCTCCTCCCAACCTGATAATATCATAGCTAGAAAGACTAACCAGTTAGAGATCATCTGGTTAGTCCACCTCCTGTGTTTAGATATGGGCAAAAAGCCAGAGATAGGGAATGGAAAGAATGACACCAGGGCCTCTGGATCTTTTTCTTGTAGCTCAGCATCATCTTTGACCTTTTCCCTCTCACTCTTAACTTTGAAAATGTCTCTTGACCCCATCCTTTTCCTTCCTCTATCCCAGGCTATTGTCTGTCTTCTGCATAGTCCAGACAAAGCAGAGCAATGAGGACCACCACAAGAGCAAATATTTAATGAGAGGATTTAATGCCTGCAGTAACTATGAGAGGGGGGCCTTAAGTAACCCATTTTACAGATTAAGAAACTGAAATTCAGAGTCAGTGACTTGGCCAAAATCTCCAAGATAGGAAGATCTAGGATATGAATCTAGACCCTGTAATTCGAGTCTTGAACCATCTGACCTGTGACTAGCCAGAAAAAAAGTTATTTAACCAACTGATTGGATGTGCATGTTGAAGCATAGCATACATATCTAAAAGTATGGAAATCATAAGTGAGTAGCTCAATGAATTATCTGAAAGGAACGTGCCGAGTAAGCAGTACCCATAAGAAACAGAGCATTACTAACTTCCCAGAAGCCCCTTTTGTGTACCTGTCATGTCACTGCCCTCTCTTCCCCCAGAATGACAAATATTCTAACTTCTGAATTGGTTTTGCTTCTTTAAAAATTTTATTTAAATGGAACCACAGAGAATGGACTCTTTTATGTTGGGCTTATTTCATTATGTTTGTAAGTTTTATACTTTTTTTTTTTTTTTTGAGATGGGGTCTCACTCTGTTACCCAGGCTGGAGTGCAGTGGCACAATCATAGCTCACACTGTAACCTCAAACTCCTGGGCTCAAACAATCCTCCCACTTCAGCCTCCTAAGTAGCTAGAACTACAGGCATATACCACTATACCTGGCTAATTTTTATTTATTTTTTGTTGAGACAGAGTCTCACTATGTGGCCCACGCTGGCCTCAAACTCCTAGATTCAAGTAATCCTTCGCCTCAACCTCCTGAAGTGCTGGGATTACGGGCATGAGCCACCAGGCCAAACCCATATATATTTTTTAAGGTGTCTATAGTTTATTTCTGTATAGTATCCCATTATTAAAAAATATATACCCCATTTTATTAATCCTTTCTATTATTGATACACGTTTGGATTCTTTCAATTTGGAGACTACTGATAATAATGCTGCTCTGACCATTCTTTCATATGGTGAACATATGTAGGCATTTTTATTGGGTGTATACTTAAGAGTGGAATTGCTGAGTCATAGAATATGTGTATGTTCATCTTTAAGAGATACTACCAAAGAATTTTTGAAAATGGTTGTATCAGTTTACATACAGCAGTGTATGACAGTCCCAGTTGCTCTACATCCTCACCAACATTTGATATTGTCTCCTGTTTTTATTTTAGCCACTACATGGTAGTATCATACTGTGGTTTTAATTTGCATTTTCCTTATTAGTAACAATGTGGACACATTTCATATACTTGTTGGACATTTGGATGTCTTTTTGTGGAACGTCTAGTCAAATCTTTTGCCCAATTTTCCTGGCAGATTGTCTTCTTATTAATTTATGGGAGTTAGTTACATATCATAAATATGAGGCTTTTTCACATAAATCTGGCAAATATGTATTCCCCTTTTGTTCTTGCCTTTTTACTCTCTTGAAGGTGTCTTTCAATGAAGTGACGTTACAACTTGAATAGGTCCCAATTTATCCATTTTTGTCTTTATGGCCAGTACACTTTGTGTCCTACTTAAGAAATCCTTGCCTGCCTCAAGGTCATGAAAATATTCTCTATCTACTGTAAATATTGTTTTAAACTTTCACATTTAAATTTACAATCCACCTGGAATTGGTTTCTGTTTATAGTGTGAGTTAGGAGTCATGATTCATTTCTTTCCCATATGGAGAACCAGCTGACCTGGGCCACTTACTGAAAAGACTATCTTCTCCCTACTGCTCTGCACACCTCTTTCACCATACATAAAACATCCAAATGTGTGGGTCTCAGTTGGGCTCTCTATTCTATTTCTCTTAGTTTCTATCTTTGCACTAGCAGCACACACAGCCTTCATTACTATAGTTTTAAACTAAGTCCCAATATCTGGTAGTGTAAATCCTCCACTTTACAGTAGGGTGCTGAGAGTGGGGCCGGAAAGTCATTGGGTGGGGGGTTCAGAAATGTTCTCATTGAGGTGACATTTTTTGCTGTGACCAGAAAGACCAGAGGAAGCCAGCCCTGCCCAAGTATTTGTGTGATGGTTACTTTTATGTGTCAACCTGATTAGGCTAAGGGATGCCCAGATAGCTAAGAAAACATTATTTCTGGGTGTATCTGTGAGGCTATTTTCAGAAGAGATAAGCATGTGAATCAGTAGGCTGAATTTAAAAAAAAAAATGAACTTACCAATGTAAGTGGGGATCATCCAATCCTTTGAAGGCCCAAGTATAACAATAAGGTGAAAGAGGTGAATTCTCTCTCTCTCTCTCTCTAAACTGGGACGTCCTTCTTCTCCTGCCTTTGGACATCAGAGATCCTAGTTCTCATGCCTTCTGACTGTGGAATTTACACCAGCGGCTCCCCAGGTTCCCAGGTCTTCAGACTCAGACTGAATTACATCACTACCTTTACTGGTTCTTTTGCTTGACTATAACATAGTGCAGGACTTCACAGCCTCTGTAATCATATTAGCCAACTCCCATAATAAATCTTCTCTTAGCTATCTATATCCATATATCTATATATCTCTCTACTTATCCTATTGGTTGTTTCTCTGGAGAACCCTAACTAATACAGATTTTGACACTAAGAGAGTAAAAGAATTTTAAGGATTAGTTTTCTGAACTGGTTTTGGGGTTTCTGAAAATGGCTCTCTAATCTGTTTAAACATAAAGATGCTAATGACTTCATTTCCAGTAGTAGAGACAGCACTGATAGTCCATGTAGTGAACTATTTATAGAGATGTGCAAAATATCTGGATTGGGTACTTCTAATTAACCACTTATAAGAAGGAAAGAGCTAAGTAAGTCTGTGTATGACACTTCCAAACATTTTTTGAAAACTAAGAAATATAGTTATGTTGGTTGATTGCTTTCACTACTGGATAAAGCAGTGAAAGAAAAGCTATCTGAGTCAGGTATTTGAATTCCAAGCTCAAGAGCCACATAAATGACTTAATTAAGAGTCTAGGTGTGCCCTGAGGGAGAGGCTTATCTCCTGTAGATGCAGGACTGAAATTACTGAAAATCAGACACAGGATCTTATCCCAGCAATTGGACGAATTACAAGCAAGTTGAACCCCAAGCCTCCCAGGGTGTCCACTGTTAAAAGTTCAGGCCTTCATTGGGAAACAGGGTTCTATACACTGGGATGGGGATGTGTGAGAAAATTTTGATGAAGCTGGGGACACTGAGCTCCTAAATTTTGAAGTCTTCTTTGCCAATGGAAGAGGTATCCCCACTCCCAGAAAAAGTGGCTTTCCCACCCCCAACAGAAATAGCTTCCCACCCACAGTGGTATCAGCTGTTCAACCTCTATCTGAGGGCATCAATCCTGCATTGTCTGAAGAAATGACGGCCTTATATGAGGTAGTTGCCATGAAAGATAATAATGATGATTCTCCTCAAGATCTACCCCCACCATCCCTCTCTAGATCTCTAACTAGACTCAAGTTCCAGCAGGCCCCTAAGGTTAGGTACAAAGTGTGACGCATGAGGAGGTACACTACACTCCAGAAGATCTGCTTGAGTTTACTAATTTATATAAACAGGGATCCAGAGAACATGTGTGGGAATGGATGTTAAAGGTATGGGATAATGGTGAAGGAGCATAAGGCTGAACCAGACTGAATTTATTAAATGGGCTCACTAAGCAGAGATTTTGCAGCTTGAGAAGTTAGAAAGAGCACTAACAATTTGTTTGGTTAGTTTGCTGAGTCATGGATCAAAAGATGAGCAAATTGGAAATGATTGATCTTTCTTGGTTTAAAGTAGAACGGACTTAAAGGCTCAAGGATATTGGAATGTTAACGTGAATTTGTCATTTAAAACCTAATCACCCACACCAAAGGTTCCAGAAGACATGTTTTTCTCCGATACTTTGAGAAATAAATTTGTGAGAGGAGCTCCAGTATCCTTAAAGAGCTCTGCAATCTCTCTTTTCTGTAGGCCAGACCTTAAAGTGGAAACAGCAGTCACTCAACTGGAAAACCTAAATGCAATGGGAGTATTTGGATTTTGGACTGGCAGGGGTCAAGTGGAGGCTCAACAGCCCAGACAAGGTGGTCTAAATTACCATAATGAATAGCTGAGTCAAAGAAACAATCAGAATTATCTGAATTGCACAGCCCTATAATGTTGGCTACTCATTTACACCAGTGGCTTCCCAGGTTCTCAGGTCTTCAGACTCAGACTGAATTACATCATTACCTTTCTGGGTTCTTTTGCTTGACCACAGCATATTGTAGGACTAGTTAATTACAGTGTTCTTAGAAGGGAAATGGATAGGAAGTCTACTAAATTCTTATATGATCCATATAAGCAGAAAAATTCCAGGTCAAGTCACCAAAAGTCTAATTTGAATCTAAAAACAAATAATCATGGCTCCTCAATCAATTCCAAGTTTTGACCCTGTTTATACACTTGGAACCCTTTGAATGAAGGGGAAGTTGGGCCTCCTCAAGGAAGGACACAATTGAAAATTTAGACAGTACTGTTAATCTCTCTCTCAGCCTTCCACAAGGGACATACACCTCTTTACCAAGGTAACTGTGTATTGAAGAAAAGGAAATAATCAGATATTTCAGGGACTACCGGACACTGGCCCCAAACCGACATTGATTCCAGGAGAACTGGAACATCTTTGTGGTATCTTGATCACCCTTCCTTGCCATAAGATACCACACTAGTCTATTACGTTAATGACATTAGACTGATTGGATCTAATGAATGAGAAGTAGCAACTACTCTAGACTTATAGGTAAGACATTTGTGTGTCAGAAAAGTGGGAAATAAATCTAACTATAATTCATAAGACTTCTACCTCAGCGAAATTTTTAGGGGTTGGGTGGTGTGGGGTATGTCAACCTATCCCTTCTAAAGTGAAGAGGAAGATGTTGCATCTAGCTCTTCCTACAACCAGAAAGAGACACAATGCCTGGTGGGGCTGTTTGGATTTTGGAGGCAACACATTCTTCATTTAGGTATGTTACTCTGCACTTTCCAAGTGGCCCAAAAAGCTGCTAGTTTTGAGTGGGTTTGAAAACAGGAGAAAGGTTCTGCAAAGGTCCAGGCAGCTGTCCAAGCTGGTCTGCCACTTGGTCTGCCACAAGTACCATTGATCCAGCAGATTCAATGGTACTTGAGGTGTCAGCAGCAGAGAGGGATGCTGTTGAGAGCCTTTGGCATCCTACAGGTGAATTGCAGCTCCTGTCTTTAGGATTTTGGAGCAAGGCACTACCATCATCTACAGATAACTAATCTTCTTTTAAGAGATAGCTCTTGACCTGCTACTGGGACTTAGTAGAAACTGAATGCTTGATCATGCGTGGGACACCAAGTTACTATGTGCCCTGAGCTGCCCATCATGAACTTAGTGTTTTCTGGTCCACCAACCCATAAAGTTGCCATGCACAGCAATACTTCATCATCCAATGGAAGTGGTATATATATATATATATGATTGAGCCTGAACAGGATCTGAAGGCAGAAATAAGTTACAAGAAGAAGCGGTCCAAATGCCTGTGGTTCCTATTCTTGTTACAATGCCTTCTCTCTCCCAACCTGTACCTTGTGGCCTCATGGGGAGTATCTAATGTGGAAGTTGACAATACAAAATGGAGTCACTTATGTCAAAACTCTAACCAAAATGGTGTCAGGGAGGATCCATAAAGAAGAAGCCCTCATGCTTGCATTCTGAAATACCTGCATATCTCCTTCATACCTTGTTAACAGAATAACAGAATAGAACTTATCACAGAAATGTTCTCTGATCTGCAGTATTTCAGATAAGACACTTGGGCCAGGACATTTGCCTAGAAACAGCTATTTTCTCCCAGTGAACTAACACCAAGTCCTGAAATGAGTCACTGAAACCAATGAGCTTTGTTTCAGAGTAGTTTGCATGTACTTCTTGATGATCGTATGATTTCAGTCTTTTAAAATTTAGTAAGACTTTTAAAGGGCCTAACATATGGTTTATCCTGGAAAAGGTTCCATATACACTTAAGAAGAAAACGTGTTCTTTTGTTATTGTATAGAGTGTTTTGTATGTATTGGTAGAACTAATTGATTTATGGTGTTGTTCAAGTCCTCCATTTCCTTATGAATCTTCTGTCTGGTTTTTATATCCATTGAAAGTGAGGTATTGGCTGGGCACAGTGGCTCATGCCTGTAATCACAGCACTTTGGAAAGCCAAGGTGGGTTGATCACTTGAGGCCAGGAGTTCGAGACCAGCCCGGACAACATGGTGAAACCTCGTCTTTACAAAAAATACAAGAAGAAAGAAAAAATTAGCCAGGCGTGGTGGCGTATGCCTGTAGTCCCAGCTACTCAAGAGGCTGAGGTAGGAGGATTGCTTAAGCCCAGGAGGTGGAAGTTGTAGTGAGCTGAGATCACACCACTGTACTCTGGCTTGGGCAATGAAGTCAGATCCAGTCTCAAAAAAAAAAAAAAAAAAAAAAGAAAAGAAAGAAAATGAGGTATTGAAGTCTCTAACTATTATTGTAAAACTGTCTATTTCTCTCTTCAATTTTGTCAATTTTGCTTCATATGTTTTGGAGTCTAATATTATATATGCATATGTTTATAATTGTTATATATTCCTGGTGGGTTAAAAACCTTTATCAATATATAATGCACTTATCTCCTTAACCCATTTTTTCTGCAAATCTTTTTGTTTTGATAATATCTAGCCATTCTGGCTCTTTTCTGGTTATGACTTGCATAGAATATCTTATTCCATCATTTTACTTTCAATCTTTTTTGTTTATAGATCTAGAATAAGTCTCTGGTAGACAGTATATAGATGGAGCATGTTCTTTATCTTCTCTGACAACTCCTGCTTTATAACTGGATGATTCTAATACATTTAAATTTAAAGTAATTACTGAGAAGGAAGGATATACTTTTGCTATTTATCTATTTGTTTTCTGTATGTCTCATATGTTATTTGTTCTTCAGTTCATTCATTTCAGCCTTTTTGTGTTTAGTTGATTTTTTGTAGTGTACTATTTTGATTATCTTCATTTCCCATTTCTGCATGTTTTTAGTTATTTTCTTAGTTGTTACCTTGGGTATTAAAATTAACATCTTAAACTTATGACAACCTAGTTTGACTGATGCCAACTTAGTTTCAATTATAAACAAACTCTGCTCCCATACATTTTCATCCCTTCCCCTTTATAAAGTTACTGTCATAGATTGCATTTTTATACATTGTGTGCCCAATAACATAGATTTATCATAAGTGATTCATGCTTTTGCTTTTTTAATCATAGAGGAAATAAAGGCACTCTAAATGAAACATACAATAATACTGGGTTTTCTATTTATTAATGAAGTTGCCTTTATCAGTGATCTTTATTTCTTCATATGGCTTTGAGGTACTATATACTTTTACTTCTGCATGAAGAACTCACTGAAAATGTTTTTATGGCAGGTCTATTAGTGAAAAACTACCTTGACTTTTGTTTATCTGGAAATATCTGAATTTCTTCTTCTCTCAAAGGATAAGATTTTCTAAATATAAAATTTTTGATTGACAGTTTTTTCTTTCATCAGTTAAAATATATCATCACACTACCTTCTGCCCTTCATGGTTTCTGATAAGATATCCACTGTTAATCTTATTGAGGATCATTCACTTGTGGTGAGTCTTTTCCCCTTTGCATCTTTCCAGATTTTTTTCTTCATCTTTGATTTTCAACAACTTGGCTATAATGTGTTTCAGTGTGTATCTCATTGAGTTTATCCAGCTTCATTAATCTTCTTGGGTGTGTAGATTCATGTCTTTCACCTGATTTGGAAAATTTTCAACCATTAATTTTTTCAAATATTTTTCTTCTCATTTTTCTCTTTTTTCCCCTACTGGGACTCTTATAATGTGTATGTTGGTTCTTTTGCTATGTCCCACAAGTCCCTCAGGTTGTGTTCATGTCTGTGACCTGGAAGGCTACCCAGGGTCTTCAGACACCTTTGGTGTCTTGTCTGAGCCTGCCTGAGGGTGGCATGGGAATAGAATGAGGTATAGCAGGTAGTCCTGAAGCTCTACTACCTAAGATTGACACTGGGTTCTTTTGAATATTGTGCTTCTCTTAATACATTCTATGTCTACCTTATCTCATCCCTAGAAAGCAATGAGGCCTAGTGGTCCCAAAATAAAGATTCTTCATGTTGAGTGTCTTCATCTAGCATGATCTCCAAACTCCCAGGAAACTTCAAAGCTGGAAGGTACGCCTTGCCTTTTCCCTAACACAAATAAGAAATGCCCTATGTCACATCCTGTAGATTACAGCTCCCATGCCGCTTCCTCTGGGAAGTCTTCACTAACTTTACACAGGCAGAATTAGTAGTTTTCTTTTCCAAGTCTCCACAGAACTTTGTACAAGCCCATGTTATTACACACAGTGGGTTGGATCACAGATCACAGACAGCTGTTTACATATTAGCCTCCTCAATTCACTGCAAGGTTTCCCATGGGTATTCACTCACTATTCATTCAAACCATGATGCCAGGATTGATTTTGGTAAGTGAATTCATACTCAAAAGATTTATTCATCTTGATCTCATTATTTTATTCATTCCAAGATCTTACTATGTTATAGATGTGTGGTTGGTGATAGTAAGCAAAACCTGAGAAGGCCTCTTTCTTCATGGAGCTGATGTCTTAGTGAGGGGGTGAGCAGATATTAATCAGATCATCACGAAGTGTTATACGACAAATAACGATAGCTAATATCTATTGAGAGTTTAGGATGTGTGAGACACTATCTTAAGAGTGTTTGTCTCTATTAACTCATTTTTTTCCTCAAAACAATTTTAGGTGTTAGGGGGTATTACTCTCTTTTTATAGATAAGAAAAGTGAATAAAGGCAAAGTAATTGAGCTGCTGGCACACACCTACAAAGTGGTGGCATGGGAATCCCAACACTTTGAGTCTTGGTTTTCTCAGTTTCTAAAAAGCAGGATGATAAAGCTCAGTTACAGAGATTAAACTAAGAGACAATGCTGGCAAACACCTAGCAACAGGACTAGGTTTTACATTAGGTGCTTAACAATAACAACTGAATTACGATTGCTCTTGGATTCATGAGGGGAATGGGGATTCCCCTTTGTCCTGTTGGTGGGATCCTCATAATATCTGCAGAAGCTTCATAAGGAATTTTGAGTGGACAGATTTTGCACAGGTCCTGGGCCAGGTTTTTGTGCTTCAGCATGAGATGTGGTTAAGTACTGGGCTTTGCACAGGACAAATGTCCAAGCCTCCTGTTATGATGTTTGGTCCTTCTTGGGATGGTCCTGGCCCCCCTAGAGTTCTGTACCCCAACATGTCACATGGCTCACCCTCCTCAAACATGCTTGGGGCTTGCTTGCTCACACAACTTTACTCTTGTGATCCCCCACCTGGAATACCTGCCTACCCTGTCTTTGTATCTTCAGACAGGTGGCTTTTCCAAGTAATCCCACCCTCATTAGAGAGAATCTGTGCATCTGCTTTATGACTAAGGCCCAAGTTAGCTCTGATCCATTCCTCATCTCAGTGGCAATGGGAGAGAAAGCCTGTTGTGTGCCTGCTTGTCCAACAACATTGGGGACCAGGATCATGGATTTCCTTTTTTCCCATCCACCATAAAGCCTGGCAAGAAGGAAGCAATGAGGATTCTGTCAGATTGAAATCCACATTCTGTTCCAGAGAAAAATAGGATCTGATGGTTAAACTCTCCTGATGTACACATTTTACCACCTTCTCCAGTGACATAAAATTCTGCTTTGTAGGTAAACTAAGTGCTTTTTAACAGGTAACTCTCCAAGGCTGCCTACCCACAATGGACAGTGGAAGTCATTAATGGGCAAAGTTTGTTCAACAGACTTTTCTTTAGTTTTTTAATCTTTTTTGCCAAGGGAGTGAAATAGTCCTGAAACCATCCCTCAGCCCAGGTGGCCATCCCATGAGTGACCATTGTTGTCTACCATCTGCATGGATGGTGCCTGTGCCATCCCATTTTATTGCAGGGGACAGCTGCTGGTTAGATTGAGCCCTCTCTTGGTGGCAGATGTCCTAGCCTGGCTTTGGAGCAGATGATGGGGGCCAGCGTCAGCTCTCCGAGCATGCCTTCAGAATTTGGGACTCCTGGGAACTGTGCCCTGATTTTAGTTTTCTGTGCATGGTGAGTCTTGGGTTGTTGATTAGGGTCTGCAACAGGAACCACCTTGTTCTGGACCTAGCTGAGACATGGGGACCTAGGATAGAATCAGAGCAGACAGACTGAAGGAGTGAGGGGTCTCAGGGAGGGGAACTCCCTCTCCAAAGTGTTTGAAAGGGCTGCCTGGAATGTGTAAAATGTGGCACATTCATGTGAGACTGGGACTCCTGCAGACATGACGGAGGTTGAAGGGATGTAAGTTGTCCTTTAGAACTGAGTATCTGCAGTGTTGGGAATAGCAATGAACACAGTCTGAGCCCTAGAGAGGAAGAGAGCCTCAGAGATCTTGTGGTAAGCAACAGGGCAGAATCATCAAAATGTAGCCTCATCTTGGAAGACATCTGCCATGTAGCCTGGGATATGGGTTGGAGACTCAAATACATGGAATATGGAGAACTCCACTAGCAGAGCTAGAGTTCACTTCCAGGAACAAGGCAGAAGACCAGTTAACAGGACAAGGACACAAAGCCTGAGTGGGTCCCATCGTCAGGTTGACTGGGAGCTAAGCCTCCTGGGCTTCCTAGCTCAAGGGCACCCAGGGCATAGAGTATAGAGAAAAGGAGCAGGAAAAGCGGAACCTAGGGCACCTCAGGGATCCCAAGGAGCCTCAGGATATTTACTTCCTGGGGTCTGAATCCAGCGCAGGTTCAAACAGGAGCCGTTACCTGCCGATTGATTTAGGCACCAGTATTTGGTGCTCTGCTGCAGCTTCTTCTCCCTGTGATTTGTGATCAGGATGTGGCAAAAGCTGACAAGCACAGGGTTGGTGTGATAATGGTCCACGTAGAGCATCCCAATCCATGCACTGAAACCTGAAATTCAGAGGCAGGTCAGGCCAGGCAGCACCTCCTGACATGGCCCCATTTGTGCTTTTCATGATATAACTGCAGAGCCAGTTTGCTCTCCAATGGTGCCTGAGTCTTTTCTGAGAATCTAAAAAATGAGGTATAAAGATCTGCAGGACTCTTAGAGATCATATTCTAATCTGCCCATTTTATGGGGAGCTCAAAGCTCAAAGGGTTAGGAGCTGCTGTGGCTAATCCCAAGCAAGCATCAGTACATTTATTGAATAGATGAGTGAATGAATGACCGTGGGCTCAAAATAGAACAAAAACTACTTTTGCTTCCTCAGAAATGGCTTTGAATTTGCAGCATTTCAACTGAATGGAACATCTTCTGCACTGTTTCCAACTAACAACACTAATAATTCTGAGATATGTTCTTCCTAAAAATTTTCAGAGCTGTGCATTCATAAATTAACTTCTAAGTGTTCAGACAGAATTTGACTACCTTTGACTACTCCTCCTGTACACCCCAAAGGTCTGCCAAATGGGCAGGAATTTAATAGCCTTGAACTCTCTTTTGACCAGGGGGCTGCATGTGTCTTTACTACTCAGCTTTATAGCCTCTGCTGGAAGATAAACTCTGAGCATAAATGAAAGGCATGAACTCTGGACCTCTGATACTCGTCTTCCCAGGCAGCTGCCACAGAGGTGCAAGATCAGCCCTCTCCAGAGGATGTGGCCAGGTGGGTGCTGGTCACTTACCCATGTCTGCTCCCTCATAGCCACTCTGCATGATGGTCCTGTCGATGTGGGCAATCAGCCACATGCCGAGGAGGCAATTGATGAGCAGCCTGGAAAGGCAGGCACCCAGGCCCAGCAGCACGCTGTAGAAGAACAGAAAGTAGTTGAAGTTGTGGAAAGCTTTCCCGCAAATAGAAGCCAGCCCAAGGCACCACCTTTCAGTAGAGCAAGGTTGCTAGGCAGGTAGGCTCTGGAGTCCCCCAGACCCAGGGTCAAATCCTACAGGTCCAGGCTCAAAGCTTTGTGACCTTGTGCCATAAAGGGGAGCTGATTGCCCTCACCTCACAGCACTGGTGTGAGGAATGGCTCAGGTACAGTGTGGGGGCCGCTAAGCACATTGAAGAATGAATGTCAGTGGGCACAGTCATTGTTTCATGCGATCCTTGGAGTTTGAGGCTTCCTGCATGATAAGGAATCTCACGGGGCTGCAGCTGGGTCAGTGATTATGGCAGAGGGTGGGGCTTCCCCACTGTCTGTTGCACCAGGGACCTATTCCCAGCGCAGCTGTTCCAAAGTCTTCCAAAGGAAATTTCCCAAATGACCGCCTGATCATGTGGTTTCCTGTTGCCTCTGGAATAAAGCCCAAACTTTGCATCCTGAGTTTCAGTCCCCTCACTGCCCCCAGGGGTTTTCTGGTCTTGTCACTTTGTGTCCCCTTCTTGTCACTCACTAAGTCCACTGCATGGCAACCATTTGCGATTCTCACTCTTCTAACACATCCTGCCCTTTTGTGGCTTCCTGCCTTTGTCCTTGCATTGTTGGCTGCCGGCCATACCCTCTCCTCTCCTCCGCCTGTAGAAATCCTACCGTTCTGCTGACCTCAGCTCCAGAGTCCCATCTGCAGTGGCGTTAACCACCCTTGCCTCTCCTCCTCCGGGTTTCTCTTGTATTCCTTTTGCACTCCCTGGCGTCCTCTGTCCTTGTTATTTATGTGCCTGTTGTCTGTTCCAGTGGACTGAGCTTCTCACAGGCAGATTGTGTTGGGATTATTTCTTTACCCTCATGCCCATGTTGTTCCCCCAATGAATGGATGGCTTTGAATGAATGAATTAGAAAGGATTTCCACGTGCTGAGCACTATTGTTCTCAGTTCATATTTTAACACGTTTCATCCTCACAATGCCTCTTTGAGGTATGCACAATTATCTGTAAATGGGGAAACTGAGGTTCATAGATGTTAAGTAAGCTCCCACATGTCACATGGCTCCTAAGGGGTAGAGCCAGCATCTGGACCCTGGCAGTCCAGCCCCAGAGCCCCCCACTGACCCACTATACCTCACCCTCTCAGAAAGTGTAGAGCCTGCCCAGGAACCTGTCATGGGGAACAGGGAAGGACCCAGAGATGGCTGAAGCCAAAGGCCTACAATTCCCTCATTCCCTCCTTTACTGTCACCTGTTGTTGAGAGCCAGGGGCTTCTGCTTGTCAGCCGTGCCCAGCTTTGGCTGCAGGAAGAAGCTGGCAGCGATACACATCTGCAGGATCATGAGACCCACGACGATGGATATCATGAGGCTGAAATACAGGGTTGGGCCATCCTGAGGCAGCCTTTTCCCTTCTGCCAGATCCTTCTCTGATGCCCAGAGAGAGGAGACAGGTTGACCACCCGGCAGGACAATGGTAATGTGAGTTCCATGCTTTACGCTTACAAGGCATTCCCACACCCACTGTGCAGAGGAGAAAACGGAGGCTCACAAAGGGGAGGTGACCTTCCCAAGACCACATGGTTAGGTCTTCTAGCTCCAGATCACAGACCATTACTCCAGGATTTCACTGATGTCCCTTTCACCAGGGGTGGCAGCTGGGTGAGCGGTTTAACAGGTTGGGAATTAAAAAATGGAATGCGGTTCTCGGAAGTTCCTGAGAAGACCTCAAGAGAGTGGACAGGACAGGCTCTGCCCCCAACTCACAGGTGGTTCGAGGCAAGTATGGAATCAAGAAGCTCAGAGCAGGGAGGGGCCCCAGAGAGCACTGCATGCTGTGTTGACATCCCCTGGAGTGGCAATGAGAGGTAGTGGCTAAAAGGAGGCTTTGGTTTCAGATTGCCCAGCTCCCAATCCTGAGTCCTCTCCCTGCTTGGAGGAAACGCTCAGTCTCTCTGTGCCTCTGTTCCCTGGTCTGCAAAATGGAAGGTAACACAAGCACCAAATTCATAGGCTGTTATGAGAAAAGATGCATACTAAATGCTCAATGAAGCCAACATTCACTTTGTCTTCCAGATATGTAAACTGAGGCGTAGAGAAGTGGAATAACTTACCCCAGGTCACACAGCAGATCCAAAAGCTTTGCCAAGATTCCCTGCCTCCTTCCATCATACTGTCTTGCCTCTCATTTTACTTTCCTAAACCTCAATTTTCCCAGCTGGAAAATGGACATATATGTATCCCCCACCCCATACATGGTTGTGAGGGCATTGTGGAATGGTGTGAGAGGCAGCCTTTTGTGAAGGCTGTTTCCCCCCACCATGAGTTGCTATCATGGCCCATCTCTGGGTCAGGGCCAAGACCATGGGTCCACATAGCAGCTGGGGGGACCCCAGCTCTCAGAACATGGCAATGACAGGATACCCGCCCAGCACTTACATCCCGATGCCCAGCCCTTGCAGCATTTCCAGGCCCTGGTTGTGGACGATGGGTAGCACCAGGCCGTACGTGATTGCCATGCCACATAGGCTCTGCACCATGTGAATGATGAGGTAGCCTAGGAGTGAAAGGAGCCAGTGGTAACTCAAGGTCCTTTGTGAGCTACCCCCTATACCCCTCCTTGCAGGCCACCCTCTACCCTCCTCCCGCCAGACACCCTGGCACGCTTGCTTATCTGTTTCTTCTGCCTGGCAAGGCCTCACCTTCCTTCCTGTTCACTTCCTACTCTACCTGCCAGGTGCAGTTCGAGTGTCAACTCCCCTAGAAGGCATCTGAGCCCTGCCCTGGGGCTGGATAGTCACTTTCTTCTCTGGGTCACCACCACCCTTAGCATATGAACTCCCTGGGTTCAGGACGGGTGGTGAGGAGGGCCTCGAGACTATGTTTCTCCTTCTGTCCTGAAGGTCCCTCAAGGGCAGAGGCTAGGGCTGCTTCTGACAGCCTCTCTCCTCCCCACTCACAGCCAGGACTTCCTAGGTGATGAAGGGATGTGTGCTGAATTGGATGGGTCACATAACGGCACTTATCCCATAGAATATAGACTATTTGCCAGCCAGAGTACCTTGCAATGGCCACCTGAGGTTTAAAAGGAAAAAAGGGGTCTCAGAGCAGGAGGAAAATTTCATTACCTCTGCCACATGTGCCCAGCATCCCTTTCTCATTGGAAGTTCACACACCAACCCAGTGAGGCAGGTGCCATGCTCACCCTCAGGTTTTGGCATATGGCTTAGTCTCAGATCAGAGAGAGACCCTGGTAGACTCACCACGCTCTCCGACGAGGCCGGGTTATGGAACTTCAAAGGAAGAAAATGTTTATCTCCTGCCCATAGCCTCTTTATGTGCTTTCTGGAAAAGACGTAGGACATTAAGTAGTACCCATAACTGATGGTTCGTTGTGCATAATTAAAGTCCCATAGATAGCACAGTAAGGCCTGCGGGGCTGATGGTATGCAACCTAGCCTCCCTGTGCTGACTGCAGCTCACCAGGTAGCTCCGAGTTGCATTAAAAGTCTTGATCTTTAGTCTAGATTATATTTTGTAAAAATAATATGTATTTATTGAGTCATAATGGTGACTGAATCTGATAGATGAGATTATGTGTGGCTTGTTTCTTTTTCTTTTCTTTCTGTCCTTTCTTTCCTCTTTCTCTCTCTCTTTCTCTTTCTTTTCTCTTTCTTCCTTCCCTCCCTCCCTTTCTTCTTTCTTTTCTTTTCTTTCTTCCCTTCCTTCCTCTTTTTTTTTTTTTTTGACAGGGTTTCACTCTGTCACCCAGGCTGGAGTATAGTGGCACCATTTTGGCTCACTGCAACCTCTGCCTCCTGGGCTCAAGTGATCCTCCCACCTCAGCATCCCAAGTAGTTGGGACTACAGACACATGCCACCATGCCCAGCTAATTTTTTTATTTTAATTTTTTGTAGAGACAGGGTCTCACTATACTGCCCAGGCTGGTCTCAAATTCCTGGACTCAAGCCATCCTCCTGCCTAGGCCTCCCAACGTGCTAGGATTACAGGTGTGAGCCACTGCACCTGGCGTATGTTTCTTTCTATATTTTCTTATTTTTCTATGATGAATATGTATTACCTATGTAGTAAGATTTAAAAACAGTTGAAAACATAGCCAGCTGTGGTGGCATGTGCCTTTAGTCCCAGCTACTCAGGAGGCTGCGGCAGGAGAATTACTTAAACCTGCGGGGCAGAGGTTGCAGTGAGACAAGATCACGCCACTGCACTCCAACCTGGGCGACAGACCAAGACTCTGTCAAATAAATAAATAAATAAAGTTGAAAACAGAAAACCAATTTCATTGATTGCCTAACCTTATAACAATATAAAGGAAAATGAAAAAGGGGAAACAACCCCTCACATTACCACCCCTTACAAGTCACAGCTTCATTTTTCAATGTTCTAGTCCAGTCCTTGGCCCTGTGCATAAAGGTGAGGTTGACAGCATTATGTTCATAGTCTATACTCATATTTGTGTCCTAGTTTTTTAACTTCACATTCTATCTCCAGCAGTTTTCAGCCTGTTTTGTACTTTTCATGACCACTAAATTGGAAAGACTTGGAACAAATACAGAATGTAAATATCTCAATAATAATTTTTGTATATATTACATGTTGAAATGATAATATTTGAGATATATTGGGTTAAATAAAACATTATTAAGACTAATGTAACCTGTCTATTTTTACTTTTTAAACAGAGGCTACTAGAACTTTCAAAATTGAACATGTGAATTTCATTTTGTTTCTGTTTGGCAGCATGGAGTTGAGTGTGGTACCACCAATACATACAACACACACAGAGCACACACTCATATTTGCATTGTGCATGGAAAGTTTCTGGAAGTATGCACAGAAAACAGTTAACAGTGGTTATCTTGAGGCAAAAAATTAGGGGTTTGAGTAGGAGGAAGACTTACTTTACGCTAAACATTTTTTGTAATATTTTTTAAAGCACCTGTATGTAGGTTGGAATAATAAAAACTAAAATGCTAGTGCTCTACAGTTTGTAGTGTGTTTCTCACACTTGGTGTCCTCTGCCCCATGGTTCTGATAAGGAAGCAGGGCAGGCATCATCACTCCTGGGTGACAGGTGGGGGCAGGGGCAGCCTGGACGGGAATGCAGGCCTCCTCTCCCTGTGCCCTTGGCCACACATCCATGTCCATGCAGCTCCCTTTGCATTGTGCTTGTTCCTGGTTGTGCTCAAATGTCTCAGTGAATATCTCCCAGCCACATGCAGACTAATGAGAGAAGGAGGAGACATGTGCACACATCAGGCAGGGCAGAGGGAGTAGCAGTATCCACACCACCTGTGGGGTCCAGTGAGAAGAAAGTAGAGAGAGGGAGCAAGGCAGGGCTTGTGGAGAGCTGGGACCTTTTATGCCAGGAGAGTCTTCTTGTGGGTGTCCTCTGCAAAAGACTCGCCCTTTGGGCAGGCAAATGAGGAGGATGTAAAGGCAGGATGCTCTTTAGAGCTGGAAATTGGCCTGGGCTTCCTGTAAGACTGTGTGTGTGTGTGTGTGCGTGTGTGTGTGTGTGTGTGTGTGTGTGTGAGAGAGAGAGAAAGGTGACCAGCAGGTACCTAAAACCCAACTGATATCTGCATGCAAATGCTTACAACATGTTTAAAGCCGTTCCCTCTTCCTATACTGCTTTTCTTGAGACTGATGTCCCTTGTCCCTTGATTCAATATTCATTGATGTTCCCTTGAGCCAGATTCACCTGCTGGGGACCCAGTCTTACTAGCCCTGTAGAGCAAGGCAGGTCTGATACCCAATAGAGGTGTCTGAGTGTACAAGAAATAACAAGGTCTCTGGGGTCAGAAAGACTTGATCATCTGCTAATTGCTTGGGCAAGTTATTTAATTTGGTTGATTTTCAGCTTTCTCAACTGTAAAAATAGGGATGAAAGTACTTATCCCTCAGGGTTGTTGTGAAATTCAAGTGAAGACTCTAAGCATAATGTTAGCTCATTGTAGAAGTTCAAATCAATAATGCTTTTCTTCTTCCTACTAAAAGATGTGGTTAGCCCTGGACCTTGCATTCACTTCCTAGGCCCACTGCAGGCATTATTTGGAGATTCTGAGGAAAGCTTGTCATACATATTCCTGGTGAAAGACACACAAATGACTCTCAGAGTGCTCTTACCTGTAACAGACCAAAATGTGGAACAGATAGCTCACACACGTGAGAGAGGTGGGCAAAATGGTCACCACCCAGACTCCTGAAATATGAAAAGTGATATGAGAAGCCTTGAAAAATAAACATGAAATAGAATTTTTAAAAATGCGGAATCCTACACCAGAAAGTTCTAAGCAAATCAAGTAGACTTTAACACATTTCTTGTGTAAGTAAACTTTTGCTCATTTTCTGTTTTATTTTAGCTGCACACACCCTAGTATACTTCCTGCATACTCCTCTCATTTTGTACTAATATTTTCGCTCTACAGTGAAGAAAGGAAGAAAAGTTATGGAGTATTTCCCACATATCATACATAGCCTCTGTGCATGAAAAACATATTTGACCTCTAACTGCCACTATTTTGGGAGGGATGTTGGTTATACCTCAACTGGGTACAAAGATAGCTGGGATCAAGATGTCTTGGCTATGCACTCACCCACCCTTCAGCAAGTTTTGATATTGAGAATCTAATTTGCTTTTAGAGAGATTGTGTGAGTTCATGAGAGAGGGATGTAGAAACAGGGAAGCAGGATGATTTGTTGGTTTAAAAACTTGTGTAGAAGTTGATTATCAATAGGTGCAAAAAAAGTATTTGACAAAATCCAACATCTCTTTACAATTAAAAACATTCAACATCTGGTGTTCTGTTGCACAGTACAGAAACTATAGTTAACAATAATGTGTTGTATATTTCAAAACAGCTAGAAGACAGGATTTTGAATGTTTTCACCATAAATAAATGATAAACGTTTGAGGGATGGGTTTACTGATTTAATCATCAGTCAATGTATATACATATCTAAACATCACATTGTATCTAATAAATATGTACAATTTTTACGTGTCAATTAAAAACAAGACAAAAAAAAACCCACTACTCAACCTATTAGGAATACAAAATAACTTCCTTAGCCTGATAAAGAGCATCTGCTAAAATCCCACAGCTAACACCATACTTAGCAGTAAAAGACTGAATGCTTTCCCTCAACCTCAAGAACAACAACAAAAAAACATATCTACTCTCCTCTAGCCAAAATTGTGCTAGAGGTTTGAGCCAGTGCAATTAGGCAAGAAAAATAAAATAAAATGCATCCAGATTGGAAAGGAAAAAATAAAACTCTATTCACAAATGCCATGATCTCATATATAGAAAAACCAGGAAATATACAAAAAAACTATTAGAACTAATAAATGAGTACAGTAAGGTTTACAGAACACAAGAGAAATATATAAAAGTCAATTGTATTTCTATACACAAGCAATGAACAATCTGAAAATGAAATAAGAAAATGATTGCATTTACAATAGTATCAAAAATAATAAAATAATATTAAATTTAGCAAAAGAATGTACAACTCGTACACTGAAAACCACAAAGGATTTTGAAAAAAATTAAAGAAGACATAAATTACTGGGAAGACTTCCCATGTTCACATATAGGATATTCATTGTTAACATAGCAATACTACCCAAATGGATCTATAGATTCATCTCAATCCCTATCAGAATTCAAATGCCATCTTAGCATTAATTGACCAGCTAATCCTAATATTCATATAAAATTGAAGGAACCAAGAATAGGCAATAAAATTCTGAAAAAGAAAAAGAAAATTACAGGACTTGCTGTTTCTAATTTCAAACTTACTACAAAGTCACAGTAATGAATGCACTGTGATACTGACATAAGGATAGACAAATAGATCAATGGAATAGAATTGAGAATCCAAAATAAACCCTCATACTTATGGTCAATTTATTATCAACACAGATGACAAGACAATTCAATGGAGCAAAAATGTGTTTTTTGACAAATGGTGCTGGAACAACTTGATATTCACATGCAAACAAAGAAATTAGACTCCTACCTCACACCATACATAAAAATGAGCTCAAAATGGATCAAAGCCCTAAATGTAAGAGCTAAAACTAAAAAAGTCTTAGAAGAAAATATGAGAAAAATCCCTGTGACCTTGGGTTAAGACAACGGTTTCTTAGATATGACACCAAAAGCACAAGTGACATAAGAAAAAACAGATATGTTTGGCTTCACTGAAATTGGAAACATTTGTGTTTCAAAAGATAGCATCAAAAAAAGTGAAAAAGTAACCCACAAAATGGGAGAAAACATTTTCAAATCATGTATCTCATAAGGGATTTGTATACAAACTATATAAGCACACTCACAGCTCAATAAATAAACAGACAAATAATCCAATTTTTAAATAATCAAAGAATCTGAATAGACATTTCTCAAAAGAATATATACAAATGGCCAGTACATGTAAAAGTACATGTAAAGATACCAAACATTATTAGCCACTAAAGAAATGAAAATAAAAGCAATAGTGAGATTCCACTGCATTTCCACTAGATGACTATAAACAAAAAGATGGATAATAATAAGTGTTGACAAGGATGTGGAGAAATTGGAATTTCCACAATGCTGGTGAGACTAAACAGTGATACAGCTGCTTTTGAAAACAGTCTAGCAGTTCTATGAAAGGCTAAACATAGAGTTTTCATGTGTTTAACCGGCCATTCCGCTCCTAGATATATACCCAAAATATGTAAAAAAAAGAATAATAATAATACTTGTACATGAATGTTCCTAGCAGTATTATTTGTAATAGTCAAAAAGTTACAGCAACCCAAATTTTTATCAACTGATGAATGGATAAAATGTATATTCATAGAATGGAACAGTAATTGACAATAAAAAGGAAAAAAAATAATTTAAAAATTTGGACACATGCTATGATATGGATGAACCTCGTAAACACTGTGCTACGTGAAAGAAGCCTGTCACAAAGGGTGACGTACTGTACATAGGAGGAATAAGTTCAAGAGATCTATTGTACAACATGGTGACTATAGTTCATAATGATATATTATATTCTACAAAAATGCTGAATGAATGTTGTGTTCCATCACAAAAATTTTAACTATTTGAAGTAACATATTTGTCAATTAGCTAGATTTAACCATTTTAAAATGATATATACTTCAAAACATTATGTTGTACAGAATAAATGCATACAATTTTAAAAGTCAGTTTAAAAACTAAATTTGAAAAAGAGATGACATTATCATATTATTCCATTTCTATGATAGAGCTGGAATAGGCAGATCCATAAGGATAGAAAATAGATTCATAGTTGTTTAGGACAGGAAAGGTTGGAGGGAAATGGGTCATGATGTTTTGGGGAGGTGATGAAAAATGTTCTAAATGGTTACACAATCTTGAGAAAATACTAAAAACCATTGAATGGTACACTTAAATGGATGAATGTATGGAATGTGGATTATGTCTCCACAAAGGTGTTTCAAGGCCAGGTGCAGTAGCTCACATCTGTAATCATAGCACTCTGGGAGGCCAAAGTGGGAGGACTGCTTGATTGCAGGAGTTTGAGACCAGCCTGGGCAACATAGCAAGACCCTGTCTCTACAAAAAAATCAGCAAATTAGCTGGGTTTGGTGGCATGTGCTTGTGGTCCCAGCTACTTGGGAAGCAGAGTGGGAGGATTGCCTGAGCATGGGAGGTTGAGGTTGCAGTGAGCCATAATCATGCCTCTGAGTCTGAGTGACAGAGTGATACCCTCTCTGGAAAAAAAAAAAAAAGTTTCTTAAAAAGAAAGAAAATGAAAGTAGATTTCCTTTCCTTTCAAGTTCCAAATGTGTCCTTGTCCTTGTCCCAGATCACTAGGACTAGGCAAGTGCTACATTCCAAATCTCAACCAACCCAAAACTGTCATAAATCCTACCCCAGAGGATGCAGGGAAAATGTGTTTGGAAGGGAAGGATGAGACGAGTCTGGCTACAAGAAGGGTGAGTGCAGAGCTGCTCCAGCTAACAGCATGAACACTTTATGCATTTAATTTAATGCCTTTATCTTCCCAGGCAAAGGTGAAGTACGGTCAGCTTGAAAGTTTCTCTTGGCAAATGGGTAGCTGTTTTAAAGCTGGAAGAGACCAGGATAAAGAAAAATTTAATGTTTTGATTCTCAAAATGTCTGTATGTGTGACAAATACATCAAAACATGAGTGAACATGGTGATATATTCACCATAAAACACAGAGACCAAGAAAGTGAAGTTTCCTTTAAAATTTTTTCCAAAAACAGAGATGAAAATGTGTATTCTAAAAGTAAGATTTAGAATGGGTATCACTAAAATTAAAGATTAGAATATACTCTCTCAGTGTTATACTCAGGCACTCATTATGTTGAACATAAATCTCCACTGAAGATGAATAAAATTGTTGAAGGGCAACAGTAAACTATGGTACTGCGGAAGGGGCAGTATCTGTTCAGTGCTCACGTAAAAGGTAACTTTCCATGACATAAATATGTGATTTCACAGATGAGGAAACTGGGGCCAAGAGAGGGGTCCTGACTTGTCTTATGACACAGAGTGAATGTATCCAGGCATCTTGTCTAGGGTCCTTTCTCATCTGGGAATAATGAACAATTCTCATCCCTTCACAGGCAATAGACATATCACTCGAGTATGTCATTTTCAGAGAAAGTTTCCATTTTAAGATAAAGTGCCTTTCTTATTGCCTAGGGCAAAGGACCTGAATAGACATTTCTCAAAAGAAGACATACCAGGTATATGAAATGTTCATCATCACTAATTATCAGGGAAATACAAATCAAAACCACAATGAGGTATCATCTTATACTTGTGAGAATGGCTACTATCAAAAAGACAAGAGATAAGTATTGGCAAGGATGTGGAGAAAAAACAACTCTAGTATACTGTTAGTGTGAATGTAAATTAGTACAACCTTTTGTAAAATAGTATGGAGGTTCCTCAAAAAATTAAAAATACAATTACCATGTGATCCATCAATCTCACTACTGGGTATATATCCAAAGGAAATGAAATCAGTATATTGAAGAGATATCTGCACTACCATTTTCATTGCAGCACTGTTCACAATAGCCAATAGATGGAATCAACCTAAGTGACCAACAACAGATAAATGAATAGAGAAAATGTGTTATACGTTATATACAATGGACTACTACTGAGCCTTTAAAAACAAGGAAATCCTGCCATTTGTGACAACACGGATGAACCTGGAGAATATCACATTAAGTGAAATAAGCCAGGCACAGAAAGACAAATACTGCATGATCTCACTTATGTATGGAATCTAAAAGAGGTGAACTCATGAAAGCAGAGTAGAATGGTGGTTATCAGGGACAAGCAGCGGTGTGTGTAGGGGGGTGGGATTGGGGAGATGTGGGTCAAAGGATACAAAATTTCAGTTAGACAAGAGAATAAGTTAAAGAGATCTATTTTTAAATGACTTTCAAGTAAAATTTGAAAGATATAAATAAACATTTCATAAAGAAAGGTCAAGGTTTGGTGTTTTATTTTTTTCCAAATGGAAAATATAGAATCATTTTAGTACTTGCCACTGGCATTGAGACAAAATGGGCAATTTAAGATGAGAAAATTTTCAGGGCATGTTCATTTTAGCTCCAGCTTCATTAAAGAAATGACTGTGTCTTGACCCCTTTGTCTTTCTAGTCAATCCAGGGAAGTAAACCAGCTCTAACACATTTTTCTCCAAGTGTGGTCATCCCTGCCAGGTATATCAATGCTAGCAGCCACAAATACTACACGTGTCCACCTGCCATCAGTTACAAGCCCCTCTCTCAGTTTCCCACACAAGTGTGAGAACAGGTGGCTTATGGTTTTACCTTTGGTGACACTGATCAGCTCTTTCACCTGCAGGATGACTGGGGTCAGGACCCCTGAATGGTTCGTGAAGGTGATGTAGCTTTCCAGCTTGTTTTCAAACATGTCCAACTTATCTCTCACGTACACAAACATGCAGAACTCGATGACAATGAACTGGGGACACAGAGCAAAGGTTTCCAGGTCTCACCTGAGTCCAACTCAGCATGGGAATAACATATGGATTTTCCTTTGGGGTCAAGGCCAGTGTCTTCCAGGCATTCAAAACTCTTCTGAAAATGATTCTAGACATTGACTATTCTAAGATGAATGGGATTTTGAGTTCTTGGGAGACAGGAATCACTTCAAGGTCTGTTCTTTACCCTCCAGCAAACAAGACAAGGGCCCACAAGGGCTCAAGAAACTCTACAAACATTCATGGAATCAGTAAAAAAAGAATGACTAACTTTGAGTAAGGGGTGATCTGGGGGACAATTCCAGCCCTATCTCACTGATCCCCTTCACTGATCTTTGCAGGAGCCACACTGGAGAAATGTACAAATATTTCTTGTACAAATGTCATGGTTTCCCAACATCTTATCATCCTGTTGTCATGCCATTGCTTCTATAGTTCCTGCTGCCAGTTCACTCACAAACCCAATCGTGTTTATCTCTGAAAGTGGAGCTCATACACTATCATGTTCATGCACCTGCTTGATCTTGAATGATTTGCTAAACTTCCAGAGCATTTTACTTTATCCTTTTTCTCTCTTAAGATAGCAGGTCCCTCATACCATGTCTTATCTCCTTCTCGTAGACCATGAGCTTCTCCCAGCCCAGGACTGAGCTGAATCAGCTCTCTGCCCTCTTCCAACTCTTAGTCCAGTGCTTGGCATAAAATAGGTATTCCATAAATACTTAAGAAACAATGTAATCCCAAATTTGTTATTCATTGTTGCACAGAACTGTAGTTGTCCCTTGAAATCCATTCTCCCTTCTTTGGGCACAGAGCTAGACTACATTTCCCAGCCTCCCTTATACTGGGTATGGCTACATGACTAGGTTCTTGCCAACAGAAGTGGAGTAGAAGGAACATATGATACTTCCACACCTAGTCCATGGAAACCCTCCACAAGCATCTCTCCT
Source organism: Pongo pygmaeus (assembly GCF_028885625.2). Classification (NCBI taxonomy): domain Eukaryota; kingdom Metazoa; phylum Chordata; class Mammalia; order Primates; family Hominidae; genus Pongo; species Pongo pygmaeus. Next base: position 87,633,552 of record NC_072386.2, on the reverse strand, counting down.
TGCTTTGCCCCCTTCTGTTGACTATATGCAGATTGTGATGAGGTCCTCCAGGATGGTGAAGGCACATGATGGAAGAATTCTGGGTTTCTGAATGACCACACAGAAGAGTGCAGCTTCCCCTACCTGAACACCCAACTCACCACTGTTGTGTGGGTAAAAAAAAATATACTGTTAAGCCACAGGAATTTAGGAGGTTATCTGGTACTTCAGCATAACCTACCTAATACACTCACCTAAAAACTTAATCACAGGATTTACTTAAATAGGTATTCTCCTACTACATTTAAAATGAACAGAAGACAATTTAGCCTTGCCATTTTTATGCATCCATTTTGACCCTACTTTTAACTCAGCCATTTTATCTCAGATAACTTTGACCACACAAAATGTTTTGATTCTATTCTTAATAAAATATTGAAGTCAGAATTATGCCAGCACTTAAAATGTCTTGTTGAGAAAGCAAACTTAAAAAAGGATGTTTAATCTGCTTAAAAATATAGTATGGTAAACCAATTCTAGTTATCTGCTTTTATTTTTAATTCAATTAAAATAAATTCAATTATTAATTTATAATAAGTTCAACAATTTTAAATTCAATTATTGAAAAAGAATTGAAATTATTTTTTTAGAATCAATTATTTTACATTTAAATGATTTGATTTTTGCTCACAGAAGAATTTATTGATCACAGATTCTACTAGTGTAAGTTTTCTTTAGGGATGACTATTTCTACCAAGTAAACTTTCCTGGCTCAAATTTTGCATATCAAAATATTCTTAAATATATTTTTCTTCTATCAGGTTTTAGTTGACAATAAATTTTACCATGTGGCATTTTAACCATTATAGTTTTATTTTTTGTGGATTATTTTTACTAGTCATATTCACCATGTGGGTAAAAATGTCCTTGGAATCAAAATGGTGGGGTTGAAGCATTGTACTTCTTTGATTTACCAAGATTCAATTTTGATCCAGCTCTTTAGGAACATGCTGCTTGCCTCAAAGACTCCATAACCCTATCCCCAACCCTGCCCCACTTATAAAATATAAAAAGGTTTTCTTAGAGCTACTTACAAGATAAGGCAGATGAATGCCAACACAATGGTTCCAATCATTCTGCTTGGAAATTGAAAGCAGGGATCCCACTCATATATCCTGGTTTGGAACCAAGACTTTTTTTTCTCTCTGTAGATGAGAAATAAATATCAAGAGATGAGAGGCTGGTAGGAAAACAAATGCCTGATTCATGTGAAAATAACCCCACCTTCTTTTTATCTTAGAGTATATTATAGAAAGAGACCACTGTTAGCTTCCATGGTTTTCATTCTCCCCTTATTCTTAAGAACAAAAACTGGATTTTATTTTGGGCAGAAATTCACCAAACTAAAAGATTAAAGTTCCCAACCTGTCTTGCAGCTAAGAGTGACCAGACTAAATCCAGGCTAATGACATGTGACCACAAGTGTGGTGTGGAACTTTGGAGAGGCTGTTCAGATGGAACTAACACAGCTGGGAAAGCTGACTTGTCTTGCCTTGCCTGCTGTCTGAAATGCAGATGTGGTGGCTGGTCCAAGCTGGAGCTCCAGCAGCCACACTGGACCATGAGACAGCATTGAGGATGGAAAGCACATACATGATGCTAGAACAGAAAGACAGGTGATTGGTGAACTGCCATGGTGGGCAGTCCAGGGTCAGCATAGACTGCTCACCTTCAGAGTTATTTTATAAGAGAAAGTAATAAATCTCTCTCTTCGTTGTGTCACTATTATCTGTGGTTTTCTACTACATGTAGCCAAACTGAATTCTAACCAAAGTAGTAGCTTTGCCACTGTGTGACCATGGACCAGACACATCCCTTCACTGGGGCATATGCCCACATGCATAGTGAAAGGAGCAGATGTGGTGGTGGCTTGTATGATTCTAAGATCTGCTGCTTTTGCCTGACAACATCTATATCCTCCTCTACTGGTAACAGCACCTCAGTTTTATTTTGTTTCTTTTGTTTTTGTTTTTGTTTTGATACATGGTCTCGCTCTGTTTCCCAAGCTGGAGTGCAATAGCGTGGTCACTGCTTACTGCAGTCTTGACCTCTCAACTCAAGTGGTCCTCCCACCTCAGCCTCCCAAGTAGCTGGGACCACAGATGTGCACCACCACACCTGATTAAATTGCTCATTTTTTGTAGAGACGGGGGTCTCATCATGTTGCCCAGGCTAGTCTTGAACTTGTGAGCTCAAGTGATTCTCCTGCCTCGGCCTCCCAAAGTACTGGGATTACAGGCATGAGTCGCCATGCCCGGCCTAACACCTCAGTTTTAATTTGGGGAACCACCACTCTCTGACCCTGGGTCTTAGTGGGTAAGTGATGCTGATCCCACTTCCTGGCTCCACGGGAAGGGGAGGGACATGTGATTCAGGCTTAGCCAATCAGTGCACTCCAATCACTGCCACAGTAAGTGGTTTCTGGGGTGGCGTGTGATCCAATTTGATCCAGTGAAACACATTTGTGGGACTTTTGTTTGAATAACTGGAAAGGAGCATTCGTCTTTCTTCTGGGCTTAAACCAGGAGGGTATAAACTTAGAGAGTCTGGGCGCCACCATGTGGAGGAATCCCACCTAACTGTGAGGCCCACACATAAAAGCAGAGCTGAGGGGAGATTGAGGGAGAGAGACCTAGTTCTGATGATATCAATTAAGCCTCTGGATCCAGCTTGCCTGAAACTGACTACCTCTAGACTTTTTCGTGATGGGAGCCCATAAATTTCCTTTCTTGCTTTAATCCAGTTTGAGTTGGGTTTCTGTTTTTAGCAAATGCGAGTCTTGACCACTATAGTGCCTTTCTGGTCGTCCCAGGCTCTGTCGCATCATCAGGGCTCACCAGAGTGGGTGCAAACCTGCAGGTGAATGAACAGAACTGTGGCTTACTGAGGGCGGGGTATCCTCAGGAGCTGCTTGACGTGCTCTCCCTGGTGCGCTTCCAGGACAGATTTTTCTTCCTGTAAGACAGCAGACAGGCTTACACTTTGGCTCACAAATTCTTGTTAGTGTTTTGATCTTAAGGGGGGGCAATGGCCATGGAGGGCCAGATTTGGGGTAGGAGTTGCTCTTTTGGATTTAGCCATGCTGTGGTCAAGATAGGTCTTTTCCTCCCCCCCTACACCCCACTGTTGAATTTGCCCCATGCCAAAGAGGCTGTGTTTGACAGTGGTTAAGGAAGAGGCTCTACAACTGAACTGTCTAGGTTCCATTTCTGGCTCTGCTACAGGTTAGCCACGTGAAAGGAAAATATCTTGGGCCCCCAGAATTACTAAGCTAAAGGGAAAAGTCAAACTGAGAACTGCTTAGGGCAAATCTGTCTTCCATTCTATTCAAAGTCACCCCTCTGTTCACTGAGATAAATGCATATCTGCTTGTCTCCTCTGGAGAGGCTAATCAGAAACTCAAAAGAATGCAACCATTTGTCTCATCTACCTATGACCTGGAAGCACCTTCCAGTTGTCCCGCCTTTCCAGACCGAACCAATGTTCATCTTACATATGTTGATTGATGTCTCATGTCTCCCTAAAATGTATAAAACCAAACTGTGCTCTGACCACACTGGGCACATGGTGTCAGGACCTCATGAGGCTGTGTCATGGGCACGTGTCTTCAACTCTGACAAAATAAACTTTCTAAATTAACTGAGACCTGTCTCAGATTTTCAGGGTTCACAGCTGGGTGACCTCAGGCAACTCAACTCACCTCTCTGCATCCAAGTTTCTGAATTCAGAATGTGAAGTGTAGTAACAGTACCTGCCTCTCTGGCTGTTGTAGAGATTAAACCCATCAGCACATGCAGTGCTCATACTTAGTACTCACCACCTGGAGCTCCCAGCCGAGGTGCACCCTCAGAGCCTTGACAAACATATGCAGGAAGCGACCCAGCAGGAAGGCAAGGCACAGCAGCAACGGCCAGTAAAACACAAGGGTCTCATACTTCCCCACAAACTGCAACAGAAGCAGATAGCAATGCAGCTCCAGGCAGGTGGGGCCGAGCCACCTGCTGAAGCTGCAGGACTCTGCCTGCCCCAGCTTGCTCCAGCAAGGGCCCCTCTCTCAGGCTTGTGAGTCAGTGGCCAATCCCTGATCCCCCAAACCCCCGTCACGAGAATGGGCAGTGAACTTGGAGCACAGCAACCCTGGATTCAACTCTTGGCACCCCCATTTTATTTTATAAAGCTAGCTTTCCAGTCTGCATGACAGAGCAAGACCCTGTCTCAAAACAAAACTAGTTTTCAAGGTATTTTTTTCCTTATTAGGAAGTTATTAATAAATACTCCTTTTGGAAAATACATGAGTGAGAGAGTTGGAAGTGGGTAGGTAGATGGGAGACGGAGGCAGAGAGGGAGAGGGAGAAGGAGAAACATAGCGAGAGGAAGAAATGGAAGGAGGGAGGTAGAGAAGAAGAAATAACCCATAATTGCCATAGGCTGGGAGTAACACAAGCTGAGGGAAGAGTAACAGTTCTCTCAAGATGGTACTCATCAGTTTTCTGTGTTTTTAGTTTTATTTTGATGAAAAAGATGGTTTTTCACTGTCTCAAAACAAATAATATTGTGACTTATCTTTTACACTTTACTGGTTGGTTTCATGTTTTTTACATTTTCAGAGTCATATTTCCTCCCACAGGAAATTGGGGTTTGACTTTGTGATGTTAAGGTGCAGGATGGAGATATGCTGAGATGCAGGGCTCATGTCTTCTCTTGATCCTCCTCTCCAACATATGCTTATGGCTAGATATGACCACGGTCAACATTCCTGTGTCTTTCATCTATATATCTATATGTACTATAAATTGAGACTGTACCAAACATAAAGGTCTGCATATATGCGCTCCTGGCCCAGGTGGCTTTCTTGGGCTCCCCACAACCTGCCTGGTAGCATTTCTAGGTGCATTGTGACATCCCTCTTTCAACTCGCTCCTTTTCTGGGATCCAGGGCTAAGGAGATGAACCAGTTCCCACCAACTCTGAGGACAATGTAAGGCAAAGTTGGAAGGGGCTCATCTGGTCCAAGTCTTCCATTTTATAGAAAAAGAGACAAGCTACATAGAGTGAAAAGAAATGGACTTTGGAGTCAGCCAGACCTGGCCTCAATACCCAATTCCACTGCTTCCTATGAGTGATTTAATGTACTTGAGCCTCACTTAATATACTAGTTTCTCACCTGTGAACTAGGTTTGATGAACTTCCCACCCTTCCAGGGCTGCAGAGAAGTAAAACTGCACAGCTACAACCATCTGATCTTCAACAAAAACAAGCAATGGAGAAAGGACTTCCTACTCAACAATTGGTGTTGGGATAACTGACTAGCCATATGCAGAAGATTGAAACTGGACCCCTTCCTTTCACCACAAACAAAAAGCAATCCATGATGGATAAAAGACTTAAGTGTAAAACCTAAAACTATAAAATCTCTGGAAGAGGGCAGGTGTGGTGGCTCATGCCTGTAATCCCTGCACTTTGGGAGGCCAAGACAGGTGGATCATGAGGTCAGGAGTTCGAGACCAGCCTGGCCAACATGGTGAAACCCCCTCTCTACTAAAAAATATAAAAATTAGCCAGGTGTGGTAGTGTGCATCTGTAATCCCAGCTACTGGGGAGGCTGAGGCAAGAGAATCATTTGAACCCAGGAGGTGGATGTTGCAGTGAGCCCTGATCATGCCACTGCACTCCAGCCTGGGCAGAAGAGGAGGACTCTCTCTCAAAAGAAAAAAAAAAAACAAACACTATAAAATCCTAGGAAATACCATTCTGACACAGGACCTTGGAAAGATTTCATGATGAAGATGCCAAAAGCAATTGCAACAAAATCAAAAACAGACTAGTGGAACCTAATTAAACTAAAGAGCTTCTGCATAGCAAAAGAAACTATCAACAGACTAAACAGACAGCCTACAGAATGGGAAAAAAATGTCTGAAAATTATGCATCTGACAAACGTCTAATATCCAGAATCTATAAGGAACTTAAACAAATGTACAAGCAAAAAACAAACAACCTCATTTAGAAAGAAAAAGGGCAAAGGATATGAACAGACACTTCTCAAAAGAAGACATACACACAGCTAACAAACATGAAAAATGTTCAACATCACTAATCACTAGAGAAATGCAAATCAAAACTACAATGAGATACCGTTTCATACCAGTCAGAATGACTATTATTAAAAAGCCAAAAAATAGATGCTGGCAATGTTGCAGAGGAAAGGGAATGCTTATACACTACTGGTAGGTATGTAAATTAGTTCACCCATTGTAAAAAGTAGTTTGGTGATTTCTCAAAGAGCTTGAGAATTACGCTGAGACTCAGTAATACTATTATTGAGTATATACCCAAAGGAATATAAATCATTCTACCATAAAGACACATGCACACATATGTTAATCACAGTACTATTCACAATTGCAAAGATACAGAATTAAACTAAGTGTCCATCAATGGTGAACTGAATAAAAAAATGTGGCGTACATATACCACGGAATACTATGCACCCATAAAAAAACACTATCATGTCCTTTGCAGCAATACAGATGGAGCTGGGCTCCAGGTTGAATTCTAAGGTAAGGAAACTGGCCAGGCACGGTGGCTCACACCTGTAATCCCAGCACTTTGGGAGGCCAAGGCAGGCAGATCACGAGGTCAGGAGATCAAGACCATCCTGGCTAACACGGTGAAACCCCATCTCTACTAAAAATACAAAAAATTAGCCGGGCATGGTGGTGGGCACCTGTAGTCCCAGCTACTCAGGAGGCTGAAGCAAGAGAATGGCATGAACCTGGGAGGCAGAGCTTGCAGTGAGCTGAGATCGTGCCACTGCACTCCAGCCTGGGTGACAGAGTGAGACTCCGTCTCAAAAAAAAAAAAAAAAAAAAAAAATTATTCTAAGGACACTAACACAGGAACAGCCAACCAAATACCACATGTTCTCGCTTATAAGTGGGAGTTAAATATTGAGTACACATGGACACAAATATGGGAACAACAGACATTGGGGCCTACTTGAGGGTGGAGGTTGGGAGGAGGGTGAGTATCAAAAAACTACCTATCAGGTACTTTGCTTATTGCCTGAGTGACAAAATAATCTGTACATCACACCCCCATGACACACAACTTCCATATATAAGAAACCTGCACATGTACCCTTGAACCTAAAATAAAAGTTAAAAATGAATTAAATAAAATGTGCATATAAAAAATAAACTGGATTTAGGCATGTCTATTTGTATATAAAAATGGAGCTACTGGCATAGTCATGAACCAACTAAAATATATCTCAGTATATCAAAATGGCTAATATTGATGTAAAGACAATCAATAAGAGAAGAGAAAATATTTCAGATTGGATTTAGGGTTTTACATAAAATTATCAAAGGCCGGTTGCGGTGGCTCACGCCTGTAATCCCAGCACTTTGGGAGGCCAAGGTGGGTGGATCACCTGAGGTTGGGAGTTCAAGACCAGCCTGACCAACATGGAGAAACCCCGTCTCTACTAAAAATACAAAATTAGTCGGGCGTGGTGGTGCATGCCTGTAATCCCAGCTACTCAGGAGGCTGAGGCAGGAGAACTGCTTGAACCTGGGAGGCAGAGATTGTGGTGAGCCAACATCGTGCCATTGCATTCAAGCCTGGGCAACAAGAGGGAAACTCCATCTCAAAAAAAAAAAAAAAAAAGAAAAGAAAAGAAAAAGAAAAAGAAAGAAATTATCACTGCTGGAAAACCAACAGATTATATGCCAGATGGATCATAGCAGATGTGTGAGGACTGAAATAATGTGGAATAAACATTAAAAAAAAAAAGCTTCAACAACAGACTACATCAAGCAGTATAACAAATTTCAGAACTTGAAGTCAGATCTTTTAAAATTACCCCATCAGACAAAAATAAAGAAAAAAGAAAAAAGGAATGAACAAAGCCTACATGACATATGGGACACCATAAAGCAAGCAAACATTTGAATTTTCAGTGTCCCAGAAGGCAAAGAGCAAACCATGGGGATAGAAAAGCTACTTAACAAAGTAATAAAACTTTTCAAGTCTACCAAGAGATTTAGATATGCAGATACAGGAAGCACAGAGATCCCCAAACAGAGGGTGGATCGCTTGAGCCCAGGAGTTTGAGACTGGCCTGGGCAACATAGTGAGATTCTGTCTCTACACAAAAATACAAAAGTTAGCCAGGCATGCTAGTGTGTGCCTGTAATGCCAGCTACAAGGAAGGCTCAGGTAGAAGGATTGCTTGAGCCCAGCAGGGGGAGGTTGCAGCAAGCTGAGATTGCGCCATTGCATTCCAGCCTGTGTCTCCAAAAATAAAATGTCTTGAAACAAATGAAAATTGAAACACAACATACCAAAACCTATGGGATACAACAAAAGCACTGCTAGGAGGGAAGTTGATAGCAATAAACAACTATATTTTAAAAGTAGAAAAAATTCAAATAAACAAACTAATGATACACCTCAAAGAACTAGAAAAACAAGAACAAAACAAACCCCAAATTAGTAGAATGACAGACATAATAAAGATCAGAGCAGAACTAAATGAAATATATTTTGAAAACAATACAAAGAATCAATGAAACAAAAAAAGTAAACAAAATCGATAAACTGTTAGCTAGACTAACCAAGGGAAAAAAAAAAGATGAACAAAGTAAACAAAATCCAAGATGAAAAAGAAAACATTGCCAGGCACAGTGGCTCGTGCCTGTAATCCCAACATTTTGAGAGGCTGAGGCAGGTGGATTGTTTGAGCTCAGAAGTACGAAACTAGCCTGGGCAACGTGGTGAAACTCCGTCTAAAAAAATACAAAACTTAGCTGGGCATGGTGACATATCCTTGTGAGAGGTGACAACGTGCTAGCAGCCCTCGCTTGCTCTTGGTGCCTCCTCGGCCTTGGCGTCTGCTCTGGCCGTGCTCAAGGAGCCCTTCAGCCTGCCGCTGTGCTGTAGGGGTCCCTCTCTGGGGCTGGCCGAGGCCGGAGCCGGCTCCCTCTGCTCATGGGGAAGTTTGGAGGGAGAGGTGGGGGGGTGGGTGTGGGGGGTGGGGAGGGGAGCTGGGGCTGCCGGCGGCGCTCGCAGGCCAGTGCGGGTTCCAGGTGGGCGCAGGCTTGGCAGGCCCCGCACTCGGCTCGGCAGGCCAATGCCTGTTGGGCTTGATCAGGGTACGAGCTCCCTCTGGGCTGCCAGAGTGCCCGGGCTAAGTGCACAAGTGGGATTTGTCCCAAAAATGCAGAGGTAGTTCAACATACACAAATCAACAAAGATGACACATCATATCAACAGAAAGAAGGACAAAAACCATAAGATCATTTCAAGAGATGTAGAAAAAGCATTTGATACAATTCAAAATCTCTTCATGATAAAAACTCTCAAACTAGGCATTGAAGGAGTATATAATTCCTCGACATAATAAAGCCTACATATGACAAACCCACAGTTAAAATCATACTATCACAGCTTTCAGCTTTTCCTCTAGGAACTGGAACAAGACAAGGATGTCTATTTTCGCCACTCATATTCAACACAGTACTGGAAGTCTTAGCCAGAGCAATTAGGCAATAGAAACAAGTAAAAGACATCCAAATTGGAAAAGAGAAAGTAAAATTGTCCCTCTATGCAGATGACATGATCTTGTATCTACAAAAACCTGACAACTCCAGCAAAAGCTCTTAGATCTGATAAATAAGTTCAGTAAAGTTGTAGGATATGGCCAGGCATGGTGGCTCACGCCTGTAATCCCAGCACTTAGGGAGGCCAAGGCGGGAGGATCACCTAAGGTCCAGAGTTCAAGACCAGCCTGACCAATACAGTGAAACCTCGTCTCAACTAAAAACACAAAAATTAGCCAGGCATGGTGGCATGCGCTTGTAGTCCCAGCTACTCAGGGGGCTGAGACAGGAGAAGCGCTTGAACCCAGCAGGCAGAGGTTGCAGTGAGCCAAGATTGCTCCACTGCACTCCAGCCTGGGCTACAGAGCAAGACTCTGTCTCAAAAAAAAAAAAAAAACAGTTGTGGGATAAAAAAATCAACATACAAAAATTAGTAGCATTTCTATACACCAGTAATAACTAGTTGAGAAAGAATTCAAGAAGGAAATCCCATTTATAATAGCTACAAGAAAATAAACTACTTAGGAAAAAAATTTAACCAAGTAGGTGAAAAACCTCTACAAGGAAAACTACAGAACGCTGATGAAAGAAATTGAAGAGGACATAAAGAAATGGAAATCAAATCCATGCTCCTGGATCAGAAAATATTAATGTTGTTAAAATGACCATACAACCCAAAGCAATCTACAGATTCAATAAAATCTCTATCAAAATACTAACGTCATTTTTCACAGAAGTAGAAAAAATAATCCTAAAATTCATATGGAACAAAAAAAGAGCTCAAATAGCCAAAGCAATCCTAAGTAGAAAGAAAGCTGGAGACATTATACTATCTAACTCCAACATATATTACAAGGCTCTACTGACCAAAACATCATGGTATTGGTATAAAAACAGGTATAAAATGAAACAAGATAGAAAACTCAGAAATAGATCCATACATTTACAGCCAATTGATTTTCAACAAAGGTGTCAAGGACATTCACTGAGGAAAGGACATCTCTTCAATAAATGGTGCTGGGAAAACTGGATATCCATATGCAAAAGAACGCGACTAACCTACCTTTCACTATATACAAAAATCAACTCAAGATGGATTAAAGACTTAACCATAAGGCCTGAAACCATAAAACTACTAGAAGAAAACACAGGGGGAAGCACTTCAGGACACTGGTCTAGGAAAAGATTTTATGGCTAAGACTTCAAAAGCACAGCAACAAAAACAAAAGTAGACAAAGTGGACTATATTAAACTAAAAAGCTTCTGCACATCAGAGGAAACAACACAGTGAAGAGACAACCTGTTGAATGGGAGAAAATATTTGCAAACTATTCATCCAACAAGGAATTAACATCCAGAATACACAAGGAACTCAAATACCTCAACAGTAAAACATGATAATAATTCCATTTAAAAGTGGGCAAAGGGTCAGTATTATGGCTCATGCCTGTAATCCTAGCACTTTGGGAGGCTGATGCAGGCCGACTGCTTGAGCCCAGGAGTTTCAGACCAGCCTGGGCAACATAGCAAAACCTCATCTCTACAAAAAAAAATACAAAAATTAGACTGAGTCTGGTGATTCATGCCTGTAATCCCAGCACTTAGGGAGGCCAAGGTGGTAGGATCGCTTGAGCCCAAGAGTTCAAGACCTGCCTGGGCAACATAGTCACTAGTTGCAGAGAACAGGAATCTATAAACTCATACCTTATTGTGTATACATATGTATACACACAGTATATACAGGCTCATGCCTGTAGTCCCAGCCCTTTGGTAGACTGAGGCAGGCACATCACTTGAGTTCAGGAGTTCCAGAACAGCAACATGATGAAACCTGTCTCTACAAAAAAAAATTAGGCAGCTGTGGTAGTGCCCGTTTGTGGTCCCAGCTACTGGCTACTCATGAGGCTGATACAGGAGGATCACTTGAGCCTTTCCTGCTTGCTTTGCTGAAGGCATCAGGCAGTTTCATGGCTGGGATCAACTCTTCTCAAAGCAGGTCCTAGCAGGACTGGGTGTCCACACCCAGGATATGGGTCCTGCAGAGAGTTTGTAATACTTACCCCTCAACCTTGGGGGAGGAGCAGGGGCTGGTGCCTTGAGGACTTACTGTCCTTCTGACCAGTCCTGATGTTTCCAAGGCACTGGGGTTTTCAGGACTGGATAAGACTGTTCTAAGGCCACAGTGTAGCAACTGCAGTGTGGCAACTGCAGTGAGTCACAGGCCAAATCCTCAACTTGGGCACTGTCTAAAGTGTCTTTCTTGGCCAGGTGCAGTGGCTCATGCCTGTAATCCCAGCACTTTGGGAGGCTGAGGCGGGTGGATTACTGGAGGCCAGGAGTTTGAGACCAGCCTGGCCAACACAGTAAAACCCTGTCTCTACTACAAATACAAAAACTAGCCAGGTGTGGTGGCACATGTTTGTAATCCCAGTTACTCGGGAGGTTGATGCAGGAGAATTGCTTGAACTCCGGAGGCAGGGATTGCACTGAGCCAAGATCACACCACTGTATTCCAGCCTGGGTGACTATACATATATACATACACACACACACACACACAACCAAGTACTATTCAGCCAGGCTGGTCTCGAACTCCTGACCTCAAGTGATTGGCCCACGTTGGCCTCCCAAAGTGCTGGGATTACAGGAGTGAGCCACCACGCCCAGCCCTCTTTTCTTTATGAATTACCCAGTGTCAGGTATTCCTTTATAGCAAGGCAAGAACTAACACAATCTCATAGGACAAAATAAATACCCATAAATCCATATGGATATAAATAAATAATTCATAAATGTATGAGAAGAGACACTTCTTCCTTACAAAATTCCAATTAATCAATGTAGAAGGAATGAGTAAAATACAAAATCCCCACTTGAACACCACATTAGTAACTGTTGACAAGATCCACCAACAAAAGCGAAAATCAGCAGCCAAAAGTTTGAGAAGAAACAGGATGCTACTGCAGTCTCAAAGCATCTCTCCAAGATGTTTATCATTTACAGAAGGAGAAAAGAAACCTGGGAGATGCCACCTTAACCAAGTGATCGTGGTAAATATCACTAATAAGCCACGTTGGCATCCTGTACCCCGATAGGAAATAACAAGAGCATTTCACCTTGTGATCTTCTTCCCCCAAACCCATCACCTTAGTCTAATCATGAGGAAAACATGGACAAACCCAAACTGAGGATCATTCTAAAAAACAGCTGACCAGTACTCATCAAGAGTCCATGAAAGACAAGGAAATATGGAGCAACTGTCACAGATTGGAGGAAACTGAGGGGACACAGAAACGAATGCAACGTGGGATCTTAGATTATATCCTGGAACATTAAAAAGGCATGGTAGGGGGTGGGAGGAGATGGTGAAAATCAAAGGGCTGTAGTTTAATTCATAGTATTGTATCAAAGTTAATTTCCTCATTTTGATTATTGAACTATAGTTACATAAGTTTTTAACATCGGGGAAGCAAAGTGGTAGATATATGTGAACTCTGTACTATTTCTGCAACTTTTCTGTCAGTCTGAAATTATTTCAGAAACAAAATAAATACACACGCATGCACAAAATAGGAACTATGAAGAGGTGATAATAGGCTAATTAGCTTGTGATGATCATTTCACAATGCATGTGTATATCAACCATCAAATTGTACACCATATATAATTTTATGTCACTAAATCTGTTAAAATATATAAAAATAAATGAATTAATCAAATAAAAAATAAAATAACTTAAAAATAAGAATAAGCTCCATCTGAAGCACTACTTGCATAGTGTACATTAAAAACCACACTCTATTGCTGCTGGCTGGAGGACTTGAATACCATTCAGAATTTCCCCTAACACTGGGCAGCTCTTCATCTAAAACCATAACTACAAAATTGCTGGCAAGGTACTCTCCCTGGTCCTCAATTTTCCACACCTATAAAATGAAAGCATTAGGAAAACAGATATTTTTCTTTCTCAGTTTTGACATTCTATGTGTTGTGCTTCATAATTCCTGACTCTTCTTAGCTTGGCTTTCATTGCAAAGTGAGGCTATACCAGCTTTGGTATACAAGTGACCAGAGATTACATATGCCAGTTTGGGGCTCAGTATGTCACCATATTAACCAAAGTCAGGCAATGTATGCGGCAGAGGTCTTTGGATTCTTAGTTTTCTTTTCTTTTTTTCTTTTTGAGACACAGTCTCACTCTATCACCCAGGCTGGAGTGCAGTGGCACAATCTTGGCTCACTGCAACCTCCGCCTCCCAGGTTCAAGCGATTCTCCTGCCTCAGCCTTCCAAGTAGCCGGGATTACAGGCATGCACCACCACACCTGGCTAATTTTTGTATTTTTGATAGAGACAGAGTTTCACCATTTAGCCAGGCTGGTCTTGAACTCCTGACCTCAAGTGATCCGCCTGCCTCAGCCTCCCAAAGTGCTGAGATTACAGGCGTGGGCCACTGTGCCTGGCCAGGTTCTTACGTTTCAATATCTCAGAAAGCTAACTAAAGATCTTAATCTCATTTAAATCTCCTGATTTTACACAGTAGTAACAGTGAACACATGGTGAAATCTGGCCAACTTAACTCAGAAACTTCATTTTAGGATGATATTTCAAACTCCTTTCCTATCTAGGCATTTTTCAGTAGCCAGACATGTGGCACACCTGACTCCCTTCACCTCCCTCTTAGTGAAGGTTTAGGGATTAGAGATGTACTCAAAGCCAGAACTCAGTGGCCTACATCACCAATCCCTGGATTACTACGAGCTCACCTAGAGTCTAAAAGAACGATTCTCCTTATGCCCACTGTGACCCTGGAGAAATTGCTTCTCTCCTCAGTTGTTGTTTCTCACTTAGCATCTCATTTTCAAAATCTTTATTTCACTGTGGCTACTATGACATCTGCTCCACTGAGCTTTCTGGCTTTAATTTTTTCCCCTTCAATCAGTTCCAAAGAGCCCTACTGAAGTAGCACCAGAAACTTGCATTGGTATTCCACTCTTTAAACTCTAATGATTTCTCATTTAAATATTAATTACCACTCCAACATTCCTGCATTTGTGGTCATCTTGTCAGCATATCTCACTGGCCTAAATGAAGAAATTCCTGTTCCTTTTACTCCAGATTATCCATATAATTCTTCTTAAAGCCATTCTTCGGATATACTGAGGAAAGTACCTCAATTTTGGAGTCTGCTGATCTAGGGTTTAAGTGTTGACTGCACCACTTACTTAGCAAATTTCAGAAAGTTATTAAATTCCTATAAATGTGAATGTCTGCTTTATAAGGTGTTTCAAAAATTCAATGATAATGTATGTGATATTCACACCACAGGGTCAGTCTGTCAAGCAGTACCCTGTCACTGGTGGCTAAGAAGATGAAGATAAGTACCCATGGGGTTCCATGAACAGAGCAGTCATCTCTACTGACCTCAGCCACAAAACACCAGCCCTTCTAGCTTCCCTGGATCCTTTGCTAACTGTGCCTTTTTCTGGGATAGTATGTGGTTCTCTATTTGGCTTGAGAACAGAATACTCCTTCAAATGGTTGAAGTATCTTCATTATATACATGGTCTGCGCTTTATCATAATAATTTTTTTTTTGAGGCAAGTTCTCACTCTGTTATCCAGGCTGGAGTGCAGTGGCATGATCACAGATCACTGCAGCCTTGAACTTATAGGGTCAAGTGATCCTCCTGCCTCAGCCTCCTGAGTAGCTGGGACTATAGGCACACACCACCAGGTCTGGCTAATTTTTTATTATTTTTTTTTAGAGATGGGGGTCTCACTATGTTGCCCAGGCTGGTCTCAAACTCCTGGGCTCAAGTGATCCTCCCACCTTGGCCTCTCAATGTGTTGGGCTTACAGATGTAAGCCACTTTGACCAGCCCTGAATTTTTTTTCTTATGGTAAAATACACAAAAATGTACCATCTTAACCATGTTTAATTGTGCAACTCTGTGGTGTGAAGTACATTCATATTGTTATGTAGCCATCACAACTATCCATACCCTGAACTTTTAAAAGAATCATCCCAAACAGGATTAAACACTAACTCTCTATTCTTCCCTATCCCCAGCCCCTGGAAACTACTTTCTGTCTCTACGAATTTGCCTAGTCTAGCTACCTTACATGAGTGGAATCATATATTTGTCCTTCCGTGACCTGCTTATTTCACTTAGTATAATGCCCTCAAGGTTCATCTATGTTGTAGCATATGTAAGAATTGCACTTCTTTTTAAGGCTGAATCATATTCCATTGTACATATATACCTCATGTTGTTTATCCATTCATCGATGAACATTTGGGTTGCTTCCACATTTTGGCTATTGTGACTTTATCCTGTTTTATATTCTGCAGCAATTTACATCTTTATTTTCAGAACTATTAAGTTTCTTCATATTAACAGTCATAGGAAAAGAGCAATGAAAGACTTTTATTTGATTTCATTTTTTGGCCATTCCTTTTTTTTTTTTTTTTTGGCAGCCACAAAGACTGGGATTTCTAATTCTATGTTATGATAAGTAGACAATTTAAGCCATCTATCTTTTTTTCTGTTTCCTTTTTAAAAAAAAAGAAAATAGCATTTTTCTAAAATATGATCATGTCAGTTTGGTCTATTTTTATACGTGTTAAGGAAAGCACTAACAGACAAAAGAATAACAATACAGCGATTAAGTATTTAGTTTTTTTTTAAAAAAAAAAAAAAAAAAAAAGGTTGACGATGGGGAAATAGATAGCCTGCCTCTTCTCTAACCAAGTTGTGAACTGTTTAAGAAATTGACGATAAAGAGTATGGCATATGGAGGCCAGAACATTCCTTTTATTATGAACAAAGTTGATTTGGGAGAATGCAGCTTATCTCTACTTGCAGGCAGATGGCCATCTTAATTCTATACCCCAGAATTAAACAGGTCTCCCAGCCACTCATAGACAGGTCTCCAGGAGAGAAGGAAAAATTATCAACTGACAAACAGTCTGATTAAATGCTTGTCTTTTATACCTGCTATGGTTTGAAGTGCCTCCTCCAAAACTAACTGTTGCTAAATGTGATAGTATTAAGAGGTGGGGCCTTTAAAAGGTGATTAGGCCACGAGGGCTCCTATCTTGTGAATGGGATTAGGTGCCCTTATAAAAGGGCTTGAAAGAGGGAGTTCATCCCTTTTTGTTCTTCTGCCTTCTGTTATATGAGGACACAGCATTCTTCCCCCACTCCTCAAGGATGCAACAGTCAAGGCCCCATCTTGGAAGCAGAGAAACTAGACCCTCACCAGATAAATGAACCTGCCAGTGCCTTCATCTTGGACTTCCTAACTTCCAGGACTGTGAGGAAACAAATTCCTGTTCTTTATAAATTACCCAGTCTGTGGTATTCTGTTATAGCAACTCAAAACAAACTAACACAATGCCCTCAACCCACTTCTCTGCCTTGGTACCCATCATATTGTGTAGCAATGAATCTTGGCCTGTCTCTTTCCTATGAGCATGTTGCTTTCATCCATTCTTCCACTGACTCAACTGCTTTTACTGAGTGCCTGTTTTGGGCCTAGCAATACACTAGGTCTTGCATTCAAGACCTCGCAGAGGTGACAGAAACTGACAAGACACCTACCCTTAAGGAGAGCAGAATAGATAATATCGCAAAGGAGACAGAGTGTGGCGCTAGACAGTAAGAAGGGCAGAGTGACTTAACAAAGTGGGAGAAGGCTTTTCTTGGGAAGTCACATTTTTTATGATGCCTCAAGTTCAAGGAGCACTTCACCAGTATATTATACTCTGGTGTCCAGTAGAGGCGTATAGCATGTAGCAGAGCTCAATAAATGCTTAACAAATTAATGAATGAGTGATATATGTGAAAGCACTTTATAAGCAGTCAAAGTACCACACAGATGTTAATCATTATCATTTAGTTAATATGGAGAGATCCACTTTATTCAGCTTCTCTGAAACACCCAAAAAGATATATGGCAGTGTCTGGAGACATTGTGAGTTGTCACAACTGGAGTTGAGAGGAGATGTGGTAACGAAGTCTAGCGAGTAGAGACCACAGTTGCTACTAAACATCCTACAACATACAGGGCAATCCCCCAAAATGTCAATAATGCCACTATTAAGAAATCCGATTCTAAAACAATTACTGTGTTTACATGTGCATTCACCTGTTTTACAGTGGAGAAACATTTCACCGTATAAACATAATACAACGAATGCTAACATTTTTGCATTCAGTCATTCAACAAATAATTACTAAACACCTAGTATAAGATGGTATAGTCCTCAAGACAGTGGGGATTTTTATTTTATTTGTAGAGAAAGGGGCTTTCTCTGTCTCCCAGGCTGGAGTGCAGTGGAAGGATCACAGCTCTCTGCAGCGTTGAACTTCTGGACTCAAGTGATTCTCCGGTCTCAGCTTCCCGAGTAGCTGGGACTATAGACATGTGCCACCACTCCTAGCTAATTTTTTTTTTATTTTTTGTAGAGACGGGGTCTCACTATGTTGCCCACACTGGTCTGAAACTCCTGGCCTCAAGCCGTTCTCCCACCTTGGCCTCCCAAAGTGCTAGGATTATAGGCATGAGCCACCACACCTGACTGGATTTTTAAAATATTAAAGACACATCTTCGACCATTTGGAAGTATGTGAGATACTTTAAGAAAGTTACTAAAGTTCTAAATAAATAAATGTGCTAAAAGCTCAGGAGAGACCACACCTGACTGTGAAGAGGAAAGGCTTTATACACCCTGAAGGACTTTGGAGGGCAAAAGCATTTGCAAAAGGCACAGGGAATGGCCTAACTGGAGCACTGGGGTATGCAAGGACATCGCACAGGGGAGTATGGAGAAGACCAATTTGCATCAAGTTCAGGACTTGACTTGAAAATCAGAGCAGTGAAAAATACGATAAAAAGAAGCAGAGTCGGGCGCAGTGGCTCACACCTGTAATCCCAGCACTTTGGGAGGCCGAGGTGGGCAGATCACCTGAGGTCAGGAGTTCAAGATTAGCCTGACCATCATAGAGAAACCCCGTGTCAACTAAAAATACAAAATTACCTGGGCACGGTAGTGCATGCCTGTAATCCCAGCTACTCAGGAGGCTGAGACCTGGGAGGCGGAGGTTGCAGTGAGCCAAGATCGCACCACTGCACTCCAGCCTGGGCAACAAGAGCAAAACTCCGTCTCAGAAAAAAAAAAAAAAAAAAAAAAGAAAGAAAAAGAAAAAGAAGCAGAAGGCAGACTGTTAAGAACTTCTGAATGCTAGACTAAGTTCACTTATTAAAATGAAAAATTAATAGTATCCTAATAGCATCTTTTACTCTCTAATCAAGGCTAGTCCCCTGAGTCTATCCTTACCCCTAAACACACACTCACATAGTATTTATATCTACCTTTTGTTTTCTTTATTCAAATAATGCTCTCACCTCTATTTTTAACTGGCTAAAATCAGCATTTTTAACGCAAATATTAAAGTAAGCACCATAAAATTATATAAAACAGTTTAAATGAAGAATTGAGTTAGAATGTTATATTCTAACTTTTTTCTATGAAAAGGATCATTACTTTTGCAAACAGAATTTAAAAATCAAAAGGCAGACTTAACAAAAAGAGAAGCCCATTCACCACTAGGTTCTTTGACTTCTTTTTATCAGATTACTCATTTAAACTAGCAATTCCTAGTAATCTTTATACCATCTACCTTTAGCAAAAAGACCTTCAAAATTTGCACCTAAAATACCCTAACAAAGTGCTAACATAGGGAAAGTTGCCAACATTTTTAATCAGACATCAAGTGATGGTATGTGTATGTGGGGTATGTGGTCTCGAGTGTTTATTTTTATTTTCTTTAGGAGCAAAGAAATGTAATAAACAACTGTTTTCATAACAAGAAAAATATAAAACCATGTCACCGGGATAAGGGCAGAGTATAGTATCTTTAGTGTAATTTACATGTTTAAACTCCACATACATAAAAACAAATATTTCATAAGAATCTCTAGAATTCCCTAAAGTAAACTATGATTTTTTTTTTTTGAGACAGAGTCTCTGTCACCCAGGCTGGAGTGCAGTGGTGTGATCTTGGCTTACTGCAACCTCTGCCTCCCGGGTTCAAGTGATTCTCCTGCCTCAGCCTCCCAAGTAGCTAGGATTACAAGCGTGAGCCACTGCGCCCGGCTAGTTTTTTTATAAAGTAATATACCACCAATAATTTCTCATACACGGGATTAAGTGATAGTACTCTGGTTACTTTAAGGCTGGGATATTTATCAAAAGGAGACAGAAATCCAATAGCTGGCAATGACACAGCAACAGTTACTGAAAAGAACTGTTAATATTATCTGAAAGATTAAAACTGCATCTTGCTCCTTTAATTTTCAACTTGTCTGAAAAATGAGGGCCTGGAAAGTACTGTGTTCATCATCACACTAAACTTGGCCACAGGGCACCCTATATTCACACTTCATGTTCCTGTAACTATGTACACATCATCTATAAAAAGTTCCTTGTTTCACCTGAAAAGCAGCACAGACTAGTATTTACATCTACTGACAGCCATCATAACCTAAGTAAGTGTGCAGCATGAACAAAGAGGCCTTTATAAAGCCAAAGGAAAAGCTCTTAGTAACGACCCGTTTCAGCTGAGACAAGCTGATCTCCACTTTTGAAATTATACTTAATCATTCACCAAAATGGCTGCATGTAATAAACCACTTAAAGCATCTTTTTTAGAAAGGTAAAGGGGGCTGGGTGCAGTGGCTCACACCTATAATCCTGGCACTTTGGGAAGCTGAAGTGGAAGGATCACTTGAGCCCAGGTAGTTGAGACTGCAGTGAGCCATGATAGTGCCACTGGACTCCAGCATAGGCAACAGAGTAAGACCCTGTCTCCCCCAGCAAAAAAAAAAAAAAAAGGAAAAGAAGGGAGGCGCTAATTTTCTATGAATTCCTTTTTACACTTAATTCACTTTCAATGCTTGCACTTTCAAATGTTTCAATGTTTTTAAAAATGAAGTTTTAAGTCTTGATTTTGGAAGATAGTTCTAGAACTAGCACTAGTCCAATTTCAGAGGTTTTTATTGCAATCATTAAGAAACCATTCCATTTTCATTTAAGTCAAAAATACTTTAAAAGTTAACTTAAAACTTTGGTAGTTTGCTTGAATGTTGCTCTCATATGTACCGGGAAGGTTCTCAAGGTGTTAATATCCCAAAAAAGTATTCACGGGTTATCAATAAGAATCCCTACTGTGCTGGATCATTAGTTCTCAACATTATATGTATTACCATCCATCCACCTCTAAAGTCTCCTCTGCATAGCACAGAGTTTAATTTTTTCCAATGAAAGAAACTTCAAAATTAAAGAGACGTCATTACTCTTAACGCAATCATGATATCCAGACACCACCATCTTAAGTGGGAAGATTCCACTTACCACTACTGACTAACATGAAGAGATCTTTCCCAGAGACTAAAGAGCTGGGGCAATTTATTGGCAAACTTTTGAGAAACATACACTTCAAGACCGTACTCATTAAATAATTGTTCCCCTGATCTTCAGAATGCAACCTTCCCAACATACTCTTACTGAGCTCTTTGCACATTTCATTGTTACATCAAATTCCTTTGTCTGATAATAGCTCAGTCTTCCTGAGCTCAAACTAATACATCTACCTTCTTTGTTTTTAAACTAAAATCTTTTTATAATGATTTTTTAAATGCAAAAAATGGCAACGAATGGAGAAGACCTGAAAGGTCTTCTCTCAAGCTTCTAACAGCTCATTTCAAATATTTGCTGAGTACCCACTCTAAGCTAGAAACAGTGCTGGTACATGACAACACAGCCTCTTTTCTTCTTAAAGTAGTTAATCAGAAGAGACATTCCCATAAGTAAAAAGATTCCAGTACGTGTCATGTGTAGTGATCGACCTGTGTATCAGGAAATAATGAGTTATCCCAAGGGAAACATGCTAAAATGTCATCAGTGGTGAATCTGAGTGATTACTTCCTAAGCTCCTTTATCTTTTCCAGATTTTCTATGATATGTTATAATACGCATTTACTGCTTTTACAGCCTGAATAAAAATCTAAATAACCAAAATAAAATAATAGAAATAGTACTAGTAACATTTATTGACTATTATATAATACCCTGTGTGCTACATGCTTCACATGCATTATCTCACTTAATAAAATCACCCTATTAAAAAAAGACATCCATATTTCAGAGAGGAGAGAGACAAAATATGAAATAATTTGCTGGAGATGTCTTTTTCAGCTAGAATTTTTACTTATTTCCTCAGAAATAAGCAGGGGTTGGGACAAAAACAATCAGCTGTGTAAATAGAAAAACTTGGAAATAGGTGCCATTTGTTGGATGTATAACCATAAGCAAGCAACTTAATCTCAGCGAGCCTCAGTTTCTCCTATTGTATTGTATTGCAAATGACTTAATAGGCCCTAACTTATTTAGGTTCTCAAGAATAACTCATTTAGGGTTCTCAAGAATAAATGATATTATGTATAAGAAAAATAAAGAACCCTGTCTGGCAAATAACTGATAACAGAATGCTAGTTATCAGTATCTTCATCAGTATAATCCGAAAAACCTGGACAAATTATTTAACATCTCTGAGTTCAGTTTCTCTACCTGTAAACTGGAGATAAAAATACCTACACCATGCAGTAACTATGAGAATTACATGAAATAATACACAGTACAGTGCCTGCAATGTGGTAAAACAGTCAAAACAGCTATTATAATTATCCACAGGACAAACAAAATGGAGCTAGCTAAATAAGGTACAGTACATGCATATGATGAAATACTTTGCTGTTGAATATGTAAGGACATGATAAAAATATTGACAATGTATAACTGTTCAAAAATTATGTAGAGTAAAAGTCTTCTTTAAAAATATATAAATATATGTTACAAAATATACGAAAAGTAACAAGAATACATTCTAAGATCTATGATTTGTGGACTTTTAACTAATTCAATTAAAAAAATTAAACGATTCTCACTATTATCACCACCACTATATGAAGCAAGATGTTAAAACAACAATTTTTAAAATTCCCATATATATGTATTCAGACAAGCAGGGGCATCATGCCCAGATACCCCACTCCATTACATTATCACTAGGATTCTTTAACATACATATATTCTTCTCTGAACATTAAAAAAAGGGATTACTTTAAAACTTCTCCAATTTTAGTAAGAGAAAAGGAGGCTATTTTGCTTCTAAGACATACATTTTTAATTCCCACAATTCCAGGCTTTCACATTTTGTATTGTTTAATACAGAAAAATTATTCTGACTAAAAATAGGAATAAAACAACATTTCCACAACGGCAAATTCACCCCCAAAAGACTGAGAATTCTAATTCTTAAAGGGAATAAAAATTAATGTCAGGTGTGGTGGCTCATGCCTGTAATCCCAGCATTTTGGGAGGCTGAGGCGGGCAGATCATGAGGTCAGGAGTTCGAGACCAGCCTGCCCGTCTCTACTAAAAATACAAAAAATTAGCCGGGCATGGTGGTGTGTACCTTAGTTCCAGCTACTCAGGAGGCTAAGGCAAGAGAATTGCTTGAACCCAGCAGGCGGAGGTTGCAGTGAGTCGAGATCATGCTGCCACTGCACTCCACCTGGGCAATGGAGCGAGACTCTATCTCAAAAAAATAAAACCTAATATTTAAAATGAATATTTCACAATATAGGTGACACTAAAGTCACAATTCTGAGACTGTGACCAGAGAAGAGTGTCATTAAATTAACAAGATGAAATAAAAAATTATAGTTTCTTAATTTCTAAAAAATTAATAGGCTAACATGAAAGGTGATATTCAGCAAAAGGTAGAAATAACTATCAGAGATACTGAAAAAATATGAATCCTGGCTTGGAAAAAACATATTAGATATTATATTGTAAAATAGTTAAGAAATGCTATTTCATTAATTTCAGGGTTTTACCTCTTTCTCTTCTTACTTTCATCGCAAATTATATATCATTCAAATTAATAACATTCAACCACCGACTACACATGGACATGCAACATTCATTCAACCTTGAAGGTGGGAAAGAAAAGAGAATTCTCAAAAGCACAGAAATCACTCTTTTAAGCTGCAAATTTTACAGAAGCTCTAATACTAAGCAGATTCTCCCCAGCAAAATGCATCTTTTCTTAATTCACAAAGGTCCAAGATATCCAAACAGTGAAATACAATCAAGATATCTGAATACATGAAGAGCAAATTATTTTAGTACTGTTCTCTCTTAATGTCCACAAAGTAAGCCTCAGTAACCCACAGATTTTATTTTCAGTATTCTGTCTCCCTCTACTGTATAAAAAAGGAAATTGAAAGATTTTTATCATTTATTTCCCTTAAGACACAATTAAGAAAACTTCTTTCAATTTGTTTTCCCCCAAATAGTTTTCAGTTAGTAATCTAACAAGATTATGTTTGTGTGTGTGTGTGTGTGTGTGTGTGTGTGTGTGTATAAAATATGGAGATTCCAGGGACAGGACAAGAAAAATAATCATCCTTTAGAACAAATCCTTAGAATCTAAGTTCTTCAATTCAAAACTTAGGAAAAAACTAAGCAAAGGCGTACTAGTTTGGTTGGGAGTCAAGTGTATGTATGTTTCCTGGGCCAGGCTGAGCAATTTAGTTAACTAGGTAAACTTAGGGAAAGATTTAGAGTCCATTAACCTCAGATTTTTTTTCCACCTGCAAAACTAAGAATAAAAATACTCTGCCAGTGCCACAGGACTAAAACTAGAACCCAATTTTGATTGATTCACTGAACTAAGCACCCACTGTGCAATACACACGGTAAGGGCTGCCAAGTTTAGCAAACAAAAATACAACACAGAACAGAACACACTTATACAATAAAAAATAGGCCAGGTGCAGTGGCTCACGCCCGTAATCCCAACACATGGGAGGCCGAGGCGGGTGAATCACTTGAGGTCAGGAGTTCGAATCCAGCCTGGCCAACACAGTGAAACCCCGTCTCTACTAAAAATACAAAAATTAGCCACGTGTGGTGGCGCATGCCTGTAATCCCAGCTACTCAGGAGGCTGAGAAAGGAGAATCGCTTGAACCAGAGAGGCAGAGGTTGCAGTGAGCCGAAATTGGGCCACTGCACTCCAGCCTGGGTGACAGAGTGAGACTCTGTCTCAAATAAATAAATAAATAAATAAATAAATAATTCATTGTTTATCAGAAATACAAACTTAATTGAGCATGCTGTACTTTATCTGGGAACCCTAACTGAGGCACATACAAACATACAAATAAGACACGCTTCTTAACCTCAAAGACTTACATAGGAATGAGGGATATGAAATATATTCATAAACAAACTACTATACTAGGAAGAAAAGTAGTTGCTTAGCATTTAAAGAGGAAAGGGGAAGAAAGGCAAACTGAGAACATAGTAAGTAGGACTGAAGAATGGTTAAAATCAACAAATGCAAGATTCAAAACAGAAAAAAGAATGAGAGATGAGAGTGCTTAATTACATCCTCAACTCTAGCCACACAGATCTGTGTATTTACCACACATGCTATTCTTCCACCAGTATATGAGATGGCTCAGTAATTTAAGCTCTTAAGTCATTTATCATTTATTCACACTCAATTTAAATTACTTCAAATGGACACGCATTACCAATCTCTTGATAGACATACACCAAAAAAATCAAATTCATAATTTTTGGAAATACCTCCCTTTCAAATCTACCTAGAGTTTTGTGCTTGGTTACTCAAAATTATTTTATTAAACAAATTCTACACAATGTGGATAGGACCAGAGACAGACCAAAATCCTGATAAGGGCCGGGCATGGTGGCTCACGCCTGTAATCTCAGCACTTTTGGAGGCTGAGGTGGGTGGATCACCTGAGGTCAGGAGTTCGAGACCAGGCTGGCCAACATGGTGAAACCCCCATTTCTACTAAAAATACAAAAATTAGCCAGGCATGGTGGCATGTGCCTATAACCCCAGCTATTCAGGAGGCTGAGGTGGGAGAATTGCTTGAACCCAGGAGTTGGAGGTTGCAGTGATCTGAGATCATGCCACTGCACTCCAGCCTGGGCAACAAGAGCGAAACTCTGTCTCCAAAAAAAAAACTTGATAAGATTTCATCCCTTTTCTCACTTTCTATTGTCCCAAGCAGCTATTTCATAAATCTGCCTCATAATTAACCAGCTCTGTTCTTCGTAATCTTTAAATAAATAAATAGGCAGATCCTTTTTAGCTAGATGCAAAAAAACTACTTCACTTTGCACTTCCTTCTCCAACCCTCTGAACCTGTCTCCTTTCTGCAGGCCCAGTTACCCTTCTTCATGACATAGGCCAACCCTGATCCTATTCCACAATAGGAAACTTCACATGTCCTTAGAACTTCAACTTAATAAATAGTAACAGTATGCTGCAGAACTTTGTATAAAAAAGGAGTAGTGGCCGGGCGCCGTGGCCCACACCTGCAATCCCAGCACTTCGGGAGGCCAAGGTGGGTGGATCACTTAAGGTCAGAAGTTCGAGACCAGCCGGGCCAACAATGGTGAAATCCCATCTCTGTTAAAAATATAAAAATCAGCCGGGCATGGTGACAGGCAACTGTAGTCCCAGCTACTCAGAAGGCCGAGGCAGGAGAATCACCTGAACCCAGGAGGCGGAGGTTGCGGTGAGCTGGATTGTACCACTGCACTCCAGCCTGGGCAACGGAGAGAGTCTCTGTCTCAAAAATTAATTAATTAATTAATTAAACATTAAAAAAGGAGTAGTAATGGAAAAAGCCAACCTATATCATTTATTCACCTGAACTCATTTATCATTATACCTTCATATAATTTTACAGCTGAAAGGACTCCAGAGCTCATTTGGTCCACGGACTTCCTTTCAAAAGTACTAAAAATTTAGTCATAGCCATTTTGTGCCTAGACTAAATTCTCAGGGCTAGCAAAGATCCAGAGTCAGATTTCTTGATTTTCAGTTCAGTACTTTTCTTACTAAATTACACTGTTATCTACACTTTTTTTTTTTAATTGAGGCAGAGTCTCACTCTGTCACTCAGGCTGGAGTGCAGTGGCGTGATCCCGGCTCACGGCAACCTCCATCTCCCAGGCTCAAGTGACTCTTCTGCTGCAGCCTCCAGAGTAGCTGGGATTACAGGCGCATGCCAACACGACCGGCTAATTTTTGTATTTTTAGTAGAGATAGGGTTTCGCCATGTTGGCCAGGCTGGTGTATAACTCCTGACCTCAGGTGATCCGCCCAACTCAGCCTCCAAAAGTGGTGGTATTACAGGCGTGAGCCACCATGCCTGGCTATTATCTACATATTTTGAGTGATAGTTAAATATTCTCTGAATATTAATTCTATTGTATAGCTTTATTTCTTTTTGAAAATATAAAGGAATCTAAAACTTAGTTAAACTGTAATTTTTCATTTTTCCCTCATAATGAAGTAACATAATATTTAGCTTAATTAAAAAACAA
The DNA here is from genome assembly GCF_028885625.2 of Pongo pygmaeus. Taxonomy (NCBI): domain Eukaryota; kingdom Metazoa; phylum Chordata; class Mammalia; order Primates; family Hominidae; genus Pongo; species Pongo pygmaeus. The sequence continues at coordinate 87,606,407 of NC_072386.2, read as the reverse complement.
AACAAAACAAAAAAGCAGATTCATCTTTATGGTAGTTTGTCCTTTTTTTTTTTTTTAGACAGAGTCTCGCTCTGTCACCCAGACTGCAGTGCAGTGGCATGATTTTGGGTCACTGCAACCTCCACCTCCTGGGCTCCAGGGGTTCTCCCACCTCAACTTCCTGAGTAGCTGGGATTACAGGTGCCTACCACCACACCTGGCTCATTTTTGTATTTTTAGTAGAGACAGGGTTTCACTATGTTGGCCAGGCTGGTCTTGAACTCCTGACCTCAACCGATCCGCCTGCCTTAGCCTCCCAAAGCGCTGGGATTACAGGCATAAGAATCTGCACCCAGCCTAAAAAGCTTTTGCAATAAATAGAATATATTAGTGGGCTTGGTGGGGTGACATGCACCTGTAGTCCCAGCTACTTGGGAGGCTGAGGTAGAAAGACTACTTGAGCCCAGGAGTTTGAGGCTGCAGTGAGCTATGATGGTACCACTGCACTCCAGCCTGTGTAACAGAGCAAGACACTGTCTTTTAAAAAAAAAAAAATTAAAAGTTACTTTTATTCAATTCCACCATAATTTTTAATAACTGAAAAGACTTGAAGGTCTTCATGCCCAAAACAATAAACATTACACTGAATTAAAGATAAACATTTCCAATTTTCCTTAACTTTTGTCTTAGCCTATCATAAAAAGCCCTACAAGCGATTCAAACTGTTGGACCTAAATAAATGTAATAAGGTTTTAGTAAGGAACAGATAAATAATCATTTTGACCATACTAAAACATACCAAATCGATTTTAACCACACAATAAATTCATTAAAATAGCCCAATAAATTTCATGACTAGAAACTTCCATATTTATGAAAAAATGGTTTTATTTCAGTTCCTAGAGGAACCAGTACTTAAATGGAATTGCTTAATATTTAACTGACAGAGAGCTCATCCTGAGTCCTGTCTCAAATATATTGGGTATTGAAATTTAACCTAAGTAAACAAAAACACGAAGAATGAAAACTCTGGACTTACCACCTCAGATTCTGAGCCTATTAAAACATAAAAAGGAAGCATTTTCAGTTAACAGTACATTTAAAGGCAAAGGTATTTATATGATTTTTATTGCACAAACATACTGATTAAGCAAGCCAATTCTCCATACCTTTCAACTAAAGAAAAGTGGGTTCATTTTGCCTCCTGAATTCATTTTAGAATCCTCAGTAATTTCTCTTTTTGAGATGGAGTCTCGTTCTGTCACCCGGGCTGGAGTGCAGTGGCGTGATCTCGGCTCACTGCAACCTCCGCCTCCTGGGTTCAAGTGATTCTCCTGCCTCAGCCTCCTGAGTACCTGGGGCTACAGGCACACACCACCACACCCGGCTAATTTTTGAATTTTCTTAGCAGAGACAGGGTTTCACCATGTTGCCCAGGATGGTCTCAATCTCCTGACCTTGTGATCTGCCCACCTCAGCCTCCCAAAATGCTGGGATTACAGGCGTAAGCCACCATGCCCCAGCCTAGACTCCTTAGTAATTTCTTACTGATACGCCATATCAGCAAATTCACCCAAATCTCCTTTTCAACCTAAGAAGCTAGGCAAAAAACAGTATATTTTTGGAAGTCTACATTTAAGGAAACATGTATTATTTAAAATAAATTAGAAAGGTAAAGACAAATTTGTTTAAACCAAAAAATTTCAAATGTTTACTTCTTTTTAAATTGAAATACCATGGGAGATCTACATACCATTCTGAGCTTCGACACCTTTTAATCCAGTCACTAAAATTAGCATCTGCACCTAGAAAGAAAAACCTATCATATCACTCATCTGCACAACCTATTAATCAGCAAATACTTATTAAATACCTACTACATCCCAGGCACTGTTCTAGGCACTGGGGAGTCAGCAGTGAATAAAACCTGTCTTAACAGAACTTAATGGCAAACTCTGTTATAGCTATAAATATACCAATAGTTTAACACTTGGTTGTTCATCCTGAAACATTTTGATTTTTTTAAATTAATTTTAACTACAGTCAACCTCACTAATTTCATAGATATAAATAATGTACGTTTCCCTCAATCCCTCTGCCCTTAGAGAAGCTTCCTTATACACACAACAAAGTCAGATCTAAATCAGACTCCCAAAATGCCATTAGTTAGGGTGGGGAAGAGGCTTGGTAACTGGGAGCTGAGTTGAGGTCCATAAGCCTTTCCCAGCCCCAGCTCGCTCTTCAATGCAGCTACCTATTCAGTCCACTATTCTCTCAGTGGCTTTATCTGTTCCCATCCCTTTCCTACCAACACCAAGAAGCATCTTTAAATTCTGTGAAGTTTTCTCATATATCCAAGTTACACGGGGGTCAAGAGGCTACAGGTGATGAATTATATACTTACAGATAATAGTGTAAATGTATGCATAAACAAATTATTCATTTCTGGAGACACAGAACAATGATTACATTTATACACAGTGCATAGTGAAATACGTTAAAAACATTGAAAGTACTCTAAATAAAAGCCTACTAATTCAAGTTAACTCCAGCCAAGAGTAATCTGGAAATTTTAAATTAAAAATCTCTTAAAACAAAATTTTGTAATTCACTAATTTATAAAAGAAATGCAACTACATGGGCCTTAATAACAATTTTAAATATACTGTCTCACACACACTATATTCTAGAGAAGAGGGTTTGAATAACTTATTATTTTAAATAATCAGTAACTAAAACCAGGCAGTCTATCATACAAAGAGGGGAAAAGGTAATATTCTGAGTTATAAATTTTTTACCCTGTCTGATAAAAATAGAAGCCTAAAAGTTTAACTTAAATTTTTCCTGGATTTAAATTTAAAGATAAATTTGTTTTTTAGTGAAATATCCTCAATAGCAATTTTACCAAAGAGGCCTTCTTCTGAAGGCCACCTCTGAAGTAATTAGAGAATAAATGTCAATGGCATGATATTAAGATATTATTCGGCCGGGCGCGGTGGCTCACATCTGTAATTCCAGCACTTTGGGAGGCTGAGGCAGGTGGATCACGAAGTCAGGAGTTTGAGACCAGTCTGGCCAACATGGTGAAACCCCCATCTCTAATAAAGATAAAAAAATTAACTGGGCGTGGTGGCACGCACCTGTAATTCCAGCTTCTCTGGAGGCTGAGGCAGGAGAATCACTTGAACCCGGGAGGCAGAGGTTGCAGTGAGCCGAGAATGCACCACGCACCATTGCACTCCAGCCTGGGAGACAGGGCAAGACTCTGTCTCAAAAAAAAAAAAAAAAAGAAAGAAAGAAAGGAAAAAAGGAAGGAAAGAAAGGAAAGAAAGAAAGAAAACTCAAGAAAAGAATTTAGGAGCCAAGTGCTGTGGCTCATGTCTGTAATGCCAGCGCTTTGGGAGGCCAAGGCAGTAGGATCACTTGAGGCCAGGAGTTCAGAGACCAGTCTAGGCAATGTAGCGAGACCTCATCTCTACACAAAAATGTTTAATGAATTAGCTGAGTGTGATGGTACATGCCTGTATTCCCAGCTACTCAGGAGGCAGAGGCAGAAGGAGAGCTTGAGCCCAGGAATTCAAGGCTGCAGTGAACTATTATGGTGCCATTGCACTCAAGTTTGGGTGAAAGAGTAAGACTCTGTGCCCCCAGGTCCAAAAAGAAGAAAAAAAAAGAAAAGAATTTAGGCAGGAAACTTTTCTATTGCTCTTAAAAGTAATAAGGCCTAGAAATGTAGAGGATGAGGTCAGGCATAAAGGCTCACGCCTGTAACCCCAACACTTTGGGAGGCGGAGGCAGGTGGATCGCTTTAGCCCAGGAGTTCAAAGACCAGCTTTTGTAACAGGGAGAAACCCTGTCTCTGTGAAAAAAAAAGCAAAATTTAGTGAGATGTGGTGGCACGTGCCTATAGCCCCAGTGACTTGGGGGGCTGGGGTGGGTGAATCACTTGAGCTCAGGAGGTGGAGGCTGCAGTGACCCAAGATCACACCACTGCATTCCAGCCTGGGCAGCAGAGTGAGACCTTGTCTCAAAAAAAAAGAAAATGTAGAGGATGGTATGACTCATGTTTTTTCAGGGTTTTCAAGTATGTATCAAGGCACTAGATAACTTGACTCTGGAATTTGCTAGGAGTATAGATATGCTGTCTTCCTGACTGAATAGCCCTATTATTCACATACCAAAACTGAAACTGGGATAAGCAAATTTGACAATAAGCCCTGTCACCCAGATCTTTCCTTTCCTAATTTGTAGCTTCCATTTGTGTAATCAGGCCTAAAATCCCTTTTTTGAATAGGTATATAGCAGAAAAGCAAACATTCAAAACAGTACAGAGTAAGAATTTAACATATAATACGTAAGAGCAGAGTTTCTTAACTCAGCACTACTGACATTTTGAACCAGATACTTCTCTGTTGGGCAGGACTGTCCTGGCCATTATGGGATGTTTCGTAGCACCCCCTGGTTTATACTCATTAGGTGTCAGTAGCTCCTCCCCCATCCACCATTCATGATATCAAAAATCTCTTCAAACATTGCCTAAAGTTTCCTGGAAAACAATTGTTTCCAGTTAAGAACCACTGCTTTACAGAATTGTGATAAAACTCTATCATAACATAAAGATAAAATAATAGTACAAGTAGGATTATGTAGTCTACAATTTTCTGGGATTACTCACAACTTTTGTCTTAGTATTTTTCCAATTTTAAAATTCTTGCTCTCACAATTCCTATATATGTCTAAATATCCACAATGCTGTGAGAATTTTCATATATTCGCCTCAAAAATGTAACATTAAAAACTAACAATACTCTCAAAACTCTGGGTTTCTTCTGTACTGTCTCATAATTTATCCAAATGTACACTTCACTTCTCCATAAAAATCTTATTGTTAAGATTTCCCATCTCAGCATTCTTAATAACTTAAAATGAACAGACTTCTGACCAAGAAAGCAAATTAAACTTTCATTTCTCCATTAGAAAAAACAAAGTCAGGCCAGGTGCCAGTGGCTCACACCTGTAATTCCAGCACTTTGGGAGGCCGAGGCAGGTGGATCACGAGGTCAAGAGATCGAGACCATCCTGGCCAACACTGTGAAACCCCCACCTCTACTAAAAATACAAAAATTAGCTGGGCATGGTGGCACACGCCTGTAGTCCCAGCTATTCGGGAGGCTGAGGCAAGAGAATCACTTGAACCCAGGAGGCAGAGGTTGCAGTGAGCCAAGATCACGCCACTGCACTCCAGCCTTGGTGACAGTGCGAGACTCTGTCTCAGAAAAAAATAATAAATAAAATAAAGAAAAAAAAAAAGCCAGACTAAGTAGAGAGAGCATGTTAAGTGTTTCCATATAGTTTTTTACTTCTAATGGTAAGTTTATCTGTGGTTTAAATGCTAAAAGGCTAATTTAACCAATTTTAAGTGATCTCATATCTGCAATCAATATGAAATGTAATTAAGGTGAGAAAAACAGGTATTGGGTTTCTGTAATTAACTTGAGATTAACATTAACAAAACTCAGCTTTGGTATTTAAGACAGAAATGGATAAGTTTATAAAATCATAATTTAATACTTACTAATTTTTGTCCTTCTATAAAAGTTTCTAGAGCAGCAGCATAGTTTTTTTAATGGTATTCACATATCCTGCATGAACATATTTAAAACAAATTAACACACACACAAGATCTGGAAAATAGCCTTCTTTCTAAATAAAAACATCTTAGTATTTTCTATTGTTGAAAGAAAAAATTTATTTTAAGTATATGTTAGTAAGCCAAGAGACTTTCTAAAATACTGTTAACATCTAGTACATTTTTAGTAAAATTCAATTTTAGAACTTACTTCAGAAGGAATTTCACTTTAATTGTGTATACTTGCTTATTCTAAAATATATACAAAGGAATTAAAGCAGTTTCTTACTTAAAGTTACACTTATCAACAGAAACAAGATGGGATATAAAGCACATAGATACAGAGCTTTCACACCATTAAATGTAGCCTGTTCAGCTTGGTTGAAGAATAGGATGTCCTCTAGTCAGTTAAATATGGTAAATTCAAAATTTTAAATAAAAAAAGAATGTGAAATCTATCAGTTTCATCTATACATTGCAGTTATTTCAATCATTGTTATTTTTAAATATATTAAGTATAGATCTCCATCACATACTATGGTTAACAAAATAATAGAACTATAACTTTATATTTAAAATTGAATCATATCTCTGCTATAAATACAGAATTTTACTACTTATAAAGCTTACACTGAACTCATTCAACAAATTACACATCTCCTATTTACAGTCCAAGCTCAACAAAAAGAGTAGCTATTGCATACCCTTTTCTCAGCATAGCAGTGGAACTATTTGGATTGAATTCGCGAGACTTCTTTGCATCAGCAACAGCAACTATGTAGAAAAAGATGAGTTTCTGGCTGGGCATGGTGGCTCACGCGTGTAATCCCAGCACTTTGGGAGGCTGAGGCAGGTGGATCACGAGGTCAAGAAATCGAGACCACCCTGGCTAACACAGTGAAACCCTGTCTCTATTAAAAAAAAATTAAAAATTAGCCAGATGTAGTGGCACGCGCCTGTAGTCCCAGCTACTCAGGAGGCTGAGGCAGGAGAATCGCTTGAACCTGGGAGGCAGAGTTTGCAGTGAGCCAAGACTGCGCCACTGTACTCCAGCCTGGGCAACAGAGTGAGACTCCATCTCAAAAAAAAAAAGAAAAAAAGAAAAAGATGGTTTTTTGTCAGTTATTTACAGATTCTAGCAAATACACACAGAATACGGATCGGTTTTAGATTTCTAAGTTTTCAAGTTGATAGAAACACCAAATGGTTTTAAATTAGGAAATGCTAATCCAACAAATCCAACACAGAATTCAAATAAATATTACACTTGTACCTTCCTTTTGGCTTAACATTTAGCTTCCTTTTAAAGCTCTTCGGTCAGTGAATAAAGCTGTGTGACAAAATTCATCTCCTTTTCTCATTAGCATCATTTACGTAATTTGGCCGGGTGCAGTGGCTCCCGCCTGTAATCCCAGCACTCTGAGAGGCTGAGGTGGGCGGATCACCTGCGGTCAGCAGTTTGAGACCAGCCTGGCCAACACGGTACAACCCCGTCTCTGCTAAATATACAAAATTAGCCAGCCATGGTGGCATGCACCTGTAGTCCCAGCTACCTGGGAGGTTGAAGCAGGAGAATCACTTGAACCCAGGAGGCAGAGGCTGCAGTGAGCTGAGATCGTGCCACTGCACTCCAGCCTAGGCAACAAGAGCAAAACTCCATCTAAAAAAAAAAAAAAGATATTCAGTTTTTCCCTATCCAGATTCTTCATCAGAATAATTTTTAAAGTTACACAGTACAGGAATACATTTTTTTTTAATAGAGATAGGGTCTTGCTATGTTGTCCAGGCTAGACTCGAACTCTTGGGCTCATGTGATCCTCCTGCTTTGGCCTCCCAAAGTGCTGGGATTACAGGTGTGAGCCACCATGCCACATTCTTTTTTATAAAAAAATACAAAGAAGAGCATTTTATTTTAATACTCTGTCAAATAGTAAATGTGATACTATTCTTTATCAGCCTACTCAATAACTATGAATGAAACCTATATACATTATCCACCCACTGAAGGAAAAAGAGACATCCATAAAATTTAAATAGGTGTTGCTCAACATGTCTGTCACACTTGAGCTACTTTACCTTGTAGGAAAGACCAACTCAAAAATCCTCAAAGACAACCTTTATTTTATTTGATTAATTGGTCATGGGTAAAATGTATAAGTAACTTATTAAAAAGGGGCAATATACTTTATAAGAAAAATTACCACAGTAATTCCCAAGAAGAATGTGACAATAAGCTCTTTGACGATAATATTGTGCATCATCTGGTTTCTGTTCCAAAGCCTTAGTCAGTTCCCACAAAAACAAACACGTTGAGTGTCAGTAAAAGTTTTTTAAAAGCCATCAAATTCTAATTAAAACATAATTTTTAAACAAATAACTTATTATCAGAAACTATTTGGAGGAAAGATAACAGGGATGTAATCTTGGAGTTTTTCCTCATAAGAGGATCTCCCCTTCTGCTGCTCCTCCTCCCAAAAGTAGACAATCTAACATAGTATTTCTGTACTGTAAAGCATTTAGGGGTCAGGTATGGTGGCTCATGCCTGTAATCCCAGCACTTTGGGAGACTGAGGCAGGCGGATCACCTGAGGTCAGGAGTTCAAGACCAGCCTGGCCAATATGGTGAAACCCCGCCTCTACTAAAAAAACAAGGATTATCCAGGCACGGTGGCACATGCCTGCAATCCCAGCTACTTGGGAGGCTGAGGCAGGAGAATCGCTTGAACCTGGGAGGTGGAAGTTGCAGTGAGCCGAGAACACACCACTGGACTCCAGCCTGGACGACAAGAGTGAAAGTCCGTCTCAAAAAAAAAAAAAAAAAGCATTTAGTTCCTGACTTACAGAACTCAATAAATGGTAATTATTATCACCTCACATATTCTGAAGAGTTTGATATACATTGACCATTACAGATTTTCTCCTTCTAACTTGGAGAGGATTCAAACATCATATAGAATTTGAAATTCCTAGAAAATGTGAAGCTGTCCAATAAAGAAAGACTAAAAGTTAAATCTAGAGCTCAGGGAGGTTAAGACAATCAATACCTACACCATCAAGCTTACCTGGCCCTCTCTTATCCTCTATCAATAGCACACAACTCTAACAAAATGCAATTAAACATTCTGTTCAAAGCCCAGATATACTCTAGTAGATGGCTATGGCAACTGATCAAGAGTTAACATTAGAGAGATTAAAACTTTTTCACCCTGTGCAGTCACAACATATAGGTGTGGTAGCTGGAAAAATAATGATGTAAGAGATTACACAATTAGGGAGATCACGGACAGGTGCAGGAACACAGGAGAACTTATTTTCTGCCAACTACCTACAAACTCTAGGGATCTGGTAGTTTTCTTAAATGGTAAAATTATTTCAATAGCCACATGTGTCACTGACTTTGCTTTAACCTAATAGATAATTCTCACAAAGCAATGAATACAGATGCCCCTCAACTCACCTGGGGTTGCATTCAATCAACAGAAACAAAGTGTGGCTCAAACTAAGAGAGCAAAGAAGCCATAAGATGCTACTTCAAGGGCCTCACTTTGTACCTTGCAGGCTGTTATAAGGAATTTGGACCTTAGGTGTGATGGAAAGCCATGGAAAGTTCATTGTTAGTAGGAGAAAGAAATGGTCCAATTTACTCTTTTCAAATGTCATTCTGGTTGCTGTATGGTGAATACATTATAACAAATCAGGACTGGAAACACAGACTTCTTAGGAAACTAATACATTAAGTCTAGTCTAGAAAAGGATGTTAGCCACAGAGGTGATGAAGAGAAATACAATGAGCTGGAATATATTAGAGCCAGAAAGACTTGCCAATGTGGGATAAGAGAAATTGAAGATCACTCCAGGATTTGGGGCTTACTTAGATCTATACCTGGCATCCAGTAGGCACTCAATGAAAAGTATTGATTTCTCTCCTTGCAGACTTTTTTCCGCCTTTTCCCCAATCTCTAATTTGACCGCACCTCCTTTGCCACAAAATATAAAAATGTTTGCCTCTCTAGTCTTAATCTTCTCAAAGCCACCAGTAACCCCTTATCAAATCCAACTGATTCCTATCTGACTTGATCTCTCTGTGGCCCCTGACAATAACCAGACCTTTCAGCTTACCATTCTGTTGCTTTTTAAAAACTAATGTTTCCGGGCTGGGCGCAGTGGCTCACACCTGTAATCCCAGCACTTTGGGAGGCCGAGGCAGTTGGATCACCTGAGGTCAGGAGTTCGAGACCAGCCTGACCAACATGGCAAAACCCCATCTCTACTAAAAATACAAAAATTAGCTGGGCATGGTAGTACATGCCTGTAATCCCAGCTACTTGGGAGGCTGAGGCAGGAGAATCGCTTGAACCCAGGAGGCGGAGGTTGCAGTGAGCCAAGATCATGCCATTGCACTCCAGCCTGGGTGACAAGAGCGAAACTCCATCTCAAAAAAAAAAAAAAAAAAAACCTAATGTTTCCCTTGGGCTCAGTACTTAGACTTCCTCCCCTTTAGAAACATTCTTTGACTCTTCAAGTGGTGTCTGGGGCTTCACATATGTCTTGAATCATCCTGATGACTCAAGTCTATCTTGAGAGCCTAGAGAGTGCTCCTGTGCAATATCAGCATAGTTTTCTCTAGACTTCACCCGAAATGTCCCAGAGGCAATTCATATACGAATATTCAAAATCTAAAACTAATTCCTCTCTTCAAACATATTCCCCCATGCTGAATGCAATCTTCTAAGTGCTATCATCCTCGGTGCTATTTAAGTGAAAGGCACCAATTCCTACTACATTCCCCCAGCCAGAAACTCAGGAGTCATCCCTTATATTCCAATCATCACCAAGTCCAGTGCATTTTACATAAAACAACTCCCCTCCATGCTCACAATCACTGCCCTGCATGCAGATATTCATCTTTGACCTGGTCTGTACCACCATCTTCCTGCTATCCACTATCCCTTGTGTCTCCTCCAATTCATTATCTACTCTGCTTTTAAAGTAGGTTCTGTAATTCAGAAAATTTCATTTCCTTCCTCCAAATTCTTCACAGGTCTCCATGATCATATGATAAAACTGAAAACTATCTGTTGAGATTTAATGCCTTTGATGGACTAGCCTCTCTCCACTTGTTTAACCTTTATCTCCTAGCGCTTGCTCCTCACATTTTATGTTCTAATACTACTGAACAACTTGTATTATTCCCCAAACAGAACAGTTATGTAGTATTTACCATGTGCCTGGCACTGTCCTAAGCATATGATACAGGGTACCTCACTTATCTTCATAATAAACCTTTCAAGTAGGTCCTATTTGTTCCCATTTGACAATGAGAAATCTGCTCTGGACTGATGACAGGAACCTTACTGAAGTTACACCGTTATCATGAAACCAGAATTTTGACCCAAGAGTCTCTGACTCCAGAGCCTGGGCTCTTAACCACCACACATACTGGGCCCTGAACAATTCTCAAAATTCACATGTTTTCTCTCCCTACTCAATTTTGCAACCTCCTCTGTAAAGTTTTTAACTCCCTCAGTCAGATTCTATTCTGCTACACTCTTTTATACACAACCCCATTACAGTAGTTACCTTATATTTTAATGATCTGTTGACTTGTCTTTCCACTAGACTGAAAACTCACTCATTGAAGCTTATCCATCCTTAGATTCCTGATTTCCAGTACAACATTCACCACTTAATGTTCATTCTTTGTTGAATGAATGAAAAATGTGAAACAGCCTATGTGATAAGAACATTCCCCTTTATTCCTAATTGGATGACCTTATATCAAATATACACATTTTAACTCACATGATACCAAGTGACCTGAATCCCAAATGCCTGTTAAAGTAGCCCTTGGGACAATCCAGGAGAAAGACACTTACATTCATCATCAAAGTTTCAGCCCTACTTATCATTACCAATTATTTAATAATTTACATTGACCTGTTCATCTTTGTGAGGTCATCTCACAGTTTAAAAAGAACATTTCTTCTTAACACAGCTGGTTCTTATCATGATCATCCTCCCCACACCCAGGGTTTCTGATTCTGGGTCTGTGGTGGGTCCTGAGAATTTGCATTTCTAGGGCCGGGCATGGTGGCTCACACCTGTAATCCTAGCACTTTGGGGGGCTGAGGCAAGTGGAACATTTGAGGCCAGGAGTTCGAGACCAGCCCGGCCAACATGGTAAAACCCCATCGCTACTAAAAATACAAAAATCAGCTGGGTGTGGTGACACGCGCCTGTAATCCCAGCTAATTGGGAGGCAGCGGCAGAATCACTTGAACCTGGGAGGCAGAGGCTGCAGTGAGCTGAGAATGCACCACTGCATTCCAGCCTAGGCGACAGAGCAAGACTCCATCTCAAATAAATAAACAATTTGCATTTCTAATATGTTGATGCTGCAGCTTATCTGGAGCCCACACCTTTGAGGACCACTGTTCTATAGCACTAGACTAAAATTCGGGAAACCTGTGTCCTGAGGCCCCCCTTCTGCCTGTAACTGGTGTGTCTCTATGACAGATCATTTGGATTTATTTGAATCTCTGTTTACTTTTTAAGAAACGGGATTTCTTTATGTTGCCTAGGCTGGTCTTGAACTCCTGGTTCCGAACTCCTGGTCTCAAGTGATCCTTCCACCTCAGCGTCCCAAAGTGGTAGGATTACAGGCATGAGCCACCATGCTTAGCAAGGTCTGCTTTCTTATGTACACTGGGAAAAGGAAGAGTAAGAAGTACTGGACTACATGAGTCATAAGGACTTTTTTTTTTTTTTTTTTGAGATGGGATCTTGCTCTCTCACCAAGGCTGGAGTGCAATGGTACAATTTCGACTCACTGCAACCTCCGCCTCCTGGGTTCAAGTGATTCTCCTGCCTCAGCCTCCCAAGTAGCTGGGATTACAGGCGCCTGCCACCACGGCCCAGCTAATTTTTTGTATTTTTAATAAAGACAGGGTTTCACTATGTTGGCCAGGCTGGTCTCAAACTCCTGACCTCAGGTGATCCACCCACCTCAGCCTCCCAAAGTGCTGGGATTACAGGTGTGAGCCACCGCGCCTGGCCCATAAGGACTTTCAATAAGAATTTGCACTTCTAGTGAATTGCCACATCATGCTGTTACTGCTGGCCCAAGAGCCACACATTAAAAACCAAGGTACCAGTGCTAACCACATGACTATTCTATCCAGTTCTACTTTTAGGTATATACAATCAAAAGAAAGAAATGCATGTGTTCACCAAAATACACAAAAGAGTACTCACAGAAGCTTTATTTATACTAGCTAACAACTAGAAATAAACCAGATGTCCAATTAAATTGTGCTATACTTACATTTATACAACATATATTTATACAATTATACAATGGAATACTACACGGCAATGCAAAAGAACTACACTTCACACAATATGGATGTATACTCATGGAATGATTAAAGCAAAAACAGACTGCCTACATTGAACACAGCACCTACTATATGATTCTGTTTATGAGTCAAGAACAAGCAAAACGAACAGATGGTGATGGAGGTCAAAACAGTAGTCAGCAGGACAGTAAGAAGAACTGCTAGCTGGGAAGAAGCGTGAAGGAACCTTATGAACGGAAATGCTCTATATCTTGATCTGGGTGGTGTACACGTATGTAAAAACTCATCAAACTGTAGACTTAAAATTTGTGTTATTTATGTATGTCATATATGCCTCAATAAAAAATTTAAGGCCGGGCATGGTCACACCTGTAAACCTAGCACTTTGGGAGGCCGAGGTAGGCAGATCACCTTAGATCAGGAGTTTGAGACCAGCCTGGCCAACATGGCAAAACCCCATCTCTACTAAAAAGTACAAAAATTAGTCGGGTGTAGTGGTGTGCGCCTGTAATCCCAGCTACTTGGGAGGCTGAGGCAGGAGAATCGCTTGAACCTGGGAGGCGGAGGTTGCAGTGAGCCGAGATCGTGCCATTGCACTCCAGCCTGGGTGACAGAGTGAAACTCCGTCTCAAAAAAAAAAATTAATAAGTAAAAGAAGATGGAAAGTGACAATGAAGTTTATTATATTAATATTCTTTAAAAGCAACTTTTTTTTTTTTTTTAAGACAGAGTCTCACTCTGTCACTCAGGCTGGAGTGCAGTGGCGCAATCTCAGCTCACTGCAAACTCTGCTTCCCAGGTTAAAGCAATTCTCCTGCCTCAGCCTCCTGAGTAGCTGGGACAACAGATCCACACCACCACACCCCGCTAAAGTTTGTTTTGTATTTTTAGTACAAACAGGGTTTCACCATGTTGGCCAGGTTGGTCTCGAACTCCTAACCTCAAGGGATCCGCCCTCCTTGGCCTCCCAAAGTGCTGGGATTACAGACATGAGCCACTGCGTCAAGCCTAAAAGCAACTTTTATATAAACTGGATGTCCAAAGGATGCACTAGCCCTAACATGACAATTAAGAAATGTAAATTCAAAGTAATAGCTATCTAATATAAGGAATTACAGAGAAAAATTTTCACTGCTTCCTGTAACATTATCCCAAAACTGATCCAGAAGCCTTATTGCTGGTATCTAAAGGTCTATATATTTAGATTCAAAAAACATACCTGGGCCGTAAAAGGCCATACAGGACGTGGCTCCTAGTTTCCTGTCCAACCTTATCTCCTAATCAAATGGGCCCTCTAATAAAAAGGGCCTTTTTGCTGCTCCATACACAGGCCAACTTCATGCCTACTTCAGGATCTCTGCACTGGCTCTTGGTCCTGCCTGGAATGCTCTTTCCCCAGAACTTCTAAGCGAATTCTCTTGCTTCTTCAGGTCTCTACTCAAATATCACCTTAACAGAGGCTCCAGCACCCTATGGCACATTTCTTATAAAAGCCATAGCTAGAAAAGACGCTGTCTTGCATCAGATTGTTAATGTTACTTATGTTAGATCATAACAACAAAACAGGGTTTCCTTTTTTCTGTGCTTTAAAGCAAAACAAACAAACAAAACGAAAAACAAAAACCTCCTGGTTAAATTCTGTGACCCACATCATCATTTATCTTTAGTTTAGGCTCTTCTTTAACTCCTATTATTTAACTCTTGCTCTTTTACGTTCCTTTACAGTTTTATAGTTTGTCTTCACTGCACACCTACAAGAAGTGATTTCTAGGTTAGCTAAGTATATAAATAAGACTAACCCATAGCAATTAGCGCCTTTGCACACAGCAACTCCTAAAACATTTTTTGATGAATAAACAAATGAGTGAATAATGAACTATGACAAGACATCTGGAAAGTTTCAGGGACGTGAGGGAAAAGGTTTTTGTTCCAGTAGACTGACTTCATACCGGCACTTTTACAGGAGAATGGCAACAATGATGTCAAAAGAAAAAATTAATTTTCATCAAGCCCAGAGTCCACTTTTCTCTTCTAGTCATAACTGCCATTAAAAAAAAAAAAAAAAATCCTTTCAGCCCAACTACAGTTGTCAACCATGCTCCCAAGAAATGGAGGAGGTTTTTCTCAGAAGCTGCAGGAATGCAAGAGTCTGGAAGCGGAAAGGGCAAGACAGGAGTCTGAGGTAACGCGAGGAGACTGAGAATCTCAATACTGGGGCGGAGACGCAGTAACCACAGGACCCTGGGTCCCAATCAGGTGCTGCTGGGAGGAGGCGCGTCAGCCAGGGGTGGAGGAAGCAGAAAAGGCTCTGTCACCTCTAACGCCGCAGTGGATTAGAGCATCTGAGAAGCTCTGGAAAAAACCTGTCAGGAAAACAACGACTTCAGCAGGACCCACTAGCCAAGGAAAGGGGGATAAAATAAACAGCAAAGGGAAGGAAAAACACGCACCTCTGAGATGCTGCAGGTCCTGTTGCAGCCGCCGCCACCCCTCGAAGTCACTGTTGCTTCTGCCAGAGCTGCTACTAGCGCGCTTATTAGCTCCGCCACCGCCCAAGGGGGAAACTTCTACAGAAACCCCAACCGAGCTTCCGTCGTTAGTAGCCAACGAGCAGACACGCAGCGTGCTGCTAGCGAGACGGGAGGCTACGCGCGGGCGCGTGGCCTGCTGGGGCAGTGGAGGACCAAGTCTTCCCAGCCCGCACCCTGGCCTGGGACCCGCGCTGCCAGTCCCCGCCCCTAGCAGCCATGGTTACGGAGGCCCGGGCCAGCACGTTCTCCTTCTCTTCCACCGCGCCCACCGCCGCGGTCACTCGGACCAAGCCTCCAGGAGTAGTAGCTCAGAAGCACTTTTGTAGCATACTGTTACCCCTCAGGAGCTTAGCGGTTAAGGGCGTTTGCATGTCTTTTAGTAACACAAGCTCCAGGCCGGGTGCCGTGGCTCACGCCTGTAATCCCAGCACTTTGGGAGTCCGAGATGGGTGGATCACGAAGTCAGGAGTTCAAGACCAGCCTCGCCAAGATGCTGAAAAACCCCGTCTACGAAAAATACAAAAATTAGGCGGGCGTGATGGTGGGCGCCTGTAATCCCAGCTACTGGGGAGGCTGAGGCAGGAGAATGGCTTGAACCTGGGAGGCAGAGGTTGCAGTGAGCCGAGATCGCACCACTGCACCACAGCCTGGGCGACAGAGCAAGACTCCTTAATAAATAAATAAATAAATAAATAAATAAATAAATAAATAACATAAGCTACTTCCAGCTCCGTTTTCCCTAGGTTTTGTCATGGCTACCACAGGTAGCCAAGCCCTTTCGTCTCCGTGATGTCACTGGCGGCTGCGTGGTCTTTTCAGGGAACAGAGGGGCCTGGATGGCGCCTGGATTCCAGCGATCGTTGCGCTGGGAGTGGAAAAGGGCTGGGACTCGCTGGAAGTCGTTCTGAGCTAATAGCACTAAAGGCCTTCTGGTTCCTGGGGAGACGCGCCCGGCGCCCGCGTGCTATTCATTCCCTTCCTCATAACTCCGCAGCCCAGGCTTTCTTCTTAGTGGGCTTCCTAGACCAAGAAGCAAAACCTTTTCTATCCGAAAGCACTGAGGGGCAGAAGGTGGCCTAAAGTGATCTCAGGGCCGCTTTGTTTCCCACCCCAGTTGGTCAGGCCCTGCGTCAGCGCCCTTTGACCCATGCAGATCGGATGGGGAAAGCTGCCAGCGCCTTCCAGGGATGGGGGCAGAATGGGGAGCTGGAGGGAGTGGTCTTTTTCTAACTTTATACCACTATCAAACTGTGTTAATTCATTTATAATAAGTCTTGAAGTCCTGTGACTTTATTCTCTCAAGATTGCTTCGGCTTATTCTAAGGCCATTGTATTTCTAGGTGAATTTTGGAATTAGCTTGTCAGTTTAAAAAAAAAAAACAAAACTGCTGGGATTTGTACTGGGCTTGCGTTGGATCTGTAGATCTGTTTGGGGAAAACTAGTATATTAACAATACTAAGTCCTTCAATCCATTAATATCATTCTTTCCCACCATTTATTTAAGTGGCCTCTAATTTCTCCTGGTAATATTTTGTAGATTGTACACATATTTATATTTTAATGTTTGGATCCAAGTTGTGCTTGGATTGATTGCAGTATAGAGATCAAACATATCTTTCATTAGATTTATTCTTGAGCAGTGTTTTAAATGCGATGTTAAATAGCATTTTATTTTTTATTTTCTCGTTTGTTGTAAGAATATAGAAATGCTATTGATTTTTACATATTGATGTTATATTCAAGCATCTTGCTAAGTTCCCTTATTATTTGTAAGGGAGTCCAAAAGACTCTGTAGAGTCTTTTGGAATTTATGTGATTACAATCTTCCAATCTGTGAATAGAGATGGTTTAACTTTCCTGTAATCTTTATACCTTTTAGTTTTGTTGCTGGCTAGTATGTCCACTATTGAATAGAAATAGTGATAATGGACTTCCTTGTCTTGGTTGTAAAATCAAGAGGAAAGCATTCAATATCAAGTGCTTTTTCTGCCTTTATTGAAATGTTCATATGTATTTTTAATAATAATGTTACTGTTATATAATAATAATTTTAAAATAATATTTTAATAATAATGTTACAATGTAACCAATTACATTGGTTAATTTTCAAATGTTATCTAAATGGCCAATTGTCCTTCCGGATCCCCATTGATTCCAATTGGGATGGCACTATAGGAGAGGCAGAACCAGTGAAGGAAACATAAGGTTTATTCAGGAGTTACATACAGGGGTGGTCCAGTGGTGGTGGGCTGGCCTGGAGAAACACTACCATTTGTATTAAAAAAAAAAAGCATGTAGTCCATATAGCATATAGCATTTTCACTTAGAACCCTCCTTCTAACAATCTCCATTTAACCCAAAACAAAGGGCCTTGATCACCTGTACAGCCTGTGTTCCAAGGGATGGGGCAGGGGTATGGCTGTCCTTCATAGATAAGTAGTGAATCTCAGTGTTGGCTACTCCTGGATTCCTTAGCCTGGGACTCCAAACACACTTAGAATAGGGTTATTCTCAGGTATGCTCCAGTTATGGCTCAGCCATACACCAAGGTGTATATACCAACCCCTGCCATGCATCAATATGCATATAAATATGAATAGCCTCTGAAAGGGCGAATTCCTAGACTGACCTATAGGCCCACATGAAAAGTTCTATATTAATAGCTATGTCATGACTGGGCGCAGTGGCTCATGCCTGTAATCCCAACACTTTGGGAGGTCGAGGTGGGTAGATCCCTTGAGGCCAGGAGTTGGAGACCAGCCTGGGCAACATGACAAAACCCCATCTCTACTAAAAATACAAAAATTACCTGGACTTGGTGGTGCGCACCTATAATCCCAGCTACTAAGGAGGCTGAGGCACAGGAATCACTTGAACCTGGGAGGCAGAGGTTGCAGCGAGCGAGATGGCACCACTGCACTCCAGCCTGGGCAACAGAGTCAGACTCTGTCTCAAAAAAAAAAAAAAAAAAAAATAGCTGTATTGTGGACATTGAAATTATAATGAGATACCAGAACTACCACCAGAATGACTTAAATTAAAAGGATTTCCAATACCAAGCATTGACAAGGATATGGAGCATTTTTTAGAGAGAATGACCAAGGAGTTGGCTACAGTCAGGTGCTGCAGAATCAGATCTGTGGACCTTAATGTGCATCTGGTGAAATAAATAACCATAATAGTGAAGAAGAAAGTAATTGCCCAGGAATCCTACTGTGGTCTGAGATAAGAAGATCATTCCTATTGCCACATCCCTGGAGGCCATTTGTCTTTTTTCAATGACTGATCATCCTATTCAGAGTGAGAGGATCTGGCGTGGAAACAAGAGGCCTGTTGTACCACAGCAACTGAAAGCCACTCTTTTCTACTATTGTTTTCAAGCCATTAATTTCCTATTAAACTTCATTTTCCTCTTCCTGAGAGTTTCACTATAAAAATATATGTGTGTATAGATATATATTCCTAGCATAAGAGTACTATAATAGTGTTTTACATAGAACTTTTACAACAATTCTTTGAAGTGCTTTATTGTTCCCATTTGACAGGTGAGGCGATCTTGGGCACAGGAAGGCTGAATGACATTTCCAAAGTCACCTCCTTGTAAGAGGCAGTGTCAGAAGCTGACAATGGACTTGACCACTATGCTGTCGTAGCAACAGGGAGAAATAATTTTTAAGACAATCCATGTATTTAAAAAATATTTTTGTACCTCTTGTGAGTTTTTAAAAGAATCGTTTTGAATTTTTTCTTTTCGATTGTGATTGAAAACACCAATGCTTGTTTTATAGGCAAATATCATCTTATAGTGATCAGAGATCTAAGTAAAATATAGATAGGCTGATCTTAGCATAATCCTAGAAGAATAATTATATACAACCAAATGGAATTTCTTAAATGCACAAATGGAATTAAAAGAGGAGGTTCTTTTCCGTCTTAACCAAGAAGGAGAGCATAATGGAATGACCGTGTGCTAAGCAAGGGAGAAGGAAAACGAGTAGGAGGGAAAACATTGCAGAGGAGAAACTAAATTACCATGAGTGTAGAAAGAAAATGAGGACTGATGAATGTGAAAATATCAAATATAGTATTTCAATGTCAGAACAGTTCACTATATTAAAACTCAAGTCCATTTTGCACAAGAAAAACTGGAGGTAATGATTATACATTGACCCAAAATAGTACCAAGATGAGCACTGAGCCTGGGGATGACATGAAAACATTTTTAAACAAGAGGAAAGATAAAAAATAATGCAATTCTGAAAACTGCTGAGGAGCATAATGTTTTTTTCTAACACAAAAAGCTAAATTCAGTTACTTTTCTTTGCTGATTTCATGAGGGAAAAGAGTCTCACCATAATAAAGAGACAATAGATTTTTTCTGTCATGACACATTTATGGTCTCCATTTGGTATATTCTATGCACAGAGTTGGTGAAAACACTATATTTACTATTTCTGAACAGAATAAGGTAATTCAATCAGCTACATCTTATACATGATCACAGGCGTGGAGGTGTCATAGAAACACCTCTACAAATCTTGGAAATGTTTATGCAGATAAGACAGGGCAGCTGGCAAATTAATTTCCAAATTATATTAGAGAACTTAAAAATAGGCTGGGTGTGATGGCTCATGCCTATAATCCCAACACTTTGGGAGGCTGAAGCAAGAGGATTGCTTGAGGCCAGGAGACCAGCCTGAGCAACACAGGGTGACCTTGTCTCTACAAAAATTTTTTTTAAGTTTGCTGAGTGTGGTGGCACATGCCTTGTGGTCCCAGCTACTCAGGAGACTGAGGTGGGAGGATCGTTTGAGCTGAGGTATTCGAGGCTGCAGTGAGCCACAATTGCACCACTTCACTCCAGCCTGAGCAATAGAATGAGACCCTGTCTCAAAAAATATATATATATATATTTCATGACTTTATTCAAACCAATGACGACGAACAGTGAGGATTACATTAAATGAGAAGCAGTTAGGGGCTGGTTTATGGTCTTGACCTCCATTCCTTCTCCACGAGTGCACCCAGTGATGATTTCCCCTTCCCTGCATTGCATTGGCACTGACTTAGTTTCTAGCCCAGAATCCTGTTTTCCAGACAAAAGCCCCTGCTCCATCTCCCAGCACACTTCCTTCTCTTGCAGGCTATGCCTTCTAGACTGAAATAGAAAATACTCACCTGATTTTTCCCTTGTTGCTGGGACAATAGGTGCAGGGTGATGCTCAAGACAGCCAGTGGGTGAGTGCATGGAGGGAGGCATCCAGGTCTCAGATACGGGTTTGTGTCCTGTGACCTCACCTTTTCGCAGCACTGCAATGAGCATTTCACCTGCGGCAACAATGACAGTGCACATTTGGGGAGCTAAAGATATTTCAAGAAACTTTGTCCCAGTTACCAATTACCAAAAACAAGTACAATTTTCTATGAAGGGAGCCAGCCCCCCTACACCTGTGGGTGTTTCTCGTCAGGTGGAATGAGAAACTGAGAAAAGAAAGAGACACAGAGACAAAGTACAGAGAAAGAAAAGTGGGCCCAGGGGACCGGTGCTCAGCATATGGAGGACCCGCGCCGGCACCAGTCTCTGAGTTCCCTCAGTATTTATTGATCATTACCTCTACCATCTCGGAGAGGGGGATGTGACAGGACAATAGGGTAATAGTGGGGAGAGGGTCAGCAGGAAAACATATGAACAAAGGTCTCTGTGTCATAAACAAGAAAAGGTGCTGTGCTTTGATGTGCACATACACAAACATCTCAGTGCATTAAAGAGCAGTATTGCTGCCAGCACGTCTCACCTCCAGCCCTAAGGTGGTTTTCTCCTATCTCAGTAGGTGGAACATACAATCGGGTTTTACACTGAGACCTTCCATTGCCCAGGGAAAAGCAGGAGACGGATGCTTTCCTCTTATCTCAACTGCACAGAGGCCTTCCTCTTTCACTAATCCTCCTCAGCACAGACCCTTTACGGGTGTCAGGCTGGGGGATGGTCAGGTCTTTCCCTTCCCATGAAGCCATATCTCAGGCTATCACATGGGGAGAAACCTTGGACAATACCTGGCTTTCCTAGGCAGAGGCCCCTGTGGCCTTCAGCCTTCCACAGTATATTGTGTCCCCAGGTACTTGAGATTAGAGAGTGGTGATGACTTTTAACAAGCATACTGCCTTCAAGCACTTGTTTAACAAAGCACATCTTGCATAATCCTAAATCCATTAAACCTTGAGTGAACACAGCACATGTCGCTGTGAGTGCAGGGTTGGGGCTAGGGTTACAGATTAACAGCATTTCAAGGCAGAAGAATTTTTCTTAGTACAGAACAAAATGGAGTCTCTTATGTCTACTTCTTTCTACATAGATACAGTAACAGTCTGATCTCGCTTTCTTTTCCCCACATTCTAGCCGGCATCTCTAGCAAGATGAGAGTGTCTGGCAGGGGCTCTTGCTTTCCATAATCCCTGGAGGCAACAGGAAGGGGCTCCTAGGGAGGGAGCAGGAAGGGGTGAGTCTAGACTGAGGGGCCAGCAGCAGAGCACACGCCTCTTACTAGAGTCTGTGCTTTCCTGAGATGGTCCCCTATAGAAAACCCAATTTTCTGTTAATCCTCAGATTCCTGAGCCAAAGTATTATTTCACTGTGAACAGAGAAATGGGATCATGCGAGGAACTTGAGAAGGATATGTGAACATATTACAGTGCAAACAGCAACTTGAAGTCAAATACTGATATGAAAAATAAATGGGAACAATGTTGGGCATTCCAATGTAAATTAACAATCAAATGTAGATGTTATATATTCTATAAATATATATTTTATTAACATTTACCCCTAGAGAAATAGAGATTCTAAATTGTACAATATTTATAAAAGAAACAGACATTTATCAGAGTCCCTCATATACACAGAAGCACCAAGTTCATACGATCCAGAGAGAAATTCTACTAGTAAACTAACTGATAACCTGATGCTACCTAAACTATTCAAGTCTTAGTCAATCTTCCCAATAGTTTTCAGGAAGAGTGCATAAAGGTGATATGAGATCTTACCCTGGTTTGAGCCATGTATTACAAAAGTATAGGACATTTGAATATAAATGTAAACTTTTTAAATATTAGAAGCCATTGTGTCAGCACATTGAAACATTACATCATAATCCACTGCCTTTTGTGCCAGAAATGCAAGTGAGAGTCAACACTTAGAAACCCATTAATACAATTAATTATGTTAAGAGAATCAATGAGAATGTTATGTGTTCATGTTCATAGATTTAAAAAAAGACATTGCCAGGATTCTGCAGAAAATCATATTTTAAAAATTAATAAGGAACTAGTGTAAAATATATACATATTTTTAGATAGGGTCTTGCTCTGTCACCCCAGCAAGAGTGCAGTGGTGCAATCATAGTTCACTGTAGCCTCGGCCTCCTGGGCTCAAGTGATCCTCTTGCCACAGCCTCCCCAGCAGCTGGGACTACAGGCACATGCCAGCACACCCGGCTAATTTTTTGTTTTTTTGTATTTTGTAGAGACAGGGTCTCACTATATAGCCGAGGCCAGTCCTGATCTCCCAGCCTGAGTGGATCCTACTGCCTCAGCCTCCCAAATTACATGCGTGAGCCACTGTGCCTGGCCCTAAATGTTTCTTGAGAGCAAAATCTACTTTCTATAAAGGTGGGCATAAGTCAACCCTTTCAAAGCCATTAGGGGCCAGGTGCGGTGGCTCATGCCTGCAATTACAGCACTTTGGAAGGCCGAGGCAGGTGGAACACCTGAGGTCAGGAGTTCCAGACCAGTCTGGCCAACATGGCAAAACCCCTTCTCTAGAAAAAATACAAAAATTAGTTGGGCATGGTGGGCATGCCTGTAGTCCCAGCTCCTCGGGAGGCTGAGGCAGGAGAATTGCTTGAATCTGGGAGGTAGAGGTTGCAGTAAGCCGACATTGTGCCATTGCACTCCAGCCTGAGTGACAGAGCAAAATTCTGTCTAAAAAAATTTAAAAAAAAATTTTAAAAACTATTAGGACAGTCTTGGAGGAAAAAGTCTTGAAAGAAAAAGTCTCTTGGGTAAGGGTTAATTAACTGGTACACAGGCTGGCAATGTGACCCCTAGTGGTCTGCCAGTCACAGAAAAAAATTTATGCATCTAGGGAAAAATTGGTCACAACTAGGCAATTAGATCACAGCCTGCCCATCAAGTAAAACAAAATTCTGTGTCAAGCACACTGTAAAAAAAAAACACTGGTACAAACCTTAAACATTCCCTGATAGGCATCGTAGACTTTTTTGGTTTGTTCTGCTTTTTGTTTTGTTTTTTGCTCCCTAGAGATTAATCAGCAGAATGAGACCCTCAAATTTCAAAGCATGCAATAATTGTCCCCCCATTACTGGGACCCCTGCTAGTTACATGTTTGAAAATTAATTGATAACTGATTTTGGCCAGGCGCGGTGGCTCATGCCTGTAATCCCAGCACTTTGGGAGGCCAAGGCAGGCAGATCATCTGAGGTCAGGAGTTCAAGACCAGCCTGGCCAACATGTTAAAACCCCGTCTCTACTAGTGGCGGCACAGGCCTGGAATCCTAGCTACTCTTGAGGCTGAGGCAGAAGAATCACTTGAATCTGGGAGGCAGAGGTTGTAGTGAGCCGAGATCACACCACTGCACTCCAGCCTGGGTGACAAGAGCAAAACTCTGTCAAAAAGAAGAACGAAAGAGAGAAAGAGAAAATAAAAATTAAGGTCCTCTCTCATGCATGTTTTAATTTGTATTTGTATAAATTTAAGAGGTACAAGTGTGGTTTTGTTACATGGACATACTGGGTAGTGGTGAAGTCTGGACTTGTAGTGTAAACATTCCCTGAAGAGTGCACATTATATCCACTACGAAATTGCTCAACCCTCACCCCTCTCACTCACACACCCTTCTGAGTCTCCAATGACTATTATTCCACTCTCTGTGTCCACGAGTATGTGTTATTTAGCTCCTATTTATAAGTGAGAACATGCAGTATTTGACTTTCTGTTTCTGTTATTTTACTTAAGATAATGAACTTCATTTCCCTCCATGTTGTTGCAAAAGACATAATTTCATTCTTTTTTAAATTTTGAAGTTTATTTTAGACATAGGGATACATGTGCAGATTTGTTACATGAGAATATTGTGGAATTTTATTGTTTTTATGGCTGAATACTATTCCATTGTATGCATACCACATTTTCTTTAGCCAATCATCTATTGATGGACACTTAGATTGATTTCATATCTTTGCTATCGTAAAGATATGGAATACAGCAATCCTGCTACTGGATATATACATAAAGGAGAAATACTATATAAAAAAGACACTTGCACTTGTATGCTTAGAGCAGCACTTAGGTTGATTCCATATCTCAAAGACATAATACTTCTCTTTTATCTATATATCCAGTAGCAGGATGCTGGATCCAGCCTGGGTGACAAGAGCGAGACTCTGTCTGAGAAAAAAAAAAAAAAAAAGAATGAAAGATAGATCCTCACAACAGATCCAACAGAAATTTTAAAAGAATTTAAGGTATTATGATTAACAACTAATGTCAACAAGTTTAGCAACATAAATGAAATAAGCAAATTCCGAGAAAGACATTAAGTAGCAAAATTGACTAAAGAACAAACAGAAAATCTTAACAGATGTATATAAAGTAAAAAAAAAATTGAATTAGTAATTAAATATATTCCCCCTGAAGAAGAATGTAGTGCTAGATGCCTTAACCCATGAATTCCATCTAACATTTAATGAAGAAAGTATATCAGTCATACACAAACATTTCCAGCAAATACAGAAGAGAAGATATGCCAAAACATTTTAGAAAGCCAGTATTAGCTTGATACCAAAGCAGGACGGAGACATCAGAAGAAAAGGAAAGTGCCAAACAATATCTCTCATAAGTTTACCTGCAAACGTGTTTAACAACCTGGAAGCAAATTACATCCAACAGTATGTAAAACGATCGTACACTACATGTCTCTGGAATTAATACTAGTAATGCAAATTTGGTTTACTATCTAAAACACAATGAACATAGTACATCATATAAATAAAATAAAGTAGAAAATCAATAGAATCATGTCAAAAGACATAAAAGAATTTTGGCAAAATCCAACACTAATTCCTGAGAACTCACAACAAACATGCAGAAAAAAAAAAAGTGACAAAACTAACATAAAGGACAAAGGAAAGTAATTGGAATTATACCTTTTTAAGGCTCTTATCTTTAACAAAAGTGTTAAAATATTAATTCAGGCCGGGCACGGTGGCTCACGCCTCTGATCCCAGCACTTAGGGAGGCTGAGACGGGTGGATCACGAGGTCAGGAGATCGAGACCATCCTGGCTAACATGGTAAAACCCCGTCTCTACTAAAAATACAAAAAATTAGCCAGATGTGGTGGCGGGCGCCTGTAGTCCCAGCTACTTGGGAGGCTGAGGCAGGAGAACGGTGCGAACCCGGGAGGTGGAGCTTGCAGTGAGCCAAGATTGTGCCACTGCACTCCAGCCTGGGCAACAGAGCAAGACTCCGTCTCAAAAAAAAAATATATATATATATATATATATATATATATATATATAAATAAATTCAAGGTAGACTGTGATAAAGATACATATTGTAATTTTTTTTTTTTTTGAGGCGGAGTCTCACTGTGTCACCCAGGCTGGAGTGCAGTAGCGTGATCTTGGCTCACTGCAATCTCCACCTCCTGGGTTCAAGCGATTCTCATGCCTCAGCCTCCCAAGTAGCTGGGATTACACGAGCATGCCACCACGCCTGGATTGGTTTGTATTTTTAGTAGAGACAGGGTTTCACCATATTGGCCAGGCAGGTCTTGAACTTTGGGCCTCATGTGATCTGCAGTCCTCAGCCTCCCAAAGTGCTGGGATTACAGGTGTGAGCCACCACGTCTGGCCTACGTATTGTAATCTTTCAGCTATCAATTTAAAAAATTGAAACGAACAGATATAGCTAAAAAGCCAGCAGAAGAGAGAAAACAGAAGACTAAAAAATAATCACACTAAAGAAAGAATCGAGAAAAAAAGAAACAGAGACAGAAAACAAATAGCAACAGGGTACACTTAAATCTAGTCATTTCAACCATTACATTAAATATAAAAGGGCCCAGCCTTCATAGCTCACGCCTGTAACCCCAGCACTCTGGGAGATGAGGTGGGAAGATGACTTGAGACCAGGAGTCTGAGACCAGCCCTGGCAACATAGTGAGATCCTGTGTCTGCAAAAAAAGAAAAATTTAAATAATAAAAAATTAGCCAGGCACAGTGCCATATCCCTGCATTCCTAGTTACTCAGGAGGCTGAGGTGAGAGGATCCTTTGACCCTAGGATTTCAAGGTTACAATGAGCTATGATCATGCCACTGCAGCCCAGCCTGTGTGACCAAGCCAGACCCTGTTTCTAATACATAAATATAGAAGGACTGGATATCTCAATTTCAAAGTTCAGATTTTCAGATGAGATTAAACAATAAATAAATAAACAAGACCCAACACTATGCTGCTCACAAGAACCACATTTTAGATACAGACACAACATTTAGGTAAAAGTATAGATGTAAATGTGCCATGCAAATACTAATCCTAAAAGAGTTGGTGTGCCCATATTAATATTAGATAAAGTGGTCTTCAGAACAGGAGTACTGCCAAAGATAAAGGCTGGGCCCTTTTATATTTAATGTAATGGTTGAAATGACTAGATTTAAGTGTACCCTGTTGCTATTTGTTTTCTGTCTCTGTTTCTTTTTTTCTCGATTCTTTCTTTAGTGTGATTATTTTTTAGTCTTCTGTTTTCTCTCTTCTGCTGGCTTTTTAGCTATATCTGTTTGTTTCAATTTTTTAAATTGTTAGCTGAAAGATTACAATACGTAGGCCAGAGTCATAATCAAAATAGGCCAGTTCATAAAATTAACAATCTTAAATGGGTGAACCTAGTGAAACTTCAAAATGTGTGAAACAGACATCAACAGAGTAAAGGTGACGATCATCAGATCTACTTTTCAAGTGTATGTGGAACATTAATCAAGATAGATTAAATACTGGACCATAAAATAATTCTCAATAAATATAAAAGGATTTAAATCATAGTTTGTACTCTGAGCAAAATAGGACTAAATTAAGTCAATAACAAAAATATAGTCAGAAAAACCTTAATACTTGGCAATTGAGCAAATAACTTTTAAATAAAAATGGATATAGGAATAATTCTCAGATCTATATTTAAATTTTTAAATTGTGTTAAAATTTTAACTTTAAGTATATAATTCAGTAGCATTAAGTACATTCCCAGTTTTGTACAACCAGCATCTTCATTTCTATCACAAACAGAAATAAAGTACCCATTAAACAATAACTCAGCATTGCTACCTCTCCCCAGTCTCTGGGAAACACTAATCTTCATTCTATTTTCACAAATTTGCCTATTCTAGGTATTTCATATCAGTGGAATCATATAACATCTGTCCTTTCGTGTCTGGCTTACTTCACTCGGCATCATGTTTCCAAGTTTCACCCATGTTGCATGTATCAGAACTTCATCCTCTTTAATGGCTGAATAATATTCTATTATTTATGTATCATATTTGTGTATCCATTCATTTGTTGATGGACACGGGCTGTCTCTGCCTTTTGGCTATAACGAATAATGCTGCAATTAACTTGGGTGTAAAAATATCTGTTCCAGACCCTGCTGTCAATTTTTGCGTGTGTGAATACCTATGAGTGGAATTTCCGGTTCTGTGTGTGATTCTGTGAGGAACCACCAAATTGTTTTCCACAGCAAGTGCATCATTTTCTGTTCCTAGCAGCCAGTTCATGAGGGCTCCAATTTCTCCACCTCCTTAGCAACATTTATTTTCTGTGTCGTTGTTATGAAAGCCTTACTAGTGGATGTAAAGTGGCATCTCATTTTGGTTTTGTCTTGCATTTTATTAATGAACAACAGTGTTTAGCATCTTTTCTTGTTCTTCTTAGACATTTGTGTGTCTTCTTTGGAGAAATGTCTATTCAAGTCCTTTGCCTATTTTTTAATTGGGATGTTAGAAATTTTGTTGTTGAGTTGTGGGATATTAAGCTTTTATCAGATACACACTTTGATTTTTATCAGATACACACTTTGATTTTATCAGATACATATTTTCTCACATACTATGGGTTGTCTTTTCACTCCCTTGATAGTATCCTTTGATGCATAAAGGTTTTTTATCTTGATTAAATCTAATTTATGAGTATTTTCTTTTATCTGTGCTTTTCTGTCATATTTCAAAATACACTTAAAACTCAAAGGTCATAAAGGTTTACCTTGTGTTTTCTTCCAAGAGTTACATATTTTTAGTCCTTACATTTAAGTTTTTTATTAATTTAGAATTAATTTTTGTATATACTGCAAGGTAGGGGTCTAATTTCTCTCTTGTGCACTGACATCCAGCTGTTGAAGAGACTGTTCTTTCCTCCCTTGACTAGACTTGGCCACCTTGTTGAACAGTCATTGACCATATATGTGATGACTAATTTGTAGGATCTCAAATCTGTTCTATTCTATTGGTCTAAAAGTTTATTGGTCTTATGCCAATACCACACTCTCTTGATTACTGTAGATTTGTAGTAGGTTGTGAAACTGAAAAATGTGAGTTTTCCAATATTCTTTTTCAAGACTGTTTTTTTCTGTCAGATCCTTTGAATTTTTGTATGAATTTTAGAATGAGCTTCTCTGTTTCTGCAAAAATGCCTTTGGGATTTTGATGGTATTGCATTGAATCTATAGATTACTTTAGATGGTATTGTCATCTTAACAATATTGTCTTACAACCCGTGAACACAGAATGTCTTTCCAGTTATTTCCACTCTCTTTAGTTTTTTTCAGCAAAGTTTTGTGTATACCACCATGGTTAGATTTATGCCTGAATAACTTATTCTTTGATGCTATTATAAATGGAATTTTTAAAATGTTTTCATAGTTCTTTACAACTATATAGAAATATGGCTCATTTGCATATGTTTGTTTTGCATCCTGCCTCTTTTATTAGTTATAATCGGTTTTGTGTTTTGTTTGGAGCTTTATACACATAAGATCATGTGCAGATATAATTTTACTTCTATTTTTTATTTCTAATTTAGATGCCTTTTATTTCTTTGTCTTGCCTAATTGCTCTGGGTAGAACTGTCAATGCTATGTTGAATACAAGTGGCAAATGCACCATCCTTGTCTTGTTCTAGATGTTAGGAAAACAGCTTTCAGTGTTTCATCATTGATCATGATATTAACTGTTGGTTTTTTATACATCCCATTGTCAGGTTGCAGAAGTTCCCTTCTATGCCTAGTTTATTGAGTATTTTTATTATAGAAGGGTGTTGTATTTCATCAGTTTTTTCTGCATCAATTGAAATAATCATGTGCTTATTCGTTTTACTGTTACAGTATATTACACTGATTGATTTTTTATATGTTGAGCCACCCTTGCATTTTGGGGATAAATATCACAGGGTGCTAGTTTACAATCCTTTGATTATACAGTATTGCTGCTAGTATTTTGGTAGTATTGCTAGTATTTTGCTGAGATTTTTGCTTATATATTCATAAGGGATATTGTGCTGTAGTTCTCTTTTTTGTGCTCTCCTTGGCTTTGGTATAAGGATAATGCTATTATCAAAAAATGAATTAGCAAGTATTCCTTCTTCATATATTTCGTCAGAAGAGTTTGAGAAGAAATGGTATTAATTCTTCTTTAAATGTTAGGTTGACTCACCAGTTAATGCAGTGATTTGGTCATAAATGTTTCTTTGTTAATCACTTTCGATTACTAATTCAATCTCTTAGGTTATAGGTCTATTCAGATTTTCTCTTTCTTCTTGAGCCACTTTGGTAGTTTGTGTCTTTCTAGCAATTCGTCCATTTCATCCAGGGCACCTAATTTGTTGTTAGACAGTTGTTCACAGTATACTCCTGTAATCCTTTTGTATTTCTGTAAAGTTGGTAGTAATGGCTCTGCTTTTATTTATTATTTTAATAATTAGTCTTCCATCTTTTGCTCAGTCAATATAGTGAAAGGCTTGATCTTTCAAAGAATCTATGTTTATTTATTCTACTGCTCTCCAACCTTCTATTTTATTGATTTATGCTCTAATTATGCTCTTTATTATTTCTTTCCTTCTGCTAGCTTTGGATTTAGTCTTTTTTTGTTTTCTTCGACTGCCTTTAGGTATAGTATGAGGATATTGATTTGAGATTTTTTCTTAAATGTAGTTGTTTATATCCATACATTTTCCTTTGAACTCTACTTTCACTGCATTCAATAAGTTTTGGTATGTTTTGTTTTTATTTTAATTTGTCTCAAGATATTTTATAATGTTGCTTGTGATTTATTTTTTCACTCACTGGTAGTTTAAGACTGTATTGTTTAATTTCCACATTTTTGTGAATTTTCCAGTTTTCACTTATTTATCTGTTGTTTCTTCCATTGTGGTTGTAAATTATATTTTGTATGATTTCAAACTTTCAAAAATGATTAGGACATATTTTGTGGACGAAGATATGGCCTATCCTAGAGAAAGTTCCATATACACTTGAAAAGAATGTATGTTCCGCTGTTGTTGGATGGACTGTTCTGTATACGTATATTAGCTCTCAATGGCTTATACTGTTGTTTAAGTCTTGTATTTCTCATGAAGCTTCTGTCTGGTTTTTTTATCCATTAATTAAAATGAGGTATTGAAGTGTCCAACTGTTACTATAGAACTGTGGGTTTATCCTGTCAATTCTGTTAATTATTTCAGCTTTACTGAGGTGTAATAGAGAAAATTGTACATGCGATGCGTTTATATGCACATTCTGAAATGATTACCAAAATGAAGTCAATTAACATGTTAATTACCTCACAGAATAGTTACCTTTTTGTGTGCATGCCTGGGATGAGAAAACTTAACTCTATCCCCTGTGACTGCAGAGTGGCCATTCCAGCTGCTCCAGGTTCCGGCAGAGGAAGACCCGGTCAGGTGGCACCAGCAGGGGTGCCCTCAGGCCTGGCGTGCACGCATTCCAGAGGCCACCCAGACCATGCTCCGTCGCCTGGGCGCCCAAGCTGCAGTCACCCTCTGTGTGCAGGCAGCAGCTGCCTGGCAATCTCCGAGCCCGCTCGCGCTCCCAGCATCGCAGAACCAGGGCCAGGTGTCCCAGTGGCTGCGGCCAAGCCAGGCATTCTGCCGGGCGGCGGCTGCACAGAAGCAGAACTGAGAACCCGCCGCTCAACCCCACACGGGGTGACTGCCGAGTGCCCAGGCCAGCAGCCCCGATCTCCCCCTCAAGTGGAGGAGTGGGCGGGAGGCACGGCCTGGGGGCCCTCAGGCTGGGCGCGCTGGCGATCCCGAGGCCGACCAGGCCATGCACCTCCA
The DNA here is from genome assembly GCF_028885625.2 of Pongo pygmaeus. Classification (NCBI taxonomy): domain Eukaryota; kingdom Metazoa; phylum Chordata; class Mammalia; order Primates; family Hominidae; genus Pongo; species Pongo pygmaeus. The sequence continues at coordinate 87,574,492 of NC_072386.2, read as the reverse complement.
GCCTGCCTGGGCACCCAAGCTGCAGCCGCCTTCTGTGTGCAGGCAGCAGCCTCCTGGCAACTCCCGAGCCCGCCCGCACTCCCCACATCTCAGAACCAGGGCCAGATGTCCCTGTGGCTGCGGCCAAGCCAGGCGGTCTGCCCTGCAGCAGCTGCACAGGGGCGGGAACCTGCCCTCAGCCCCATCTCCGGTGGCTGCAGAGGGCCCCTGGCTAGAGGTCTCGAGCTCTGGCAGAGGAGGAGCCGGGCGGGGGAAGGGTCTGGCGGGCTCTCAGGCCAGGGGCACTCGCGATCCAGGGGCCGGCCAGGCACCACCTGGGCGCCCAGCTACAGGCGCTGGGCAACTCCCAAGCTGGCTGGCGCGCACCCTCGCAGAACCGGGGCTAGATGTCGCTGTGGCTGCGGGCAAGCCAGGCGGTCTGCCCGGCGGCGGCTGCACCGGGGCAGGAACCGACCCTCAGCCCCATCCCCGGTGGCTGCGGACGGCCCCTGCCAGCGGCCCCATCTGTCTTCGGAGGAGGAGAGGGGCGGGAGTCACGCCCAGGCGGGCCCTCAGGCAGGAAGGGATGCGCGCCTGCGATTCCGGGACATGCCGCGCGAGCCCAGGAGAACCCGCAAGCCAGCGGCGCCTGCGCCCGAGCTGCAGCCGCCCTCTGCCCGCCACGCGAGCTCGAGAGCGGCTTCCGGAGTCCAGGCTAGCGCTGAGCTGCAGGCGCGCGCCTAATCGCTTTGCTGGGCTCACGCGGTCTGAGAGGTCGGAGCGCGGAACTGCTGGCGCGCTAGTAACGGCTTAGTTGAGCTCACTCTGTCTGAGAGGTCGGAGACTGCGAGTATCGCTGCTGAAGGCTGTGGTGGACCGCGCTGGATCGCGGATTCCGAGCTACATTCGTGAGGTTGGGGGTGGATCTTGGGTTTGGGGGTGGATCGCGGGTTTGGTGGTGGATCTTGGATTTAGGGGTGGATCGCGGGGTGGGGAGGGGGATCGCGGATTTGGAGCTTGGTGGGGGTGGAAAGGCCACGAGGAGCCGCGACGGCTCAGGAGCGGGTGGTGGGCGTCTGAGAAGTCGCCACCATGAGGAAGCTCTTCAGCTTCAGGAGACGCCTGGGCCAGGCGCTCCTGAGCTCCATGGACGAAGAGTACGCGGGTCGGGGGTACCACATCGGGGACTGGGAACTGCGGAAGATCCACAGGGCGGCCATCAAGGGCGACGCCGCGGAGGTGGAGCGCTGCCTGACGCGCAGGTTCCGGGACTTGGACCCCCGCGACAGAAAGGACAGGTAGCGGGGGCTCAGCCCGCGGTGGGAGGGGGCCCCTGGCCCGGTTTCCCCGCAGCCCCGGTTTCCCCGCAGCCCCTGACGCGGGGGCCTTGGAGGTCGCCGGGCCCTCGAGCCGCGGAGCCAAATGGAGCCTCAGCTGCTTTCCATCCCTGGCAATTTCCCGCCTGTAGCGCTTGGTGGATAATTTGAGTGATTTAACTCACAAAGTTAAGTATATCCACGTTTAAAACATGGAGCCGTATACATGATAGGGAGGTGCCTAATGAGAACTCATCCCCACGTCAAAAATACCATGAACCATTTTCAGTAGGCGAAGAGTTCTCAGATTAAACCCTGTGTGGGTTTTACATCCGAATCTACCTAGGTAGATAGGTTCTTTACTGCGGCTTCTTAGAGGGACACTTGGAAGTGGGAGGTGAGTTCCTTGAATGAGAAGACTCAGTTTTCTCCAAATGTGAGCTCTTAATATGTTTATCAGCTTTACATAAATCGAATGAAAATATCAAGGTTTTATCATTTTTGCATTACACTTGCTGTCTATCTTACCATTGTTTTGACATTTAAAAATTTTTATAATGGAGTGAAAAAAGACTTGCTCCTCTAGATATCAAAATGTGCTATTAATTCTCACAATTAATTATTTACTAACAGCTAAAAACACATATAAATAAATGGAACAGAATAGGAAATCCAAAAACACTGAAATATATGTAAGATATATACACAGAGATTAATAATGGTAACATTTCAGATGAGTAGGAAAGGATGAGTTATTAATAAAATGCCTGCTATGTGAAGAAAACTAATGAAATTTTATGTTGCAAAAATGAGTTCCTGATGGAATTTAGACTGAAATTTTTACATATGCAAAATGAGAAAAGTTCCAGAAGAAAACACAAAGACTTATTTATACAGGTACATTTTACATTAACAGAGGCCTTCCTAAGAATGACCTTACAAGCAGGCATTCTGAAGGTTGATTTAGCAAACTAAAATTAAAATCCCCTGTGTATCAGAAAAAAATTAACAAAAGATAACACAATTGAAAAATATTTACTATATATATTTTTACTAATATATAAAAATATGTATTCAGATGAAAAGTGTATCTTCATCCTACAGGGAATTTATTCTTTATTATATATAATATATATATTACTGATTATATGTATAACAAATTGTATATATTACTAATATAATGTTATATATATATACAGATAAAAAGCACATCTTTATTTTACAGGGAATTCTTTCCAATCAAATCCAAAATAAAAGAACTCTAAAAGTGAGCAAAATACTTTTTGCAGACCCACAAGTTACTTAGGTACATAGGAAAAATTCCTTAGTGTTTCTCATAAGAGAATTTAAGTTAAAAGAGGAATGAGACTGTTTTCTATCCACAGTGTTTGTGAGAATAAAGAGCAGTGGCACTTACACTGCTGCTTGAAGTTTAACTTGCTGATGACTTTTCAAGTGGATAATTTGGAGATAATTACCACATTTTAAAAATGTATATGCCCTTTACCCATCAATTCCATTGTATTAAAATACCTTCAGAAAATAGAGATACATGCACCTTTTTTCCCAGCACTTATGTTAACAAGAACCCATGGAATGGATATGTGGCCATTGAAGGTGGCAATAGGTAGAGAAGTATGTTGATGTGTGAAGATGTATTTTGTTACAGCCAGTGAGGAAAAACAAATCAGTTTGCTTGCACATACACACAAACATACTATGGTCTGGTGTTAGGAAAAACTATGTACAAAATAGGATAAAATTTGTGACTTCTGAGCATTTGTATTTTAAAGTTTTTTGTTCCTTTTTCTTACCTTTGATTTCTGAAGTTAGCATTTATAAAATTTCTGGTAAAAATTTATTATTAATGGAATAAATTTTGGGAAGAGAGAAATGTGAATCTTGTACAGATAAAAATAATTTCTCACTATTTTTTATCATTATTATTGTGAGGATTGTTATCTTGTTTGAACTTTTAGCTTCTTCAGAAGTAAAAAGGGAATCTTTATTTGCTTGCAGATTTTATGTATATACTTTATTATGTATATATGTTTTTCTTATGTATAGATTCGTTACATATAGGCAAACAAAGATTAATCATTTCATTATAGTTGTAGTCTTATAAAAATAACAAATAGCAAATATTATTACTATCACAAAAATATTGGTTTATAGAAGTTGTATTTTGAAATATTGAGCTCCCCAACTGTATTCTATCAATCCATTTATTCATCAAACATAACCTGAATATGTTATGTAGCAGACATTTTGCACTATCTCCCAGGACCCTTCCATACTTAAAAACTTTATGTTTACCTGTTCTGCCTCAGCAAGATGAGAGATTTAAAATGGGAATAGTAGGACTTAATCTTATTGAAGCTTTTCCTCCCACCTTTCAAGCAAAAGCATTTCTGAAGGTAGAAAACAATAAGAGATAAACTTTAACTGCCCTTTTGAAAATTTATCAGTCTTAAATACTAATATTAATCATTGGAAAGTATGATTTGCATATATTCTGTAAATCTAAGTGTTCACTAAAATGAGCCATACCTGTTCATCTCAATGATGAATTTTCTTTAGCTTCACGGTTTTTTTTTTTTTTTTTTTTTTTTGAGACAGAGTCTTACTCTGTCGCCTAAGCTGGAATGCAGTGGCGTGATCTCAGCTCACTGCAACCTCTTCTGCCAAGGTTCAAGCGATTATCCTGCCTCAGCCTCCCGAGTAGCTGGGATTACAGGTGCCTGCCACCACGCCCAGCTAATTTTTGTAGTTTTAGTAGAGACGGGGTTTCACCATGTTGGCCAGGCTGGTCTTGAACTCCTGACCTAGAGATCCACCCACTTCGGCCTCCCAAAGTGCTGGGATTACAGGCGTGAGCCACCGCACCCGGCCAGCTTCACATTTTTAAAAATCAGAGTAAGAAGTAATTTGTTTAAAAAATATGTTGTTATTTCAGTGCTCTTTCCCCATGGTACTTTTAGGAATTAAAATGTATTTAAGTGTCAATTAGACGCCTAGAACTGCCCTATACCTGCTGTATATATAGTATTCTACTTAATGTAAGGCCTCATGGATTGTGTGATACCCTACTATTTTCTATATTAATAAGATGATTTTTAAATTCTACCAATTACAGTTATAAAAAATTATGAATTATAAATACCGTTCCAATATCAGATATGCTAAAATGTGACCTAATCTTTAAATCATCCTGCAAAATAGCAATAATTGTATCATTTTACTTAATTAAAATGTTTTTGTTAAGTAGTAGTAATAGTAATAATTATAACATCTGGCTGGGTGTGTGGCTCACACCTGTTATTCCAGAACTTTGGAAAGCTGAGGTGGGAAGTTCCCATGATGCTAGGAGTTTGAGACCAGCCTGGGCAACAAAGTGACATTCCTACTCTACGAAAACATTTTAAAAATTAGCTGATCATGCTGGTGCACTCCTGTGGTCCCAGCTACTCAGGAGGCTGGGCAGGAGGATTGCTTGAGCCTACGAGTTCCAGGCTGCAGTGAGGCATAAATACACCATTGCACTCCAGCCTGGGCAACAGAGCAAGACTGTGTCTCAACAAACAAAAATCTAACAATTATTGAGTTGTTGCTTGTTCTGGAAATGGTTCTAAATGCTTTACATAGAGTCTCATTTAAGCATCACAGTGGTGTCCTGTGAGCTAGCTGCTGTTGTCATCTTTATTAATGAGGAAATTCAGGCACAGAAATGTTAAGCAATAGCTGGTACGTGACCGAGTTCAAAGTGGAACTCAAACCCTAGTTGAACTGAATCCAAACACCAAGCTCATTCTATCCAAATAGGCTGCTGTTTCATTAAGGTAGGGAGCAGTAAGAGCTAATAAATATTGTACTTTCTTCAAAAGAAAATTATTTGTTTTGAAGGCAGAGGAATAACATGCCATTCAATGTTTACAATTACATGAACCATTGTAGGTTTTGAGATACTGCACTACATTTCCTGAAAACTCCTCTCGCTCTCCTAGGACTGTTCTACATTTGGCCTGTGCCCATGGCTGTGTGGAAGTGGTCACCCTCTTGCTGGGCAGAAGATGCCAGATTGACATCTGTGACAGACTAAACAGGATGCCTTTAATGAAGGTATATAGTAGCCAACTCATTCAGCATGAAATGCATTTGATTTAAATACATAGAATTAAAATGATTTTTTAAATTTTATTATTATTATACTTTAAGTTTTAGGGTACCTGTGCACAATGTGCAGGTTAGTTACATATGTATACATGTGCCATGCTGGTGTGCTGCACATATTAACTCATCATTTAGCATTAGGTATATCTCCTAATGCTATCCCTCCCCCCTCCCCCCACCCCACAACAGTCCCCAGAGTGTGATGTTCCCCTTCCTGTGTCCATGTGTTCTCATTGTTCAATTCCCACCTATGAGTGAGAACATGCGGTATTTGGTTTTTTGTCCTTGCGATAGTTTACTGAGAATGATGATTTCCAATTTCATCCATGTCCCTACAAAGGACATGAACTCATCATTTTTTATGGCTGCATAGTATTCCATGGTGTATATGTGCCACATTTTCTTAATCCAATCTATCATTGTTGGACATTTGGGTTGGTTCCAAGTCTTTGCTATTGTGAATAGTGCTGCAATAAACATACGTGTGCATGTGTCTTTATAGCAGCATGATTTATAGTCCTTTGGGTATATACCCAGTAATGGGATGGCTGGATCAAATGGTATTTCTAGTTCTAGATCCCCGAGGAATGGCCACACTGACTTCCACAAGGGTTGAACTAGTTTACAGTCCCACCAACAGTGTAAAAGTGTTCCTATTTCTCCACATTCTCTCCAGCACCTGTTGTTTCCTGACCTTTTAATGATCGCCATTCTAACTGGTGTGAGAATCTAACTGGTATCTCATTGTGGTTTTCATTTGCATTTCTCTGATGGCCAGTGATGGTGAGCATTTTTTCATGTGTTTTTTGGCTGCATAAATGTCTTCTTTTGAGAAGTGTCTATTCATGTCCTTCGCCCACTTTTTGATGGGGTTGTTTGTTTTTTTCTTGTAAATTTGTTGGAGTTCATTGTAGATTCTGGATATTAGCCCTTTGTCAGATGAGTAGGTTGCAAAAATTTTCTCCTATTTTGTAGGTTGCCTGTTCACTCTGATGGTAGTTTCTTTTGCTGTGCAGAAGCTCTTTAGTTTAATTAGATCCCATTTGTCAGTTTTGGCTTTTGTTGCCATTGCTTTTGGTGTTTTAGACATGAAGCCCTTGCCCATGCCTATGTCCTGAATGGTAATGCCTAGGTTTTCTTCTAGGGTTTTTATGGTTTCTGGTCTAACGTTTAAGTCTTTAATCCATCTTGAATTAATTTTTGTATAAGGTGTAAGGAAGGGATCCAGTTTCAGCTTTCTCCATATGGCTAGCCAGTTTTCCCAGCACCATTTATTAAATAGGGAATCCTTTCCCCATTGCTTGTTTTTCTCAGGTTTGTCAAAGATTAGATGGTTGTAGATATGTGGCGTTATTTCTGAGGGCTCTATTCTGTTCCATTGATCTATATCTCTGTTTTGGTACCAGTACCATGCTGTTTTGGTTACTGTAGCCTTGTAGTATAGTTTGAAGTCAGGTAGTGTGATGCCTCTAGCTTTGTTCTTTTGGCTTAGGATTGACTTGGCGATGCGGGCTCTTTTTTGGTTCCATATGAACTTTAAAGTAGTTTTTTCCAATTCTGTGAAGAAAGTCATTGGTAGCTTGATGGGGATGGCATTGAATCTATAGATTACCTTGGGCAGTATGGCCATTTTCATGATATTGATTCTTCCTACCCATGAGCATGGAATGTTCTTCCATTTCTTTGTATCCTCTTTTATTTCCTTGAGCAGTGGTTTGTAGTTCTCCTTGAAGAGGTCCTTCACGTCCCTTGTAAGTTGTATTCCTAGGTATTTTATTCTCTTTGAAGCAATTGTGAATGGGAGTTCACTCATGATTTGGCTCTCTGTTTGTCTGTTATTGGTGTATAAGAATGCTTGTGATTTTTGTACATTGATTTTGTATCCTGAGACTTTGCTGAAGTTGCTTATCAGCTTAAGGAGATTTTGGGCTGAGACAATGGGGTTTTCTAGATATGCAGTCATGTCATCTGCAAACAGGGACAATTTGACTTCCTCTTTTCCTAGTTGAACACCCTTTATTTCCTTCTCCTGCCTAATTGCCCTGGCCAGAACTTCCAACACTATGTTGAATAGGAGTGGTGAGAGAAGGCATCCCTGTCTTGTGCCAGTTTTCAAAGGGAATGCTTCCAGTTTTTGCCCATTCTGTATGATATTGGCTGTGGGTTTGTCATAGATAGCTCTTATTATTTTGAGATATGTCCCATCAATACCTAATTTATTGAGAGTTTTTAGCATGAAGGGTTGTTGAATTTTGTCAAAGGCCTTTTCTGCATCTATTGAGATAATCATGTGGTTTTTGTCTTTGGTTCTGTTTATATGCTGGATTACATTTATTGATTTGCGTATATTGAACCAGCCTTGAATCCCAGGGATAAAGCCCACTTGATCATGGTGGATATGCTTTTTGATATGCTGCTGGATTCGGTTTGCCAGTATTTTATTGAGGATTTTTGCATCAATGTTCATCAAGGATATTGGTCTAAAATTCTCTTTTTTGGTTGTGTCTCTGCCAGGCTTTGGTATCAGGATGATGCTGGCCTCATAAAATGAGTTAGGGAGGATTCCCTCTTTTTCTATTGATTGGAATAGTTTCAGAAGGAATGGTACCAGTTCCTCCTTGTACCTCTGGTAGAATTCGGCTGCGAATCCATCTGGTCCTGGACTCTTTTTTGTTGGTAAGCTGTTGATTATTGCCACAATTTCAGCTCCTGTTATTGGTCTATTCAGAGATTCAACTTCTTCCTGGTTTAATCTTGGGAGGGTGTATGTGTCCAGGAGTTTATACATTTCTTCTAGATTTTCTAGTTTATTTGCATAGAGGTGTTTGTAGTATTCTCTGATGGTAGTTTGTATTTCTGTGGGATCGGTGGTGATATCCCCTTTATCATTTTTTAGTGCATCTATTTGATTCTTCTCTCTTTTCTTCTTTATTAGTCTTGCTAGCGGTCTATCAATTTTGTTGATCCTTTCAAAAAACCAGCTCTTGGATTCATTAATTTTTTGAAGGGTTTTTTGTGTCTCTATTTCCTTCAGTTCTGCTCTGATTTTAGTTATTTCTTGCCTTCTGCTAGCTTTTGAATGTGTTCGCTCTTGCTTTTCTAGTTCTTTTAATTGTGATGTTAGGGTGTCAATTTTGGCTCTTTCCTGCTTTCTCTTGTGGGCATTTAGTGCTATAAATTTCCCTTTACACACTGCTTTGAATGCATCCCAGAGATTCTGGTATGTTGTGTCTTTGTTCTCATTGGTTTCAAAGAACATCTTTATTTCTGCCTTCATTTCGTTATGTACCCAGTAGTCATTCAGGAGCAGGTTGTTCAGTTTCCATGTAGTTGAGCAGTTTTGAGTGAGTTTCTTAATCCTGAGTTCTAGTTTGATTGCACTGTGGTCTGAGAGACAGTTTGTTATAATTTCTGATCTTTTACATTTGCTGAGGAGAGCTTTACTTCCAACTATGTGGTCAGTTTTGGAATAGGTGAGGTGTGGTGCTGAAAAAAATGTATATTCTGTTGATTTGGGGTGGAGAGTTCTATAGATGTCTATTAGGTCCGCTTGGTGCAGAGCTGAGTTCAATTCCTGGGTATCCTTGTTAACTTTCTGTCTCGTTGATCTATATAATGTTGACAGTGGGGTGTTAAAATCTCCCATTATTATTGTGTGGGAGTCTAAGTCTCTTTGTAGGTCACTCAGGACTTGCTTTATGAATCTGGGTGCTCCTGTATTGGGTGCATATATATTTAGGATAGTTAGCTCTTCTTGTTGAATTGATCCCTTTACCATTATGTAATGGCCTTCTTTGTCTCTTTTGATCTTTGTTGGTTTAAAGTCTGTTTTATCAGAGACTAGGATTGCAACCCCTGCCTTTTTTTGTTTTCCATTTGCTTGGTAGCTCTTCCTCCATCCTTTTATTTTGAGCTTATGTGTGTCTCTGCATGTGAGATGGGTTTCCTGAATACAGCACACTGATGGGTCTTGACTCTTTATCCAATTTGCCAGTCTGTGTCTTTTAATTGGAGCATTTAGTCCATTTACATTTAAAGTTAATATTGTTATGTGTGAATTTGATCCTGTCATTATGATGTTAGCTGGTTATTTTGCGTGTTAGTTGATGCAGTTTCTTCCTAGCCTCGATGGTCTTTACAATTTGGCATGATTTTGCAGCAGCTGGTACCAGTTGTTCCTTTCCATGTTTAGTGCTTCCTTCAGGAGCTCTTTTAGGGCAGGCCTGGTGGTGACAAAATCTCTCAGCATTTGCTTGTCTGTAAAGGATTTTATTTCTCCTTCACTTATGAAGCTTAGTTTGGCTGGATATGAAATTCTGAGTTGAAAATTATTTTCTTTAAGAATGTTGAATATTGGCCCCCACTCTCTTCTGGCTTGTAGAGTTTCTGCCGAGAGATCTGCTGTTAGTCTGATGGGCTTCCCTTTGTGGGTAACCTGACCTTTCTCTCTGGCTGCTCTTAACATTTTTTCCTTCATTTCAACTTTGGTGAATCTGACAATTATGTGTCTTGGAGTTGCTCTTCTCGAGGAGTATCTTGGTGGCGTTATCTGTATTTCCTGAATCTGAATGTTGGCCTGCCTTGCTAGATTGGGGAAGTTCTCCTGGATAATATCCTGAAGACTGTTTTCCAACTTGGTTCCATTCTCCCCGTCACTTTCAGGTACACCAATCAGACGTAGATTTGGTCTTTTCACATAGTCCCATATTTCTTGGAGGCTTTGTTCACTTCTTTTTATTCTTTTTTCTCTAAACTTCCCTTCTCGCTTCATTTCATTCATTTCATCTTCCATCACTGATACCCTTTCTTCCAGTTGATCACATTGGCTCCTGAGGCTTCTGCATTCTTCACGTAGTTCTAGAGCCTTAGCTTTCAGCTCCGTCAGCTCCTTTAAGCACTTCTCTGTATTGGTTATTCTAGTTATACATTCGCTTAAATTTTTTTCAAAGTTTTCAACTTCTTTGTCTTTGGTTTGAATTTCCTCCTGTAGCTCAGAGTAGTTTGATCGTCTGAAGCCTTCTTCTCTCAACTTGTCAAAGTCATTCTCTGTCCATCTTTGTTCCGTTGCTGGTGAGGAACTGCATTCCTTTGGAGGAGGAGAGGCGCTCTGCTTTTTAGAGTTTCCAGTTTTTCTGCTCCGTTTTTTCCCCATCTTTGTGGTTTTATCTACTTTTGGTCTTTGATGATGGTGATGTACAGATGGGTTTTTGGTGTGGATGTCCTTTCTGTTTGTTAGTTTTCCTTCTAACAGACAGGACCCTCAGCTGCAAGTCTGTTGGAGTTTGCTAGAGGTCCACTCCAGACTCTGTTTGCCTGGGTATCAGCAGCAGTGGCTGCAGAACAGCGGATTTTCATGAACCGCGAATGTTGCTGTCTGATCATTCCTCTGGAAGTTTTGTCTCAGAGGAGTACCCGGCCATGTGAGGTGTCAGTCTGCCCCTACTGGGGGGTGCCTCCCAGTTAGGCTGCTCGGGTGTCAGGGGTCAGGGACCCACTTGAGGAGGCAGTCTGCCCGTTCTCAGATCTCCAGCTGCGTGCTGGGAGAACCACTGCTCTCTTCAAAGCTGTCAGACAGGGACATTTAAGTCTGCAGAGGTTACTGCTGTCTTTTTGTTTGTCCATGCCCTGCCCCCAGAGGTGGAGCCTACAGAGGCAGGCAGGCCTCCTTGAGTGTGGTGGGCTCCACCCCAGTTCGAGCTTCCCAGCTGCTTTGTTTACCTAAGCAAGCCTGGGCAATGGCGGGCGCCCCTCCCCCGGCCTCGCTGCTGCCTTGCAGTTTGATCTGAGACTGCTGTGCTAGCAATCAGCGAGACTCCGTGGGCGTAGGACCCTCCAAGCCAGGTGCGGGATATAATCTCCTGGTGTGCCATTTTTTAAGCCCATTGGAAAAGCGCAGTATTAGGGTGGGAGTGACCCGATTTTCCAGGTGCCGTCTGTCACCCCGTTCTTTGACTAGGAAAGGGAACTCCCTGACCCCTTGCGCTTCCTGAGTGAGGCAATGCCTCACCCTGCTTTGGCTCGCGCATGGTGCGCTGCACCTACTGTCCTGTGCCCACTGTCTGGCACTCCCTACTGAGATGAACCCAGTACCTCAGATGGAAATGCAGAAATCACCCGTCTTCTGCATCGCTCACACTGGGAGCTGTAGACCGGAGCTCTTCCTATTCGGCCATCTTGGCTCTTCCACCAAATTGAAATGAGTTTGTCTCATTTAAATATAGCTAGTTGGTGGAACCTGTGGAATATGTATTTTGAATTATTAGAATTTATAGTCTAATTTTTTATCCAACACTAATAGGCTGTACACTGCTAGGAAGAGGCTTGTGCCATTATTCTCCTGGAACACGGTGCCAATCCAAACATTTAGGGTATCTACAGCAACACTGCTCTCCATTAAGCTGTGTATAATAAGGGGACTTCACTGGCAGAAAAACTGCTTTCCCACCATGCAAATATTAAAGAACTAAACAAGGTACAGATCAATCAACTTTCTTTTCAAAATGTTTGTTTTAACATTGACATAGGTAAGAGTCAATTTTTCATATTTGGAACTCAAGTTTTCCTGAATGAAAATGTTTTGAAATAACTTAATTGTCTAAAATTTTATTTTAAATATTGATACTTTTAAAGAAGCATTAGAGGGCACAGCTATTTTAGTGCACTTATGGGAAGTATTTGTGAATTTGTTATGGTAAAACTTCTTCTTTTCAAGTATTTATTTCCTACCCCAGGTGTATTTTTTTTCTAATTAGTGTAAGAACATCACAGGAAAAAAATTGCCCTGGAAATAGGCTTTATCTAAAAACTCAAAACTAAAACAACTTACAATAAATGGAAGTCTTGCTGCTGCTGATGGTTTTCTAAAAAAATGGATGTATCTTTCATGGGCAAGGTTTAAGAGGGAAAAATAGGAAGGGAAAAGGAGAGCAATCAAAAACATGCAGGTCACTTGGAAATTAGGTAATGAGGGAAAATGCCAAGAAGAGGTTTTGTTTTTTAGTTTGTTGTTTTTCCAGTTTATGTATTGAGACAAAGCGCTCTTCAGCTTTGGGGTAATCATTTTTGGTTTGGTAAAAAGCTGACTGAAACTTGCCTAAAGATTAATTTTTAGAGGACTCTGAGGAAACCAGATTGGCAGTGAATATACAGTGATGAAGTGAGAAACACTTCAGCAAATGGTGGAACAAATTAGTAAATGACTTACTACTCATCCTGGCAAAAACAGCCACTTAGCTAAGAGTGTAAATTCTTCTTTCAAATCTAGAATATCTTGGTGGGAAGGTGGGAGATAAGCAGCTTATAAATAGCAAAATCAACTGGGATTTTGAGTTTACTTGTCCCTGTTATACCCACACCCAGGAAAATTAACTGGAGTTTTAATACATAACTCTATCTCATACTCTTCTCTCTGGCCACATCCCAAGCTAATAAAGGATATTGGCTGTGTGGGTGAGAGATGAAACTGAAGTGATTGTCTGCTGCAGTAATTCTCAGCTAGAATTGTACATTACAGTAACCTGGGGAAATTTTGTTAAAAGTCTACAAGTGTAGGCTTTCCCCTGAGGATTTTGATGTAATAGATCTAATAAGTTCTGAACATGTATGGTTAAAAATATTTTCTTGAAGCCATGCACAGTGGCATGTTCCTGTAGTCCAGCTACTCAGGAGGCTGAGGTGGGAGGATTGCTTGAGCCTAGGAGTTTTAGTCCAGCCCGAGGCAGGCAGATCACGAGGTCAGGAGATGGAGACCATCCTGGCTAACACGGTGAAACCCCATCTCTACTAAATATACATAATAAGACTCTTGTCTCTTACAACAACAAGAGAAAAAAAAAACAAAACCTCAGTGTTCGAATACACTCCTGATTAAGAAGCACAGAATAGATAAGTGCAGTATATAAATTCCCGTATCTCAAAGACATAAGAAATCTCTAAAAGAGTTGGCATTTGATAGGTGCTACTTTCTTCAAAGTTCTCTTTTCCAATAACATTAACCTGACTTATCTGTCTTTCTCTACGTTTGTGACTGGGAAGTGAAAGGAAGTATCATTGGCAATATCTCTCAGCTTACAGAATAACACCTTTTGCTTCCCACCGTGAATCATTCACTGCCATTCAGAAAGTTTTAACAATTTACTTGTGGGTAATCTTTCAATAAGTAGAGACTGACCCTTTCACAATTTCATGTTCCTTTGTCACCATTCAAGCGATTATGTGTCAACAAGTGTTCATTACAAGTGAGATTTTCTCAGTTAGATCAGTAGCAAATCTTGAACCTTTTTTTTTTTTCAGTTGCAGTTGTATTAGGGACTATCTCAGTATGTCTATTAAGTTTATAGAGCTTTGGCATTATCAGGATGTCAGTTTTAAACACTGAAATCCTTGAAGTCAGTGAGAATACAATAGGAATTCTTTTAATAATTTAGTTTCAGCATTCCTATGAACTAATTATCTATTTGGTTAACAATCTGGGAAAATTATATACACATAGATTGCAAATGAATAAATGTTGGGAAAATTCTTGAGGTGGGTATTATGAGTGTTAACAGCAATTTTTATTATGTATATATCAGGGCCTGAGTTTTTTTATTAAACATATGATACTAGAGAAAGAAAAAGTTCCACATGCAAATACTTGGTTTATACACAATCATTTAGCAACACATTCATAGCAAATATAAAAACACAAGGGCTATAGTCTAAATGTGGCATATAGATTTGTTCTTTGCCTCTTTGAATTGAGTCAACATGTAAACTTTAGTGGACTCATGCAGAAATCTGGACCTCAGGCTTAAGAATCAAATCTGGTGTCCCCTGAACCACATCACTGCTTGGTCTGCTGCGCAGAGGTTGCCCTGTGTAGGAGGCACATATTCTCCAGTTTGCTACTGTGCCCACCTGAGTACTTCACTTACTTAGGTAACCTCCTTCATCCTTATAAGTATTTGAGTTTACAACTCCTGTTTTATAGTATGTTTTCATAAAGATTTCAAGGTTTTCAAGACAGCATATATTGGTTCATAATATATAGTCTATAGTTTATGTAAGTCCCTCAATTATAGAGTTGAATTTTAGAATTCAGAAGTTTTTTAAACTCTTTTTTTATATCTATACCACAAATAGTCATCTGCTCATAAGAATGCCTAGAAGCCTTTTTAGGTTATTCCTGCTGAGAAGTGGATAGATTATGAGTATTGCAGACATTATATCTTTCTTCTCAGCAATGTCCCTTAAAAATGCAAGTGATGGCTGGGTGCGATGGCTCATGCCTGTAATCCCAGCACTTTGGGAGGCCGAGGCGGACAGATCACAAGGTCAGGAAATGGAGACCATCCTGGCTAACACGGTGAAACCCCATCTCTACTAAAAATACAAAAAATTAGCCAGGTGTGGTGGCAGGCACCTGCAGTTCCAGCTACTTGGGAGGCTGAGGCAGGAGAATGGCATGAACTCAGGAGGTGGAGCTTGCAGTGAGGGGAGATCATGCCACTGCACTCCAGCCTGGGTGACAGTGTGAGACCCCATTTCAAAAAAAAAAAAAAAGAAAAAAGAAAAAAAATGCAAGGGACTTACTGGCTTTTATTATGCTAGAAATAAGCCCTATACATCAGTATTAGAACTTTTTTTGA
Source organism: Pongo pygmaeus (assembly GCF_028885625.2). Taxonomy (NCBI): domain Eukaryota; kingdom Metazoa; phylum Chordata; class Mammalia; order Primates; family Hominidae; genus Pongo; species Pongo pygmaeus. The sequence continues at coordinate 87,559,398 of NC_072386.2, read as the reverse complement.
TAAGCCATTGTATTTTTATTTCTGATTTATATTTTGCCTAAAGTAAAAAAATTATGTTAAATAGCAATTTAAATGGAAATCAATACAAATGGATTTAAAAAGTAAAGTTGCATTAGCATCCCAGGATTATTATAATTGAGAATAGAATTTCTTACTGAGCTTTGCTTTTTAATATTTGTTTTCAAAAATTTTTAACCAGTCTGTCTTACACAGAACATACTGAGCTTTCTAAGAGTTAAGATAAAAATCTATCCTCTTGTATTAGGAAAAAATCCCATGGACTATATAATAATAAGGAAAAGAAGTGCATTTGAAGCCAATCTCTCTTAATTCAGAGCTCATTTCCTTAGTGGCCCCTTTGGATCAGGAGTGCCTGACACTGGCATCCTGACACCATTGATAGAAGTAAATCAAGCAAGTTTGTGTCACCCAGAAGAAACCTCCGCTTGTACTGGGAAGCTCTGGCAACTGTATCCCTGAAACTCTAGTTCCTAAAATGTTAATGTTTGCCACAAAAAGTATTGTCAAATTGAGATTAGGCAAACTTCAAGGGATTTCTAGATTGTTGGCCATGTAATACAGTTTTGAAATTCTTCTCAAATGCAGATGATCATGGAATCTTTTTGTTGGGGTACAGTTCTTCTGGTAAAACAAATATTCTTTGAAATATAGTTTAAGAAACACTGCTCTAGAGATAATAATTTAGATCATTAATTTATTTTAAAAACAAAGCATTCACTACTATGTCTTAGGTTTTAGGGTTATAGACAAAAAAGATACAGCCATTACCCTCAATAAGCTCTTGGTTTCAGTGGGAAACAATGAAATAATTACAATGTACTGTGCTAAATGCTGAGACAGAAGCAAGGATTTTTGGGACTGGGAAAAAAGGGAGTTTTGGAGATGACCGAAGTTAATGTGGGGAGGCAGAGGAGGGGTGTTCACAAGGCAGTGTGTGGGAAAGCACAGAGGAGTGAAAAGGACGGGACTGCTTTGCATTTACTTTCTCTCTATATTGCATGTTTAAGTTCATAGCATCTTATGGAAGATTTTTAGTTCAGTTGAGAAATACATAATTTTGTGAATTATAAATTGTTTTTGCTTTTTACAGGAGGGAAACACTCCACTTTTGTTTGCTATAAATTCTGGGAGACAGCATATGGTGGAATTTTTATTGAAGAACCAGGCAAATATACATGCCGTTGACAATTTCAGAAGGTGCGATAGTTTTTGTTTTTGAGGTTTTTTCTAAAAACCTCAGTGTTCTAGAGTGGTAAGAGTCACTCAAGTCAGAAATGTTAATAAGATTAAACTTATAATTATTGGCATATAGTAAAAAATAACACGAATAATCAGTTAGGTAGAAAAGCAGTTATTTGGACTGAGTAACATAAAAAACAGTATATGGTAGGATTCATCTTCTCTTATAGACTGTTATTTGTAATTTGATGTTTTTGGTCCTGTAATCTTATATTAGCTAAAGGGGTTTTGTATTTTATTAATTTTATAAAGTGTAGACTTTAACTTTCAGTTTACAACTACTACTATTACCATTATCATTATTATTATTATTATTGTTGTTGTTGTTGTTGTTGTTGCTGTTGTTTTCAGTCTGCAGATAGCTCTTACTTATTTGATCCCTAGCTGACTTTGAATTACAATATATCAGACTAGGAAAGCAACGGGAAAATCTTCATCTAAATCTTTGCCTACTTTAGATAAGTGACCTCGGCACAGTTTCTTGGCCATCAAAGGACTATAAATTAGCAACTTGTATTATGTCATATCCCAACAGAACATGAAGCTTGCTTGTTGTCCCTGCCTTTTAGCCTTGGTGGTAATTTACCAAGATGAACACTTGAGCACCCAAGATGCTTATACACATAAGCTAGTACATGTAAATGGTTATTATGTCTATCCTGACAAGCAAGATATGAAATTGGTAAAGTGTATCCAATTTGCCAATTAAATATCTTTATTAAAGTTCTTGAGTGCTGTTATTTCTTTATTATTTTAGAACAGCCCTCATGCTTGCAGTACAGCATAGCTCATCAAGTATCATCAGCCTCCTCCTTCAACAAAATATAAATATCTTTTCTCAAGACATGTTTGGCCAAATGGCCGAGGATTATGCTGTTTGTTGTGATTTGAGAAGGTATGTGCTTATATTAAAAGACCGGTTAATACTAAATTAAGGTTTAAAATAATTGCAACTATTGCATCTTATATATTAGGTGACTTCATAATTTGTTTGATGTAGTTTGGAATGGCAACAAGTTAGTCCACTTTTTAGCCAGAAATCAAACAGAAATCTAGACTAGTTAGAAGTAGCAATGAGTGCAAGATTCTTTCCGGACTTTTAAAGACCTTTATCCCTAGGGATCTCAGTGTTGTTCATTTTATTCCAAGTATAACCCTTATATGTGAGATAGAAATAATGTCACATCTTTTACTTTTTCTTTCTTTCTTTCTTTCTTTTTTGTTTTTGAGACAACGTCTCACTATGTTACTCATGTTCCTGAGCTCAAGTGATTCTCCTCCCTCGGCCTCGCAAACTGCTAGCCACCATGCCTGGCCTGACTTTCCTAATTAGTTATTGGGTCTTGAAATGTCCACTTTAGCAGAAAATCTTGTATTATCCCCTGGGGCCATCTCCTATGCCTTCCTCCTTTGAATTTTTCAAAAAGCTAAGGGGTTCCCTAAGCCCAAGGAAGACAATCTTGCTTTACAAGTCAGAAGAAGGGGGGGAAAGGCCATTCTAATCATTCTGTTGTTTCCATTGATTCACTTGCTGTATTGCTGCCATTGTAACTGGTCCTGCAATCTGGTAATGATTGACTTTTGCCACCAGAATGCCCTTACTGATTCAGATCCATCACTCTACATGGTGACTCATACACAGAGTCCACAGCTACAGTGTTTTGTTTTGTTTTGTTTTTTTGAGACGGAGTCTTGCTCAGTCGCCCAGGCTGGAGTGCAGTGGCACAATCTCAGCTCACTGTAAGCTCCCCCTCCCGGGTTCATGCCATCCTCCTGCCTCAGCCTCCCAAGTAACTGGGACTACAGGCGCCCACCACCAACCCTGGCTAATTTTTTTTTTTGTATTTTTAGTAGAGACAGGGTTTCACCTTGTTAGCCAGGATGGTCTCAATCTCCTGACCTCATGATCCACCCATCTCGGCCTTCCGAAGTGCTGTGATTACAGGCGTGAGCCACTGCACCCAGCCCACAGCTACAGTGTTATTTAGTTCATGTACATAGGCTTAGCCATTGTTCCCAGCACCCTGCTCTGGCAGCGAGGCCTCCTGGCTCTACCCACACACATAGTGAGTAAATTGACCTTCCCCCAACATTAAAAATCTTATTTGTAGCCCACCTCTTGGCTAGGCTTAGCCTATACCTTCATGGTATGTTATCCTTTGAGACCAGTGTCCATTTTTTCTCTAGCAAATATTAATTGGGATTGTACTCAACAGTTAGGGATGTTCAAATAATGTTGGAAGAAGAGAGAAGAGGTCCCTTTGCCTTTTGTTATCACATCTGTACCTTGAGGCTTTTTTCTGACCTGTGTAGCAGCTTTTGTTAGATAGCAGAAGGTTCCACATTATCCTTCAATAGAGTAATGGGCACCAACTTGGAGTTGGCCCCTCAAGTAATGTGTTTCCATAATAATGAAAATCTCTCAGGCTACTTGCATCTCTACCTGAAGTTTTTAAAATATTTTAAAATTTTACCTCACAGAAGTCATTCAATACAATTCTCTGTATCTAAAGTAGGTAATTTGGATTTAACAGAGCTAAGCCTTACCCATGACTCATCAGTATCCATGTATAAAACAGGGCTTTATACTTGTTTCAGCAGCACATATTCTAAAATTGGATCAATACAGAACAGATAAGCATGCCTGCTGCCTAAGGAGGGCACGCAAATTCAGAAAGCATTCCACATGTTGCACAGTCCCCAGAAGGTCATTCGACTATTTGTTTACTAGCTTCTAGGAAACAATGTGAGTCAAACCAAAACAGGAGACACCTGAGATGGAAATTGTTATTATGATCATTATAAAAGTATTCATGTAAGGTGATCTGTGAAATGAGAACAGAGCTGAGTAGCACATGGGATGTTACATGCAAATATATTGTTAGTACATGACTTGGAAATGAGGAAACATCAACTTGCATCTCTTTCATGGAACTGAAAAACAATACAAGCAGGACTTTGTCTTGTATGTCAGTTGGAGAGGATCAAGAAGATGCAGCCTGTAACACAGACCTGCTGGCTCTGAGTTTGAGGAGGTAGAGAAGGAATGGTAGTTGTCCCAGCCGGGTTTTGACACCTATTAGTTTTCTGCCTTTGGTGTGATTGATGAGCTCAGTAATAGGGGACAATTAGGTTATATGTTTTAATGAGATAATAATATATATAAATTTAGTTACAAGTTATGAACTAGCTAAAATGCTCTGAACTACAAGCCACAATGAATAGAACTAATATAACAAAAATTAGCACATTCTCTGAAAACTGTAACATTCAAATATTAGAACTTATGGAAAAACACTCATCAGGTTTTATTTGAGATTCCAAAATGGTTTCAGCAATGCAGTTCAAGAATAAATTTTTCCATTGCTTTACTATTTCTCTGAACATTTAAACATGTTATCTCATCACATCCTCCTAACGACCTAGTGAAGTCAAGTAGTAAAATCTTTATTTTTTAGAAGAAGCCATGGAGCCTAAGAGAAGCAACTGGTCTGAAAACAAAATACCTATTGGTTACAGAGCGACGACTTACTCTGAATGCAGGACAGTTTCCAGGCTGTTAAGCTAGCTAACTAGAATTAATTTACTGAGCTATTCTTTTCTCAGTTTATGAGTACTTCCTGTTTTTCTTCTTTAATTAGAAGCTTAATAAGTTTATAGAGCTTAAAATTTTAAAGTGTATTGGACATTAGAGCTCTGATATTAGCTCTGATATTGTCTGAAATGCTTTAAGAATTTAATCTGTTTGGTAAAGATTTTTCGTATCACTGTTAAAATACTAATTTTATTTATTACATTTATTATGCATAGCATTCAACAATAAATTTTGGAACATAAAAATAAGATACTTAAAAATCATCTTTGAAATGACAATCAAGGTAAGACTTCTGATAATAAATTTCTGATTTCCCTTGGTGATCTTACTGATTTTAAAAAAGCAAAATTACAGGCCAGGCATTGTGGCTCATATGTGTAATCCCAGCACTTTGGGAGGCCAAGGTGGGTGGATCACCTGAGGTCAGGATTTTGAGACCAGCCTGGCTAACATGGTGAAACCCATGTCTACTCAAAATACAAAAATTAGCTGGGCGTCATGGCGGGCACCTGTAATCCCAGCTACTCGGGAGGCTGAGGCAGGAGAATCACTTGAACCCGGGAAGTGGAGGTTGCAGTGAGCTGAGATTGCACCACTGCACTCCAGCCTGGATGGAAAAGCAAGACTCTATCTCCAAAGAAAACAAAAAAAGTGAGATTACATATTTTTAATCATAAAAGAGCAGTTTAAAATATATATGTTTATATATAAATTTTTTTAATTTCTTTAGTTTAGAATTCAGAGTTATTTAAGAAGTTAGTTGTAGCTAATTCTCAGTCTCAAACAGTATTGTCTGAAAAAATTCATTTACCTACTTATGATCCCTGAAATTCTACATATTTTTGTATTAATATAAATAAGAAATTAGATTAAGTTAATATGTTGCATTTTCCTCTATAATTACATTGTTACAAATTGGACTTGTTATGCAAATGGATCTTCTATTTAATTTTTATAGTAAATGGTTTGCATTTAGTAAATAAATGTTAATTACAGTTGATTCTTGAATATTGTGGGGGTTAGGGACTCTGATCCCTGTGGAGTTGAAAATCTGAGTATAACTTTGACTTCTTCCAAACGTAACTACTAATAACCTACCATTGACTGGAAACTTTAGTGATAACATAAACAGTCAGTGAACATGTATTTGTATGTGTTGCATTATTACATACTATGCTTTTAGAATAAAGTAAGCTAGAGAAATGAAGCTGTTATAAAGAAAATCATAGAAAAGAAAAAATATACTTACTATTCATAAACATAAGTGAATCCTCCCAAAGGTCTTCATCTTTATCATCTTCAGGTTGATTAGGCTGAGGAGGAAGAAAATGGTTGGTTTTGCTGTCTCTGGGTTGCAGAAGCAGAAGAAAAATCTGCATATAAGTGGACCCTTGCAGTTCAAACTCTTGTTGTTCAAGAGTCAACTGCATTACACAGGAATTTGTGTCACTAAGAAAGTAACTGTCTTTAGAACTAGGAATTCAAAAATCCCTTTCTGATACCATAAACAAATGGCAATAAGAATCATAAAATGGAGCCAGTGTGCACCCATACAAATAGAAGATTATGTTTGAAAATACCTACTGAATGCAGAAGACAGAAAAGTAATTCCTTTCCAAGAAGCAGAAGTTATGTTATATATTCTTATACAAACAAGGTCTATTTTTAATTTATTCACCATAAGTTGGAACTTCATGAGATATAGTCACTTCTTAGAACAAGCTGTGTTTTTTTATGTGCTGGATAATTATCATAATAATAGTAATTTTATTGGAACAAAATAATCTGTTACCAGGCTGGGCGTGGTGGCTCATGTGTAATCCCAGCACATGGGAGGCCAAGGAAGGCAGATCACTTGAGGTCAGGAGTTTGAGACCAGCCTGGCCAACATGGTGAAACCCTATCTCTACTAAAAGTACAAAAATTAGCCAGGCATGGGAGTGGGCACCTGTATTCCCAACTACTCGGGAGGCTGAGGCAGGAGAATTGCTTGAACCCAGGAGGTGGAGGTTGCAGTGAGCCGAGAATGCACCACTGCACTTCAGCCTGGTTGACAGAGCAAGATTCCATCTAAAAAAAAAAAAAAAAAAAAAAAAAGTTACTCTGTTACCATTAGGCAAGAGATAATCATAATAAATATTCCAATAGCCAAACTCTAGGCTCAAAAAATTATAATAAAATTATAAAAATGGTTCACAATAACAAAAATATAACACCTAATGCATTGTACAATCTGAACTATATAAAGACACCTTTAATTTAGTACATATTTATCAAACCACTTCTATAAGTTAGGTTTGGCAAATTGCAGGAGAGAAAGATGGAATTGACATAGTTTTTGTCTTTAAGGTACTCATAATAGAATATAGATAACTATTTAATTTTTGTGTTTTTTCAACAGAATTTTTAAGAAAAATATTTTAATTCATTCAAATACTTGTCCACTTAAATAATAACTATCATGTATCTGTTATAGACTAAGTATTTTTCCAATGTTACGAAATGCATTTAAAAACTAGAGTTAGGAGATTGTTATTACTACTGTTATTTATTTTATTTATTACCTGAAATAGTGGTTACTGTGTGTCCAGTGTCATCTGGGAGCTTATAGTTATTTATTACATATGTATCATGTTCAGTATGTGCCAGGCATGTTTACGTTTGTGGTGATGAATGCAATCTTCTAAAATGTGGGTAGGATTTGGGGTAAGTGTGTAGAGTGAGTGGAACTTTGCCAAGTAAGGAGGCAGAGGGATGATGCTTGGCAGAAAGAGTATCTAACAAGCTTGCACGTTTGACAGAAGCAGCAGCCACGAAGAATGAAAGTTTTAAAACACAAGGAGCAAGTTCAAAATGTAGGACACCTGAGTGAACTTTGTAGCGTTTATGAGCAGTTCAAATTTACTAGTGCAAAAAAAAATATGGAGTGCTCGGTAATGAGGTGAAAATAGCTTATAGTTATTATTTATTATATATTTATTATGTTTAGTATATGTCAGTGAAGGCAAGCTTAGGAAAGACTTTGTTGTTGTTTTACCTGTGTCTAGAAACCAGTTCAATAAAAGACTTTTAATAGTATAGGAATGAGTAGATCTTATCCTGTAGGCCAGGGGAAACTTCTGAGGTAGAATGCTTTTGGCTGCAAATACTAGAAGACCTAACAGTGGCCAAAACCGTAAGAACCAGACTTTTTTTGGTTGTCGGGTGATATTATTGGATCCCACTTGTTCCTCTTTCAGCTATGCTGTTGGCAGTGTCTTGTTCATGTCTCCCTTCATGGTTGGCTACTTAGCAACAGCTCCAAACATCATGTTCTCACAAGACAGTATCTAAAGGCTGGAAGGGCTGCTTTTCTTCACATGTGTCTTAAATTGGGAGAAAACTTGCAGGGGACTTTTTGTAATTTTTTTTTTCCTTTGGGGACGTAGTCTCACTCTATCACCAGTCTGGAGTCCAGTGGCACGATCTCAGATCACTGCAGCCTCCACCTCCCAGGTTCAAGCAATTCTCCTGCATTAGCTTCCCGAGGAGCTGGGACAACAGGCACATGCGACCACACCCAGGTAATTTTTGTATTTTTAGTAGAGACGGGGTTTCACCATATTGGCCAGGATGGTCTCAGTCTCTTGACCTCTTGATCCACCTGCCTCGGCCTCCCACAGTGCTGGGATTACAGACATGAGCCACCGTGCTCAGCCCTTTCTGTAATATTTTATTAGCTGGGTCACACCACATGCTCATTCCTAAACCAGGCACTGGGAAAGCAAATGTAGTTATGTGATTAGCTTAGAATAATCACTTATCTTTTGAAGCTGAGGAGGGAGAGGTATTGGGATAATAAATACCCAAATAGATTTGTGATTCTCCAGCAAGAAACAATAAGGAACTGCTCTTGGGTAGGGAGCCAGCAGTGTTTGCTCTAGAAATTCATTGGAAAATTGTAAGCAGGGGAGGCATTAGATTCAATTTGAGATATAGGGCATTCTGTTGCGGGTATAAAGCAGGGATTGGCAAGCTGTTTCTGTAAAGGGCCAAATAGGAAATATTTTAGGCCATGTGGTCTCTCTCTCACTCTCTCTTTTTCAAGAATGATTTAAGCAGCTGAAGGCCATGTGGTCTCTGTTGTAGCTACTCAACCCTGGCATTGTAGTGTGAAAGCAGTCATAGGTAGCATGTCAGTGAATAGGCATGACTGTACTCTCATAAAACTTCATTGAGAAAAAACATATGGTAGGCAGGATTTGGCCTGTGGTCTGCAGTGTGCTGACTCATTATGTAGAGGGTAGATGGAGGATAGATGTCACCTAGGAGCATATAGTCATTATTTACTAGGTATTTATTATGTTCATTAGATGCCATTCACTTTTAAATTTGTGTTGATGAGTGCAAGCTTCTAAAAAAAATGGGTAGGATTTAGGGTAAGCATGCAGAGTAAGTGAAACTTTGCCAGGTAAGGAGGCAGAGGGATGATGTTTTCCAGAAGGAATATCTAAGAAGCTTGCATGTTTGACAGAAACAGCAGCTATGAAGCCTGCAAATTTGAAAAAAAGAAAAGAAGGTGCAAAAGGTAAGACACTTGAGTATCTCCACTCTTAACCATGTAAAGAGACTGGGAGACAAGGGAAGCTTCAGCCATAGTTAATGCTATAGTTTCCTTGTCACAAATCCATGGAGTACATGAGTCTATTACAAGGTTTTCACCCATCCATGATAAGATAAAATGATAGAGCTCCAGTTTATTCATTTGAAAATATTGGTGTTGCCGGGGATGGTGGCTCCTGCCTGTAATCTTGTCAGTGTTGGAGGCTGAGATAGAAGCATCCCTTGAGGCTTGGAGGTCCAGCAACCTGGGCAACATCACCAGACCTTGTGACTATTTTTTCAAAAACTGTAGCTGGATGTAGTGTTCTGCACCTCTGATCCCAGCTACTTGGGAGGCTGAAGCAGGAGAATTACTTGAGCCTAGAAGTTTGAGCCTGCAGTTAGCTATGATAGCAACATTACACTGTAGCCTGGGTGGCAGAGTGAGACCCCATCTCTAAGAAAAATCAAGTCAAATAAGATAAGATATGATCAAATAAAATGTTGGTCTTTTTCTTGCAATTATGCTTTTCTAATTTGTTTTGCTTTTTAAAAAAATTTAAGAAACGACAGTAATAGTTGATTTATATAAGGCTTTCAGAAACTGGCTTCATCTTCATCTGCAGCCCTTTCTCTGTCTGCCCCTTTTTCTGGCATTACTGAGCTGCTGGTGATGCCTCTGTCACCATCCTTCTCATGTAGATAAATACATACGCTCTGGGAGGCTTCTCTCCCTCTCTTGCCACTGCCTGGCATGTGTTATCATTGCTGCCCTCTGCCTCTTTTATTCTGGTGAACCTCACTGTCTAAGTCTCAGCTCAGGCATGATCTCTAGAAAAGCCATCCCTGACAGCTTTTATTCTCATTCTTTAAACCCCAGTGCCTACCACTTAGCAGGAACTCAATAAATATTTAGTAAAATAAAGACTCTATACAAAGATGATCGCTACGTCTAGCAACAAAGGGAATAGACATGCAAAGAGCTGATGTGCAGCTCAGATGGTGAAATGACACTAGAAAAATGGACAAAGTACTAAGGGAACCCCTAGGAAGGAGACACCTGTGTATGTGGAGAAAGATAGCCAGATTCAGGGAGGACTTCACATGGCATTTTGAGCCTTTTTTCCTTTTTTCTTTTTCTGTTTTTGGAAACAAGTTCTTACTCTGTCACCCAGGGTGGAGTGCAATGGCATGATCGAGACTTACTGCAAACTGAAACTCCTGGGCTTAAGGGATCCTCTTGCCTCAACCTCTTGAGTAGCTGGGACTACAGGCACACACCACCATCCCTGGCAAATTTTCTATAGAGTCAGGGTTTCACTATAGTCTCCAGGCTGGTCCTAAACTCCTGGCTTCAAGCAGTTATCCCACCTGGACCTTCCAAAGTGCTGGGATTACAGGTGTGAGCTACTGTACCCAGCCTGCATTCTGAGTCTTAAAACACAAAAATAAATTTGTCAGAATAGTAGAGGAAAAAATTTCAGATATAAAAAACAGGGTGTACACTATAAAGATGTAACGGTAACAAAAATTTTGCAAATTATTAGTAAATAACAACTTACTTAGCATGTTGTTAAAAAGATACTATTATGAAGTAGAGAATAGTAAAGTGTTACTTTATATGTTTTTACTGTATTTTTAAATTTTGTTTTGTTTCCAGCAGTTTTTTTTTTATATTGGGTGGAATAATTTTTGGATGACCCTGAGACTTTTGCGTGGCTTGAACCTGCTGATATCTAGTGTCTCCCCAAGTGGTTTGTTAAAGTTTTAGATAATTGGAAGTGTTTCTTAAAAATGTAAATATTCCAGTAAACATTAAGCTTCATTTAAACTCTCAATTTATAAAAGTATATGTTGTTTTGTATCAATTTTTATAAAGATGATAGTCTTTATTTTAAGTCATTCATTTTAACTAAACATATGGATTTGTCAGCAGAACACAACTTAAAAGTGGCTTCAGAGGAAAAGCAAGAAAGGCTTGAAAGGAGTGAAAATAAACAGCCACAGGTATGTAACAATTTAAATTTCTGGTTTAATATTGGTTTGTTTGTTTGTTTTTCTTTAATAACATAGCATAGTCCAAATGAAGTGACCTTTTAGACTATCCTTTTAGAATCCAACAGAGCATAATTTCATACTGAATTTAAAACATTTTAGCCTGTTATAAAATTTAAAATATTCTTATAGTCTGTAGTAACTCATAGCTATCTGTACCCTTGGAATTGAGGCCAGAAATTTCCAGAACTCTCTTTGCTCTTTTATTTTTATAATCTTCTTCATGATAAAGAAGGTAACATCAAAAATTGAGTTGTATTACTAAGCAAGAGAAATTATGAACAATTGAACAGTGATGGCCACTGAGTTCACCTCATGTTAAAGGAGTCATCATTCCCAGTAGTTCAAACTTTGCAGTTTTATGTTGCCGGTCACCAGTGCTGAGGTTAAAGGCTTCATCTGTTTTTTGGTTTCTGGTTGCCTTCGGTGTCTATGTTCAGGGAGAGGATGGGGTCATAAAAGCAACCCAACTGCCTATTGAGAGAATTATGCCTTCCAGAATGGGACTTTGGTGTCAGTGTACAAACAATAACTTTCTTGTTGTTTACATAAATAGAAAATGCTATTAAAAATTTTAACCCACTGTCACTAGTGGAGCTTAGAATATATTAGACCTGGATATACGCAGATAACCTATCTAGATAACACCATCATATTACAGTATAACATTTGAAGTAGAATCTAAAAATTTTCTTTTCTTCCTGATTGGTATTCATTTTGGCTTCGAATAATTTAACATTTGCCTAATCTTTAGTTAATCCTCAGAAATATGAATTCACTGTAGGGGTTCACTATTTAGGGTATGCTGAGGTAAAAATCTTTTCAAGAGAGAAAGCCTTTAGAATACTACATATCATCTGTGAACCCATTTCTGTCAGATTTAATTGATAATGAATTAAGTTTACTCCAAACAAACAGAGTTAAGCTTCCTGGTTCATGTTTTTCTCCTATATTAAGCCAAGGCAAATTATTTCTTACTTCTTAGTTATAATCTAGTAACTTAGGGGTAGTAAAACATAGATTAAGTTTCACAGTTCAATTTTAATTATTTTCTATTTTTTTCTTTGTTCATACTTAATTTAGAATAAAATTAATTTTAAAACATGCACCCTGTCAGAAAAGACATCTGAGAAACAAAAGAAGCAAATTAATTTTCTACTTTTGGACCTGCAAAAAAATGCCTCAAGAACCAGAACTGAGTAAGAATTGTAATAAAGAGGATATATCTGTATATTCGGGACTTTCTTTAAAATTCATTACAATGCTGGGTGCAGTGGCTCACACCTGTAATCCTAGCACTTTGGGAGGCTGAGGCGGGTGGATCACCTGAGGTTGGGAGTTCAAGACCAGCCTGACCAATATGGAGAAACCCTGTCTCTACTAAAAATACAAAATTAGCCAGGTGTGGTGGTGCATGCCTGTAATCCCAGCTACTCAGGAGACTGAGGCAGGAGAATTGCTTGAACCTGGGAGGCAGAGGTTGTGTTGAGCCAAGATCATGCCATTGCACTCCAGCTGAGCAACAAGAGTGAAAGTCCATCTCAAAAAAAAAAAAAAAAAAAAAAAATTTCATTGCAAAAAAGTTCAACTGAAGATTGGTGAAAGTTTTGAAAAATCCAGAATTACTGTTTGTCCTGAGGAAGAGCTCTTACATTGTAACTTTGAAGAGAGACAAACTTAAAGGGAGTGCCCCATAATCTGATGAATCCTATCCCTGATGGTGAGGAAGCAGATGCACCTGGAGTGTCTAACTCTGTGGTATTCTAGGCATTGCCTGAACAGAAGGAGCCCATCTCACTCAGGTCTTGTCGTTGCATTTATACTCTGGGTCCCTCCAACACACTTGCCAGTCATCTTCTAAGCTTTATTCAAATGAAAATAGATCAGACTGTAAAAATTATAACAAAGCAGACATGTAGCCTTTTTCTCACAGAGATGAAGAAGAAAGAGAATTGTTGTAATGATACAGAAATTGAAAAATTAAGGAACCCAGTAGTTATGGCTGAAATGAAAAAAGACCAAGAGTTTGATATGCAAATACAAGAAAATATAACCCAAAATACCACAGATTGGAAATTAGTCATTAGACATTGGCCTCAGTCTGGAGATCCAAAAAGTCTTTTTGATTTGTGGTTTGCTCACTCCAAAGAATGGAAGCATGTGATACAAATAGAAAGCTACAGTATTTCTGCGGTTACAGACACTTACAAAAACCGAAAACCAATACAGCACTTGTTCCACAAGCCATATGGAACTTAGAAGCTCTTCTAAAGCTTAGAAGGTGTTTGGCAAGTGTGTTTCAGGGACCCACATATGACAGTCCCACTGCTAATATCTATAAAAGCATGAAACCTGAATTTAAAAATGTGAGTTATTCTCCACCACATAGTGACAGAACATCAAAAGCATATCTAGAAGAAGACTTACAGCAAGATATGCAAAGGCTTAAGAATGAGATGGGCTTGTTACAAGTAGAGTTCCTGGCTTTGAAGAAAAAATTTCAACTATAAAAAGAAAGCAGTTCCCTTGCTGCTTCTCTTATTATAAGTTATCTGATTCGTTCTGGTTTTCTACTGAAGAAAATCTCATGTGTATAGTTACAGTGGGGTTACCTAAATGTGTAATTATGTGTCAAAGTAGATTAATGCTGCTATCTAAATGACGGTTCTGGAAAACATTCTTATAATCTTTGCTCATTCATCAACCTAAGTCTCACTGTGAGTCTTCCAGGTGGCATATGGGCTGGGAAAATTATTTAGCCATATACCATGTGACCTTCTGAACCAGATAAGCATAAGGGAAATTGCTAAAGAAATAATGTCTAGATTCTTTTTTCTAAATTCATTTGAAGATGAATTACATTTATTTAAATGACAAAATGGTAATACAATGGGAGGGAAGCAATGACTGAGAAGAGACATGAAAATGTATCTGACCTTGAGAGTTGCGACAAATATTCCCAGCCAAACAAGTCTGTTTAATGTGCCTTCATGCATGCAAGTTTATCTGTTTGACTCAAACTGTTTAAACTTATACTTCCATCATGGCCACTTTAAATGTTTTTGGAAACAAATATATATACTTTCATATATTTAAGAAAATCACCACTCTCCAATGTTTCGTTGAATCAGACTTTTACATGATGTTGTTTAATAAAATATGGTAGGATTTAGCATGTATGATTTTATCATATAAGTAGCATAACTCCTCAGCCAAAAATTTAGCATTTGACTCTATAGTAGAAGGCTGAGTTCTGTACATTTTGTTCTAAAGATAGACAAAAATCTAGAGATTTTCCTCTTTCAAAGTAAAAGCAGATGAGGCTCCCCACCACCCTCTGAGCCATTAAATTGCTTTGCCAAAGTCACACTTTTAACTTATTTGACAAATTTGATGTATTTATCTGGTAATTTATGTAATTCAGCAATATGTAATTGTATCTTCCCTTTTGATGCCATGAAATACTAGGTAATGCCACCTTAGGAGCTTTGGATGAGTTACTTAATATTTCTTGGTTTTACTTCCATTATCAAGTAGATAATGGGGCTAGAGTGGACAACTCTACTGTATATCTTCCAGCTATAAACTTTTGTGGTAATTGAATGTAAACTTGAGGAACATCTCATTTTCCAGGATTCTGCACTAGCAACTCAGCAGTTTCACTCGGCTCCTTGTGTTGTGGCAAACTTTGGTTCCTCTATTTCAGTGAGCGCCTTCACTTTTTTGGTATCCCAGGATCCAAAGGAAAAAATAAGCTTAGTTCAGAAAAGGGAAAGCTTTTCTGTTTCTGAAGACCCACAAGGTCACATCCTCTCAATCTGGCTATTCCATGGAGAATCCAGGTGACAAAGGCAGAAGACACATTTTATGCCTGTGTCTTTTTGTTACTCTGTTTTTGTGTTGATATATTCACACCATAGAAGTAACTGTGATTTGATGGAGAACTAGAAGTAGAGTCAGAAGCCCAGAGAAAAATCCTGCAGCTTGCTTATATATTTATTCTATTGTCAAATCACAATAGAATATGATCAGGGAAACAGAACTTTTAAAACTTTGAGAGATTTTATCTGTCCAAATAGATGTGGAGGTAAAGCTCTTACTATAGGGTGGTGTCTGGGTTAGATATCAGAGTATAAATGCAATTTTCTTTTTCCAAGATTTTAATTTAGTCAAATTTTTTAACAACTTCATGCTTTGAGTTTGTTGTGATTCAGAGAAAGCCTTTTCCAATTCTGATATTCTTAAAAATTCTCTAGAGTGTGTGTGTGTGTGTGTG
Source organism: Pongo pygmaeus (assembly GCF_028885625.2). Lineage (NCBI taxonomy): Eukaryota > Metazoa > Chordata > Mammalia > Primates > Hominidae > Pongo > Pongo pygmaeus. The sequence continues at coordinate 87,543,631 of NC_072386.2, read as the reverse complement.
TGTGTGTGTGTGTGTGTATTTTATAGATTCATTGACTTCAAATAAATTTTTGAACTTTTTGAAATGTATGTTCTCTAAGGTTTAAGGTTTTGCTTTAACTTTTTCTCCAGTTGGATATCCACTTACAGCAACTTTTAATTGCATGAATGTACAGGTTGTTCTTTCACTTCAGAAATAACCATCATATGTTGTTTTACTGAGTGCTAGCTAAACATTTCTTTTGTTTTATTTAGGATTCTCAAAGTTATGGAAAAAAGAAGGATGTGATGTATGGAAATTATATGTTGAAGAGAGACATTGCCATGCTCAAACAGGAATTATACGCAATAAAAAATGACAGTCTCAGAAAGGAAAAAGAATATATTCATGAAATTAAAAGTATTACAGAAATAAATGCTAACTTTGAAAAGAGTGTAAGACTCAATGAAGAAATGATAACAAAAACAATGGCCCAGTATTCACAAGAGTTCAATGATCTGAAAGCTGAGAATTCAAGGCTGAATTCAAAATTGGAGAAAGAAAAACACAACAAAGAAAGACTAGAAGCTGAAGTCAAATCCTTCCATTCTAGCCTGGCCACTGCTATAAATGAGTACAATGAAATTTTGGAAAGAAAAGACCTAGAACTAGTTTTACAGACAGCAGATGATGTTTCTGGACAAGAAAAAATGGATTCTGATATTTCTCAACTAACAGATAAGAATGAGTTGCTTACTAAACAACTTTCTAAAGCTCGGGTGAAGTTCAGTACCTTAAAAGCTAAGCTGCATGAGACAAGAGATGCTCTCAGGGAAAAGACATTGGCTTTAGAAAGTGTACAGCTGGACCTAAAGCAAGCACAGCATCAAATAAAGGAAATGAAGGAGATGCATCCAAATGAGGAAGCTAAGGAGAGTCAATCCACTTGAAACAGAACTCTTTAGAGGAGAGAATATGTCAACATGAACTCAAAAATCTCTTGCTTGAACAACAACTAGAGGATGCTCATAAGGAAGGCAATAATGAAGAGATAGTCATTAATATACAACGAGGCTGTCGAGAATGGAAAGGAAGATCTTCTAGAAGAAAAAAATATGGAATTAATGAATGAATGTAATTATTTAAAAGAAAAACTTTCAGTATGAAAAAGAAGAAGCAGAAGGAGAAGGAAGTATGAAGAAAACTATTTATAACCTTCTGGAAAGAAAATTTAAACATTTCATTCTGGCTATATGTTGAACCTAGTTCAATATAAAAATAAATAGATTAAAATGTGTTTACCATACTTTATAATTCCATTTACATGAATCATCCAGGAAATACAGGTATAGGGACAGAAAGAAGATTAATGTTTGTGTAGCCCTGGGGCTGGAAGTGGGTCGTGACTGCTAATGGGCATGAGGGATTGTCCTGGAGTGATGAAAATGTTCTAAAGTTGAATTGTAGAGATGGTTGCACAACACAGTAAATTTACTAAAAATCTTTGAACTGTTTGTTAAAACAGATAAATTCTATAAATCATATTTCAACAAAGCTGTTTTAATAAAAATCATATTTCAACGAAGCTGTTTTAATAAACCAAAAAAAGGGTTTACTGTATCAGCTTGGAAACATACTTTGTTTCCAGGAAATAAAAGGTGGAGCTGACAGATGCTTTCCTTTGAGTAAAGACGTTATGTCACCTATGAAATTTTAGTAGATACAGAGCATTGTTGATAAGGTATGTATTCTTATACTACTGAAATAATAAATGTAATGTCTTTATGTTGCCACATTTTAAGACCGTAATGAAGAGGGTAAGTGGAAATGCTTGTACCTGAAATGTATATTTTGAAATTAAGATTCAATTAAGTAAGCCGCTTTGACACTTAATTCTAGATTTCCCCGATGAACTGAAGTGTGTTGCAGTGTCTTGTGATGCTTTTCCTTCAGTGGCTCTCTCTTTTATGTATTTTAGTTGGTATAACTTTGTTTTGATTCATACCAATGTGACTTAAGTCTGAAAATATGTCAGTCTCACATTATGTATTTTTCTGACCACTTAGTATTTTAAAGACTTCTACTTGTTATAAAATCCAATTTGGAATAAATGTGGTAAATTTTAGCAAAAGATCTTTGATGTAATGTTTCCACTGGTAGGTATTTATAATTTACTGTGAATATTTTTATGAATAATTAGCTCATAATTTACATTTTAAGTCTCAATGACTATCATTTGGATATAACTTTGTCCAGTACAAAGATACTTGTAGCTGTCTGTGATTTATGAGTTTGACATTGAATCCCCATTTTCAGACTAATGAGGGGCGGCAGAGTTCACGGAGAGTGGGAATGAAGTGAGTACAGGACAGAGTTGTAGGAGCTGAGGTCAGGGAGGGAGGTAGAGGCCATGTTACCTAGGGACTTGAAGGCCGTTGGAATTTTACTTTTATTCTGAGATAGGAATCTGTTGGAAGGATTTCAACAGGCGACAGAATATGTGAGGAACTCAGGTTGAGTTGAGGGTCTAAGGTGAATGAATAGCGGGCTGATTCAATCTGTCATGTAAGAGAATATGATTTGGCGGGAAGATAACGCCTTCTATGTCCCTCACTGAATTCAGTAGTAAAGAAGAAAGTGTACATATAAGGGAAAGAAAGTGAATCTGTGTGTGTGGTAATAATTTTCAAAGTATGTATGCTAGAGTGAAATATTATTAACATAATTTAATAATAAGGTACTTTATAAAATTGGTAACAAAAATATTTTGTCAGGTGATTGTAAGACAACTTCAAGAAGAACTGGCTGATCACCTTAAACAATTTTCAGTGTCAGAGTCTCCACTGGAAGGTACATCATATTGTCATATTAATTTGGATGAGACACGGGCTTCAAAGAAGAAATTATTTCAAGTAGAAAGTCAAGTATGTATGGAATTTAACATGTAGACAGTTAATCTGTAGCTGGTTGAATAATATAAAGTGTTTTAGGATACTAATTTCAGTGGACAGCTTGATTTTGTATTTTCATTATAATTGATCATTATCATTTTATTATCTTTATAACGTACTTTTTCAACTCTGGCTCTTGTTCTGCCATTTTGAAAAATAGTTGTATATGTTTTCTCTTACAGTATCTACTCTTGGGAAAGTTGAGAATGATACATCATTCCTCACAGAAAATTGACTTTTTTTCTGTTAAACAGTATTTTTAGATAATTTCCTTAATGCCTTGGTAAGGCAAGCCAGATTAAGTCAGAAGAGAATGTTTAATGGAATATTCCAGAAAGTTGTCTTATTTCTTCACTTTTGTGAATGGACATAGAAGCTGTGCCTATTCATTTTATGGATTCTAGGTTAACTTGTACAGAAAGGCCATCATACTGTTCTTTGAAATGCACACGTTTTAGGTTAATTTACAAACTACTTGAAAAGTTAGGCATTGCCTTCATCTTCCTTTCATTTAAAATATACTGTAATGGCGTAGAAATACTCAGATCTAATAGAGTATGTACATCCAAAATAGAGAGCTCAGAAAATTATCTGGATCCTACCATGGGATTTTAAAAACAGTTTCACTGAGAGATAATTCACATGCCAGACAGTTCAACCATTTAAAATGTACAACTCAGTGTCTGTTAGTATATTCACAGTGTTGTGTGGTCATCAGCACAATCAATGCTAGAACATTTTCACCACTCTGAAAAGCAACCCCACATCTCTTAGCCATGACTGCAACCCCACTCCATGTCTCTCCACCTACCCCAGTTGTAGGCAACCACCATCCACTTTTGTCTCCATAGATTTGCATGGTCTGCATATTTTATATACATAGAGTCATACAATATGAAGTCCTTTCTGACTGGGTCTTTCACTTAGCAGAATGTTTACAGAATTTTATCCATGTTTTAGCACATAACAGTAGTTTATTCCTTCTTATTGTCAAGTAATAGTCTATTTCATGGCTACAGCAGTTTTCCATTCATTCATCAGCTGATGGACCTTTAGGTTGTTTCCACTTTTTGGCTATTATGAAAACAGCTGTTGCAAACATTCATTTACAGGTTATTGTATGGACATATGTTTTTAATTCCCTGCTATTGGACTTTATCCTCAGAGTTAACTGGGCAGATGTCAGCACCAGTTTTTCCCATGCTGTCCTTCCTGCCTTCTCAGTTCCTGCGCATCTAGCCTCATTCATTCAGACCTGGCAGGCAATTTCCTCTTCATGAAGATTTCTCTGACTGTTCTCTCACTGACTTTACAGCTAAGCACTTGTTGCCCAGTCTGCAGAACAACTTAGCCCTTAATTTGACATGGCTTTTATTTTTTAATGGAAGATAATTTTGTCTTAACATAAATTTGCTTAAAGGGAAAATAATATATGACATGCATGTCACCTATCCTTGTATAAATTGAAAATATTTTAGCTTGGCAGCTTTCAGCATAGAACAAAATATACCATACCAATTATTTCTTCTTTGAGACATTAACACAGTAAATCTTTTACTCTAAGTGTATTTTTAGCAATTAAATATGAAACTAAAACCAATTAGTCTAATAGAGGAGAATTGTTCAATCAAATGCTCATGTTTTTCTCGGTATGAAAAAAGAATCTAAATTTGCCTTCCTTCACTATGTAGCCAAACTGTATTTCTGGGTGGTTGCCGGTTTGTCAGCTGAACAGTTCTGGCTGCAGCTTGTCTGATGAAGGATAGCACAGCCCCTTAATCTGAGTGCTCAGGAGAGTACTCGTGAAGGCAGTGCCACAGCAACAGCTGCTGGGAGGGGATTCAGAAGACTTGATTTAGCAATAGAGTCCAGGGTTTTCAGCTCCGTGGCTCAGCCTGCCTCTGCTGGTCATGTCGGTTATGTACTACTCAATCCAGGAGGTGCTGTTTACATTGTAGTACATACATGACTGTTGCCCACTGAGTCACACAGAGAGAAAAGCTATAAATTATATGCTTCCCATTTGCTGCCACTTTCAGTGGTGTGAAGAATGATTCAGTGCAGCTATAGGAGACCACTTCCTTGGAATGCCACCTGCTTAGCACATACAATGGTCAAGATATAAAAAACAGTAAAAATTATCATGCTAATAGCAAATATTGTCTGTAGCTCACTATGTACATGTACTCTTCTAAGTGCTTCTAAGCAAATCTTATCTGTAGCTCACCATGCACCACGTACTCTTCTAAGTGCTTCATGTCAGTCCCTGGTTTAATCTTCCCAACATCCCAGTGAAGTAGATGGTATTATTCTCTCCATTTCATAGATATAGAACCAGAGACACAGAAAACTAATTTGCTCAAGGTCACACAGCTAGTATCTGGTAGATCTGGGATTCAGACCTAGGCCTTCTGGCTTCTGTGTAGAACTGCCTGTCAAACCATTCCATGGAACACCTGGTTGGTGAGGTGGCTCATGCCAGTAATTCTAGCACTTGGGGACGCTGAGGCAAGAACAGTGCTTGAGCCCAGGAATTTGAGACCAGCCAGAGCAATATAAGTGAGACCCTGACTCTACCAAAAAAAAAAAAAAAAATTAAACAGTTAGCTGTGGTATGGTGGTGCATGCCTGTAATCCCAGCTACATTGGAGGCTGTGGTAGGAGGGTCACTTGAGCTCGGAATATCAAGGCTGCAGTGAGCAGTGATCAAGCCACTGCACTCCAGCCTGGGTAACAGAGCAACACTGTCTCATAAATAAAATGTTTTGTATAGATTCCCATAGAATTGAGTTAGACATCAGGCATAGAATTATTAGCCACTTTGATGTCTGCCTTGGGAGTGAAACATATAATAAGGGGCAGCTTTAAACCATCTCAATCAATAGCCTCTAACTTCTCCAGAGGTTCTTATTTCATGAATTCCTAAGCAGGAGACTACCTGGATTAAGACATTTGGTGGACCCATTCTGAGATGAATAATCTCGATTAGGAAGAAGGGAGATCTCTACTTGACTGGAGCTTCCCAATGACATAGTTGTGTGTCCCCCAAAAGAAACTTTAGAACAAGATATTTATCATGCAATATCTCTATGGAAAAGGAAATTCTTTAAAAGAAAACAAAGGCAAACAATTGATAATCTGTTTCTTGTGGGAAAGTTTTCATTATAAAAGAAAAAAAGGGCTGGGCACCGTGGCTCACATCTGTAATCCCAACACTTTGGGAGGCTGAGGTGGGTGGATTACCTGAGGTCAGAAGTACAAGAAGAGCCTGGCCAGCATGGCAAAACCCTGTCTCTACTAAAAATACAAAAATTAGCTGGTGGTTTGCAACTGTAGCCCTAGCTACTTGGGAGGCTGAGGCAGGAGAATCACTTGAACCCAGGAGGTGGAAGTTGCAGTAAGCCGATGTGGCGGCACCACTGCACTCTAGCCTGGATGACAGAGTGTGACTCCATCTCAAAAAAAAAAAAGAAAAAGAAAAAATGGACAAAGTGTACTGGTCCAAAAAAGAAGAAAGAAAGGGAGAGAGAGGAGAGAGAGAGAGAGAAAGAGAAAGAAGAATGAAAGAAAGAAAGAAAGAAAGAAAAAAAAAGGAAGGAAGGAATGAAGTAAGGAAGGAAGGAAAGAAGGAAGGAAGGAAGGAAGGAAAGAAGGAAAGAAGGAAGGACAGACAAAGTATACTGGTGAATATCCTAAGGGTGAGACAGCCCCCTTCAAGATTAGAAAATAACACTACTCAAAGTAACATCCATAAGAATCAACATAAAATAGACAAGATTCACTATCTACAAAAGTAATCTGCACCAAATAGCAATGTATGAGTGTGTCGTTGAGAATATTGTCTATAATATGTTTACTAGAGGGAAGAGGCCTCAGTAAAAAGGTCAGAGCTGGAAATTTATATTAGGTAATCGTGTTAACATTTTGAGATTTTAGGAGTTCTGAGAGAATTTAAAAAGAGGAGTAGCAGCCGGACATGGTGGCTCATGCCTGTAATTCCAGCACTTTGGGAGGCCGAGGAGGGTGGATCATGAGGTAAGGAGTTCAACACCAGCCTGGCCAACATCGTGAAACACCATCTATACTAAAAATACAAACAATTAGCTGGGCGAGTTGGTGGGCACCTGTAATCCCAGCTACTCGGGAGGCTGAGACAGGATAATTGCTTGAACTCAGGAGGTAGAGGTTGCAGTGAGTGGAGATCACACTGTTGCAGAATCAGGAGGACCAGAGAGAGACCTTGGGGTGTATACAGGAGGATGTCTTTATCAAGTGTACTCAGACCCAGCAGACTCAACATCTGACAAACTGGGCCCAGAACAAAGACAGCACTTGACTTTTATACACACTTCAAAAACGGGGTGGGCTAGCTTGAAGCAGGCTTACAGTTACAGTGGTATGAAAGCATGAATACAGAGGCAGAACAATTAATTAAATTGTGACAGGTTCATAATTTAGGATTACACATGATCTTTGCCAAGCAACCCAGATGTCTGTTATCTAGGTTTTGCTCTAAAGAGCCTTGCACTGGTTTATCTCAAGTTTCAATATAAAAACACAATAAGTGATGAAAAATAGATCTCTGGATGAGACCCTGTGTCATAGAGTCCAATGGAAGGGGAGAAACAGGATAATAGAAAAGCCACAAAAAGTAGACAAAAGTTATTATTTGTTTATTATAGAAAAAATAAACTTTGTTTAAAGAGAAATGGTTAAGAGACAGGGAAAAACTGAAACCTACAGGTGAATACTTACAGAGAATGACAGTATTTAGCTCAGCCTGAAGATAGATGAGGATCAAAAATGTAATGGGAACTAGATAAGAGTTTTCTAAAAATCATCCTAGTAAGATGTAATTTAACTTGGAATATCTTAAACTGTTAATGACAATGTTTCTAGAGCATCTTTAAAAACTAAAATGTAAATATAACTACTCTTATCTTACTAACCATTAGTATTTTGTGTGTAAAAACTCTCATTTTTAACAAACATTTTTGGCAGTTTAAATTTCAGAAAAGATAATGATGAAAGTGTGAATCTTTTTTAGCTGTTTTAAGAAAATGACTAGTTTTGAAATCTCATTATTGGCATCAGGTTTATAAAATGCACTTTATACAACTGCCTAAATACATATTATTCATCAATTTATGAGAAATAATATTTTTAAGATAGAAGAGGGTCTCTAGATTTTACAAAAATAATTTTAAACACTTTTTTTCAAGCCTGAAGAAAAACATGAAGAATTCAGAAAACTTTTTGAGTTAATATCATCACTGGACTATAATGTGGATCAAATAAGAAAGAAAAATCATGAATTAGAAGAAGAGGCAACTGGGTATGGTTTTCATATTGTAGAACATTTTAACCATTTAGTAATTGATTTAACTCTACTTGACTAAAACCTTGATACAAATTCATTTTATGTCTGCATTTTCATGATTAAACGAATTCTATTTTAAAATGTATTTCAGAAACTCACAACACAACTTTATAGGCATGTGAGCAGGAGTCCATGACCCTTGTACTTTTTTGTTGGAATTATTTAAAAAATCAAATTTCAGTATAAAAACAAAATAAGCGATGAAAAATAGATCTCTGGATGAGACCATGTGTCATAGAGTCCAGTGGAAGGGGAGAAACAGGGGGTTGGAGTCAGCTGAGCTGCTGGGGCAAGGTTGGGATGAAAAAATTTATATTAAAAATATGTGAAAAAAGAAACTTACAACACAATCTGAAATTTTTTTGAATGCCAAAACATTACACTTATTTTTATTTATTTATTTATCTTTTGAGACAGAATCTGGCTCTGTCACCCAGGCTGGAGTGCAATGACACGATCTCGGCTCACTGCAACCTCTGCCTCCTGGGTTCAACAGATTCTCTTGCCTCAGCCTCCTGAGTAGCTGTGATTACAGGTGTGCACCACCCCGCCTGGCTAATTTTTGTATTTTTAGTAGAGATGGGGTTTCACTATGTTGGTCAGGCTGGTCTCGAACTCCTGACCTCATGATCCACCCTCCTCAGCCTCCCAAAGTTGGCATGAGCCACTGCACTTAGCAACGTATTCTTTAATGGTTTTGAAAACAATAATGACAACGCTTTGACATGTAATGTCAAGTGTTCATTATCTAGTTTGAACTTTTATTTCTGAAGACATTTTTGCTGTATTTGGTCATCTTTTCTTCCTTTTGTAATATTCTTCTCTGCTGCATTCAAATTTTTTAAAGACCTATTTGTGTCCTTCTTTAACATCAAAATTTATCTTGATATATAGCTTGTATTTTGTTTCTGCTTCTTTGTTTTTCTTTTAGATGTAAAACATATCATGGAAATTTACTCATTTTACATGGGTACCCCCATTGTATACATGAAGTATACATCTTATTAAACTTCTGTTTTACAGAAATAAATTTTATATATAAGAAAAGCATAACCTAAAAAAAGAGTAAAATGAGCATTCATGTTTTGATCACAGATTTAAAAAAAAAAAAATGGAATGTGTCTTTGAAGCCCTGAACAAAGCTACTTTTCTATGTATTTACTGAGCACTTAAGTTGGTTTTCTGATTCTAATCAACATTTTTCTGTCATTGCCTTTCTCTACATGGTTTTGTATCTTTCATTTTGTTGACATTATGTCAGTAAAGATCTCTAGATCTCTTCTTCAAAGTCTTTAAATCATCACATATCTCTCTTCACCTTTCCTTTTTTCTGAAACTGCCTGTTTTCTTTTTCTCCTCAATTCAGACATTAAAGATGTTTTCTTCTCTTTTTCTATATTGAATAATGTCCTTATGCTTTTTGTGTGTACTTTTTTTTCTTCTTATAGACTGTGGTCAATGGATATCAAAATGTATTTTTGTGTCTTTTTCAAACATATATGTGTTTTACTTTTTTTAAATCTTGGTTACTCATCTCTTGGTTATGCCTTATATTTACTAATATGTTATTTTATCTTAGCATACCAAAATGGATATGAATAGTTTATTTATAAAAAACTGTATGGTTAGGCCAGGTGTGGTGGCTCATGCCTGTAATCCCAGCAATTTGGGAGGCCAAGGCAGGTAGATCATTTGAGGTCAGGAGTTAAAAACCAGCCTGACCAACATGGTGAACCCCATCTCTACTAAAAATACAAAATTAGCCAGGCATGGTGGCCCATGCCTGTAATCCCAGCTACTTGGGAGGCTGAGACAGGAGAATCACTTGAACCCAGGAAGCAGAAGTTGCAGTGAGCTGTGATCACACCATCACACTTCAGCCTGAGCAACAAGAGTGAAATTCCATCTCAAAAAAACAAACAGACAAACAAACTGTATGGCTATAATATCACTTTACCTGCCATATATGCCATAAAATTGTTCTTCATATTATTTATCTAAGATTATAATTTAATATAGAATGCTTTCAAACTATGTTCAGTTGAAACTGAGAGGATCATAGTTTATAGATTTGTTTCTTTGATATGCCATAACATAATATCTGTTTAAACAATTATTAAATATTTACTCTTAAAAATACTTGACTTACTAGTTCTTACATTTCTGCAGATATAAGAAATGCCTAGACATGACAATAAATATGTTAAATGTATTTGGAAATGAAGACTTCAGTTGCCATGGAGACTTAAATACAGATCAACTGAAAATGGATATTCTGTTTAAGAAGCTAAAACAGAAGGTAATTTAAAAAAATTATTATTTTATCTTAAGGTCTAGATTACATGTGCAAGAGGTGCAGGTTTGTTACATAGGTAAGCGTGTGCCATGATGGTTTGCTGCACATATCAATCCATCACCTAGGTATTAAGCCCCATAGGCATTAGCTATTAATCTTGATGCTCTCCCTCCTGACCCCAGCAAGCCCCAGTGTTTGTTGTTCCCCTCCCCGAGTCCATGTGTTCTCATCATTCAGCTCCCACTTATAAGTGAGAAGATGCAGTGTTTGGTTTTTTGTTCCTGTGTTAGTTTGCAGAGGGTAACAGCTTCGAGTTCATCCGTGTCCCTGCAAAAAGCACGATCTCATTCATTTGTATGGCTCCATAGTATTCCATGATGTATATACACCACATTTTTTTGTCCTGTCTATCATTGATGGACATCTGGGTTGATTCCATGTCTTTGCTATTGTGAATAATGCTGCAATGAACATACAAATACATATATCTTTATAATACAATAATTCATATTTAAACGTAAGGTAATTTTAAATCAGTTTGGGGATTAAAATTATGTAATTTGGAGAAATATTAATGATGGATAAACCCAAATTTGGCCAAAATACATTTAAGGAGGTTGATTCTGAGCCAGTATGGTGACTGTGGCCCCGGATTACCCAATCTCAAGAGCTCTTGAGAATGTTTCATGAGACAGTGACATTACAGTTTGGTTTTGTATGTTTCCAGCAGACAGAGTTGTAGGGAAAATCATAAATCAATATGAGGAAGGCATACATTGGGTCAGCCTAAAAGTGGGACATCAAAAAGAGGGGCTAACAAGTCATAGGTGGGTATTAAGGATTCTTTAGGTGACAATTGATAAAGAAAATCTGTTGTCTAAAACTGGAAATAGGTATAAAGGAAGGCCTTAATTAAGATAAGGTCATTATGGAGGTTAAGGTTCTTATTATGTAGATGAAGCCTCCTAGCTGGCAGCCCTCAGAGAAAATAGATGGTAAATATATCTTTTCAGACTTTAAATGCATCAGGATCTTAGTTAATCTTCACTAGATCTGGGAAGACCTAGAAGGGGAGAGATTGGACTACATTAATGCAGACTTCTTACAGATGCAAATTCCCCCACAGAAGACAGCTTTGTATGGCCATTTGAATCTCTTGGCCCTGCAACAGCCATTTCAAAATATGTCAAAAACTATATATTTGGGGGTAAAATACTTTGATTTTTTTCAGCTTCTTCTCTCTGTGATGCTGTACCAGAATCAGGTTAGAAAGTAAGCCACATTATAAGAGTTAATAAAACCCATCTGATGAGATTTGATTGTTTGAAGGGTGTGATTCCCAGACCCTTTAGATAGAAACTGGGGCAAAAGAATACAAAGTCTTACTCCTCAATATAAATCTCTCAGTGCTTTAAGCAGTGAAAGATTATTCACTTAATTTTACAGACTTGATACTAATAAAAAGGATACTTTAAAATATATATGTATATATTTTTCTATACAAAAGACATGCTGTTGATTCTCTTATGTTTTGAACCCTGGCCAGTGATCTGAAACCAAGCAGCCCATGTGTCCAGATCACTAGTACCAAATAAATTTCGGGGTGTAACAGGTTTATTGAGAAATAATTAACACACCATGCAATTCACTCCTTTAAAATATACAAGTCATTGAATTTTAGTAGTTTCAGAGAGTTATGTAATCATCATTACAATCAATTTTAGAATATTTTCATCACCCTAAAAACAAACCCCACATCATTTAGCTATCTTCACTAGTTTTCCCTTCCTCCCTCAGCCCTAGGGAACCACCCACCTTCTTTGTATAGATTTGCCTATAAGCCTCTGAAATAAAAAGCAAGTGGTCTACTGGGACTGGCTTATTTCACTTAACATAATTTTTCATGCTGCATCTGTGCTGTAGCAGGTATTGATGCAGGGCTTTTGCTCCTTAGTTCAGCTAAATCTGGGTTCATCTCTCATGACCAGGAAAAATTAGCCACGTGGACACATTGAAGGGTGAGAAGGACAGAATTTATTAAGTGAAAGGGAAGCTCTCAGCAAAGAGAGGGGTCCTACAAACAGATTTCCACTTCACAATTGAATACCAGGACCAGCACACATTAGCTGAAGAGGCCAGGCTCCTCCTCTGCATAAGGCATGAATTCTTGGTGACTCCACCCCAACCCCCCAGTGCATGAGGGCCTCCAGTCTGCTGCTGGCATGTCCAGGCAAGCCCCTCTGCAGGTTCCCTTATCTGTACCAGGTGTTTTATCTGGTGTAGACACTTGTGGGCCTGGAGATTCTCTGGGGACCCTTCCATATCTGCCTAGGCATTTTGCTGTCTCCTGCTTCTATCAGTATCAGTACTTATTTCTTCTTATTGCTGAGTAATAGTCCATTGTATGGATGCATCAAACATTTTATGTAACCATTCATGAGGTGATGGACCTTTGGGTTCTTTCCACTTTTTGATTCTTATTAATAATGCTGCTATAGGCCAGGTGTGGTGGCTCACACCTGTAATCCCAGCACTTTGGGAGGCCAAGGCAGGTGGATCATGAGGTCAGGAGTTCAAGAGCATCCTGGCCAACATGGTGAAACCCTGTCTCTACTGAAAATACAAAAATTAGTTGGGCATGATGGTGCCTGCCTGTAATCCCAGCTACTCCGGAGACTGAGGCAGGAGAATTGCCTGAACCCAGACCCAGGAGGCAGAGGTTGCTGTGAGCTGAGATCATGCCACTACACTCCAGCCTGGGCTACAGAACAAGACTCCATCTCAAAATAATAATAATAATAATGCTGCTGTAAACATTTATGTATGAGTTTTGTGCTTGCATATGTTTTTATTTTCCTGGAGTATATACTTATGACTGGAATTTCTGGGTCATAAACTTCATGCTTAACCTTTTTAGGAGCTGCCAGTTTGTTTTCCAAAGTGGCTGCACCACTTTACATCCCCAGCAGCATTGGATAAGGGCTTTAATTTCTTTACATTTTTCCTAACACTTATTTTCTTTTTTTATTGAACAAAGATTTCATCCTGTGGTGTGAAGTGATACCACAAGGTGGTTTTGATTTACATTTTCCTAATGACTAATTACATTAAGCATCTATTAATGTGCTTATTATCCATCTTTATATCTTCACAAAGATTTATACCAATGTTTTCTTCTGAGAGTTTTATAGTTTTAGCTGTTACAGTTAACTGTTTTATTTTGAGTTAATTTTTAAATGTGGTATTAGGTGAGAGTCCAACTTTATAATTTTTTTTGCACATGGATACCCAGTTGTTCCAATATCATTGATTGGAAAGTCTATGCTTTTCCCATTCTGTTTTTTTGTTAACCTTGTATAAAATCAATTGACTGTAAATGTGCAGGTGTATTTTCAGATTCTCAGTTCTTAGTTTGTGTCTATTCTTAGTTTATGTCTATTCTTATACCAGGACCAAATCAAATTTAATGAGAAAATTTTTTCAGTCATGTTGCCTATTACCAGTTGTCTTATATCATAATAAAAATTAAATGTAGTAGAATATCTTTAACTTCACCTTTTGTGTCTCAAAGGAGTCTGTGGCCAGCTTATACCTTACTTGCTCTAAGACATGATGGGAAGTCAGGCTTACAAGACACACTATTTCTTTTTTTCCCCATTCAAACCTTTAGTCTCTTATCCAGTGCCTCCCTCTATAGTTTCATTTTCAGTAAATTTTGGTCACAGAATCTGCTGACATAGTCTACTATTTGGTGCCTTATGTTTTACTAACTCATTATAATTCATAGAATCATCCATAGGTGTTTACCGTCCAGGAAGGAGAAGTTTAAGTCCAAGCTGCCAGCTTTCCTCAGTGGAAATCAAGTGAAGTCATCATCTTTCACTTTGCAGATCCTCTTTCCACCTGGTAGCTGGTTCTCTTGGGTAGCACTGTGGCTAATCCTTTTCTTGGTGCAGGTCTTGCATTCTCAGAAACCACAGTTTCTGTATTGACCTCCTTTTACTGAAACAGAGATGCCCAGCTCTGCTTTATAGCTCAGTAGAGGATTCTTGGAATAAAAATTTTAACTCATTCCAAGAAAAAGTTCTAGGAGTGTGGCACTTAAAAATAAAGTAATATTCAGGCAATTTATCAGAGACAAATAGTAGATTAGTATTTTGAATTTCAAAATTTCAGAGCCAAGTTGTGTGCTACAGAGAAGCATTGTGGTGTAATATAGAGATGGGATGGTCTTAACTTCTCCATACAAACGAATGTGAAGTAAGGTAAAGGAGAAATTGCATTTGATGTCTTAACACTCAAAGTATGCTATGCTTATTTTACTTCTGTGAAGAGTAAAACTCATTCCATAATTTTCTTCTTATTTCCTCATTGAGAAAAAGGAAAATGAAAATTGAATACTAGATTGATTAATAAATCCTCAAAGCTTCTTCTTTTAGAATTTTCATTAATTGAAATCAGGTAAATGTCTGATTTTGGTTATGTAACCAAGCATTTCCAGTTGTTTTGCAAATCATACGTCTTCTTGCTTCACAGTCTTATTTCCTAACTTGTGGGGAAATTGTAAGGAGACACCCTTGCCTTGTTATCAGAGTTCATAATTGAAGGGGGTTTTAGGAAAACTTCCTCCTCAGCAGCTTACATCTCTCTCCTGGTCATCTGCTGCTTCTCAATAATGTTTGTCATCAATAAATTAATCTCAACATTTATTAGATCCTACTTTAAAGGAGACTCTTTTCTGCTACATAAGTTATGTTTCCTGTTGTCTCTTTTTAAAACTTATTTTTCTAAAATTACCCAGAGTTTTGTGGCTTAAAAGAAAAACATTTATATTGTTCATGAACCTGTGGTTTGGAAAAAGATTGGCCAGGACAGCTTGCCTCTGCTCCCTTCAGCTTCCCTGGGAAGTTGGAGAAATTGAATCATCTGAAGCTTTGCTCACCCATATGTTTGATGGTTGATGTTGGCCATTGGCTGGAACCTTGGCTGGGGCAGGCAGCATGAACACTGACACTGGCACTCCCAGGCTGTCTTTGTGGACTGATCTCTCTCACAATCTGGGGGCTGAGTTCGAAGGGAAAGCAGTCTGAGATAGGGAAGCCACATGGTATCCCTTGTACTACATTCTATTCATTTGGAGAAGGCCATCAGTAAGGATGGCCCATATTCTATTCTTTTAATGGGATGAATATAGATTCTCTTTTGTTTTAACTGACATGTATATACATAATTATGGGCTATAGAGTGACATTTTGATACATTTATATAGTGCGTAATGATCAAGCTAACTAACATATGTACTACTTCTTACTACTTCAACCATTTTTCATTTCTTTGAATTGTGAACATTCAAAATCTTCTAGCTTTTTAAAAATATTCAATAAATCATAGTTAACCATATTCACCCTACAATGCCACAGAACATCAGAACTCATTCCTCTTATCTAACTGTAATTCTGTATCCATTAACCAGACTCCCCTCCCCTACTTCTATGAGCTTTTTTATTGTTAAGAGACAGGGTCTTGCTAGTGTAGTCTGGGCTCTGGGCAACTGTAGTCATCCAGACTAGAGGGTGATTTGATCATAGCTCACTGCAGCCTCAAACTCTTGGGCCCATGTGATCCTCCAACCTCACCCTCCTGAGCAGCTAGGATTATGGGCATGCACCATTGCACCTGTTTGATTTTTTACTTTGTAGAGATGTCTCTCTATGTTGCTAAGGCTGCTCTGGAACTTTTGGCTTCAAGTGATTCTCCTGCCTCGGTCTTTCAAAGTGCTAGGAAATTACAGGCATCAGCCATGTTGCCCAGCCCTCAGTTTTTCTTTAGCTCCCACACATGAGTGCAAATGTACAGTATTTATCTTTCTGTGTCTGCACTTAATGTAATATCCTCCAGACTGATCCACGTGGCTACCAGTAAGAGGATTTCATTTTTTTATATGGTGAGTATTCCATTGTGTATATGTACCACAATTTTTTTTTCCATTTATTTGTTGATAGACATGTAGGTTGATTTTATACATTAGCTGTTGTGAATAGTGCTACAATAAACATATGAGGACAAGTATACTTGTGATCTATTGTTTTCTTTTCTATTGCCTGAATACCCAGTAGTGGGGTTGCTGGATCCCTCAGCAGTTCCACTGTTCATTTTTTCAGAAAACCTCATGTTGTTTTCTATAGTTGCTGCACTAATTTACCTTCCCACCAACAGCATGTAAGAGTTCACTGTTCTCTGAAACCTCACCAGCACTTTTTTTGTGTTTTCTATGATAGCCATTTATTGAAATGGAGCAAGATTATATCACATTGTAGGTTTGATTTGTATTTCCCTGATGATTAGTGATACTGAACATTTTTAAATGTATTTATTGACCATTTGTATTTCTTTTTTTCTGTTAAAAAAAAAAGAGAAATATCTAATCAGATCTTTTGCCTAGTTTTGAACTCAGATTATTTTTGTTTACTGTCAGGGTATTTGAGTTCCTTGTGTATTTTGGATATTTGTCTTCTAGTAGATGAATAGCTTGAAAATATTTTCTTCCATTCTATAGGTTTTCTCTTCACTCAGTTGTAGTACCATTTGTCTATCATTTGTTTTTTGCCTATGCTTCTGATATCTTACCTATACAAATCTTTGTGCAGATTAATGTCCTGAAGCATTTTCCCTATGTTTACTTATAATAGTTTGATAATTTTGGGCCCTACATTTCAGTCTTCAGTTGATTCTGAGTTTATTTTGCTATATGGTGTTAGATAGGAAGCTAGTATCATTCTTCATATGAATGGTTTCCCTGTGCCATTCATTTGAAGAGGGTGTCCTTTCCCCGATGTATGTTCTTGGCACCTTATTCCAAAATAAGTTGGCTGTAAATATGTGGATTTATTTCTGGATGCTGTATTCTATGGCCTTTACCCCAAGAATCATTACTTCTTAAAATGCATTCAAATTAGCATGAAACATGTGCGGTTTGGGGAAAGGCTTATGGCATCAGAATCCTTATTTACAGGATTCGTTATTCTGTGTTTTTTTGAGATATGGTCTTTGTCTATCATCCAGGCAGAAGTGCTGTGATGTGGTCATAATTCACTGCAGCCCTGAACTCTGGGTACAAGCCATCCTTTTGCCTCAGTCTCCCAACTAGCTGGGTCTACAGGCCTGAGCCACCATGCCTGGCTAATTCATTAAATTTGTTTTTTTGTAGAGATGGTGGTCTCACTATGTTGCTCTGGCTGATCTCAAATTCCTGGCCTCCAGTGATCTTTCTGCCACAGCCTCCTAAAGTGCTGGGATTACAAGCATGAGCCACCATGCTTAGCATAGATTATTATATTATTTTCAAAGTCTTATTCTGAGAGCCATTTACTGACTTTGGCCTAAACAACTCAATATGATATCTCTGAAAGTTTTTTTGACAAATTTTGGGGAATGATGATGAGGGAAGAGGGTTAGACACTTTCTACTAGGAGATAACTTAGTGCCATTTAAGGAGGAACAAAAATGAATTATCAGAAAAATAAAAGTAAAAGCAAGTGCAAAAGTTCTGTGGCAAAGATGATGACAGTAAAGCATATTTTTGTGACTCATGGTAGCTTTAACTTTGTTCTTAAAATTCTGAGTAATTTAAGTGTTCACATTTGAAGAATCTACTGCATTATAGATAACATTTTATTGCAAGTCAATGCATTTCAAAATTTGCTATTGGTTTTGTGTTAGATTATTCTCAGCCTACTTCATTATCAAGCTCTATTATTTTATTAATGCAGTTTGATGATCTTATGGCTGAGAAGGAAGCTGTATCTTCAAAATGTGTCAATTTGGCCAAAGACAATGAAGTTCTTCATCAGGAGTTATTATCTATGAGAAAAGTACAAGAGAAATGTGAAAAACTTGAGAAGGATAAAAAGATGTTGGAAGAAGAAGTATTAAATCTTAAGACACATATGGAAAAAGATATGGTAGAACTTGGTAAAGTACAAGAATATAAATCGGAGCTGGATGAAAGGGCAATGCAGGCAATAGAAAAATGAGAAGAAATACATTTACAGGTTAGTTTTTAAAATCAGGTAAGTTTATCTGTAATGGGCTTTCATTTATTTCACTGCAAACTATATTTTGGATATGTATATATTGTGTTTCCTCTGCGTCTTTTATGGCAATTTCCTTTGTAGAGTTCTAGAAAAAAAAGTGATGTTTTTTCCTTTTAAATATTTAAATTTCCATTATTATTATAACAAAATCAATCTTTCAAAGTAATGATTCTCACTATAGAGTAAAAAGGGGGAATTTGATGATTAAGACCAGTTGGCATAAGAGAAAACTGTGATTTAGAAATTATATGATACTTTTGAATTGCTCTTAAGCTATGTTGTTCATTGTTCACTTTTTAAAATTATAAATGGATTCTATTACTTTTTATAGGACCAGATTACATTAATACTAACATAATTATGATTTCAAATTTTTATAAATCAGACTTAATTCTGAATTCAGTTATTAGTTTTGTTGATATTGCTGATAAATATTTTAAGCTTCAGCCTCTTTTTAACATATTCAAAATTGCTCTTCGAATCACTGATTCAAAATGAAAGGCAACAAACATCTGGTAATTAACTTATAATTGTTTTAAAAGTGTATTCTTTTCATTTGTTTTAGGAGCAAGCAGAATATGAAAACAATTAGAGCAGTTAAACAAGGATAATATGGCTTCACTAAAAAAGAAGGAACTCACACTTAAAGATGTGGAATGTAAATTCTCCAAAATGAAAACTGCTTATGAAGAGGTTACAACTGAATTAGAAGAATATAAGGAAGCCTTTGCAGTAGCATTGAAAGCCAACAATTCCATGTCAGAAAAAATAATGAAGTAAGTCAAAACATATACTCATAGAAAATGAATTAAGCTCATTAATTTGTTTTGAAAGCATAATTTTTAGTGAGATGGCTTCAGGAGATCAGTAGGAAGTAAATGCTAATTTGATAATGTAATTTTGGAAAATAATGTTAGTAAATAATCCTACCTTTAAAATGTTCATCAAGGATAGTTTCTGTCTCTCTTCTTTTTTTTTGTTTTTATGTGGCTTTTTTCCCCTGAAAAGTCTCATGTAGTTAACCTGACCTGTTAGTTTTTTTCACTAAGTATTTTTGAAGCTTTATGATTAATAAAGTGATCTTTTTACAAAATTACTTGTCAGAATTTCCCTAAATGGAAATATTAATGAGTTTAATTTATTTTTTGGTAGATCACAACCTAAACCCAAAGTGTCAAGTGATACTGCTACTCTGGGCACATCCTGGCACTCAGGCAGGGACTGTTTTTGATTGTGATCTTTAGGTGTTATCACTAGAGGGTGCCTCAAGAAAGACTATTTGTGTAACATTTTCAAGGTGTTACATAAAGGCATCCTTGTGAAATAGGGAATAATTATCACAGGAATGAAAAGAAGTGTAATCAACAAGGTGGTTCAAAAATAACACCTTGTTCAGCCTGAAGGGTTGTGTGGAAGGCAGAAAGAACAACCCCACCTCCAGTGCCTTGGTCACAGTGTTGAGAGCTAATTGCCTTCAGAGATGCTTTAGTTCTTTTTGATCACCAACCAACCAGTCTAGTTCTCCCCCAGGAGTTGTTGCTCTGAGTTATTCCTCAGTGCCAAATACTTAAGGGTTCTTAGATAATGGGTGAAATGTACAAGGGTGAAACATGAAACTGGTTTACTAAACAAGTATTTCTAGATTATTTTTTCTAGATTATTTTTTCTAGATTTTTTCTAGATTATTTTTTCATTTTAGTTTTCTTAGTCTACATTATTTAAGGAGTACAACATGATGTTTTGATATAATTATTTATAGTGAAGTGGTTCTTATAGTCAAGCAAATTAACATAATCATTTTCCCACATAGTTACCCTTTAAATACAAGTATTTCTAAAGGAATCTTTAGAATCTTATAAGTAGAGCTATTTTAGAAGGCAGCTAGGTTACCTACTAAGCTGTACATCACTGATAGCCATTTCTCTTCCCTGTCTACTTTGAACTGCTTGTTCAGTAGAAATCACCTTAGAAACACATACAATTATTTAGAATGATTTTAAAATTATAATTACTTACAAGAGGTATGCTCTCACACATATTAATGTGAAAACGCTGTTTAGTGGGTAATTTGGTTTACTCTCAGGGCAACTTTTCAAAAAATGCAAGTCATTAAGAATCATTCAAGGAAAAATGAAATACTGAGCATTTGTCTTTGCTCTCTTTACAGATTGGATAAGAAAATAGCAGTGATCAGCACCAAGCTCCTTATGGAGAAAGAGCGAATGAAATATTTTCTCAGCACTCTTCCTATGAGGAAGAGTTGAAATGTTGAAAATTTTAATAGTATAGGACTCAACAGAAAATATATTCCCAAAATGCCCATAAGAATTCCTACTTCAAACCCACAGACTTCAAATAACTGCAAGAACTCCTTGACTGAGTTTAGTTATGTGACCATTTCTCTTTTGGGTTTCATTTCTCTAATATAATTATTGTTTTTAATTTGGTGAAATACTGAGTTGTTCTGTTGACTTATGCATGCTAAGTAAAGATTACAATTAGCTTTGTTAACACAGAAAGGAAATGGGAACTTTATATTTTTTTAATTCCCCAGAGCTCTCATTTTCAAGAGGCACCCATTTGCTAACTTTATTCAATAAATGTGGCTAAACTGGCATATTTAAAATTTCTTTAAAAGCTGCATTTAAGTTAGGTTTTAGAAATTGCATGTTATTGCCTAATAACTGATGGTATACTTGGAGATGCTTTGTCTTACTCTACTTGACTGTAGTTTGTCTGTGGTTCACATAATTTTTTTTTTTTTTTTTTTTTTTTTTTTTTTTTGAGATGGAGTCTCGCTGTGTTGCCTAGGCTGGAGTGCAGTGGCGTGAACTCAGCTCATTGCAACCTCCACCTCCCAGGTTCAAGTGATTCTCCTGCCTCAACCTCCTAAGTAGCTGGGACTACAGGTGCCCGCCACCACACCTGGCTAATTTTTGTATTTTTAGTAGAAATGGGATTTCACCGCATTGGCCAGGCTGGTTTCGAACTCTTGACCTTGTGATCCACCCACCTCAGCCTCCCAAAGTGCTGGGATTACAGGGGTGAACCTCCATGCCCAGCCCGTACCACTTCTAAAGTTTCTTTACACCATCTTAATTCTTCCCATCTATAATCACAAGTGAATGACTGGCAACCAAACACTTAACCACATATAGATATTTATTATTTAATAGAATCCAAAATAAGTGCATTTTATGAATTAAATAAACAAAACATTGAAAGGTTCATTTCCATTTTTCTATTAAAAGCTTTGTGCTTGGCCAGGTGCAGTGGCTTACGCCTGTAATCCCAGCAGTTTGGGAGGCTGAGGCAGGTGGATCACCTGAGGTCAGGGATTTGAGACCAGCCTGGCCAACATAATGAAACCCCATCTCTACTAAAACTACAAAAATTAGCCAGGCATGGTGACAGGCACGTGTAATCCCACATGCAGCAACCCCATTACTATACTAGGGGTATGCCTAAAGGAAAATAAACCATTGTAACAAAAAGATGTGTGCACATGTATGTTCATTGCAGCACTATTCACAATAGCAAAGACATGGAGTCAAGCCGCGTGCACCCAAGGTAGATTGGAAAATTCCATATATACCATGGAGTACTATGCAGCCATGAAAAGAACAAAATCATGTCCTTTGCAGCAACATGGATACAACTGGAATCCACTATCCTAAGCAAACTAACACAGAAACAGAAACCAAATATCTCATTTTCACTCATTTGTGGGAGCTACATATTAGGTGCACATTGACATAAACATGGGAACAATAGACACTGGGAAATAAGAATGGGGAGGCACAGAGCGGGCCAGGGTTGAAAAACTACTTCTTGGGTCCTATGCTCACTACCTGTGTGATGGGTTCAATTTTACTCCAAACTTCAGCATTCCTCAATATACTTTTAAAAGAAACTTACACAGGTACAACTGTAATTTAGAATACAAACTAGAAAAAAAAAAAGAAAACTTTACAAATTTTTTCAATAAGTAAAGAATATAAATTCCTTTTTAAGAAAAAATTTATTGAAAAAAATGGATTAAACTTTTATAAAGGACAGAGTTTTGCTAAGAATTTCAAAGCAATGCATTCATTGCAAAATATGACTTTAATTGTTTAACCTTTTTTTTTCTTTTTTTTTTTTGAGATAGAGTTTTGCTCTCTCACTAGGCTGGAGTGCAGTGGCACGATTTCGGCTCACTGCAACCTCCACCTCCTGGGTTCAAGCCATTTTCCTGACTCAGCCTCCTAAGTAGCTGGGACTAGAGGCACGCACCACCATGCCCAGCTAATTTTTGTATTTTTAGTAGAGATAGGGTTTCATCATGTTGGACAGGATGATCTCGATCTCTTGACCTCGTGATCTCCCACCTTTGCCTCCCAAAGTGCTGAGATTACAGGCATGAGCTGCCATGCCCGGCCATTGTTTAACCTTTGTACTAATAAAACACCACCTTTCTAAAATTATGTATATCTAATAGACCAGTATTATCTATTTTTGTCAGATTACTCTAAACAGCATTACACAGATACATCCTCTATTATCTCAACTTAAAATAAGTAGAAATTTTACTTTACTTATGTGATTATTTTTCTATTTGAGCAAACTTCATGTTATGTCTAGTCACTAAAAATACTAAAGGCCACATTTTGTAAGTGATATATTAATCTCATGATAATGTCTCTTGTTTAACTTAAACATTATCTTTTTTTTTTTTTACTTATTTTAGATGGAGCCGGACTGTGTAGAACAAATAATTACAGAAACAAAGAAAAGTATGTTGCCAAAATGTATTAATTAAATTTAGGTTGATTTTAGTAATAAAGTGTAAATAGCAAATGACATTCCTTTTCATTGTTGGGTTAGTAGATACTACGTTCGGTGTCTTTTTCTCACACACATCTAATGAAAGATGTGAAAACAAAAATTTTCACAGTGAAGAGTATACTTATGCACCATTAATTCATCATGTTCCATAGCTTAAAAAAATTCCCAAGAAGTGTATCCATCTCTTTTTTACTGGCTCTACAATTTCTTCACTTTTGCCATCCTCATGGAACTGTCAGCTGGCACACTGAAACAATTCTCCAAAAACAAAGCCATCATCAGGTTCTCAGGATTTTGGTAGAAATTGAAGGCCAAGAGGCCTCAGATTCATTTAGAAATACTTAGCTGAGCAATAACCCTTCATAAGCAGTCACTTGACAGGTGACATTTTAAATCTCCTGTCATTTACTGTGTCATTGGCTTACATCTGTTCTCAGGAAAAGTTCCAAAAATTTCACCATGAAATAAAAACACCCATGTCAATGTAATTCTTGTCAGGTTACTCAGCCTTGTCTTTTGCCACTTACTGCACTCTGCCCTTTGCTCTAGCACCAAAGTGGACAGAGTAGAACTCTGCAGGGCTCTTTGTTACCTCAGGCTCTTTGCCTTTGCCTCTTCCCTCTATCTGGCAAGATTTTCCTTGTCCTTCAGGCATCAACTTATCTATCCCCTCCACCAGAAAGCCCATGATATTGACACAAAAGTGGGATAGATGTCCCTTCTGTGTGTTCCAGTAGTGCCCTGCTGTATACCTGTCATGGCATTTATGACTCTATATGGACATTACCTGCCTGTCTTTTAGGTTATAGCATATGACTATTGGGAGGTAGACCATGCCATCTTCATCTTGTAATTCCAGTGCTGGTTCTAGTACCTTAGCACGTGGCTGTTGAGTACATGAATGAAGAATGAAAAAGCTGTGACATTTAACCACAATTAGAATTAATGCCATGTGTAAATTATTTAATAGTAATTTTGTATTGTAATTGTATGTACATATTTCTCATTCTTATTAACTCTGATAACATTCTCAACTCTTTAGATTTTAAACTTACACTTTGTTAACTGAAATGTTTTAGGTAAAAAACACAATTCTTTCTTTTTCTTTCCAGCTTTTGCTGTGTTGGACACTTGCTCCCATCTACTTTCTTCTCTAGAATCCACTGGTAAGCCACATCTAATGAAGAGAATATTTAACCATAAAATCTTAAGGAAAAGTATGATTTAAAAGATCATAAAACTTTATTACTGGGCTATTTACATGAAATTTTAATTGTTTCTCATAAAATATAAAACATCACAATCTTTACTAAAGTAGAATATTTTCATATCATGTATGATGAATATTTATATGTTATTTTAAATGATGTTTTTTAGCCTCCTTAAGTTTTAAGTGGATCTTGCAAATGAACACCAGTATTATTGAGTTTGACCTACTCAAATTGCCTGAATGTCAGCTGTTTAAACAGCCAAATAACCAAGTCATCGCTGATACTTTAGTAAAGGTCATCGAAGGCTTCTTTGCATTTTACAGTTTTTATTACTATATATAATAGGAGACTTAAAGAGTATCTGCCAGCTTTGTCCATACTAATGTTATGATTTTCTTTGTGTAGTTCAACAGTATTTTGTGTGGAGATACTTTGAGGCGCTGTAAATATCTGGTTACTCCTCAAAACACACTAGATTTAGCATTTTATGGATGACTTGTGTTTGAACAAGTATTACTGTGACAGTTGCCAGATGATTATTTTTCTTATTCTCTTCTTTGTTCTACATGGTGAAATAAAACCAATAAATAAAGGAGAAGGGAAAGCTCATGATTCTGGTGCTCCAATTCCCTGAGATTAGGCCAGTGGTAGACATTTCAAGCTGACTTTATGTCTTTTTGATTTGTCCCCGTTACTCTGTCAGCACTTTTTTACTTTCTGGCACAAGATGTTCTAAACTAATCTTGTATTTTCTCTGCCCTAGCCCTAGAATGAGTAATTTTTCTTAGAAGCAGAGTTGGAGCCACCGAGGAAGCACAGGCGAGCCCTCCCCAGCACGTGCTCACTAGTGCCGAACAGAAGAACCGCTGCCCCATCCACTGAGGTACCAAGAAACTAGCAAAGGGCCTTCTAGCTGTCTGGGGACAGTCCTCATGTGGTCCCTGGCTCAGCCTCAAGAGTTCTGGATTAGTTTCCCTGCAGCCTCTGTGCTGTGTCTCCAGATCAGGGCTCTGTGGGAAGGGCCCTGGGAGACCCAGCAGCACAGGGTGTGTCATCTGCCAAATGTCCCTCCCTTCCTCCTACTCTGACACTCAGAAATAGGCTACATGGCATGTCTAGACAGTGCCAGGCCACCTCACTGTCTCCTTTGAGATGGGCCTAGAGGGCCTTGGAGGGTGAGTGTGAAGCTGGGTACCTGGAGCCTGAGGCTGACTGTCCCTCCCTGTGTCTTGGAGGAGAGGCCTTACAGCCCAAGAAAACCCCCAGGGCCTGACCTCTGGGCACACATGCAGGAAGGAAGGGTCTGTGGGCTGATGGGGGCATTGTAATGAGACTTTGAACACAGCTGCTCAAGGGCCTCATCAGTGGACCATGGTCAGAGATGACCTAGCCATCAGGACCTGGTCAGTTGGGACCTGATCAGCAGGGACCTGGTTAGCGGTGGCCTCCTCAGTGAAGATCTCATGAGTGGGTACCTTGTGACCTAGTCATTGGAAGCCTAGTCAGTGGGGATCTGGTCAATGGTGGCCTTATTAGTGGGGCCTGATCAGTTGGAACATAAACAATAAAAAACTGGTCAGTGGGATATATTCAGTATATTAGGGGTCTGGTCAGTGTGGGGCCTTAGTGGCTTGGAGCCTGGTCATTGAGGGTCTGGTCAGAGGGGGCTCAGTCAGCTGGGGACTGATCCATGGAGAATTGTTCAGTGGGGGTGAGGTGAGTGGCAACCTGGTAAATTGTGGTCTTGTCAGTGGGAACTCAGTCAGTGGGGACCAGGTCAGTGAGAAATTGGTCAGTGGTGTCTGGTCCATGAGGCCTACTAATGGGGGCCTGGTTAGGGAGACATGGTCAGTGGGGACTTGATCAGTGGGACCTGGTCAATGGAGGAGTGCTCTTTAGGGGCCTCATTGGGGGCACCTGGTCAGTAGGAACCTGGCCAGTTAGCCAATGTGTGACCTCAGGCAAGGGGTTTGTCTGTGGAGCCTCCTTGCCTCCATCTGTAGGGCAACTGAGTCAGGGCACCCTGGAGAGTTGCTGGAAAGAGAATGTCAGAAGATGTGTTGAATTCAGCACTGCTTGGCAGACCTCCAACTTTACACACAACCTGGGTTCCACCTAGAGAGGGTACCAGCCCTCTCTGCTCTGCTCAGCGCCCCTCCTCTGTCTTCATCCCCAGGACCACCCTCGGTGGGGAGGGCAGAGATTGGGGAGCACCTATGGAGGCTCTAATCCTGGCCCTGGGCCCTGGTGGTGTTAGTGATGAGGACCTGGGTGCACCTGTGAGTGGAGCAGCTAGGCCTGGCCAGAGAAGCAAGAAAAATACACCCATATGCACATATACACACACACACACACACACACAAACACAATGCATGCACACATGTCAGTTCAGGGGATAGAGGACACTGACTCTTGGCCCTCTTGACTCAAGCAGGCTCCCGTTGTGGTGGGTTGTGTCACCCCATGATGTCACTCTTGCTGAGTCCCCATCGTCTCTGTGTTGTGGAGCAGTTAGAGACATACAGCAGTCTCTGTGAGTGGCTCTGCGTGAAGGATTGTTTTCTAGGTGAAAGGCACATCTCAACACAGCTGACTGATCAGACTCAGGTGAGTGGGACCTGCTCTCTTCTCTTCCTCCTGGCTTGGGAACAGTTGCTATCAGATGGTTGATTTTGGCCTCTGGGCAGCTACTGAGGGTAATCCCTGAGCACTCACCGGGTGCCTGTTCTCTGCTGACAGTCATTTCATTCATCCTTGCAGCAATTCCATTATGCATCTCCTCTGGACACTCCCAGGACCACCAGGACAACCCCATCATGGCCCTGTCACCAGGCCCAGTCTGGCTCCATGATAACCAAGACACAGGTCCAGAGACAACCACCCTGCATGGTGCCTGCATCTGACCCCCCTTGGTGGGTAGTGACCAGCACAACATGGAAGAAGCCAGGGCAGCATGCAGCCAGCTGCCCTGCAGCCCCAGATGGCACCTGGGCCTTGGGAAGTCATTCTTAAAGGGGAAGCTGGAAACTTTGATGTCCCTGGAGGAAAGGGTGAACGTGGCATCCGAACAACCCTGGCAACCAGCAGCATCTTCTCATCCAACCTGTGGGACAGAGGCCCCCTGCTGGGGAACAAAGATCCATACTTAAAGGGTCCTGGCCCAGTCAGGCCTCATCCTGGGCCCTGGGAGGGGAGGGGCACTATGGGCCCCCCAGCAGCAGTCAGGATTACCACCCAGAGGACCCAGCCTTCTGTGGCCCTCGCCAGAGTTAGAATTTGGCCAAACACAGGACAAGCTCACTCAGAGTACCGTGTCAGTACCCAGGACCTGTACATGCCAGGCAAGGCCAAGCTGGCTCAAAGAGCAACCAACCACCTCTGCAAGGGTGTGCCTGGAGCAGGTGGACCAGCCACCAACCTCACCCACTCAAGGAAGCAGGGGTGGCCAGGTTCCCACAGCCTGAGGGGCTGCCACCTGACGGCTGATGGAGCGGAGGCCTGAGGAAAAGCAGATGGCACTAGGGCCCTACCTCCAGGGCAGAATAACTGATTTACCCTGACTGGCAGTGAGTGAGGTTGGTGGCTGGTCCACCTGCTCCTGGCACACTCTTGCAGAGGTGGCTGGTTGCTCTTTGAGCCAGCTTGGCCTTGCCTGGCATGCACAGGCCTCAGTGCAACAACTGTGCTGCAA
Source organism: Pongo pygmaeus (assembly GCF_028885625.2). NCBI lineage: Eukaryota > Metazoa > Chordata > Mammalia > Primates > Hominidae > Pongo > Pongo pygmaeus. Next base: position 87,515,224 of record NC_072386.2, on the reverse strand, counting down.
GTGGAGCCACATAGAGGAAATGAGCAGCAGGCTCAAGAGCAGGGTGTGCGCTGCCTTTGGGGCTCCAGTCCGTGCATCAGGGCTCCTACAGCACTGTGGGCTTCTTGGGTGCCAAGAGGCAGACCACAGCCGTCTTGAGAAGGACTCTATGTTCAAGTGCAGAAAGGGCCCAATCTGGTGGGTGAACCACATGGCCAGCTTCTGGGTGCAGGCACAGTGCCACATCTTCCATCACTTCCTGATGTGCCACACCAGCACCGAAGAGATAGCCTGGAGACAGGGCAAGAGGAAGGCTGAGAAGGATGAGGTGGTGAATTCCAGCTTCTTTCTGACCCTGAGCACACCCCCAAGGTGGCCCTCAACCTTTAGGAGTGGGAGAACAAGACTGATAGCTTCGAGTGCTTCACCAAGAAGATGGACAACAGGGCACTCAGCTCAACTTCTCAGCCAATGAGTTGACATGCAAGCAGATGATGGTGATGGGCTTTAAGAAAGTGCATCAGAAGGTGGCCAGTTCTTCATCCTCAGCCAGGTCTTGCAGCTGGACCAGGCCATCACTTCACCAGAGATGCCTTCAACACTGTCGGTGAGTTCTCTGCCAATCAGCCCAGCCAGGAACGGGACCGAGTCATGGACCTGTTAGTGCTGTCTCAGGGACACCAGGCCAACATCCCGGACATCATCCACATACACTAGGAAGCTCTAACCAAAGTCATGGAGAGCAGGCAACATGTGGCAGAAGGGAAGACAGAGGTGCAGAGGCTGATGACATCAGAATCACAGGAACAGGATTTCTTTGGACACTGTGGCTGAAATTCACCACTTCCATCCAATTCAAGTGAGAAACATGGACTCACAGATGCAGGATTTCTTGCAACAAGAGATAATATTTTTTCAAAAAGTCACCCAGGAATTGATAGTGTTGAATGACTAGATACTTGATTGTGGACTGTTTCCAGTTCAAGGATACTTTCTACAGCAGAATAATAACACTAGCAAAGAGCTAGTGCCAGCTATTGGTGGTAGTACAAGGATGATTTTGTTCTCAATTGAAACTCAGCTGAATATAGAATTGTGTAGGAAACAGTTAATATGGTGATAGAGTAGAAAGAGTAGCAAACATGACCTAAACCGTGCTATGAATTCCTACACTACCATTGTAACTTTTGGAAGAATGATACCACTTACTTTATTGCTTTTTGAAGTATGAATATTTTAGTGTATATGCTGTAGGCCTCAAACCCTGTGAAGAGTCTCAAAGAAGCTGGCTGGGTAAAGCCTGCTGTGGATGTCTTTATATTCAAAGATTGATGATGCAATTTGAATATGTGTCCCCACCAAATCTCATGTTGAATTATATTTCCTAATGTTGAAGGTGGATCCTGGTCTAAGGTGATTGAATCCTGAAGGCAAATTTCTCATGAATGGTTTAGCACCATCCCCTTGCTACTGTCCTCACAATCATGAGTGACTTCTCATGAGACCTGGTCATTGAAAACTCTATGTCACCTCCCTACTCTGCATGTTTTCCTCTTGCCATGTAAGACAACTCACTCTTTCTTCACCTTGCACAAAGATTGAAAGATTTCTGAGGCCTCCCAGAAGCAGAAGCCCTGTGCTTCCTGTCCACCCTGCAGAACCATGAGCCAATTAAACCTCTTTTTCAAAATGAATCATACAGAAAATGGCAAATGAGGACTGAAGCATTACTATAAAGATACCTGAAAATGTGGAAGCAGCTTTGGAACTAGGTAATGGACAGAGGTTGGAAGAGTTTGGAAGGCTCAAAAGAAGACAGATAGATAAGAAAATGTTTGGACCATCTTAGAGACTGGTTAAGTGGTTGTGACAAAAATCCTGACAGAAACAAGGACAGTGAAGGCTAGGCTCAGGAGGTCTCAGATAGAAATAAGAAGCTTTCTGGAAAATGTCTTCCTTTTGGATACGGAAAGCTTACACAATGCCTGTACCATCATTGTACCTTAGAAGCAGTGATCTTGCATTTTATTTCAGAGGCTTATACGCAAAAGAGGCTATAGCCTTGACTCAGATGAGACTTTGGACTTTGTAACTTTGAGTTAATGCTGAAATGAGTTAAGACTCATGCTGGCAAGGCATGATTGTATTTTGCAATGTGAGAAGGACAAGAGATTCATGGGGTCAGGGACAGAACAATGTGGTTTGTCTCTATATCCCTATCAAAACCCATGTGGAATTATACTCCCTAATATTAGAGGTGGGGCCTAGGTGGAAAAAGATTTAGTCATAAAATGGTGCAGGTAGATCTTTCACAAATGAAAAAGCACCATCCCCTTGATGCTGTCCTCCTGAGAGTGAGTGAGTTTTCATGTGATCTGGTTGTTTAACAGGCTGTGGAACCTCTTTCCTCATTCTGTCTTCCTCCTACTCCTGCCATAGGAGACATCTCATTGTCCCTTGGCCATCTGGTGTAATTAGGAGGCTCCCTGACTTCTCCCAGAAACAAAAGACACTGTGCTTCCTTCACAGCCTGCAGAACCCTGAGTCAATGAAACCTCTTTTATTTAGGATAATACAGAAAATTAGAACTGCAGAGAGGAGCTGTGAAATGTCTTCAAGGCCTTTTTCCCTTTGTCTTGGCCATTAGCACAGGGCTTCTTTATATGCAAATTTCTGAAGTCTTCTTGAATGTTCCCCCTTAAATCGGGTTTTGTGTTATTACTACATAGCCAACCTGCTATAGAGATACCTGAAAAAATAGAAGTTCAGAAGTGGGTAACAAACAAAGATCGGGAGGGTTTGGAGGGATTGGAAAATGACAAAAAGATGAGGGCCTGGAGGGAGTGATTTAATCATGGATGGGAGGTGGGTGGGGTGGAAGGAAAAAGAGGTGGGCAGGGTGGGGAGGAGTAGGCTGGCTGTAGGGTGCTGGAAGGGTGGGATGTAGTGGGAGTGGGGAGTCGCCTGCTGCAGAGGCACAGCCTCATAGACAACCTCTACTAGGGCAGTGCACCTGTGGCTTTGCAAGTTTTAGCCCCCGCAGCTGCTCTCATGGACTGGGCTAGTGTTGAGTGCCTGTATCTTTTCCACAGTGAGGGTGCAAGCTGTTGGTCAGTCTATGAATCTGGCTGGAAACAGTGGGAGGTGGAGGTGGGTGTTGGGGAGGCGGATCCTTCACCAGTGGTTAAGCCCCATCTTCTTGATGCTGACCTTGTGATAGTGAGTTCTCATGAGATCTGGTTGTGTAACAGTGTGTGGCACCTCTTTCCTCTCTCAGTCTTGCACCTACTCCTGCCATATGAAGCATCTTCTTGCCCCTTGGCCTTCTGGTATGATTGGGAGGCTTCCTGAGTCCTCCCAGAAACAGAAGCCACTATGCTTCCTTTACAGCCTGCAGAACCGTGAGCCAATTACACCTCTTTTCTTTATGATTATACACAAAATTAGTGCTGTGAAGTGGAGCTATGAAATGCCTTCAGAGCCTTTTCCACATTGTCTTGGCAACAAGCACTCAGCTTCTTTTCATGAAGATATCTGAAGCCTTTGTGAATCTTCCCCCTGAAAATGGACTTTTCTTCTTTTACCACACTACCAGGCTGTGACAAAGATATCTGAGAATGTAGAAGCAGGTTCAGAAGTGGGTACAAGAGAAAGAGGTCAGGAGAGTTGGGAACCCTTAGAAGACAGCAAGATGAGGAAAAGTTTGGACCACTGAAAATAATTGTTAAATACTTGTGATCAGAAGTCTGACACAAAGATGGACAGCGAAGGCCAGACTTAAAAGGTCTCAGATGAAAATGAGGAATGTCCTGTGAACAGGAGCCAAGGTTACATTTGATTGGCCTTAGCCCTGGAGATCTCTGAAACTGTGAACATGGGGGTGATGATTTAGGATGTATCTGGTGAAATGAACATCTAGGCAGCATAGCTCAAGAGGTGTCCTCTCTACGTCCAACAGCCTGTGTTCTTATATGTGACCTAAGAAATGACCTCAAGTTGCAACTTCTATTTAAATGAGAAGTGGAGCTCAAAAATTTGAAAAATTTGCAGCCTAGCCAAGTGGTCAAAAAGAAAAGCTGATTTTCAGGGGGAAAATTCAAGAACACTTAGAGTATTTGCATAAAAAAGAGCCCAGTGCAAATAGCCAAGACAATGGGGAAAAGGCCTTGAAGGCATTTCAGCGAACTTTTCAGCAGCCCTTGCTGTCACAGGCCCTGGGGATGAGGAGAGAATGGTTTCCTGGGCCAGCTCCATGGCCTGGCTGCTGTGTGCATCTTCAGGACACCACTGCCTGCATCCCTGCAGCTCCAGCTCCAGCCATGGCTGAAAGATGCACAGGTACAGCTTGGGTCACTGCTTCAGAGGTGGCTCCAAGCCTTGATGGCTTCCACATAGTGTTAAGCCAGGAGGTGCACAGAGCAAGAGACTAGAGGCTTGGGAGCCTCTGTCTAGACTCCAGAGGATGTACAGAAAAGCCTGGGTGTCCAGGCAGAAGCCTTTCCAAGAGGCAGAGCCTCATGGGAAACCTTTACTAGGGCAGGAAAGAAGGGATGTATCAGGTTGAAGCCCTCACACAAGGAGGCACCATCCTTCAAACCCCAGATTCATAGACCCACCAACAGCTTGCCCCCTCAGCGTGGGAAAGATAGACACTCAACACCAGCCCCATCCATGAGGGCAGCTGCGGGGACTTATCACTGCAAACCCACAGGTGGAGATCTACCCAAAGCCTTGGGAGCCCAGCCCTCACACCCCTGTGCCGTGGATGTGGGACAAGGATTCCAAAAGGATGATTTTGGAGCTGTAGGATTGAATGACTGGCCTGCTGGGTTTTGGACATTCATGTATCCTGTGAGTCCCATCGGTGTTTTGTTTTTGTTTCTGGCAATTTTTCTTCTGTTGGCTGGGAATGCTTACCCATTGCCTGTACAATCATCGCACCTTGGAAATAGTTAACTTGCTTTATAATTCAGAGGCTCATGGGCAGAAGGGACTGTAGCCTTGTCTCAGATGAAACTTTGGGCTTTGCACATTTGAGTAAATGCTGGAATGAGTTAAGACTTGGAGGACTGTAGGGGAGGCATCATTGTATTTTGCAATGTGAGAAAGACATGGGATTTGTGGGGGCAGGAACAGAATAATATGATTTGGCTCTGGTCCCACTGATGTGGAATTGTAATGGGAAATGTTAAAGGTGGGGGTGGGTGGAAGGTGATTTAATCATGATGAAAAGTGGAGGTTGGAAGATGGGGGTAATGGGGTGAATTGGGGGGAATTATGGAGGGGGTGGGGGTGAAAGGCAGGGGTGGGGAGCAGATCCTTCATAAATGGTTAAACACCATCTCCTTAATGCTGTCCTTGTGATAGTTCTCTTCATGATTTTGTAGCTGTGAGATTGAATGAATACTGTTCTGCTGGGTTTTGGATGTGCATTGGGCCTTTAGTCCCATTTGTGTTATTTTTCTGGGAAATTTCTTCCCTTTGGATTAAGAAAGCTTACCCAATACCTGTATCATCATTGTACCTTTAAAGAAAAGAACTCCGTTTTAACTTCAGGGACTCATAAGCAGAAGAGACTAGCCTTGTCTTAGATGAGACTTTGAACTTTTTATATTTGAATTAATGGTGGAATAAGTTAAGGCTTTTGGAAACTTTTGAAAAGGCATAATTGTATCTTACCCTGTGAGAAGGACATGAGATACAGAAGGGTCAAGTTCGGAATACTATGGTTTGGCTGTGTTTCCCTAGAAAAACTCATGTGGAAGTGTAATCCTGAATTTTGGAGGTGAAGCCTGGTGGGAGGTGATTTAATCATGGATGGGAGGAGGGCAGAGGTGTAAGGAGAAAGGTTTGGGGAGGGTGGGGAGGAGTAGGCTGGCCATAGGGTGGTGGGAGGGTGGGGGTGGTAGGAAGGGGGAGTAGCCTGCTTCAGAGGCAGAAGCTCATGGAAAACCTCTACTAGGACAGTGCACCTGTGGCTTTGCAGGGTTTAGCCCCATGGCTGCTCTCATGGGCCGGGCTGTTGTTTAGTACCTGTAGCTTTTCCATACTGAGGGTGTGAGCTGTTGGTGGGTCTATGAATCTGGGGTCCAGAGGATGGTGGTATCCTGCATGGGGGCTCCAAGCCCATATTTTCCTTCTGCACTACCCTAGTAGAGGTTTTCCAAGAGGCTCTGTCTCTGCCTCAGGCTTCTGCCTGGAAACAGTACGGGGTAGAGGTGTGTTGGGGGGTGGATCCTTCACCAGTGTTTAAGCACCTTCTTGATGCTGACCTAGTGATAGTGAGTTCTCATGAGATCTGGTTGTATAACAGGGTGTGACACCTCTTTCCTCTCTCTGTCTTGCTCCTACTCCAGCCATATGCAACATTTTATTGCTGCTTGTCCTTCTGGTATAATTGAGAGGCTTCCTGATTCCTCCCAGAAGCAGAAGTTACTATGCTTTCTTTACAGCCTACTACAGAACCATGAGCCAATTAACCTCCTTTTTGTTATGATCATACAGAAAATTAGTACTGCGAAGTGAAGCTATGAAATGCCTTCAGTGACTTTTCCCCATCATATTGGCTATTAATACTGGTCTTCTTTTTAATGCAAATATCTGAAGGCTTCTTGAAGTTTGCCCCAGAAAATAGACTTTTTTTTTTCCTTCTACATTGCCAGGCTGTGATGAAGATAGGTGAAAATGTAAAAGCAGGTTCACAAGTGGCTAACAGCCAGAGGTGGGAGAGTTTGGAGGATTTGGAAGAAGACAGGAAGATGAAGGAAAGTTTGGACCATTGTAGAGACTTGTTAAATAGTTGTAATTAAAATGCTGACAGAAGGAGGGACAGTGAAGGCCAGGCTTATGAGGTCTCAGATGAAAATGAGGAACTTACTGGGAACAGGAGCCAAGGTTACTTTTGTTTTGCTGTAGCAAAGAACATGGCTGCAGGGTGACCTTGCCCTAGAGATCTGTGAAACTTTAAACTTGAGGTTGATGATTCAGGGTGTATCTGGTGGAATGAACATCTAGGCAGCAAATCTCAAGATGTGTCCTGTCTGTGTCAAACAGCCTGTGCCCTTATGTGTGACCAAGGAAATGACCTCAAGTTGTAACTTATATTTAAATAACAAGCAGAGCTCAAAAGTTTGGAACATTTGCAGCCTGGCCAAGTGGTCAAAACAAAAGCTGATTTTCAGAGGGAAAATTCATGATGGCTTCAAGAATTTGCATAAAATGAAGGCCAGTGCTAATAGCCGAGGCAATGGGGGGAGAAAGCCTTGGAGGCATTTCAGAGATGTTTGCAGCAGCCCTTGCTGTCACAGGCCCTGGGATCTAGGAGAAAAGAGTGGTTTCCTGGGCCAGCCCCATGGCCCTGCTGCTGTGTGCAGCCTCAGGATGTGGCTGCCTGCATCCCTGCAGCTCCAGCTCCTGCTCCGGCCTTGTCTCAAAGTTGCACAGGTACAGCTTGGGACACCACTTCAGAAGGTGCAACCTATAAGCCTTGGTGGCTTCCACATAGTGTTAAGCCAGTGGGTGCACAGACCACTAGTTCAGAGGCTTGAGATCCTCCATATATATTTTGGAAGATGTATGAAAGTGCCTGGGTGTCCAGACAGAAGGCTGCCAAAAAGGCAGAGCCTCATGGGAAAACTCTACTAGGGCAGTGCAGAAGGAAAATATGGGGTTGGGGCCCCCACACTGGAGGCCACCATCATGCAGATCCCAGATTCATGGACCCACCAAGAGCTTTGTACCCTCCATGGGTAAAAACTACAGGCACTCAACACCAGCACAGCCCATGAAGGCAGCTTCATGGGCTGAACACTGCAAAGCCACAGGTGCAGAGCTGCCCAAGGCCTTGGGAGCCCAGCCCTCACACCCTTGTGCCCTGGATGTGGGACAAAGATAAAAAAGGGATGACTTTGGAGCTGTGGGTTTGAATAACTGGCCTGCTGGGTTTTGGACTTTTCATGGAGTTTGTAAGTCCTATTTGTGTTTTGTTCTCTCAGGCAAAAATCTTCCTTTTGGCTGGGAACCCTTAATGCCTAGAGAATCATCGTACCTTGGAAGTAGTTAACTTATTTGTATTTCAGAGGCTCAGGGGCAGAAGAGACTGCCTTGTCTCAGATGAGACTTTGGGCTTCAGACATTTGAGTAAATGCTGGAATGAGTTAAGAGCTTGTGGCACTGTAGGTAAGGCATCATTGTATTTTACGAAGTGAGAAGTACATGAGATTGGGAGAGGCAGGGACAGAATAAGATTTGGCTGTGTGTCCCTAAAGAAACTCATGTGGAATTGTAATTGGAAATGTTAAAACTGGGACAGGTGAAATGTGATTTAATCATGGAGAGTAGTGGGTGTTGGAAGGTGGGGGTTGGGGAGGATGGGAGGATTTTGATGGGGGTGAGGGGTGAAAATGGGTGTTGGGTAAGGATCCCTCACAAATGGTTAAACACCATCTCCTTAATGCTTTCCTCATGATGGTGAGTTCTCGTGATGATTCTGGAGCTGTAAGATTAAATGGATACTGTCCTGCTTGGTTTTGGACTTGCACTGGGCCTATGATCCCATTTGTGTTACTTTCCTGACAAATCTCTTCCCTTTGGATTGAGAAAACTTACCCAATGCCTGTACCATCATTGTACCTTGAAAAAAAGAACTCCCTTTTAAATTCAGGGACTCATAGGCAAAAGGGACTGTAGACTTTTCTCAGATGAAATGTTGAACCTTTTACATTTGTGTTAATGCTGGAATGAGTTAAGGCTTTTGGCAGCTTTTGAAAAGGCAAGATTGTATTTTACTCGGTGAGAAGGATATGATATTTGGGGGATCAGGGTTGGAATAATATGGTTTGGCTGTGTGTCTCTACCAAAACACATGGGAAATTGTAATTCTGAATGTTGCAGGTGTGGCCTGGTGGGAGGTGATTTATTCCTGTACTTGAGAGGGGTGGATTGGAAGTAAAAAGAAGTGGGTAAGGTCGGAGGAGTAGGTTGGCTATAGGGTGGTGTGAGGGTGGTGGGTAGTAGGAAGGGGGAGTAACCTGCTACAGAGGCAGAGGCTCATGGAAAACCTGCACTAGGGCAGTGCACTTGTGGCTTTGCAGGCTTTAGCCTCCATGGCTGCTCTCATGGGCTGGGCTGGTGTTGAGTGCCTGTAGATTTTCCCTACTGAGGGTGGGAGCTTTTGGTGGGTCTATGACTCTGGGGTCTGGAGGATGGTGGTATCCTGCGTGGGGGCTCCAAGCCCATATTTTCCTTCTGCACTGCCCTAGTAGAGGTTTTCCAAGAGGATCTGCCTCTGCCTCAGGCTTCTGCATGGAAAGAGTGGGGGGTGGATGTGGGGTATTGGTTGGATCCTTCACCAATGTTTAAGCACCATCTTCTTGATGTTCATCTCCTGATACTGAGTTCTCGTGAGATCTGGTTGTATAACAGGATGTAGCACCTCTTTCCTCTCTCTGTCTTGCTTCTACTCCTGGAATATGAAACATTTCATTGCCACTTGGCCTTCTGGTATAAATGGGAGGCTTCCTGAGTTCTCCTAAAAGCAGAAACCACTGTGCTTTCCTTACAGCCTCCAGAACTGTGAGTCAATTCAACCTCTTTTCTTTATGTACATTAAGAAAATCAATGCTGTGAAGTGAAGCTATGAAATGCCTTCAAGGCCTTTTCCCCAATCTTTTGGCTGTTAGCACTGGGCTTCTTTTATGCTAATATCTGAAGCCTTCTTGAAATTTTCCCCCGATAATGGACTTTTCTTCATTTACCACATTACCAGGCTGCGACAAAGATAGCTAAAAATGTAGAAGCAGGTTCAGAATTCAGTAATGGCCAGAGGTTAGAGTGTTTGGAGAGCTTGGAAGAAGACAGGAAGATGAGGGAAAGTTTGGACCATTGTAATGACTTGTTAGTTGTGATTAAAAAGCTGACAGAAGGATGAACAGTGAAGGCCAGGCTTAGAAGGTCTCATGAAAATGAGGAACTTACTGGGAACAGAGGCCAAAGTTTTGTTGTTTTGCCTTAGCAAAGAATTTGGCTGCACAGTGTCCCTGCTCTGGAGATCTGGGAAACTTTGAACTTGAGGGTGAAATTTAGGGTCTATCTGGTGGAATGAACTTCTAAGCAGCAAAGCTCAAAAGTTGTCCTGCCTACATTGAACAGCCTGTGGTATTATGTGTGACCAAAGAAATGACCCTAAGTTGAAACTTATATTTAAATGAGAAGTAGAGCTTAATCCTTTGGAAAATTTGCAACCTGGCAAAGTGGTCAAAAAGAAAAGCTGAATTTCGGGGGAAACATTCCAGAAGCCTTCAGATATTTGCATAAAAAAGGAGCCCCATGCTAATAATTCAAGACAATGGGAAAAAAGGCCTTGAAGGCATTTCAAAGACCTTTGTAGCAGCTCTTGTTGTCACTGGCCCTGGGGCTTAGGAAAAAAGAATGTTTTCTCTGGGTCAGCCCTATGGCCGCACTGCTATGTGCAGCCTCAGGACACTGCTGCCTGCACCCCTACACCTTCAACTCCAGCTCCAGCCATGGCTGAAAGATGCACAGGTACAGCTTGGGTCACTGCTTCAGGGTTGCAAGCTCCAAGCCTTGGTGGCTTCCACATAGTGTTAAGCCAGCAGGTGCACAGAGCACAAGACTAGAGGCTTCGGAGCCTTTCTTTAGACTTCAGAGCATGTATGGAAAATCCTGGGTGTCCACGCAGAAGCTTTTCCAACAGGTAGAGCCTCATGGTAAACCTCTACTTGGGCATTGCAGAACAAGCATATAGGGTTGGAGCCCCCATACAGGGAGGCAACATTTTCCAGACCCCAGATTCATAGACCCACCAACAGTTTGCACCCTTGGTGTTGAAAAGCTATTGGCACTCAACAGCAGCCCAGCCATTGAGGGCAGCTTTGGAGAAAGACCCTGCCATGCCACAGGTGCTGAGCTCTCCAAAGCCTTGGGAGCCCAGCCATCTCACCACCCTGTGCTCTGGATGTGAGATGTAGTTTCAGAAAAGATTATTTGGAGCTGTAGGATAGAATGACTGGCCTGCTAGGTTTTTGACTTGCATGGAATCTGTAAGTCCCATCTGTGTTTTGTGCTTCTTTCTGGCAAATTTATTCTTTTTGGCTGAGAATGCTTACCCAATGCCTGTACAAGCATTGTACCTTGGAAGTAGTTAACTTGGCTTGTATTTCAGAGGCTCGGGGATAGAAGGGACTGTAGCCTTGTCTCAGATGAGACTTTGGGCTTTGGACATTTGAGTAAATGCTGGAATGAGTTAAGACTTTGGGGGACTGTTGAGAAGGCATCATTGTATCTTGCAGTGTGAGAAGGACATGAGATTTGGGGGGCCAAGGGCAGAATAATATGATTTGGCTCTGTGCCCCTACCAAAACTCATGCATAATTGTAATGGGGAATGTTAAAGCTGGGGCTTGGCGGAAGGTGATTTATTCATGGTGGACAGTGGGGGTTGGAAGTGTGGGTGTGAGAAAAATGGGGGTTCATGGTAGGGGTGGTCATGAAACATGGAGATGGGGCAGATCCTTCACAAATGGTTAAACACTATCTCCTTAATGCTCTCTGTGTGATAGTGAGTTCTCATGATAAATGAATACTCTCCTGCTGGCTTTTGGACTTGCATTGGGCTTGTGTCCCAATTGTGTTATTTTTCTGGGAAAATCTTCCCTTTGGATTGAGAAAGCTTACCCATCATTGTAACTTGAAAGTAACTTGAAAGAAAAGAACTCCCATTTCCCTTCAGGGACTCGTAGGCAGAAGGGACTGCAGTGTTGTCCTAGAAGAAACTTGAACTTATTACATTTGAGTTACTGCTGGAATGAGTTAAGACTTTTGGAAACTTTTCAAAAGGCACGTTTGTATTTTGCTCTGTGAGAAGAATGTGAGATTAGGGGGCCTCAGGGTCAGAATAATATGGTTTGGCTGTGTTTACCTACAAAAACTCATGGGGAATTGTGTTCCTGAATGTTGGAGGTGGGGCCTGGTGGGAGGTGATTGAATCATAAATGGGAGGTTGGTGGGAGTGGAAGGAAAAACAAGTGTGTAGGGTTGGGAGGTGTAGGCTGGCAGTAGGGTGGTGGGAGGGTGGTGGGTAGTAGGAAGGGGGAATAGCCTCCTGCAGAGGCAGAGGCTTATGGAAAACCTCTACTAGGGCAGTGCACCTGTGGCTTTATAGGGTTTAGCCCCATGGCTGCTTTCATGGGCTGGTCTGGTCTTTAGTGACTGTAGCTTTTCCACACTAAAAATGTGAGGTGTTGGTGGGTCTATGAATCTGATGTCTGGAGGATGGTGGCCTCCTGCATGGGGGCTCCAAGCCCATATTGTCCTTCTGCACTGCCCTCATAAGGTTTTCCAAGAGGCTCTGCCTCTGCAACAGGCTTCTGCCTGGAAACAGTAGGGGGTGGGGGGGGGTAAGGGGTGGATTTTTCACCAAGGGTTAAGCAGTATCTTCTTGATGCTGACCTTGTGATACTGAGTTCTAATGAGTTCTCATTGTATAATAATGTGGAAGCATCTCCTCTCTCTGTCTTGCTCCTACGTCTGCCATATAAAATATCCCATTGCTGCTTGGTCTTCTGGTATGATTGGGAGGCTTCCTGATTCCTCCCAGGAGCAGGAGCCTCTATGATTCCTTTAAAGCCTGCAGAACCATGAGGCAATTCAACATCTTTTCTTTACAATCTTACAGAAAATTAGTGCTCTGAAGTGGAGCTATGAAATGCCTTCAAGGTCTTTTCCTTCTTGTCTTGGTAATCAGCACTCAGCTTCTTTTCATGCAAATATCTGTAGCCTGCATGAATTTTCCCCCTGTAAATGGACTTTTCTTCTTTTACCACACTGACAGGCTGCAACAAAGAGAGCTGAAAATGTAGAAGCAGGTTGAGAATTGTGTAATGGCCAGAGGTTGGAGAGTTTGGAGAATTTGGAGGACTTGGAAGAAGACAGGAAGATGAGGGAAAGCTTGGACCATTGTAGAGACTTGTTAAATAGTTATAATTAAAAGGGTGACAGAAGGATGGACAGTGAAGGCCAGGCTTAGAAAGTCTCAGATGAAAATGAGGAGTTTACTGGAAACAGGAGCCAAGGTTACATTTGTTTTGCCTTAGCAAAGAATGTTGCTGCATGATGCCCCTAACCTGGAGATCTGTGAAACTTTGAACTTGAGGGTGATGGTTTCGGGTGTATCTGGCAGAATGAACTTTTGGCAGCAAAGCTCAAGAGGTGTCCTGTCTGTGTTCTGGTCTTCTGTGTGACCAAATAAATGACCTCAATTAGAAACTTATATTTAAATGAGAAGTAGAGCTTAAAAGTTTAAAAAATTTGCAGCCTGGCCAAATGGTCAAAAAGAATAGCTGATTTTCAGTGGAAAAATTCAAGACAGCTTCAGAAACTTGCATAAAATGGAGCCCAGTGCTAATAGCCAAGACAATGGGGAAAAGGCCTTGAAGGCATTTCAGAGACCTTTGCGGCAGCCCTTGCTGTACAGGCCCTGAAGCCTAGGACAGAAGAATGGTTTTCTAGGACAGAATGGTTTCCTGGCCCAGCCGAATGGTCCCCTGCTGTGTGCAGCCTCAGGACACTGCGGCCTACATCCCTGTAGCTCCTGCTCCAGCCATGGCTGAAAGATGCACAGGTACAGCTTGGGTCACTGCTTCAGGGTTGCAAGCTCCAAGCCTTGGTGGCTTCCACATAGTGTTAAGCCAGCAGGTGCACAGAGCACAAGACTAGAAACTTAGGAGTCTTCATCTAGACTCCAGAGTATGTATGGAAAATCCTGAGTTTCCAGGCAGAAGCTTTTCCAACAGGCAGAGCCTCATGGTAAACCTCTACAAGGACAGTACACAAGGAACATATAGGGTGGGAGCCCCCACACCGGGAGGCACTACTCTCCAGACCCCAGATTCATAGACCCACCAACAGCTTGCACCCTTAGTGTTGAAAAGCTACTGGCACTCAACAGCAACCCAGCCCATGAGGGCAGATTTGGGGAAAGACCTTGCCATACCACAGGTGCTGAGCTGCCCAAGGCTTTGAGAGACCAGCCATCAAACCATCCTCTACTCTGGATGTAGGACGTAGATTCAAAAAATATGATTTGGAGCTGTATGATGGAATGACTGGCCTGCTGGGTTTTTGACTTGCATGGGGTCTGTAAGTCCCATCTGTGTTTTGTGCTTCTTTCTGGCAAATTTCTTCCTTTTGGCTGGGAATGCTTACCCAATGCCTGGACAAACATTGTACCTTGAAAGTAGTTAACTTGCTTTGTATTTCAGAGGCTCAGGGGCAGAAGGGACTGCAGCCTTGTCTCAGATGAAACTTTGGGCTTTGGACATTTGAGTAAATGCTGGAATGAGTTAAGACTTTGGGGGACTGTAGAGAAGGCATCATTGTATTTTGCAAAGTGAGAGTAACATGAGATTTGGAAGGCCAGGGGCAGAACAATATGATTTGGCCCTGTGTCCCAACCAGAACTCATGTAGAATTGTGATGGGGAATGTTAAAAGTGGTGCTTGTTAGAAGATGATTTAATCATGGTGGACAGTTGAGATTGGAAGTGAGGGTGTGGTGAGTTTGGGGGGTTTAGGCTGGGGATGGGGGTGAAAGATGGGGCTGGGGGGCAGATCTTTCACAAATGGTTAAACAGTATGTCCTTAATGCTGTCTATGTGAAAGTGAGTTCTCATGATGAATGCATACATACTCTCCTGGCTTTTGGGCTTTCATTGGACCTGTGTCCCAATTGTGTTATTTTTCTGGAAAATTTCTTCCCATTGGACTGAGAAACCTTACCCAATGCCTGCACCATCATTGTATCTTGAAAGAGAAGCACTCCCTTTTACATTCAGGGACTCATAGGCAGAAGGGACTGCAGCCTCGTGTTGGATGAGACTTTAATCTTTTTACATTGAGTTACTGCTGGAATGAGTTAAGACTTTTGGAAACTTTTGAAAAGGCTTGTTTATATTTTATTCTGTGAGAAGGACATGAGATTCAGGGATTTTATGGTCAGAGTAGTATGGTTTGGCGGTGTTTCCCTACAAAAGATCATGGGAAATTGTATTCCCGAATGTTGGAGGTGGGGCCTGGTGGGAGGTGATTGAATCATGGATGGGAGGGGGTTGGGGGTAGAAGAAAAAAGGAGGGAGTAGGGTGGGGAGGAGTAGGTTGATAGTAAAGTGGTGGGAGGCTGGTGGGTAGTAGGATGTGGGAGTAGCCTCCTGCAGAGGCAAAGCCTCATGGAAAACCTCTACTAAGGCAGTGTACCTGTGGCTTTGCAGGGTTTAGTCCCATGGCGGCTCTCATGGGTTGGGCTGGCCTTGAGTGCCTGTAGCTTTTCCATACTGAGGGTGCAAGCTGTTGGTGGGTCTATGAATCTGGGGCCTGGAGAATGGTAACCTCCTGTGTGGGGGCCCCAAGCCCATATTTTCCTTCTGCAGTGCCCTAGTAGAGGTTTTCCAAGAGGCTCTGGCTCTGCAACAGGCTTCTACATGGAAACAGTGGTGCGGTGGGGGTGTTGCAGGGGACAGATCTTTCACCAATGATTAAGCATCATCTTCTTGATGCTGATTTTGTCATAGTGAGTTGTCATGAGATCTGGTTGTATAACAGGGTGTCGCACCTCTTTCCTCTCTCTGTCTTGCTCCTACTTCTGCCATATGAAACATCCCATTGCCGCTTGGTCTTCTGGTATGATTGGGAGGCTTCCTGATTCCTCCCAGAAGCAGAGGCCTCTATGAGTCCTTTAAAGCCTGCAGAACCATGAGCCAGTTCAACATCTTTTCTTTATGATCTTACAGAAAATTAGTGCTCAGAAGTGGAGCTATGAAATGCCTTCAAGGCCTTTGTCTTATTGTCTTGGCAATCAGCACTCAGCTTCTCTTCATGCAGATATCGGATCCCTTTGTGAATTTTTCCCCTGAAAATGGACATTTCTTCTTTTTACCACATTGATAGGCTGCAACAAGGATGGATGAAAATGTAAAAGCAGGTTCAGAAGAGGGTAACAGCCAGAGGTTGGAAAGTTTGGAGGCCTTGGAAGAAGTCAGGAAGATGAAGGTAAGTTTTGACCATTGTAGAAACTTGTTAAATAGTTATAATTAAAAGGGTGACAGAAGGATGGACAGTGAAGGCCAGGCTTACAAGGTCTCAGATGAAAATGAGGAATTTACTGAAAACAGGAGCCAAGGTTACTTTGGTTTTGCCTTAGCAAAGAACATCACTGCACAATGCCCTTAACCTGGAGCCCTATGAAACTTTGAACTTGAAGGTGATGATTTAGAGTGTATCTAAATCATAGGGTGTATCTAAATCACAGGCACGAACTTTTGGCAGCAAAGCTCAAGAGGTATCCTGTCTGTGTCCAAAAGCCTGTGGTCTTCGGTGTGACCAAATAAATGACCTCAAGTAGAAACTTATATTTAAATGAGAAGCAGAGCTTAAAAGTTTGGAAAATTTGCAGCCTGGCCAAGTGGTCAAAAAGAAAAGCTGATTTTCAGTGGGAAAATCCAAGACAGCTTCAGAAATTTGTATAAAATGGAGTCCAGTGCTAATAGCCAAGACAATGGGAAACAGGCCTTGAAGGCATTTCAGAGACCTTTGCAGCAACACTTGCTGTCACAGGCCCTAAGGCCTGAGGCAGAAGAATGTTTTCCTGGGCCAGCTGCAAGGCCCCACTGCTGTGCTCTGCCACAGCACACTGCTGCCTGCATCCCTGCAGCTCCAGCTCCAGCCATGGCTGAAAGATGCACAGGTACGGCTTGGGTCACTGCTTCAGGGGTACAAGATGCAAGCCTTGGTGGATTCTACATACTGTTAAGCCAGCAGGTGCACAGAGCAAAAGGCTTGAGCCTTGGGAGCCTTCGTCTGGACTCCAGAGCATGTACACAAAAACCTGGGTTTCCAGGCAGAAGCTTTTCCAAGAGGCAGACCCTCATGGGAAACCTTTTCTAAGGCAGTACAGAAGGAACACATGGAGTTGGAACCCCCACACATGGAGGCACCATTCTGCAAACCCCAGATTCATAGACCCACCAACAGCTTGCACCCTCAGTGTGGAAAGCTACAGGTGCTCAACACTAGCCCAGCCCATGAGGGCAGCTGTGGGGGAAAGACCCTGCAAAGCCACAGGTGCAGAGCTACCCAAGGCCTTGGGAGCCCAGCCATCACACCCCTGTGCTCTGGATGTGGGATTTACATCGAAAAGAGACGATTTGGAGCTGTACAATGGAATGACTGGCCTGCTGGGTTTTTGACTTGCGTCGGATCTGTAAGTCTCATCTGTATTTTGTGCTTCTTTCTGGCAAAGTTTTTTCTTTTGGCTGGGAATTCATACCCAATGCCTGTACAATCATTGCACCTTGAAAGTAGCTAACTTACTTTGTATTTCAGAGGCTCAGGGGCAGAAGGGACTGCAGCCTTGTGACAGATAAGACTTTGGGCTTTGGATACTTCAGTAAATGCTGAAAGGAGTTAAGACTTTGGGGGACTGTAGAGAAGGCATCATTGTACTTTGCAGTGTGTCAAAGATATGAGATCTGGGGGAACTAGGGTCAGAATAATATGATTTGGTTCTGTGTCCCTACCGATACTCATGTGGAATTGTAATAGGGAATGTGAAAGTTGGGACCTGGTGGAAGGTGATATAATCAGGTTGAAGCCTGGGTGTTGGAGGTAGGGGTGTGGGGAGAATGATTGATATTATTTTGGGGGTGGGGTTGAAAGATGAGGATGGGGGTGGATCCTTCACAAATGGTTAAACACTATCTCCTTAATGCTGTCTGCATGATAGTGAGTTCTCTTGATGGTTATGGAGCTTTAAGATTGAGTGAATACTGTCCTGCTGGGTTTGGACTTGCGTTTGTATTATTTTTCTGGAAAATTTTTTCCCTTTGGATTGAGAAAGCTTATCTAATACCTGTACCATCATTGTACCTTGAAAGAAAAGAAATCCCTTTTGAATTCAGGGACTCATAGGCAGAAGAGAATGTAGCCTTGTCTCAGATGAGACTTTGAAGTTTTTACATTTGGAATGAGTTAAGACTTTTGGAAAATTTTGAAAAGGCATGATTGTATTTTGCTCTGTGAGAAAAACATGAGATTCTGGGATATCAGGGTCAGAATAATATGGTTTGGCTGTGTGTCCCTGTGAAACTCATATGGAATTGTAATCCCAAATGTTGAAGTTGGGGCCTGGGGGAGGTGATTTAATCATGGATGGGAGGGAGGTGGGGGTGGAAGGAAAAAGGGTGGGTAGGGTGGGGAGGAATGGGTTGGCTGTAGAGTGGTGGGAGGGTGGTGGGTAGTAGGGAGGGGGAGTAACCTGCTGCAGAGACAGTGGCTCATGGAAAACCTCTACTAGGACAGTGCACCTGTATGCACCTGTGATTTTACAGGGTTTAGCCCCTGTGGCTGCTCTTATGGGGTGGGTTGGTGTTGACTACCCATAGCTTTTTCACACTGAGGCTGTGAGCTGTAGGTGGGTCTATGAATCTGGGGTCTGGAGGGTGGTGGCCATCTGTGTGGGGGCTCCAAGCCCATATTTTCCTTCCACACTTCCCTAGTAGAGGTTTCCCAAGAGACTCTGCCTCTGCATCAGGCTTCTGCCTGGAAACAATGGGAGTTGGGGGTGGGTGGCAAATCCTTCACCAATGGTTAAGCACCATCTTTTTGATGCTGACCTTGTGATAGTGAGTTCTCATGAGATTTGCTTGTATAATAGGGCGTGGCACCTCTTTTCTCTCTGTCTTGCTCCTACTCCTGCCACATGAATCATGTCATTGCCCCTTGACATTCTGGTATTATTGGGAGGCTTCCTGAGTCCTCCCAGATTCAGAAGCCACTATGTTTCCTTACAGCCTGCAGAATCGTGAGCCAATTAAACCCCTTTTCTTTCAATCATAGAGAAAATTAGTACTGGGAAGTGGATGTATGAAATGTCTTCAAGGCCTTTTCCCTATTGTCTTGGCAATCAGTATTCAGATTCTTTTCATTCAAGTATCTGAGGCCTTCTTGAATTTCCCCCCTGAAAATGGACTTGTCTTCCTTTACCACATTGCCAGGCTGCGACAAAGATAGCTGATAATGTAGAAGCAGGTTCAGAAAAGGTTGGCAGACAGAAATCAGGAGAGTTTGGAGGGCTTCGAAGACAGGAAAATGAGGGAAAGTTTGGATCTTTGTGAAGAATTGTTAACTTTCATGCGCATCCATGTGAAGAGACCACCAAACAGGCTTTGCGTGAGCAACAAAGCTGTTTATTTCACCTGGGTGCAGGCGGGCTGAGTCGGAAAAGAGAGTCAGTGAAGGGAGACCGCCACTCCTTTTTGAGCCAGGATGAGCCAGGAAAAGGACTTTCACAAGGTAATGTCATCAGTTAAGGCAAGGACCAGCCATTTACACTTCTTTTGTGGTGGAATGTCATCAGTTAAGGTGGGGCAGGGCATATTCACTTCTTTTGTGATTCTCTAGTTACTTCAGGCCATCTGGGCATATACAGGGGCATATACAAGTCACAGGGGATGCGATGGCTTGGCTTGGGCTCAGAGGCCTGACATTCCTGCCTTCTTATATTAATAAGAAAAATAAAATAGTGTTGAAGTGTTGGGGTGGAGAAAATTTTTAGTGGGTGGTATGGAGAGAGAATGGGTGATGTTTCTCAGGGCTGCTTCAAGCAGGATTAGGGGCCGCATGGGAACCTAGAGTGGGAGAGATTAAGCTGAAGGGAGGTCTTGTGGTAACGGGTGATATTGTGGGGATGTCAGAAAAAACATTTGTCATATAGAATGATTGGTGATGGCCTGGATACAGTTTTGGATGAATTGAGAAACTAAATGGAATAACAGAAGGAGAAAAACAGGTATAAAAGGTCTAAGAATTGGGACGACTCAGGATATCTGATTAGAGAGTGCCTAAGGAGATTCAGCATAGTCCTGCCAGCAAAGATATTTATTTACTTCAAGAGTTAAGAGTGGCAGTTTGGGGATAGCACCAGGAGATATCAGCTATGATGGCTTGGAAAAACAGTGTAAACCAGCAGTGTAAACAAGAGCAGGGCATGTATGAGTAGTTGAGAACGGTGAATAGGAGTATGACTAGACAGAAGATAGTAGGGATGACAAGTTTTTTTGGGGCACAGTCTAAGTTGGTCTGGTGTCTGGAATGAGACTGGGGCCTAATAAAAAGGAGCATCTATACAGGAGCTCAAATGGGCTGTACCCTGTAGCATTCCAAGGACAGGCCTGAATTCTGAGAAGGGAAAGTGGTAAAAGTATTGTCCAGTCCTTTTTAAGTTGGTGGCTGAGCTTGGTGAGGTGTGTTTTTAAAAGACCTTTAGTCCATTCTACTTTTCTTGAAGATGGAGGACCGTAAGGGATATAAAGGTTTCACTGAATACTAAGAGCCTGAAAAACTGCTTGGCTGATTTGACTAATAAAGGCTCATCTGTTATCAGACTGTATTGAGGTGGGAAAGCTAAACTGAGTAATTATGAAGGACAGGAGGGAAGAAATGACTGTGGTCGCCTTCTCAGACCCTGTAGGAAAGGCCTCTACCTATCTAGTGAAAGTGTCTACTTAGACTAATAGGTATTTTAGGTTTTGTGACTCAGGGCATGTTGAGTAAAGCTAATTTGCCAGTCTTGGGTGGGGGCAAATCTTCAAGCTTGATGTGTAGGGAAGGGAGGGGGCCTGAATAATCTCTGAGGAGTAGTAGAACAGCAGATGGAACACTGAGAAGTTATTTCCTTGAGGATAGATTTCCACGATGGAAAGGAAATGAGAGGTTCTAGGAGGCGGGCTAGTGGCTTGTGCTATAGCATAGCCTGCCTTTGCTGGTGTGTGGCGATTAGGCCTGGTGGAGCTGCCATCAATAAATCAAGCATGACCAGGGTGAGGAACAGGAAAGAAGGAAATATGGGGAAATGGGGTGAATGTCAGGTGGATCAGAGAGATGCAGTCATGAGGGTCAGGTGTGGTATCTGGAATAATGTGGGAGGCCAGATTGAAGTCCGGGCCAGGAAAAATGGTAATTGTGGGACTTAACAAAGAGTGAGTACAGCTGAAGGAGCCGGGGAACAGAAAGTATATGGCGTCAGGTATGAGGAAGAAAATAGATTTTGGAAATTATGAGAAATGTAGAGAGTGAGTTGAGCATAGTTTGTGATTTTGAGGGCCTCTAAAAGTATTAAAGCAGTGGCAGCCACTGCACACAGACATGAGGGCTAGGCTAAAACGGTAAGGTCAAGTTGTTTGGACAGAAAGGCTACAGGGTGTGGTCCTGGCTCTTGTGTAAGAATTCTGACCACACTAACCATGCCTAGGAAGGAAAGGAGTTGTTTTGTAAGGGATTGAGGTTTGGGAGATTAATCATTCACGATCAGCAGGGAGAGCATGTGTGTTTTTAGGAGAATTATGCCAAGATAGGTAACAGATGAGGATGAAATTTGGGCTTGACTGAAGTAATGGGTGCTGTCTGTGAAGCCTTGCAGCAGTACAGCCTAGGTAATTTGCTGAGCCTAATGGGTGTCAGGGTCAGTCTAAGTGAAGGCAAAGAGAGGCTGGGATTAAGGGTGCAAAGGAATAGTAAAGAAAGCATATTTGAGTCTAGAACAGAATAATGGGTTGTAGAGGCAGATACTGAGGATAGGAGAATATATGGGTTTGGCACCACGGGGTGGATAGGCAAAACAATTTGGTTGATAAGGCGCAGATCCTGAACTAACTTGTAAGGCTTCTCTGGTTTTAGGACAGGTAAAATGGGGGAATTGTAAGGAGAGTTTATAGGCTTTAAAAGGCCATGCTGTAGCAGACGAGTGATAACAGGCTTTAATCCTTTCAAAGCATGCTGCGGGATGGGATATTGGCGTTGAGTGGGGTAAGGATGATTAGGTTTTAATGAGATGGTAAGGGGTGCATGATCAGTCACCAAGGAGGGAGTAGAGGTATCTTATACTTGTGGGTGAAGGTGGGGGATACAAGAGGAGGATGCAAATGAGGCTTTGGATTGGGAAGAAGGGTGGCAATGAGATATAGCTGTAGTCCAGGAATAGTCAGTGAAGCAGATAATTTAGTTAAAGTGTCTCAGCCTAATAAGGGAACTGGGCAGGTGGGGATAACTAAAAAGGAGTGCTTAAAAGAGTATTGTCCAAATTGGCACCAGAGTTGGGGAGTTTTAAGAGGTTTAGAAGCCTGGCCGTCAATACCCACAACAGTTATGGAGGCAAGGGAAACAGGCCCTTGAAAAGAAGGTAATGTGGAGTGGGTAGCCTCCGTATTGATTAAGAAGGGGACGGGCTTACCTTCCACTGTGAGAGTTACCTGAAGCTCAGTGTCCGTGATGGTCTAGGGGGCTTCCGAGGTGATTGGACAGCGTCAGTCTTCAGCCACTAAGCTGAGAAGATCTGGGAAGGAGTCAGTCAGAGAGCCTTGGGCCAGAGTTCCAGGGGCTGTGGGAGTGGCTGCCAGGTGAGTTGAACAGTCCGATTTTCAGTGGGGTCCCACACAGATGGGACGCGGCTTAGGAGGAATCCCGGGCTGCGGGCATTCCTTGGCCTAGTGGTCAGATTTTTGGCACTTGTAGCAAGCTCCTGGGGGAGGAGGTTCTGGAGGAATGCCTGGCCACTGCAGTTCAGGTGTTTGGAAGTTCTTGTGTGCTGGAGATGTGGCTGGGGTTTGTCTCACAGTGGAGTCAAGGAATTGCAACTTATTTCTATTATTGTACACCTTGAAGGTGAGGTTAATTAAATCCTGTTGTGGGGTTTGAGGGCCGGAATTTAATTTTTGGAGTTTTATTTAATGTCAGGAGCAGATTGGGTAATAAAATGTATTTTGAGAATAAGATGGCCTTTTGACCTTTTAGGGTCTAGGGCTGTAAAGTGTCTCAGGGTTGCTGCCAAACAAGTCATGAACTGGGCTGGATTTTTATATTTGATGAAAAAGAGCCTAAACGCTATCTGATTTGGGATAAAGAAAAAGGAGCATTAACCTTGACTATGCCTTTAGCTCCAGCCACCTTTTTAAGAGTAAATTGCTGGGCAGGATGGGGAGGGCTAGTCACGGAACAAAACTGTATGCCGGACCAGGTGTGAGGAGGGGAGGTGATAAAAAGATTATAGGGTGGAGGAGAAGAGCTGAGGAAGAATTGAGACCTGGCTCAGCCTGGCGAGGAGCAGCCTGGGGAGGAAGGGAGAGGTCAGATGGGTCTGTAGAAAAGGAAGATTAGAAAGACTCAGTGACGCTTGGAGTTCGGACTGAGGGGACAGGCGGGAGGGAAAGAAGGAAGATTTGGGATGAGTTGCACTGGGCACAGAGACTAGGAAGCGATTGATGTGTAAAGGAATGCCTGGACATCAGGCACCTCAGACCGTTTGCCTATTTTATGACAAGAATTATTTAGATCTTGCAGGATGGAAAAATTCAAAGTGCCATTTTCTGGATATTTGGAACTACTGTCGAGTTTGTATTGGGGTCAAGCAGCATTGCAGAAGAAAATAAGGCATTTAAGTTTTAGGTCAGGTGTGAGTTGAAGAGGTTTTAAGTTTTTGATAACACAGGCCAAGGCAGTAGAAGGAGGAATGGGGAGTGGAAGATTGCCCATAGTGAAGGAAGCAAGCCTAGAGAAAAGAGAGAGTAGAGAAATGGAGGGAAGGGATTCGGGAGTTCTTACCTTCCAGAAAAGTGGGAAAAGGGGTTGGGGTGCAGAGATAAGAGGTCGGGGTGTGGACATAAGGGATGGGGTGCAGAAATAAGGGGTCAGGGCATGGAAATAAGGGATTGGGGTGCAGAGATAAAAGGTTGGGGCACCGAAATAAGGGATTGGGGGTTCTTGCCCCCTAGAAAAGTGGGGCTTGCCGCTAAGGGTGAAGGAGAAGGGGTTGAGGGGTACTTGCCCCTCTCCCAGAAAAGTGGGACTTGCCACTAAGGGTGAAGGAGAAGCGGTTGAGGGGTACTTGCCCCTCTCCCAGAAAAGCAGAGAAGGGGTAGAGACAAGGAGAGAAGGGGTTGGGGTGCTTGCCCCTTCCCCAGAAAAGCAGGACTTGCTGCTAAGGGTAAAGGACCAAGGCAGGCATCCCTGCATGGTCTGACACCCTTGAAACGTGGGTGTATAATCAAAGAGGCATCCCTGCAATGATTAAACACCAAGGGAAGGCTGCCTCCCCAGTCCGTGACTGGCGCCGGAGTTTTGGGTCCACGGATAAAATGTGTCTCCTTTGTCTCTACCAGAAAATGAAAGGAATTGAAATTAAGAGAAGGGAGAGATTGAAGTAAGGTGCCAAGATTGAAAGGAGAAAGAGGTTGAAGGATAGTGACAGAGGTTGGAGAAGAGAGTAAAAAGAGGCCGCTTACCGGATTTGAAATTGGTGAGATGTTTCTTGGGCTGGTCAGTGTGAGGACCTGAGGTCGTAGGTGGATCTTTCTCATGGAGCAAAGAGCAGGAGGACAGGGGATTGATCTCCGAAGGGAGGTCCCCCGATCTGAGTCACGGCACCAAATTTCATGCGCATCCGTGTAAAGAGACCACCAAACAGGCTTTGTGTGAGCAACATGGCTGTTTATTTCACCTGGGTGCAGGCGGGCTGAGTCCGAAAAGAGAGTCAGCAAAGGGAGATAAGGGTGGGGCCATTTTATAGGATTTGGGTAGGTAAAGGAAAATTACAAAGGGGGTTTGTTCTCTGGCAGGCAGGAGTGGGGGTCGCAAGGTGCTCAGTGAGGGAGTTTTTGAGCCAGGATGAGCCAGGAAAAGGACTTTCACAAGGTAATGTCATCAGTTAAGGCAAGGACCGGCCATTTACACTTCTTTTGTGGTGGAATGTCATCAGTCTTAACTGATGGGCAGTTAAGTGGGGCAGGGCATATTCACTTCTTTTGTGATTCTTCAGTTGTTTCATGCCATCTGGGCATATACGTGCTAGTCACAGGGGATGCAATGGCTTGGCTTGGGCTCAGAGGCCTGACATCAACTACTTGTGATCAGGAGGCTGACAGGAAAATGGTCAGTGAAAACCAGACTTAGAAGGTCTCAGATAAAAATGAGGAACTTACTGGGAACAGAAGCCAAGGTTACTTTTGTTTTGCTGTAGCAAAGAACATGGCTACACAGTGACCCTGCCCTGGAGATCTGTGAAACTTTAAACCTGAGGGTGATGACTTAGTGCATATCTGGTGGAATGAACTTCTAGGAAGCAAAGCTCAAGAGGTGTCCTGTCTGCATTGAACAGCCTGTGCTCTGATGTGTGATGGAGAAAACGACCTCTGGATGGGACTTATATTAAACAAGTTCCAGCTCTTATATTAAATGAGAAACAGAATGAAAAGTTTGGAAAATTTGCAGCCTGGCCAAATGGTCAAAAACAAAAGCTGATTTTCCGGGAGATAATTTAGGAAGGCTTCAGAAATTTGCATAAAAAGGAGCCCAGTGCTAATAGCCAAGACAATAGGGAAAAGCCCTTGAAGGCATTTCAGAGACCTCTGCAGCAGCCCTTGCTGTCACAGGCCCTGGGCCCTAGGAGAGAAGAATTGTTTCCTGGGCCAGTCCCGTGACCCCCCTCTATGTGCAGCCTTGGGGTACTGCTGCCTGCATCCCTGCAGCGCCAGCTCCAGTCATGGCTGAAAATGCATAGATGCAGCTTGGGCCACTTCTTCAGAGGGTGCAAGCTAAAAGCCTTGGTAACTTCCTCATAGTGTTAAGCCACTGGGTGGATGGATCATGAGACTAGAGGCTTGGGAGCCTCTCTGTAGACTTTGGAAGATGTATGGAAATGCCTGGGTGACCAGACAAAAGCATCCCCAAAAGGCAGAGCCTCATAAGAAACCTCTACTAGGGCAGTGTAGAAGGAAAATGTGGGGTTGGAGCCCCCACACTGGAGGCCACCATCATGCAGACCCCAGATTCATAGACTCACCAACAGCTTGTACCATCAGTTGGGAAAAGCTACAGGCACTCAACACCAGCGCTGCCCAGGAGGGCAGCTGTGGGACATAAACCCTGCAAAGCCACAGGTGCAGAGCTGCCCAAGGCCTTCAGAGCCCAGCCCTCTTGTCCCTGTGCCCTGGATGTGGGACAGGGTTTCAAAAAGGGTGATTTTGGAACTGTAGGATTGAATGACTGGCCTTCTGGGTTTGGAGTTTCATGGGGCCTGTAAGTCCTGTATGTGTTTTTTTCTTTCTGGCAAAATTCTTCCTTTCAGCTGAGAATGCTTACCCATTGCCTGCACAAGCATTGTACCTTGGAAGTAGTTAACTTGCTTTATAGTTAAGAGGCTCATGCACCTAAGGGACTGTAGCCTTGTGTCAGATGAGACTTTAAGCTTTGGATGTTTGTATTAATGCTGGAATGATATAAGATTTGGGGGGATTGTAGGGAAGGCATCATTGTACTTTGCAATGTGAGAAGGACATGAGATCTGGGAGCCAGGGACAGAATAATAAAGTTAAAGGTGGGGCCTGGTGGAGGGTCATTTAATCATGGTGGAGAATGGGGGTTGGAAGGTGGGGGTAGGGAGAATGAGGGGATTATGGTGGGGGTGAGGGGTGAAAAGTGGTGGTGGGGGGCAGATCCTTCACAAATGATTAAACACCATCTCCTTATTGCTGTGCTTATGATAGTGAGTTCTCTTCATGATTTTGGAGCTGTGAGATTGAATGGATACTGGCCTTCTGGGTTTTGGACATGTATTGGGCGTGTGGTTCTATTTGTGTTTTTTTTTCCTGGGAATTTTCTTCCCTTTGAATTGAGAAAGCTTACCCAATGCCTGTACCATCATTGTACCCTGAAAGGAAAGAACATCCTTTTAAATTCAGGGACTCATAGGCGAAAGGGACTGTAGACTTGTCTCTGATGAGATGTTGAATTTTTTACATTTGAGTTAATGCTGGAATGAGTTAAGACTTTTGGAAACTTTTGAAAAGGCATGAAAGTATTTTGCTCTGTGAGAAGGACGTGAGATTCTGGGGTATCAGGGTCAGAATAATATGGTTTGGCTGTGTTTCTTTACCAAAACTCCTGTGAATTGTACTCCTTAATGTTGGAGGTGGAACCTGGTGGGAGGTGATTTAATCATGGCAGGAGGGGGTTGGGGTTGGAAGGAAAAGGGGTGGGTAGGGTGCGAAGTAGGTTGGCAGTAGGGTGGTGGGAGGGTGGGGGGGGGTGGTAGGAAGGGGGAGTAGTCTGCTTCAGAGGCAGAGGCTCATGGAAAACCTCTACTAGAACATTACACCTGTGGCTTTGCAGGCGTCAGCCCCTATGTCTGCTTTCATGGGCTAGGCTGGTGTGGAGTGCCCGTAGCTTTTCCATACTGAGGGTGTGAGCTGTTGGTGAGCTTATGAATCTGGGGTCTGGAGGATGGTGGCCTCCTGTATGAATCTGGGGTCCTGGAGGATGGAGGATGGTGGGCTCCAAGCCCATATTTCCGTTCTGCACTGCCATAGTGGAAGTTTCCCAAGATGTTCTTCCTCTGCAGGAGGCTTCTGCCTGGAAACAGTGGGCTGTGGTGTGGGTGGGGGATCCTTCACCATTGGTTAATCTTCTTGATGCTGATCTCCTGATAGTGAGTTCTTTTGAGATCTGGTTGTATAACAGGATGCGGCAGCTCCTTCCTCTCTCTGTCTTACTCCTACTCCTGCCATATGAAATATCTCATTGTCGCTTGGCCTTCTGGTATGGTTAGGAGGGCCCTGATCAGTGTGGGCCTCGTCAGTGGACCTACTCAGTTGGGACTTGGTCAGAGAGGCCTATTTATTGGGGGCGTAGTCAGCAGAGGTCTGCTTAGAGAGGGTCTCATTAGGGGGATCTAGTAGTGGGGTCTTGGTGAGTGGGGTCCTAGTGGCAGCCACTTGTTTGGTGTCTGGTCAGTGTAAAACTGGGCTGCGGGGCTTTGTCAGTGGAGACCTGGTCAGCTGGGGCTTAGTGGTGGCCTTGTCAGCATGGGCTGGGTCACTGGTGACCAGGTCAAGGGGCGCTATTCAGTGGAGGCCTGGTCACATGGGACCTAGTCAGCAGGGCCTGGTGACCATGTCCTCATCAGTGAGGCCCTTGTCAGTGGGGCCCTGGTCAGGGCAGCCTAGTCAGTGGAACCTAATCAGTGGGGGCCTGTTCAGAGAGATCTTGGTCAGTGGTGGCTTTTGTAGCACTGGTCTATGGGGTGACCTGGTCAGCGGGGATCTGAGCAGTGGGGCCTATTCAGTGGGGCCTACTCACTAGGGTCACAGTCAGGGGCATCTGGTCACCAAAGCCTGGTTAATATGGGCCTGGTCGGTGGCAGCCTGTTCCCTGGAGGCCTGGTCAGTGGGGCCTCATCTGTGGTGCCAGGCAATGGGGTCATGATTAGTGGAACCTGATCAATGAGGCCTAGTCAGTAAGGACCTGGTCAGTGAGGCCTTGTCAGTAAGGACCTGGTCAGTGAGGCCTTGTCAGTAAGAACCTGGTCAGTGAGGCCTTGTCAGTAAGAAACTGGTCAATGAGGCCTTGTCAGTAAGGGCCTGGTCAGTGAGCCCTTGTTAGTAAGGACCTTGTCAGTGAGACCTGGTCAGTAAGGTCCTGGTCAGTAGGGTCCTGGTCATTGTGGGCCTAGCAGCAGGGGCCTGGTTAGTGGGGCCCGGTCATGGGGTTCTAATCAATGAGGGCGTGGTCAGGGAGGACCTGATGTGCGGGATATGGTCAGCAGGGACCTGGTGCAGGGGCTGCTGAGCACTGCTGGGAGATGTCAGGTGCAATGCACGTTATGGAGGGCCCTGTGGACAGTTGGGATGGCCCAGTAGTGCCTAAAGGCCCAGTCAAAAGTGGACAAAGCAGGTGTTTGGATGGACCTGGGAGATCTTGCTCAGAGATATAGAAAGGACAAAGGTAAAGGAAGGGCCAGAGTGGCCAGATAGATGGTCACAGTCTATGGGCTGCACAGGATGGAGGAAGCCAGGGAACAGGCAGGGTGGGCAGCTGGGGTGCAGGGAGAGGCAGGTGCATGCTGGGAGGTGAGATCCTGTGAGGGCTGTGGGGGCGTCAGGTGGGGCAGGCTCCAGGTGCACCCTCAATGCACTGGGCAGGTCTCAGCCCAGGCTCCCTGGACCCTGGTCGGGTGATGTGGTCACTCCCTGGGGGACTGCTGTCAGGCACTGGGCACCCACCGTGGGCAGCACTGTCAGATCTCAGGACTGGACTTTCTCAGATCCTGCAAAGGGCACAGCCTCCAGCCCAGGAGGGGCAGCCCCATGGTGCAGCCCAAGCTCTCCATGGGCCTGGAGTGTCCCCTGCCAGCCCTGCACTCCCTCTTCTCCTGGGTCCCACTTTTCCAGTGTCAGCCAGCAGAGAGGCTCCATCCTCCGTTCCCTATGTGTCTCCTGGGCTGAAACTTGCAGCGGATTGGGACAGGGATGGTGCTTCCCTCAGGCCCATTTAGGGAGGGGACTGGCTCCCAGCCTGGCACAGGTCCTCAGCTCTGCCTTGGTTGCCTTAGAGTGAGATGGTTCAGTCAGTGCCCTGAAGGTAAACGTAAGAGACTGTCCTTGCTGTGTGGGAGGCTGGTCTAGAGATGGAGGACTTAACAGGTCCTCCCAGTCTGTCAGGCCTGGATAGTACTGTCCTGTCTCAGGACTCAGAAAGCCCAGTCCTAAATGGGACAGTGCTGCCCAGGGTGGGTGGTCGGGGCCTGACAGCAGTTCCCCAGGCAGTGAGCACATCACCCAGCCAGGGTCCAGGGAGCCTGGCCTGAGACCTGCCCAGTGCATTGAGGGTACACCTGGAGCCCGCTCCACCTGATGCCCCCACAGCCCTCACAGGGTCTGACCTCCCAGCATGCACCTGCCTCTCCCTACACCCCAGATGTCCACCCTGCCTGTTCCCTGACTTCCTCCATCCTATCCAGCAGCATGGGCTGTGCAGTGGGACAGCCTGTGTGCACATTTTGTGGCAAGTAGGAGTGACACACCATCCCTGGGTGGCACCATGGTTCCTGCCAAACCCAACCCCGGAACTCTGTCCCTGAGGTGGTTTTACAAAACCCAAAACCCAGAACTGTGGTTGTGGCTCAGGGGTCAGCACCTGCTAGTACCAGGACACTACTGGGAGGTTGGGACCTGACCATGGTGTCTGTGGCCTGAGGACAGGGTGTCTTGGGGCCATAAGGCCCAGCTGCCAATGGCCATTGGGTCATAGGGCCTCAGCCCCAGTGTTTGCCCTTCCCTGGCTCCTTCTGGTTCAGTCCCATCAAGGCCCTGGAGCCCAAGACCTAGCACCCAAGGTCCCCTCCAGGAATCCTTGCGTCTTGGCTTCCTTTATCGTGTTTCATCTGAGAGCAAAAATGTCAGATCGGATGTGCAGAAAAATGGCCCAAAGTGCTTAATGACTAGAAGAAATCTAGGAGCAGCAAGAAGGTAATGTGGAGAGGGGCGGACTTCCATGACCGGTGTCTGCAGATCCAGGGGTACAGGCACCCAGTGCTGTGGCCTGGTACCACCTGCCTCTCAGAGGGTGGGTGGCACACTGTCCTTACTCGGAGGACAGCAGGCCTGATTACCAGCTTTTCTACCTGTCCTTGTAAGCATCACGTTGCTAGAAGAAAATCTCATGCCAGAGCTTGTACCATCCCTAGCTCAGAGGTTAGGAGTTGTCTCTTGGTGACCTAAATGAAAAAATAGGTCCAGATCAGAGTTCCTGATGCAGAGAACTCATCCACTCTTTGAATCGTGTGAGGGGAGGCCTGGTTTTAGGTAAACCTAACCTCTTTGAGGAACCACAGAGCCCAAGACTGGAAACCTTCAGAATCTTCTGGCCCCCAACCCTCCCTGGGGACCCCTGTGGCCTGTCTCACCAGAGCACTCTTCTGTCTGTAGATGTCTCGCCTGCTCTACAAGGGAGTCCCATTTCAGGCATGGGGCTGGGCATGGTCACTCCTGCTGGATGTCTAGAAGGTAGAAGCCAAGGACCTAGGAAAATACCAGATACAGCCTTTCCACCCTCATCCAGAGCAGGACAAACAGGCCAGGTGGTGTCAGGAGCCCAGGTCTCCAGCTAGAGGGAACATCAACCCTGCAGTGGGAGCAGGGGCCCATCGCACATCCTAGGCACAGATGCTAATGTAGGCACCACAGGTAAGCTGGGCTTGGTACCCTTCCCTGGCTTCAGAAAGAAGTCAAACAAGGAGCATTTTACAGAATGAAACCTTTCTTTCCAGAAGCACTGCTGACTGTTTAGTGGTTGCCGTTTGTGGCAGTGAGCATTTTGTCCACTCTGAGGTTGGATTGGTTTCTCCTTTTGGCCTTGCCCTGCCGTACAGACCATAAAGGAGAACAGCAAGAGGCCCCCACCAAACATCCACAGATGGCCCTGGACATCAGCCACATTCTGAGAAACATGTCATGTTCTGGGATGGCTAAGGCATCAAGTAAGGCCTATGGGGCCAGAGGATCCCAGGCAAGGTGGGGCAATCCAGAGCCATGGGGGCTTCCCATGGGAATTGGGAGGTCCCCAGGCAGAGTCAGAGGTTCCACAGGAGGAGTCACAGAGTCACCAAGGGCTTTCCTGGCCCAGGGAGCAGTCAACACCATGGACTGAACACCTGCTGGGCTCCAAGCCCTGGGCCAGGCTGGCCATGTGGGAGCAGGAGGCAGCTCAGAGCAGGAGGCAGAGAGAGAAGTGTGCTCACAGGGCACCTGTATCTGGATGTAATGTGGTCCTGAGATTCTGGCTGGGAAGTGCTTCCAGGGTTTCATATGTATTATGCAGCTGCTTCCTCTCCCCAGCCTTACCCTGTAGTAATTCTAGTGACTATGTTGCCACCATCTTGGAGCTCCATGCCCTCATAGTGCACGGCACCTGCAGAACTGCCTGTGCATGGACATCCTATACTACCTCACTCCTGAGGGGTGATGCTTCTGCAGGGCCTATGATCTGGTGCACAACTTTAGACACCATCATCCTGGAGCAGCTCTGCACCCTCACTAGCCAGAGTTTTGACATCCTCAAGGCCAAGGCCACATTCAAGACTTTGGACTTCATTGATGCACTTGTGCTGAGCAAGGTAGGCATCTCTGGGATCTTAATTCAGGAGGTAGAATGCAGCTTGAGATCAAGTGTCTGATCAAAGAACTTGAACTTGATCTGCAGGGCTCTGGGGAGCCATGGAAGGTTCTGGATAAAGGAGGGACGGTCAGCCACGTTTTAGAGATGACTGTAGAAGACTTCCTGGAAGGAGTGAACAAGAGCCAGGAGACCAGGGAGGGAGCTTGTGGGGCAGGTCTGGAGATGGCAAGGGAGGGATCCTGCTTGGATGAAAAGTCTTCAGGGACCGTCTCAGGTTACACTCAGGTGCCCTCAGAATTAGTGTGTCCAGAAATCTTTTCTCCAGGATGAAAATGGAAGGAGTTGTCACATAAGAACATATACATGGAGGCTGGCATCTTCATGAGTGTCAATGGTGGTCCGGGTGTGGGACTACTGTGAGAACAGGGGTCTCTCCATTCAGGGACATGGTGGATGGACCCCACATCACTCCATTCTGACCTTCCTTACCCTCTTCCCATTCTCCCGAGGGCCTCAGTGCATGGGCACTGTCCATCCTCTGGTGCTGAAGCAGCCAAGCGACCCAAACCTGCCTGGCTGTCTCTTAGGATATGACAGCACAGCCAGTGGCCTCTACTGGATCCTGTACAACTTCACAAGACACCCAGAGACTGGGAGTGCTCCCAGCACATGGTGCAAGAGTCCTGAGGGACCTCAATCCTGAAGGCATTGAATGGTGGGTGGAGGGCCTAATGGCTATTCCCCAGCCCCTCTCACTGGCTCTGCTCCAGGTGGTGAAGGGGGATAACGTTTCTATCAATTCTGCCATTATTGCCTAGCAGGAAAAGGAGCAGAGCCGAGAAGCAGGGCCTGGTACCCAGCCTACCTAACAAGGGAGAATTTGTAGGCTTTGTGGACAGAAAGATCTGGGAGTCCATATCTATCACCCACTAACTTGCTGAGACATTAGTAAAATCAGTTTTCTTTTCTGAAGTACATTTCTGTCATCTGTAAATTGAGGGGAATTTCTTTTACCCCATGAGGCTGCTTGGAGAATTAGTGACAGTGTGTGTAGAGCAGGTGCCAACCAGCAGGCATGTGGTGTCCAAACCACTCCTCTTCCCACTTCATTTTCTGCCTAAATTTGCATTTTGTTCCCAAGACCTTCACTCCTCTTAATTTTGCTCTTCCCTCTGATTCCCGCCTTATTGTCTATTCCATGGATTCACTAGGATCTAAGTGGGTAACAGTCATGTATGCATGTGTGTGTATGTATATATGCACTGTGTTGGTGTTGGAGTGTGCTGTGTGAATGTGTTTGTGTGTTGGAGTCACTGAGTGACTGAAACTCTCCACACCAGGCTGTGTTTCTGCTCATTGCTGGAGGCGCTGTTGGGCCCTGCCCTCAACCCCAGTTCTGACCCTTGCAGTGCAGGCAGGACATTCTGGAGGAATCATGACCTTGGAAGGATCCCTGAGGATTGACTGGTGGGTATTTGTGGATAAATACCCCAGCTCCCTTGCTCTGGGTGGGATGACTCTGAGGCAGATGTTCTATGCCGTCTCTTGCAGGTACTTGGCAGGGCTGAACCCTGGCTGCCACAATGGAAACTTTCTTGATGAAGGTCTGTTTAACTGCTGCATTCCCTTCCTGTCTCTGTTACCCACTCCTCTACCAGTGTTTCCTGGGATTAGCACCCTAAGGAAGAACTGGCAGTCGAATTAATATCCTAGAGTTCTCTCCAAATGAAATTTTTGTATTTGAATCTTTGCCTCAGGATCTACTTCCAGGAAACTCAAATTCAGACACATTTTTCTATCAACTCCTCCAATTCCCATAGACCTGTATTGGGGGACCTGCCCTGATAATCACGTAGGTTCTTTTCTACTTTCCTAAGTGTCGGCTGGCTTGAGAAATAAAGGGACAGAGTACAAAAGAGAGAAATTTTAAAGCTGGGCATCCAGGGGAGACATCACATGTTGGTAGGATCTGTGATGCCCCACCAGCCACAAAAACCAGCAAGTTTTTATTAGGGATTTTCAAAAGGGGAGGGAGTGTGAGAATAGATGTGGGTGACAGACATCAAGTACTTAACAGGTTAATAGAATATCACAAGGCAGGGCGAGATCACAGGACCACAGGACCGAGGCGAAATTAAAATTGCTAAGGAAGTTTCGGGCACCATTGTCATTGATAACATCTTATCAGGAGACAGGGTTTTGAGATCAACCGGTCTGACCAAAATTTATTAGGTGGGAATTTCCTCTTCCTAATAAGCCTGGGAGCGCTATGGGAGACTGGAGTTTATTTCACCTCTACAATCTCGACCATAAGAGACAGGTACACCCCGGGGGGGCCAGTTCAGAGACCTACCACTAGGTGTGCATTCTCTTTCTCAGGGATATCCCATGCTGAGAAAAAGAATTCAGCGATATTTCTCCCATTTGCTTTTGAAAGAAGAGAAATATGGCTCTGTTCTGCCTGGCTCACCGGCGGTCAGAGTTTAAGGTTATCTTTCTTATTCCCTGAACAGTTGCTGTTATCCTGTTCTTTTTCAGGGTGCCCATATTTCATATTGCTCAAACACACATGCTGTACACTTTGTGTAGTTACAATTATTACAGGGTCCTAAGATGATATACATCCTTCTCGGCTGACAGGATTAAGAGATTAAAGTAAAGACAGGCATAGGAAATCACAAGGGTATTGATTGGGGAAGTGATAAGTATCCATGAAATCTTTACAATTTATGTTTAGAGATTGCAGTAAAGAGAAGCATAAGAAATTACAAAAGTATTAATTTGGGGAACTAATAAATGTCCATAAAATCTTCATAATCCATGTTCTTCTGTCATGGCTTCAGCCAGTTCCTCCATTTGGGGTTCCTGACTTCCCACAACAGACCTGTCATTGTGCTGTTTTTATCAAAAAGGAACATGAGGATCAGAGAGGGAAAGTCACTTGCCCAAAGTCACCCAGCTGAACAATGGTGGAGTTCAACTTTGACCATGGGATGTCTGGCCCCAGTGTGGATGCTTGCTCCTCTCCCATGAGACTCCTCCCTTATTAGGGTCAAATTAATGACTGGAGGATGTTAAAAGTAGGGTCTCTAATGCCTGTGCCAGAGAAGCCCCAGGCTCATGGCTGGTGCCTGTGTTCTCATTCTTACCTCATTAAGATTAGTAATGAAAAACATGCTCAGTGCTGACCATGTGCCTGGGGGTGTTGTTGTAGGCACTTTGCTTACTTTAATTCATTTAATTTTCATAATAACCTTGTTTTTACTTCTAGTTGTTAGATGAAAAAACTGGGGCAAAGATCAATACAGAGAGTTGTGAAAATTCATACCGCTGGTCCAGGTTTGAACCGAGTAGTCTGTACCTGGAGTCCTTGTTTGTAACCATGGCACCCTGGCTTCTCAAACATCTCAGAGTGGAGTTCCACCTGGTCCCTTTGGGGAATGTGGCAGTCAGGTGCTGGCAGGGACTGCTAGGCAGCTGAAGGGTCATTAAGAAGAAGCTGTTTACAAAGGCATGGGCAGGGCCAAGGGTAACCAGGAGGGATGGCACAGGGCCTTGGGGTTAGCATCATCTGGGAGCTGTCACCACACCCCAGGGTGGTGGGGCCATGGAGAAGCTGTTCCAGGGACTCATAGGGAGAATCTGCAGCTAAAAGAGGAGGCCAGAGGAGGCATCACTCCATGTGCCCTTTGACTGCATCCAGATGCCCCCACTGACCACACTACTATCTCCTTATTAGACTGGAGAGGCTGCAGGGAGGGGTTCTAAGCCTCCTACTGTGGCTCATCCTGACAGTGTCAACACCAGCTCCCCTAACCCCACAGCTCAGGGTCCACTTCACTCCTGCATCCTGCCTGTTCCCCTTTCCTGCTGAAAAAGATTCCCCAATGAGCAGCAGAATCCTGTGTCTCCCCGCAGGCCCCTCTGCTCCTTATGAGTGGTGTTTTGTGAGATTCCTCCCTTGGTTTTGGATGAGGACACCCTTTCCTGTTCCACAGGGATTGTTTCTTGGACCTTACCCCAGGTTTTCCCCTGGTCGGGCACTGGGCAGGTGGGGGTGGTGGGACCAACTCTTTAGAACCAGCAATGCCAAACAGATCTCACTCGGGGGAAGTTCATGCTAAGTGTCATGGGTCCTACGGAATTTTCTGAAGCTTTCCTTCCCCCTACCCCCAACCAGCTTATCTGATCTCCTGGGATCTCTAAGATGCTGGCAGCCTGGCCAGCTGGTCTGGCCCTGGACATGCCTTCAGGGGCTGGTTATGCTTCATAACCTGTGTTGCGGTCAGTGGTAAGCAGCATCTGCTTCTAGCTTCACTGTTGGGCCAGATTTCATCCCCACCACAGCTCTGCAGTGCGGCTACTTCCTGTTCCCTCCATGGACCCTGCGTGGAATTGCCCCATGTTTCTGTTTGGGCACCACTGAGGAAGGAAGCATGAAGGATGCACAGGTCAGGACATTCTGTTGCCCACCTCGTGCTGGGTCTTTACTCCTGAGATGGCTCCAGGGACTGGTCCTTCTCTATGGCACTCCCCTCCACATCTCTCAGGTTTCTGCTCAAAAGTCACCTCTTGGAGGGGTCTCTTCCTCTCACAGTGTTTGGAACAGCTCCCTCAGTTTCTTTCTAGCTCATCTCACTCTGGTAATGTCTTTCATTACCACCACCATCTGACCTGGTCTTATGACCTGTTAGCTTCCTTCATCAGACATGAGCACCAGTATGGCAGGGGCCTCATCTGTCTTGTTCCTCCTGTGGCCTGGGTCCTAGCATCATGTCTGGTACAGTGTAGGTGCTCAAGGGAAGTCTACTTTTGAAGAACTGTCTACCTGGGAGAGGTTACCATTAGTCTAAGCTGCACTATTTGGTAAACTTCTTGCTGTTTTGCAGATCCTGGTCAGAGTAAAACATTCCATGGGAACTTGGGCTGTGAGAACCATCTTAACCACCTGACTGCAAAAACATCCTTATCACATCCTGCGGGCAAAGGCCCAACAGCCTGACTGCAGGAACATCCTTATCATCTTCTACTGCGCAGCAAGCTGTACTGCCCAGAGCCCTCCCTCCCAGCTCCATGATTACCCCAGCCTGTGAGCGGCAGTGGGTGCTGATACTAAGCTGGTTTCCCCCTCCGCAGGGTTTTGCTAGTAGTAAACTTGTGTTGCTGTTGATGCGGCCAACTCTCTGTGTGTGTGTGTATGTCTTTCTTTAACTCTTAACTTGCCTTCAAAACCTTACAATAACTCCTCTTCTCCATTTTACCATGGAGGATATGGGACTCAAGGAGAGCAAGTAACTTACCCAGAATTACACAGCCAGTGAGTCACAGAGCCTCAACTTGAACTCAGTTCAGCTGAATCCAGAACTCCTGTCTTCCTGAGAGTGCAGGAAAGGAAAGGTGGACATGCAGCTGGTGGGCAGCCCACATGCTTTTTCTAGAAGACCCCAAGGTGGGCTCTTGGGAATTGTGTCTTCATGGTCACAAAAGAAGAACTGCTCACCTGCGCTGTGCATCAGCTAAGTGTCCCCCATTGTCCCAAATCTGCATTTCTTTTTATTCTTTTATTTATTTATTTATTTATTATTATTATTATTATTATTATTATACTTTAGGTTTTATGGTACATGTGCACAATGTGCAGGTAAGTTACATATGTATACATGTGCCATGCTGGTGCGCTGCACCCACTAACTCATCATCTAGCATTAGGTATATCTCCCAATGCTATCCCTCCCCCCTCCCCCCACCCCACAACAGTCCCCGAAGTGTGATGTTCCCCTTCCTGTGTCCATGTGTTCTCATTGTTCAATTCCCACCTATGAGTGAGAATATGCAGTGTTTGGTTTTTTGTCCTTGCGATAGTTTACTGAGAATGATGCTTTCCAATTTCATCTACGTCCCTACAAAGGACATGAACTCATCATTTTTTTATGGCTGCATAGTATTCCATGGTGTATATGTGCCACATTTTCTTAATCCAGTCTATCATTGTTGGACATTTGGGTTGGTTCCAAGTCTTTGCTATTGTGAATAATGCCGCAATAAACATACATGTACATGTGTCTTTATAGCAGCATGATTTATAGTCCTTTGGGTATATACCCAGTAATGGGATGGCTGGATCAAATGGAATTTCTAGTTCTAGATCCCTGAGGAATCGCCACACTGACTTCCACAAGGGTTGAACTAGTTTACAGTCCCACCAACAGTGTAAAAGTGTTCCTATTTCTCCACATCCTCTCCAGCACCTGTTGTTTCCTGACTTTTTAATGATTGCCATTCTAACTGGTGTGAGATGGTATCTCATTGTGGTTTTGATTTGCATTTCTCTGATGGCCAGTGATGGTGAGCATTTTTTCATGTGTTTTTTGGCTGCATAAATGTCTTCTTTTGAGAAGTGTCTATTCATGTCCTTTGCCCACTTTTTGATAGGGTTGTTTGTTTTTTTCTTGTAAATTTGTTGGAGTTCATTGTAGATTCTGGATATTAGCCCTTTGTCAGATGAGTAGGTTGCGAAAATTTTCTCCCATTTTGTAGGTTGCCTGTTCACTCTGATGGTAGTTTCTTTTGCTGTGCATAAGCTCTTTAGTTTAATTAGATCCCATTTGTCAATTTTGGCTTTTGTTGCCATTGCTTTTGGTGTTTTAGACATGAAGTCCTTGCCCATGCCTATGTCCTGAATGGTAATGCCTAGGTTTTCTTCTAGGGTTTTTATGGTTTTAGGTCTAACATTTAAGTCTTTAATCCATCTTGAATTGATTTTTGTATAAGGTGTAAGGAAGGGATCCAGTTTCAGCTTTCTACATATGGCTAGCCAGTTTTCCCAGAACCATTTATTAAATAGGGAATCCTTTCCCCATTTCTTGTTTTTCTCAGGTTTGTCAAAGATCAAATAGTTGTAGATATGTGGCATTATTTCTGACGGCTCTGTTCTGTTCCATTGATCTATATCTCTGTTTTGGTACCAGTACCATGCTGTTTTGGTTACTGTAGCCTTGTAGTATAGTTTGAAGTCAGGTAGTGCGATGCCTCCAGCTTTGTTCTTTTGGCTTAGGATTGACTTGGCAATGCGGGCTCTTTTTTGGTTCCATATGAACTTTAAAGTAGTTTTTTCCAATTCTGCGAAGAAAGTCATTGGTAGCTTGATGAGGATGGCATTGAATCTGTAAATTACCTTGGGAAGGATGGCCATTTTCACGATATTGATTCTTCCTACCCATGAGCATGGAATGTTCTTCCATTTCTTTGTATCCTCTTTTATTTCCTTGAGCAGTGGTTTGTAGTTCTCCTTGAAGAGGTCCTTCACATCCCTTGTAAGTTGGATTCCTAGGTATTTTATTCTCTTTGAAGCAATTGTGAATGGGAGTTCACTCATGATTTGGCTCTCTGTTTGTCTGTTATTGATGTATAAGAATGCTTGTGATTTTTGTACATTGATTTTGTATCCTGAGACTTTGCTGAAGTTGCTTATCAGCTTAAGGAGATTTTGGGCTGAGACAATGGGGTTTTCTAGATATACAATCATGTCATCTGCAAACAGGGACAATTTGACTTCCTCTTTTCCTAATTGAATACCCTTGATTTCCTTCTCTTGCCTAATTGCCCTGGCCAGAACTTCCAACACTATGTTGAATAGGAGTGGTGAGAGAGGGCATCCCTGTCTTGTGCCAGTTTTCAAAGGGAATGCTTCCAGTTTTTGCCCATTCAGTATGATATTGGCTGTGGGTTTGTCATAGATAGCTCTTATTATTTTGAGATACGTCCCATCAATACCTAATTTATTGAGAGTTTTTAGCATGAAGGGTTGTTGAATTTTGTCAAAGGCCTTTTCTGCATCTATTGAGATAATCATGTGGTTTTTGTCTTTGGTTCTGTTTATGTGCTGGATTACATTTATTGATTTGCGTATATTGAACCAGCCTTGCATCCCAGGGATGAAGCCCACTTGATCATGTTGGATAAGCTTTTTGATGTGCTGCTGGATTCTGTTTGCCAGTATTTTATTGAGGATTTTTGCATCAATGTTCATCAAGGATATTGGTCTAAAATTCTCTTTTTTTGTTGTGTCTCTGCCAGGCTTTGGTATCAGGATGATGCTGGCCTCATAAAATGAGTTAGGGAGGATTCCCTCTTTTTC
Organism: Pongo pygmaeus; assembly: GCF_028885625.2. NCBI lineage: Eukaryota > Metazoa > Chordata > Mammalia > Primates > Hominidae > Pongo > Pongo pygmaeus. Next base: position 87,475,100 of record NC_072386.2, on the reverse strand, counting down.
TATTGATTGGAATAGTTTCAGAAGGAATGGTACCAGCTCCTCCTTGTACCTCTGGTAGAATTCGGCTGTGAACCCATCTGGTCCTGGGCTTTTTTTGGTGGGTAAGCTATTGATTATTGCCACAATTTCAGCTCCTGTTATTGGTCTATTCAGAGATTCAACTTCTTCCTGGTTTAATCTTGGGAGGGTGTATGTGTTGAGGAATTTATCCATTTCTTCTAGATTTTCTAGTTTATTTGCATAGAGGTGTTTGTAATATTCTCTGATGGTAGTTTGTATTTCTGTGGGATCGGTGGTGATATCCCCTTTATCATTTTTTATTGCATCTATTTGATTCTTCTCTCTTTTTTTCTTTATTAATCTTGCTAGCGGTCTATCAATTTTGTTGATCCTTTCAAAAAACCAGCTCCTGGATTCATTAATTTTTTGAAGGGTTTTTTGTGTCTCTATTTCCTTCAGTTCTGCTCTGATTTTAGTTATTTCTTGCCTTCTGCTAGCTTTTGAATGTGTTTGCTCTTGCTTTTCTAGTTCTTTTAATTGTGATGTTAGGGTGTCGATTTTGGATCTTTCCTGCTTTCTCTTGTGGGCATTTAGTGCTATAAATTTCCCTCTACACACTGCTTTGAATGCATGCCAGAGATTCTGGTATGTTGTGTCTTGGTTCTCATTGGTTTCAAAGAACATCTTTATTTCTGCCTTCATTTCGTTATGTACCCAGTAGTCATTCAGGAGCAGGTTGTTCAGTTTCCATGTAGTTGAGCGGTTTTGAGTGAGATTCTTAATCCTGAGTTCTAGCTTGATTGCACTGTGATCTGAGAGATAGTTTGTTATAATTTCTGTTCTTTTACATTTATTGAGGAGAGCTTTACTTCCAAGTATGTGGTCAATTTTGGAATAGGTGAGGTGTGGTGCTGAAAAAAATGTATATTCTGTTGATTTGGGGTGGAGAGTTCTGTAGATGTCTATTAGGTCCACTTGGTGCAGAGCTGTGTTCAACTCCTGGGTATCCTTGTTGACTTTCTGTCTCGTTGATCTGTCTAATGTTGACAGTGGGGTGTTAAAGTCTCCCATTATTAATGTGTGGGAGTCTAAGTCTCTTTGTAGGTCACTCAGGACTTGCTTTATGAATCTGGGTGCTCCTGTATTGGGTGCATATATATTTAGGATAGTTAGCTCTTCTTGTTGAATTAATCCCTTTACCATTATGTAATGGCCTTCTTTGTCTCTTTTGATCTTTGTTGGTTTAAAGTCTGTTTTATCAGAGACTAGGATTGCAACCCCTGCCTTTTTTTGTTTTCCATTTGCTTGGTAGCTCTTCCTCCATCCTTTTATTTTGAGCTTATGTGTGTCTCTGCACGTGAGATGGGTTTCCTGAATACGGCACACTGATGGGACTTGAGTCTTTATCCAATTTGCCAGTCTGTGTCTTTTAATTGGAGCATTTAGTCCATTTACATTTAAAGTTAATATTGTTATGTGTGAATTTGATCCTGTCATTATGATGTTAGCTGGTTATTTTGCTCGTTAGTTGATGCAGTCTCTTCCTAGTCTCGATGGTCTTTACATTTTGGCATGATTTTGCAGTGGCTGGTAGCGGTTGTGCCTTTCCATGTTTAGCGCTTCCTTCAGGAGCTCTTTTAGGGCAGGCCTGGTGGTGACAAAATCTCTCAGCATTTGCTTGTCTGTAAAGGATTTTATTTCTCCTTCACTTATGAAGCTTAGTTTGGCTGGATATGAAATTCTGGGTTGAAAATTATTTTCTTTAAGAATGTTGAATATTGGCCCCCACTCTCTTCTGGCTTGTAGGGTTTCTGCTGAGAGATCCGCTGTTAGTCTGATGAGCTTCCTTTGAGGGTAACCCGACCTTTCTCTCTGGCTGCCCTTAACATTTTTTCCTTCATTTCAACTTTGGTGAATCTGACAATTATGTGTCTTGGAGTTGCTCTTCTCGAGGAGTATCTTGGTGGTGTTCTCTGTATTTCCTGAATCTGAATGTTGGCCTGCCTTACTAGATTGGGGAAGTTCTCCTGGATAATATCCTGAAGACTGTTTTCCAACTTGTTTCCATTCTCCCCGTCACTTTCAGGTACACCAATCAGACGTAGATTTGGTCTTTTCACATAGTCCCACATTTCTTGGAGGCTTTGCTCGTTTCTTTTTATTGTTTTTTCTCTAAACTTCCCTTCTCGCTTCATTTCATTCATTTCATCTTCCAGGGCTGACACCCTTTCTTTCATTTGATCGCATCGGCTCCTGAGGCTTCTGCATTCTTCACGTAGTTCTCGAGCCTTGGTTTTCAGCTCTATCAGCTCCTTTAAGCACTTCTCTGTATTGATTATTCTAGTTATACATTCTTCTAAATTTTTTTCAAAGTTTTCAATTTCTTTGCCTTTGGTTTGAATATCCTCCCGTAGCTCGGAGTAATTTGATCGTCTGAAGCCTTCTCTCAGCTCGTCAAAGTCATTCTCCGTCCAGCTTTGTTCCGTTGCTGGTGAGGAACTGCGTTCCTTTGGAGGAGGAGAGGTACTCTGCTTTTTAGAGTTTCCAGTTTTTCTGCTCTGTTTTTTTCCCCATCTTTGTGGTTTTATCTACTTTTGGTCTTTGATGATGGTGATGTACAGATGGGTTTTTGGTGTGGATGTCCTTTCTGTTAGCTTTCCTTCTAACAGACAGGACCTTCAGCTGCAGGTCTGTTGGAGTACCTGGCCGGCCGTGTGAGGTGTCAGTCTGCCCCTGCTGGGGGGTGCCTCCCAGTTAGGCTGCTCGGGGGTCAGGGGTCAGGGACCCACTTGAGGAGGCAGTCTGCCCATTCACAGATCTCCAGCTGCGTGCTGGGAGAACCACTGCTCTCCTCAAAGCTGTCAGACAGGGACATTTAAGTCTGCAGAGGTTACTGCTGTCTTTTTGTTTGTCTGTGCCCTGTCCCCAGAGGTGGAGCCTACAGAGGCAGGCAGGCCTCCTTGAGCTGTGGTGGGCTCCACCCAGTTCAAGCTTCCCGGCTGCTTTGTTTACCTAAGCAAGCCTGGGCAATGGCGGGCGCTCCTCCCCCAGCCTTGCTGCCGACTTGCTGTTTGATCTGAGACTGCTGTGCTAGCAATCAGTGAGACTCCGTGGGCGTAGGACCCTCTGAGCCAGGTGCGGGCTATAATCTCCTGGGGCACCGTTTCCTAAGCCCGTCGGAAAAGCACAGTATTCGGGTGGGAGTGGCCTGATTTTCCAGGTGCTGTCTGTCACCCCTGGAAAGGGAACTCCCTTACCCCTTGCACTTCCCAAGTAAGGCAATGCCTCGCCCCTGCTTGGGCTGGCGCACGGTGCACTCACCCACTGACCTGCGCCCACTGTCTGGCACTCCCTAGTGAGATGAACACGGTACCTCAGATGGAAATGCAGAAATCACTCGTCTTCTGGGTCGCTTACGCTGGGAGCTGTAGACCGGAGCTGTTCCTATTCGGCCATCTTGGCTCCTCCTCCCTTCTTTATTTATTTATTTTGAGATACTGTCTCACTCTGTTCCCCAGGCTGGAGTGCAGTGGTGTGATCTCAGCTCACTGCAGCCTCCACCTCCTGGGTTCAAGCTATTCTCCTGCCTCAGCCCCTGAGTAGCTGGGACTACAGACATATGCCCAGCTAATTTTTGTACTTTTAGTAGAGATGGACTTTCACCATGTTGGCCACGCTAGTCTTGAACTCCTGACCTCAAATGATCACACCTGCCTCAGCCTCCCAAAGTGCTGGGATTACAGGCATAAGCCACTGTGCCAAGCTTCAAATCCTCACTTCTTTTCAAAGTTTTTTTTTTTTTTTTTTTTTGAGATGAAGTCGTACTTTTGTCATCCAGGCTGGAGTGCAATGGTGTGATCTCGGCTCACTGCAACCTCCACCTTCTGGGTTCAAGCAATTGTCTCGCCTCAGTCTCCTGAGTAGCTGGGATTATAGGTGCCTGCCACCACGCCCGGGTCCTTTTTGTATTTTTAGTAGAGACAGGGTTTCACCATATTGGCCAGGCTGGTCTCAAACTGCCTACCTCAGGCTATCTGCCCGCCTCGGCCTCCCAAAGTGTTGGGATTACAGTCATGAGCCACACTGCCTGGCCCAAGTTTTGTTTTAATAATTAAATTTATCACAGCTCAGTGTTTAAAACAAAGTACAGAGACATGTAGAAAGTTGTGTGTGGATTTTTCTCAATTCGTTTCCCAGTGACTATGTAAATGAATGTACAAAAGAACACAAATACGCTCATACTTTTTAGAGATGGGGCCATTACAAAAGAGCTGAGGTATACATTTCCCTGTCCCCTCTGCTAGTGTTGGATGGAATGCTTGCAGTGCTCTCTGAAGCTTTACTAGGACCATTTTTGTTTTGTTTTGTTTTTGTTTTTAAGACGGAGTTTTGCTCTTTTTGCCCAAGCTGGAGTGCAATGGTGTGATCTCGGCTCACTGCAACCTACACCTCCCGGGTTCAAGCGATTCTCCTGCTTGGGATTACAGACGCATGCCACCAGGCCCAGCTAATTTTTTGTATTTTTAGTAGAAATGGGGTTTCACCATGTTAGTCAGGTTGGTCTTGAATTCCTTACCTCAGGTGATCCGCCCGCCTCGACTTCCCAAAGTACTGGGATTACAGGTGTGTGCCACTGTGTCCGGCCATGAGGACCAGTTTATAGATGGAGGAACAAGGCTCAGAGGTTGATAGACAGTGTCTGAGGCTGGTCACTCACAGAGTGGTTATCCAGAATAATTTCTGCACCAAATTAACTTTTAACCCACAGGAGAAGTATGTACAGCTGCCACACTATAATAAATTTAAAAATGATCATTTTCATGAATTTGAGTCAGCTGGCTATTTTCTGCATAGTTTATAATGTGCAGAAGCTGGATGATCCATCTCTGATACATCTCCTTGAAATAAATGTATTATCTTTACAATTATTATGGCTCTAATAAGGAACTTCTCATGGTTGCTTTGGACATCCCACTTAATATGAAGATAGTTGTTCTTCTTCCAGTGTGATCAGCAGTATAGTTCAATATATAATCACCATGCTTCTCATGGCTATTTCCAACAGATCGATAATTTTCTAGGAGATGCTAAACAACTTGATTCTCACTCCTAGAACACAAGTCCCAGCTATATGGATGGCAAACATTTATCCTGTTTACATGGGAAGTCATAGGAACACATGATTTTCTGACTAGGACATTAAGGTCTTTGGAGGAATATTGCAGTCTGTCCCTTGCAGCTTTCTCTCTTCACCTTCCTAGGCCACCATCTCCTCCAGAGCTGGCATGGAGCCCAGGGGGAAGGTGGCATTTCTGCTCAGCAAGCGACTAAGAGAAGCCTGCCCTTGGCAACAGAAAGTTCTAACAAGAGCCCAGGTTTTTAGACAGCCAGTCTCCGTATTTCTTCTGATTATGGTAGAAAATAGGCAAGGAAAAAGGAGCCTTTATAAAAACAGTGTATTTCTGTGACAGATTTCCAAGAGGAAAAAAAATTGGAACTGCATTAGAAATGTTAGCTGGGCAAGAGGGAAGACCTGACTCCAAGGACCAGCTGAAATTCTAAACTAACTTCCTTTTCTATGCCAGGGTGAATTTAAAATAGATATATAAATGTCAGTTTTATTTATATTCTTCAATAAAAAACAAGTATACAAAAATTTAAAATACTACTACTGAATAAATAATTTGAATACCACTATGAAGTAAGACATAACAGATTATCGAAGAAAAAGAAGCTTGGACTCTCTCCTAAAGTAAATGAAGGTGGCTGCAGACAGAAGAATCTCTCATGAAATAGGAGGAGAAAGGCACAGCCCTTGAGCAGGAAGGGGAAGACCACGATTTAAGAACGTCCTGTCAGGTAAAGCTTTCATAAAACAGCTTTATGCATCCTTTTGAATAAATGCTCTGCATGGCTGTGTGGAGGAGATATTACTAGGATGGGCTGAATTCTTAAAATGATGAAATTGAGTTTGCTGTAAATTTATGGAGAAAAGGAAATAAAAATATGCTCCTGTAAGTTATCTGGGACAGAGAACTTTAAAATCAAGACTAAGAGAAGTTCTTAGCTCCTTGCACCTGTTTGTTTAGGCTCTCTTATAGAGGTAGGTATTAACATACACTATGTTAAACATCTTGCCCAAAAAACACAACATCAGGAGAAACAAAGTCTGCATATTCCCTGTCAGCCAATGGAAAGGAGTGGAGTAAACCAATGATTACTTAACAAGCATGTTTTAAAACAGAAAACTATTATACACAATGTGGAGTACACTTATAGTCTGTTCAGTGTTATGGAATGGTTTTATTTTCTTTATTTTTAAAATATGTATCATTTTCGCAATCTCCTAATAAGACAGTACATTTAAAAGCCCAGAACAAAACACACATGGAATGATCATCTTCTCTAGGAGCAAGGAAACCCAGCCTTTCTGGTTTATGTATAGCCTTCCACTAATGAAACCTTCACAATTTTGTTAGGTCTAATTCAAATACCAACAAGGCATTGGATGGAAAATAAAGAGAGCAAGTTTTGTGTCTTTTTAAGGTGTTTTCAACAGCCAGACATAGCCCTTGAAAACAAACTTCAATAAAGAAGTATAATTTTATAATAAAGAAATGGAAAATCCCCTTAAATACCTAATCCCAGATTTTCCTTGTCATAAAGTCAGTGTTCTTGATGCATGAAATTTCCCATACAAATTTCCATTTCTTATTTACAATCCCTTTTTATTTGTTGATGAAGTTACCTCCCGACATGGTTCAGAATACATTACTCTGTAACTATGATTTTTCTTGTGAAAAAAGTAAGATGCAGGACAAGTCAGCTATTATGATGGGATATATAAAGCAGTGCTGGGAATGGAGTCCTACACAAAAAATCACCGGGGCAGAGCATGCTCTTCAGTTCTGGAATTTCTTACATGAGAGTGTTGATTCCAAGTTGTTACAGTGGCTTCTAGGAGCCACTATACCATTGACTATAGCACTATTTCTTCCAAAACGGAAATATATGAATCAGGGGCTCAGGGGTCACTGTGGGAGGAAGACCCTTCGTTATTGTGCATAATTTACAAAATCGTCACTCATGTTCCTAGGGCCTCAGTCTCCACTGAGTTTCAGGTACAAAGAAGGCTCCTTCTCAAAACCTCCCTTGTTTGCCCCGTAACTTTTAGCACTCGGGCCATCACACATGGGCCACGAGAGACGGTTCTGAATCATGGAACTTGGGCAGAAGTGGCAGAAGCCAGTGCTAGGCCAGGCCCTTTCCACTTTCTGCATCATCTCCCAGCCCTCTTCCGCCTATAGAGACAGCTGTGGAAACCTCGGGAGGCCGGTCAGATCCAGACTGGATGAGCAGTGAGCCAGAGAAGACACGAGGCTACTGAGACCCCAGGCTCTTTCTATTTCCACAGCCAGTATGATCTACCCTCACTAAGACAACACCAGGCACAGAAATGGTTCCAGGGGGCTAGAGATTGAGACGGTCACCAGCCACTGTGCTGTTCTCAGTACTTCGGGGCAGACAGAACAAAGGAGCTAATAGGGGTCCCAGTGACCGTGAGGGAACGAAGTGACTGCTGCCCCGAGGAAAGAGAAGAAGGTCTCCCATGCCCAGAGTCCCCGTGGGGGTGTTCCTTGCATACTGCATCCAGGATAAAAGCCAAGAGAGGATCACACAAACCGCAGGCAGGAGGTACCCCCCAAAAGGGAGAAATTGCTGAGGAATGGAGACTCCAGCAGTTGCGGTGCTCGCTGGGGGCCCAGGAGCATCGTGGGGCACTGGCTGCAGGAGGCTGTGGGTTCCAGGGGCGGCCATGCAACCCGTACCAGACACAAAGGCAACAGAAGCTGAACATGTTCCCTTCCCACGCGCGTGTGCATGCATTCATCAGCCGTCTTCTGCTTTCGTCTCTTCTCGCCCACCCTCTATTTTGTGCGGTGCACTGGCGCTCACTGGTGACACAGCTGATGCAGTGGGTGTGGGGAGTCAGGTGCGCCTGCACCTTAGCAGGCAGGAACGCTGCTGGGAAGGAGATGCTGGGAGGGGTCGGGTTCTCTCTGTGTGAGCAAATGCTTGCTTCAACCAGTGTTGATGCCTTGAGTGAAACGGGAGCATATTTTGGCACCGTGATAGTTATGTCGGTCTGTGAGCATAGAAAGAAGGTGTGCGTAGCCTGGCAGTCACAGAAATGAAGCCTGAAGGCCTGAGGATGGGTTCCTTCATTGTCCTCCTGTGACCTCTATGCAGGGCCTAGAAAGCTGCAGCCGCTCCCAGGCTCCCCATGAGCTGGGGCTCTGGGCGTGATGCAGCATGGCCCTGAGGGGTCTGTCCTGCGTCCTGCGATTGGAAATGAGATGGAGAAAGACGCAGGGCGTAGAAACAGGGCTGTGGGAGTCGTCGTCTCCCAACTGGGCTTCTGATTGTAGCTGAGGTCGCATGACACTGGTGTCTGGCGTTGCTCCTGAAATCCTGACTTAAAGCCACCGTGTGCCTTTCTGCTTAGAGGATCCAGCCTTGTTCCTGCAGTTGGCATCTGAGCCGGGGTTTTTTATTATAAGCATTAGAGACATGACTTCTAGAGTTACAGGTGAATGTATACCTTTTTATAGCTACATGACTTTATAATTTATTTTTTGATAACAATTTAGTTTTTTTTTTTTTTTTAAGAGCATGAGTGCTTGAGCATCTCATTTCACAATGACCTTTGCCCAGAGTAGTCTTGCTTGGACATTTACAATCTAAACACGTTTCATAGACATTTACATCAACTTGAGTTATAAATCGAGAGAAATGCACTATACAAAAATTAAAGCCAATTTCAAATCTTTAAAAACAAGATATGGAAACTCCCAAATATATACTAGAATGCATAATGAAATAAGTTTGAAATACTTTATTTAGAGTTTGTTAGTCACTAAATCTAAAAGATGATAGAAAGTACTCACATTTAAAAAAATTGAATCAATAAGTGAGATGGGACATTAGAACCTAAATGTCTTCATTTAATTTTGGTGAATATTAAGTATACTACATCCGTGTTTAGATACTTTTAAGTCATGTTTTGGGGTCTTCCCTCCAGGCACCCACCCACCTTGCCTCTCCCCACACAAAAACTTGATCCAAATGTTGTGCACACCACAGTACCAGGATTCTCTGGCTTGTTTGTAAACCTGTCAGCTGAGGCAGTTTTTTGTTTCTTCATTTGTTTATAAATATATTAAAAACTGATCCTACAAACAGAAAAATAAGACTCCAACTGACTTCTACGTTACCGTTTAATTTCTTTTCTAAATGCCTTTATCTGCTGTTCATTCTTTTTTTATACAGTGAGTCACTTGTTCTCTGAAACCAGGCATGTCGTTTCTAGTTGTTATCGCTGGATATTTGGTTTTTCCGTTTAGTCGTCAATGGGGTCCAAAATGTCACTTCGTAGATTCTACATAAACACTGTTTGGAACCTGGTGTATCAAAATACAGGTTCCATTCTGTAAGATGAAACAACACATCATCACAAAGCATTTTCACACACAGCTTGTTTCTAGTTTTTATCACTGTATATTCAATTTTTTCTGATAGGCTTCAATGGGCTCAGAAATGTCACTGTAGATTCTATGAGAAGAGTGTTTGGAACCTGGTGAATCAAAACACAGGTTCTATTCTGTGATATAAAACAACACATCACACAGCATTTTCACAGATAGCTCGTTTCTAGTTTTTATTGCTGGATATTTGATTTTTTCTTATAGGCCTCAATGGGCTCACAAATGTCACATTGTAGATACTACAAAAAAGTATTTGGAACCTGTTGAATCAAAACACAGGTTCCATTCTGTGCTATTAAACAGCACATCACAAAGCATTTTTACATATAACTTTTTTCTAGTTTTTATTGCTGGATATTCAATTTTTCCTTATAGGCTTCAATGGGTTCAGAAATGTCACTTCTTAGATTGTACAGAAAGTATTTTTGGAACCTGGTGAATCACAGCCCAGGTTGCACTGTGTGATATAAAACAGCACATCACAAATCATTTTCACAGATAGTTTGTTTCTAGTTTTTATCACTGGGTATTCAATTTTTTCCTTACAGGCTTCAATGGACACAGAAATATAACTTCGTAGATTCTACAAAAAAGTGTTTGGAACCTGGTGAATCAAAACACAGGTTCTATTCTGTGATATAAAACAACACATCACACAGCATTTTCACAGACAGCTTGTTTCTAGTTTTTATCACTAGATATTCAATTTTTCCCTGTAGGCCTCATTGGGATCAGAAATGTCGCTTTGCAGATTCTATGAAAAGAGTGATTGGAACCTGGTGAATCAAAATACAGGTTCCATTCTGTGATATGAAATAGAACATCACAGAGCATTTTCACAGAGAGCTTCTTTCTTGTTCTTATCGCTGGATATTTGATTTTTCCTTATAGGCCTCAATGGGCTCAGTAATACTTTGTAGGTTCTATAAAAAGAGTGTTTGGAAACAGGTGAATCAAAACCTGGTTTGTTTCTGTAATATAAAACAGCAAATAAAAGGCTGGGTGCAGTGGCTCATGCCTGTAATCCCAGCAGTTTGGGAAGGTGAGGTGGGCAGGTCATGAAGTCAGGAGATTGAGACAACTCCGGCTAATATGGTGAAACCCCGTCTCTGCTAAAAATACAAAAAAGTTAGCTAACTGTAGTGGCACGCGCCTGTACTCCCAGCTGTTCGGGAGGCTGAGGCAGGAGAATCACTTGAACCCAGGAGGCAAAGGTTGCAGTGAGTTGAGATTGCACCACTGCACTCCAGCCTGGGCACTCAGCTTCCTGCCTGAGCCTCCTGAGTAGCTGGGATTACAGGTGCCCGCCACCACACCCAGCTAACTTTTGTGTTTTTTAGTAGAGATGGAGTTTCACCATGTTGGTCAGGCTGGTCTGGAACTTCTAACCTCAAGTGATTCACCTGCCTCAGCCTCCCAAAGTACTGAGATTACAGACATGAGTCACCATGCACAGCCTCATATTCTGTTTTTAGAGATAAAATTTTTTGCCGTTATATACAGGTTGTACTCTGAAAATCAGATATTGCTTGTTATACTGTACCCAACATGGAGACAAATGCATTCTAAGTTAAAGATGGTATAACCCAACATGAAATAATATTGTAACATCACAATCCATAACAATTTGATTCCATTATGCAGATTTAGAATTGAGGAGGAGGGGAGAATGTTTGCAGTCAACCAATCTGCTATGAAGTCGATATGGTATATCTGACTGTATTTCAGAAGATAGAGGTAAGACATTCTGCCTGGGTAGCAAAATACATTTGGGAATTTCACTCATCTATGCCAAATATCTAGGCAATAATATATTTCTCGAGTTAAGCAAGACATTGTGTCAGTTGGGAATCTGAGTATTTGTCTCTAGAAATGAAATATAATAAAGACACATATACATACAGGATTTTATGTAACAGGGTCCTCATATCCTATTTTATATCTATTCTATTCTTCAGTAAATATATCATGGACAAGTTTTCTTGGTAATAGTGTACATAGATCAACAACATCATCAGTTTTAATAACTGTATAATCTTTCATTGTACAGGCTAATATAATTTATTTAGCCAGTTCCCTATTGATGGATATTTAAGTTGTTTCTAATTTTTCAGTATTACAAACAACACTGCTAGGAACATCCTTTTACTATATGTTTTTCAATTTTTTCTAATTATGTCCTTAGGGTAAATTCTTAGAAGTGCTGTTACTGAGTCAAAACTATAATAAAATGTGAATACAGGAGGAAATGGGGAGTTACAGTTTAATGGGTACAGTTTCTTTTGGAATGATGAAACCTCTGGAGATGGATGGTGGTGATGGTAGCACAACAGTGTGAATGTACTTAATGCCGCTGAACTGTACACTTCAAAATGCTCAAAAAGGCTGGATGCAGTGGATCTGCCTGTAATCCCAGCATTTTGGGAGGCCAAGACCTCACTTGAGGTCAGGAGTTTGAGACCAGCCTGGCCAACGTGGTGAATCCCCAGCTCTACTAAAAATACAAAAATTAGCCGGGCATGGTGGCACATGCCTGTAATCTCAGCTACTCAGGAGGCTTAAAGTTCAGAATGGCAAACTTTGTGTTATGTGTATCTTACCATAATACAAAAAAAAAAAAAGTGTGACGGCATAAAGGCAAACTGCCCCAGTGGAGAAGATTACTCGTTTTCCCCACACAACCACTAATACTAGATGTTATTAATTTTTAAAAAATTGCCAATTAACAGGTGACTTGCTCTACTGATTTGGATTTCTTTGATTGCCTGGAAGGCTGAACATGTGTCATATGTTTATTAGTCACCTGTATTTCTTCTTTTGATACTTGCATATTCAACTCCTTTGGCCATTTTCCCACCAAGGGTGTTTGTCTTTTTCTCTGATTTGCAAGTGCTTTTCCTGTGTGTCAGGAATAGGAACGCTTTGCCTGTCATGGGCTTTGCCTTTCAAGCTCCCTCCCCTTTTCCTGCAGCTTCTTGAACCCAATCCCAATCCATCAAGATTCCCTACCCCTCTTACCTTCCACTCTACTGTGTCACAATCTTTTGCTGCAGTGATTTCAAAGAAGAGAGTTCGTAATCATTCCTTAGAGATCTTCTCTTGCTCCTTGTTTTATCTGTTTGTATAGACAGGGTCTCATTCTGTTGCCCAGGCTGGAAGGCAGTGGCACAATCCTAGCTCACTGCAGCCTCAAACTTTGGGACTCAAGTGATCCTCCTGCTTCAGCCTCTCCAATAGCTGGGACTGCAGGTGTGCACCACCACACCTGACTAATTTTTTGTTTGTTTGTTTTTTGTTTGGTTGGGTTTTTTGTTTGTTTGTTTTTTACATCTGGCTAATTTTTAAGTTTTTTGTAGAGACAGGGTCTTGCTGTCTTTCCCAGGCTGATTTTGAACTCCAAGCTTAAAGCATTCCTCCCACCTCAGTCTCCAGAGTAGCGCCACTGGCCCGGCTAATGTTTTAAGTTTGGTAGAGACAGGGTCTTAATATGTTGCCTACACTGGCACTCCTTGTTTTTACAACCTGGAGAAGAAAGTGGGAAAACAAAGTAAATCTGAGGTGAAATTAATAATCCCCACTTCTCCCTCTCTTCCCCCCCTCCTCACCCTTCCCCTTCCTGTCTTTCCAGACCACCCTCTCCTGTGCTCCTCAGTGAAATGTCCCTTCCTGATTTTAGAAATACAATCCTAGCAGCAGCTAAGACAGAGTTGAGGCCTGGACTGTTAGTGTTGAGAAGGCAGGCGCAGGGAGGAGGAGACTTTGCTTCTCATCCTATCGCTCACAACACTGTCATCAGAAGAAAAGGGATGACAATGTCAAGCTCATGGAGATGTTGAGAGGGTTGATTGGGACAATACAGGCAGCACAGCATCTGGCAGGTAATAGTTATTACTGCTATTATTGTGTTAACCTGATGGTGATGATGAAGAAGATGGTGGTGGAGGTGATGGCGGTCCTCAACTGTCTTCAAAGGCCATTGTAAATAAGACATGCAAGAGGCAAAACAGCATCTGAATCCTAAAGCAAATAATTAAAAATGACACATCTAAAAAAAAGAAAAAAACAATAAATACATAATAAATAAACAAAAATAAAATCAAATGACACATCTGCACACATCTACACTCACATCCACACTCAATTTGTGGAGGCTGGCTGGGCACGGTGGCTCACGCCTGTAATCCAGCACTTTGGCAGGTCGAGGCAGGTAGATCACCTGAGGCCAGGAGTTTGAGACTAGCCTGGCCAACATGGCGAAACTCTGTCTCTAGTAAAAAAAATACAAAAATTAGCTGGGCATGGTGGCGCCTGCCTGTAATCCCAGCTACTCTGGAGGCTGAGGTGCGAGAAGTACTTGAACCCAGGAGGTGGAGACTGCAGTGAGCCGGGATCACACCATTGCACTCCAGCCTAGCAACAGAGTGAGACTCCAACTTTAAAAAAAAAAAAAAACAAAAACTGGGGAGGCTTATGTTATCATAGCACACTTTTAACCAGGATGCTGAGTACCCCAGAACACACAGCATAGACCATGCCATTCATCTTCTTTCTCCTTACTCCCAATGCCTTCATCTCTCCGTCCCTCTGGAATGACTCTTTGTGTTACTTTCTAGCCCTTGTGTATTTTGTACTTCGTGCAGTTTTCTCTGTTGGGTTTTTCTTTTCTCTTTGTGTGTTCTCTGCTTCTTTGTTTTGGTTTTGCTTTTGTGCCTGTGCCCTCTTCCTCCTCGTCATGTCCCCCGCCTCCACCCCCACTCCATTTCCTTTCCTCTCTCATCCTATCCATCCAGGTCTTTGTATGGGATCTTATTTTACCCAAGTAAGCTTTTAGTTTTTAGTATTTGCTCCCTTCTTCTTTGCTGATTCTTACCTAACCAATCAATCCCTTAATGGAGTTCCATCTAGAAATCTAGTGCCTGAACTTCCTACATGGAGTTTATTTCCTCTTAGCTCCTGGGTTTCTAGGATTTCTGTCTCTCTACCCTGGCCTTATCTTTATTCTCTCTCCCTCCTTCACACACACACACACACACACACACACACACACACACACACACACACACCCCTTTCCCATTCTCCTCTTCCTGCCTAATTTCCCACACACTTAAAAAAAATCTTTCTCAATTTTTGCTGTTTCATATCACAGAATGGAACCTGTGTTTTGATTCACCAGCTTCCAAACACTCTTTTTGTAGAATCTACAAAGTAACATTTCTGAGCCCACTGAGGACCTGAAAAAGAGAAACAAGCTATCTGGGAAAACAGTTTGTGATGTGCTGCTCCTTATCACAGAACGAAACCAGTATTTTGATTCACTAGATTCCAAACACTCTTTTTGTAGAATCTACAAAGTGACATTTCTGAGCCCATTGAATACTATTTTAAAAAGTGAATATCTAGCTGTAAAAACCAGAAACAAGATATCTGTGAAAACACTTTGTGGTGTGCTGTTCCATATCACAGAATGGAACCTGTGTTTTGATTCACCAGGTTCCAAACACTCTTTTTGTGGAATCTATGAAGTGACCTTTCTGAGCCCAGATGCTTTGTAGAAACAAATGGATATTCAGCCCTAAAAACTAGAAACAAGCTATTTGTGAAAACACCTTGTGATGTGCTGATCCATAGTACAGAATGGAAGCTGTGTTTTGATTCACCAGGTTTGAAGCTCTTTTTTTGAAGAATCTGTGAAGTGACATTTTTAAGCCCATTGAGGATTACAGGAACACAGGGTGATCTAGCCTCTGTGCTTTGTTTTCAACACTGAGCTGTGATAAATTTAATTATTAAAGCAAAACTTTGGCTGGGTGCGGCGGCTCATGCCTGTAATCCTAACACTGGGAGGCTAAGGTGGGCTGATCATGAGGTCAGGAGTTTGAGACCAGCCTGACCAAAATGGTGAAACCCCGTCTCTACTAAAAATACAAAAATTAGCCGGGCATGGTGGTGCGTGCCTGTAATCCCAGCTACTCAGGAGGCTAAAGCAGGAGAATCGCTTGAACCCAGGAGGCGGGATTTGCAGTGAGCCGAGATTGCGACACTGCACTCCAGCCTAGGTGACAGAGCAAGACTGTCTCAAAAAAAATAAAAAAGGGAATACAATAGTTTTGCTGAAAATGTATTAAAACCTCTGTCCCAGAGAGGAAATATGTACTCCTTTTTTTCTTTCTTTTCATTTTTTTTCTTTCTATTTTAATGTGGAGGAATACCAGAGAGGAAACTTGAAGAAAATACCAGAAAGTTCTATGTGTGCCTGAGAAAGAAGGGGTGTTTTCTGAGAAGAGGTAAGTTTCAGGGGTTTTGTTTTTTGAAACTCAGTCTCACTCTGTCACCCAGGCTGAAGTGCAATGGTGCAATCTTGGCTCACTGCAGCCTTGACCTCCTGAGCTCAAGTGACCTTCCTACATGATCCTCCCATGTAGCCAGGACCACAGGCATGCGCTACCACACCCAGCTAATTTTTTGATTTTTTGATTTTTTTTTTTTTTTTTTTTTTTTGTAGAGACAGGGTCTCACTTTGTTGCCCAGGTTGGTCTTCAACTCCTGGGCTCAAGGAATCCTCCCACTTCAGCCTCCCAAAATGCTGGGATTACAGGCATGAACCAACGGGCTTGGCCAGATTTTTATGTTTGAATTCTTTTGGGCGCTGAGTCATTTTGCCTTCTTTTCCAGGGAAGTGTTATCCCTGGCCCTCAAAAATCTGTTTCCACTGGTTTAATAAAGGACACCAGAATTTAACTACGTGGAAAAACTGAAGTTAGACTCTTTCCTCAGACCAAACATCAAAATTAATTCCTGCCAATATTAAAGAATAAAATGGTCGGGTACAGTGGCTCACGCCTGTAATCCCAGCAGATCCCTCAGAAGATGTCATCAACACTCAGTGTGGCTATGATGCCAGGCAAACACCAGAAGTTGACCAGCAGATTGTAATCCACACGGAAGGCTGTGTGCCCCAGTTTGAGAAGTGGTTGCAGGACAATTTAACCATCATGGCTGATATTTTCATAGGCATTGCATTGCTGCAGATTTTGGAAATATGCCTGGCCCAGAAATGTTCAGCGATATGGACGCTGTCAGGGCGAGCTTGTAGAGCCCGTGCAACCACTGCAGCAAGAGACTGGACAGACCCAGCTTTCAGGACTCTCTCACCTGCAGAAATGATCTCCAAGCTACACGGATCTATCACAGATGCAGCCTGCAATCTCACCTAATGGAGCTGCCAAGAACTTGTTTTGGGGGTTGTAAAACTGGGAAATGCTGCTCACTGACAGAATTTAAAAAAACAAAAAAAACAAAAAAAGGAAATGGGTGATTTCGGCTCACTGCAACCTCCACCTCCTGGGTTCAAGCGATTCTCCTGCCTCGACTTCCCAGGTAGATGGGATTATGGGTGTTCCCACGACACTGGACTAATTTTTGTGTTTTTTAGTAGAGACGGTAGAGAAGGGGGTTTTACCATGTTGGCCAGGCTGGTCTCGAACTCCTTACCTCAGGCAATCCTCCTGCTTCAGCTTCCCAAATTGCTGGGATTACAGGCGAGGGCCACCGCGCCTGGCCTAGGGTATGCATTTGCGAGACCCTTTTGCAGCTAGGATTCTGAAGATTATTAGGTTCTGACAATCAGATGCACTCTCACAGTATTTAGAAGGCAGATATGCAGCATATTCCATCTTTCTTCCGCTGTTGCTGTTAGCAACCAAAATTATAGAGACTGAGGTGTTTGGAGGCAGCAGCAGCCATACTGAGTTCCGATGTTTCAATCGTCAGCTCCGTAGATGTTGAAAGATAATGTGGGCTTAGGAAAAATGTACGAGGAAAAGAGAGCCAAAATGAAAGGAGCGTAAGGGTAAATAGACTGTTTTGTTCGTTTGTTTGCTTCTTTGTTTTTAGATGGAGTCTCGCTCTGTTGCCCAGGCTGGAGTGCAGTGGCACGATCAGCTCGCTGAAACCTCTGCCTCCAGGTTCAAGCGATTCTTCTGCCCCAGCCTCCTGAGTAGCTGGGATTACAGGTGCCAGCTACTTGTGTGAGGCACGGCACCCGGCACAATAGACATTATTGAAAACACCATAAAGGACATGAGGCAGACATGAGAAAAAAGATAGTAAAATAGAAATAAAGAATTCAGGACTAGAGGGAAAGTGATAGTAATTGAAGACAAGCACATATATAACTGGCATTCCTAAAGAGGGACCCTGGAAACAGTAACTGAAGATCAAATTTAAGAAAAGTTATTTGAGTCCCAGCTACTCGGGAGGCTGAGGCAGGAGAATGGCGTAAACCCGGGAGGCGGAGCTTGCAGTGAGCGAGATCGCGCCACTGCACTCCAGCCTGGGCGACAGAGAGAGATAACGCCTCAAAAAAAAAAAAAAGAAAGAAAGAAAAGTTATTTGAGCCGGCTGGGCGCAGGCTAAGGTGGGTGGATCACCTGAGGTCAGAAGTTCGAGACCAGCCTGACCAATATTATGAAACCCCATCTCTACTAAAAATACAAAAATTAGCTAGGTGTGGTGCGGTGCACCTGTAGTCCTAGCTACTGGGGAGGCTGAGGCAGGAGAATCACTTGAACCCGGAGGTGGAGGTTGCAGTGAGCCAAGATGGTGCCACTGCACTCCAGCCTGAGCGACAGAAGATCTCAAAAAAAAAAAAAAAAACCACCTCTTTTATTAAAGTTTTATGTTTTTTAGAGACAGGGTCTCTAAAACAAAAATGTAGTCTTGAATGGCGGGGGCGCGTGCACAGCCTTGTGGACGCAGCCTCTTGGCTGCTTATGCGCATGCGCACGTCTAACTCCGCCGCCCGCTCCGTGTCTCCAGCGTTCGCGAGTGTGTCCACGCGGCTGCGGAGTGATAGCACCGGGATTCGGAGGAGGAGGGACGCAGGATCCACGAGGCCTGGGGACCTCCTGGCATGGTCCGGGCGGGAAGTCCAGGAAACCGCCGGAGCGCTCCCTCCCGGCGCCGGTGTGAGGGCCAAGGCGGCCGCGGGCTCCCGGGGGGCTGGGGCTGAGCGCCGGTCGGGAGCAGGTGCTCGATGCAGGCCGGGCTTGCGGGAGCTGGAGCCTGGCGCGGCCCGCGGGCGGGCGGGAGGGAAAGCGCGCTTATAAACGCCGATGGCGAACGTGCCCGAAAACGGGCGCGCTGTGTCCGCGATGAGACTCCGAGCCCTGGAGCTAAAGAGACCAGGGTAAATTCCAGCTCTGTCCCCTGGAAGCCGGGCGGGAAGCAGCCTGGGTGAGAGGTTTCTTATTTGAAAGGGAAGACATAGATACTGACCGGGACGTAGTGTTCTGAGAAATGCATCTGGAAAGCAGGCAGCCAAGGATCC
The DNA here is from genome assembly GCF_028885625.2 of Pongo pygmaeus. Classification (NCBI taxonomy): domain Eukaryota; kingdom Metazoa; phylum Chordata; class Mammalia; order Primates; family Hominidae; genus Pongo; species Pongo pygmaeus. Next base: position 87,456,227 of record NC_072386.2, on the reverse strand, counting down.
TCACTAAGGATAAGTGGCACCTACTGTCCCTTTTGCTGGATGGCTGGTAAACCTCAAAACCATCCTGGGAGACAGCTGTAACTATCTGCATTTTTAAAATAATGCATTGGTTAAAATGTAAGCAAACCGAGGTTCAGGCTCGTGAAATGGCATGCTCAGATCACAGGCTAGCTGGTGATGGTGCTTACATTCAAAAACAGGGGTTTTGGCCGGGCGCGGAGGCTCACGCCTGTAATCCCAACACTTTGGGAGGCCGAGGCGGACAGATCACAAAGTCAGGAGATTGAGACCACCCTGGCTTATGTGGTGAAACCCCTTCTCTACTAAAAATACAAAAATTAGCTGGGCGTGGTGGTGCGTGCCTGTAATTCCAGCTACTCGGGAGGCTGAGGCAGGAGAATCGCTTGAATCAGGGAGTCAGAGGTTTAAGTGAGCCAAGATGGCGCCACTTTACTCCAGCCTGGCAACAGAGTGAGGCTCCGTCTCAAACAAACAAACAAACAAACACAGGGGTTTTAATCCCAGTCTCAGACTCTAGTATCAGATGTTTCTTTTTTTTCTTTTTCTTTTTTCTTTTTTTTTTTTTTGAGACGGAGTCTTGCTGTCGCCCAGGCAGTGGCGCGATCTCGGCTCACTGCAAGCTCCGCCTCCCGGGTTCACGCCATTCTTCTGCCTCAGCCTCCAAAGTAGCTGGGACTACAGGCACCCGCCACCACGCCCGGCTAATTTTTTTGTATTTTTAGTAGAGACGGGGTTTCACCACGTTAGCCAGGATGGTCTTGATCTCCTGACCTTGTGATCCGCCCACCTCGGCCTCCCAAAGTGCTGGAATTACAGGCGTGAGCCACCAAGCCTGGCCCCCGTATCAGATGTGTCTTAAAGCCACCGTTGGAGTTCTTACAGCATTCAGACTGAACTGTGTCCAAATGCCCAGGAGTAAAATTCTAAGTGATTGTGGGTGAAATCTCACCACATGACAAATGTACCATGGGATTTCTAGTGCCGCTTGAGGCTCCCGGCCCTTCTACTCTGGCAGGCTGGTTATATTTTAAAGTCTGACATTCCTAGAGTCAAATTTGTGATCCTAGAATTCATTTGCTGTCCCGTCCCAAATCCCAGTTCTCTTGGAACGAAGCCATTCTTATGAGGTAGAAAGCAGGGGGCCTCTGGGAACAGGAATCTACCTGGGAGAGAGCACTTCTGATTTTTGGCCCCTCACAGAGCTTTAGAACAACAGCGGAGGAGTCTAGAAGGGTATAGATCCTAGTTTGTATGGTCAGAATGAGTCCTTGATCCTTCTTCCCAGAATGAGCCAAACTTGCTGGTGACACCCCCTCCAGAAACCCCCACGGACAGGATGACTGTGAGAGGTTTGGGCCAGCTTTCAAAAGAGCAAAGTCAGCTGGGGATGCCCAGGGGCAGGCTGCCCTGGAAAGGCCTCTGCATTGCAGAGCTTGTAAGGGAAAGGCTGGGGTAGGGGTAACCAGGCAGAGGGTGGAGATTCTGTCCCCACCATCCCAAAATAGTCTCCAGTCCCTTCCTTCTCCACTCTACAGATACTGCACTGCTGTCACACGTGTGGCACTGTTGAGTTTACCCTGACCTCAGAGAATCCCAGCATCATGGCTCATGAAGGGCTTCCATGGTCATCCACGTATGACCCTTTTTAAAGCATTAAAGACATTCGGCCTCAGAGCATCAGTGCATTGTCTGGAACACTCAGTTTGTGATGAAGCCAGGAGGTAACCACAGTACTCCTCACTCCCTAGCAGGTCAGTCACCAAAAGCAACTTCACATAAAGGACTTTTCAGAAACTGCAACCCAGTTAAAAAAAACACTGTTTACTAAGCCTTGCCATAAAGTCCCCCATATCAATTTTAATGAGAAACTAAGTAGCTTCCCTTCACTTACCATTTGTGTACATTTGATTTTAGTATTGGATGTGCACTGAATTCTATTGAATACTTTTCTGTACTTATTGGAGTAAAGGTTTAGTTTATTTTGTTACCCTTGCATGTACTTTAATAATCCTCTGTTTTCTTAGGTTTTCTGTTAACCAGTCATAAGAACACATAGACAATTGCTAAATCAATAGGAAAAGTTCATATTCAACCAGTGGAAAACTACAGGTTCAAGTCGTCATGATCATCTCAGTCACACATGGACAGATGGCACCTCCTCTACATGGTCCTTATGCTTTTTCAGGGACTAACGGGTCCTATTCCCTTGGGGAAGCTGCTCCCCAACTGGTTGCTGAGATTTGGGGAAGTAAATCTAAGAGCTATGAGGCAGGCCAAACCTCATGACCCAGTCTTCTTTCCCTACCCCCAGTTGGGCCTTCACGGTTCTTTGCAGTCTCCCAAGAGCCACAAGAAATGAACACATCTCAGGTGGTGAGCTCTTTATTCATTCCCTGCTGTGTATTATAATGGATTTTGCTTTAGAATGGCCCATGCATTAAATGGAAAAGGAGAAATCAAAAGAGATTAAGTCAATCTTGAGGGAAAATATGCACAGTTTCGCCATCAACTCTGATGTGCACTGTTAGCTCTTGGTAGGTAACCTTTGTCGGGTAAGTAGCTTCCCTCCAGTTTACTTAGATTTCATCTTAGTCAGAAATGTGCAATGAGCAATATTTAGTACTTTTTCTATATGTATTGAAATAAAGATATGACTTATTTCCTTTATGAATATTGTGAGTAATATATTGGGCTTTCTAACAAACTTATTCTTGAATTTCTCTATAGACCCTGCTTGCTACTGACTGAGTGGCACGTTGCTCTCCGTGTATGTTGTGGGGGTCTTTTTCCCATACTATTTGTAGGATTTTTTTTCTCTGTATCATAAGATAGGTCATCCTATAATTTTCTGTTCTCATGTGCCTGTCCCATTAGAATATCATACCTGTGGGCTCATAAAAGAAATTGGGATACTTCCTGCTCTTGATTTTCTTTCTTTCACTTTTTCTAGTAATTTATATGAGAAAATTACCTATTGATAGACTTTCTGAAACTCATTTACAAATATAGGTCTTGTGAGGACAGCAATATTATAGAAAAGTGAATATTTTGATTATTTAACTACTTTATTAAATGTTCGTAAGTGTTTTCTTCACTTCTGCTTTTTCTTAATTTTTGTCATTTCAGTTTCATTTTTAAAAATGTAGTTTTAGGCTCACACCTGTAATCCCAACACTTCAGGAGGCCAAACTGGGAAGATCTCTTGAGTCCAGGAGTTCACAACCAGCCTGGGAAACATTGTGAGGTGCCACCTCTACAAAAATTAGCTGTGTGCAGTGGTGGCCTCCTGTAATCCTACAGGAGGACCACTTGAGCACAGGAGTTCAAGGTTACAATGAGCTATGATTGTGCCACTGCACTCCAGCCTGGGCAACAGAGCAAGACCTTGTTTCTAAAAAAGAAATTTTTTATATGTAGTTTTATATGTTTTAATGTAATTTCATAACCTAGTTCATAGTATTCTCTTACAATTTTGAAGTTGTTATTCTGTTGTATCAGTAATCCCTATTTTCATCATTTTTAAATTTTTATTTTAATATGGGGCTGCAGATCAAAAAAAGAAGAAATATGTTCTAGTTGGCCTAATCTGAAATCTAGAATTTCTGGGTTTGTGTGTGGTCTTCGCTTTTCTGCTGGCAGAGTTCTCTAACTCCTGAGTGTAGAGGGGATACATAACCAGCATTTTGGTGCCCTACATCTCTGCATACACAGCTGTCAATGTTTTGTTTTGTTTTGATAAATAACCTATTTATAAGGCTATAAAGTCTTAAAAGATTGTTTGGAAGGTGCACATGACCACCTGCAGGTTCAGTGATTTGCTAGAAAGAGTTCCAGGACTCAGAACATTCATTATACTCAAAGTTATGGCTTATTACTGCAGAAAGATACAGACTAAAACCTAAAAAAAAAGAGGAGGTGTGTAGGGCAGAGTTTAGGAGAGACAAAGCATGAGCTTTCAGCTGTGCTCGCCCAGTGGAGTCAGGGGAACACCACTTCTCCTAGCAGTGATGTGTGGCAGCACACACAGTGGTCCCAAGCAGGATGTTCACCCAAGCTCTGGTGCCCAGAGTTTTTACCGGTGATTTTACAGTCATGGTCAAACTTTCCTGTGACGGACTTTAGTCTCCAGATCCTCTAGAGGTCAAACTGATACTGCACGGCCCAAGGACCCCACCATAAATCCCATAAACCAAGGCCCCCAGGTAGATAGAGAATCTCATCAATCTGAACATTCAAAGGGTCAGGGTTACCCCCAGGATCTGGACAAGGACCAGATCTGTCTTTGGGAAAGATGAGTCCTTTACCACAGGGGTGTACATTAAGAAATCGTACTGGGCCTTTTGTGGTGGCTCACGCCTGTGATTGCAGCACTTTAGGAGGCCAAGGCAGGAAGATCATTTGAGGTCAGGAGTTCGAGACCAGCCTGGCCAACATGGTGAAACCCGTCACTACAAAAAATACAAAAATTAGCCAGGTGTGGTGGCCGGCAGTGGTAATCCCAGCTACTCAGGAGGCTGAGGCACGAGAATTGCTTGAAACTGGGAGGTGGAGGTTGCAGTGAGCCGAGACTGCGCCACTATACTCCAGCCTGGGTGACAGAGCAAGACTCTGTCTCAAAAAACAAAAAAGAAAAAAAAAGAAAAGAAAAGAAATCATATTACCATCCTCATCTATCCCAGTTTGCCTCCAATAGGAAACCACTTTCATTGTTTAATTATGAAAATGCAAGTAAATGTGGATACTTTTATTTTAATTCCTAGCCAACAGTTTGTATACCCTATTCTACTCCTTGTTTGTTTTGTTCACATAGCAATGTATTCTGGATACTTTTCCATGTCAGTACTTAGTGACCTTCCTCATTTTCTTTGTGCAGCAGCATTGTATTGCGTTATGTGAAAGTACCACTGATTTTTCAGTCAACTTCTTAGGAAAGAGATATAAATTGTTTATAGTGAATGGCTTTATGTATAAATAACTTCATATGCATGTATCCAGGGGTAGGGGACATTCTATATTTTGAAACTAATTTCTTCCATGTTATGGCTTGATTTTTGTCTATTCTTTAAAATATCTTGCAGAGTATGAAACCACAAAATTCCCTAAATAGCTAAAGCGATCTTAAGCAAGAACCAAGTTGGAGGCATCACATTTTCTGATTTCAAATTCTATTACAAACCCATAGTAGTCAAAACAGTATGGTACTGGCATTAAAAACAGACGCATAGACCAGTGAAATAGGCTAGAGAGCCCAGAAATTACCCCACACACATAGAGCCAACTAATTTTTAACAATGGCATCAAGTATACAAAAATGGGGAATGGGTAGTCTCTTCAATAAATGGTGTTGGGAAAACTGAATATTCACATGCAAAAGAATGAAATTGGACCCTTCTCTTCCACCATAAACAAAAGTCAACTCAAAATGAATGAAAAACTTACATGTAAGACCTGAAACTTTACAGAGAAAAGCTCCTTGACATTGGTCATGGCAATAATGATTTGGATTTTACACCAAAAGCACAGGCAGCAAAAGCAAAAATAAACAAGTGGGGCTACATCAAAGTAAAAAGTTTCTGCAGAGCAAAGGAAGCAATCAACAAAATGAAAAGGCAGTCTACAAAATGAGAGAAAATATATGCAAACCATATATATGTGATAAAGTGTTAATATTCAAGACATAAAAGGAAATCTTATAACCCAATTTAGAAATGAGTGAAGGACCTGAATAGACATTTTTCCAAAGAAGATATACAAATTGCTAAAAGGTATGTGAAAAGATGCTCAATATCACTAACCAGCAGGGAAATGCAATTTGAAACCACACTGTTATATCACCTCATATCTGTTAGGATGGCTATAATCATAAAGTCAAAAGATAACAAGTATTAGCAAGGATGTGGAGAAAATGAACCCTTGTACACCGTTGGTTGGAATGTAAATTGTTACAGCCATTTTGGAAAACATTATGGAGGTTCTTCAAAAAACTAAAAATAAACTACCATGTAATCTAGCAGTCCCAGTTATGCATATATATCCAAAGAAAATAAAATCACCATCTTGGAGTATCTGCACTCCCACTGTCATTGCAACATTATTCACAATAGCCAATCTATGGAAGCAATCTAAGTGTCTGTTGACTGATAAACAGGTAAAATATGGTTCGAGTGTGTGTTTGTGTGTGTGTGTGTGTGTGTGTGTATTGGAATGGAATAATTGAATATTATTCCATTATTGGAATAAATGGCGTATTATTCACCTTAATAAAGAAGGAAATCCTACTATTTGTGACAATGTGGATGAACGTGGAAGACATGTTAAGTGAAATAAATAAGCCACACAGAAAGATAAACATTACATGGTCTCACTTATATATGGAATCTGAAAAAGTCGAACTCATGGGAACCAAAAGTAGAAGAGTGGTTACCAGCAGTCACGGGGTGAGGAAAATGGAGAGATGTTGGTTCAAGGGTACAAATTTTTAAATATAAAATGAGTAACTTTCTGGAAACCTAATGTAGAACATAGAGACTCTAGTTAATAATAATGTATTGTATACTTGAAATATGCTGAGAGTAGATCTTAAATATTCTCACCACAAAAAAACTCAGGAGGCTGAGGCAGGAGAATCGCATGAACCTGGGAAGCAGAGGTTGCAGTCAGCCAAGATTGCACCGCTGCACTCCCAGCCTGCGTGACAGAGCGAGACTCCGCCTCAAAAAAAAAAATGCTATGTATGTTGATGTGAATGTTAATTAGCTTGGTTGTGGTAATCATTTCACAATGTATACACATATCAAAATATATTGTACACCTTAAAGACATAATTTTTATTTGTCAATTATATCTCAATGAAGCTAGCCAAAAAAAAAAAAAAAACTGCATCCCAGCCTTGGGCAGTGGTAGACAGTGGATTCAATGGTTAATAGGATGATATGGCTGGGAATGACTCTCAGAAACATGAGGCCTTGGTTGGATGGCTAACCATCCCAAGCTAACCTGGTAAAGAGGAAGGCAACAGACCTGGAGCCAGATCCCAATGTTAAAATCCCAATCCAAAGTAAAGTGTTATGGTAAAACATTGGTTGATATCATCTTTCTTTCTTTCTTTTTCTTTCTTTCTTTTTTCTTTCTTTTTTTTTTTTTTTTTTTTTGAGACAGAGTCTCACTCTGTCACCCAGGCTGGAGTACAATAGCGCCATCTCAGCTCACTGCAAGCTCTGCCTCCTGGGTTCACACCATTCTCCTCCTGCCTCAGCCTTCCAAGTAGCTGGGACTACAGGCACCCACCACCATGCCCGGCTAATTTTTTGTATTTTTAGTAGAGACGGGGTTTCACCGTATTAGCCAGGATGGTCTCGATCTCCTGACCTCATGATCCACCTGCCTCAGCCTCCCTAAGTGCTGGGATTACAGGCATCAGCCACCACACCCGGCCGATATCATCTTTCTAGAGCCAACGACAAGAGCAGCACTTATTTCCTGTACCATGAATTTGTGGGATGATTCAGACCAAATTCCTCAGCCCTCTTCAGGACATTTTGGCTAACTGAGGTCTTCTTGTCATGTTGGAGAAAGGGAGCAAGATGGGGATTCTGCACAACTCAAGCCCCAACATGTGGGGACAGACTCAAGTAGATCACCATTGAGGCTTTTTGTGGTAATGTGGATACTGGGAAGCCTGAGGAAGGCTGTGGCCACAAACAGGCTCATTGAATTTACCCCTTGAAATCTGCACAGAACTAGGACAGCTCACTCCCCGATGAGCCATCACATTTATACCTGCAGCTATCCTTTCTCTTGAGCCTCAGACCCTTATATCCTCCTGAGCACTGGTTATTTCTACTTTGATATTTAAAAGGCCCCTGAAAACTAACTCCTCTCAAACTAACTGTTCATGTGGACGATTGACATGCCAGAACCAAACCTTAGACTTCTCCTCCAAATTTACTGTCCCTCAGTACCCCTTTTCTGTGAAAGCAACATCATCCTGACAGGTGTTCAGAATACAGCTTTGTGGTATTTCTTGACTTATTCCCCTGTTGCCTCTTCTCCATCCCATCAGCAAAGCCTCTATCCCTACCTTCAGGATATGCCTGTGTCTTACCACCTCTTTGCCTTCATCTGTTCTTGACACCATCACCTCTTGATAGGATGACTGTGGCTGCCTACTAACAATATTCCTTCTCCTGCTCTTGCACCCAGTCTGTGCTCCAGCCAGCACCAGAATAGCCTCCCAGGTCACTCCCCAGCTCAAAACCCCAATATATTTCCACTCATCAGAGTAGAAGCCAAAATATGCCCATCACCCATGAAGTCCAGGCTGAGCTGGCCACTAGTTATCTCTCTGATCTAACTCCAGAGCTGGGCCTTCGCTCACTCTTCTCCAGTCTAAAAAGTCACCTTGCTGCTCCTTGAATGCACGAAGATGCACCTGCCCCAGGGCTTGGCATTTGCTCTTCCCTCTGCCTTGAATTGCTACCCCTGATACCCAAATGATGGTCTCACTTCTGCTCCAATCTCTGCTGAAATGTCACCTTGTCAATGATGTCTTCCCAGATCACTTGTAGTGATCATCCATTAGGAACAGTGTTGACACCCACCCCTAAACCACCACCCCCTACCAACTGCCTGCCTCATTTCTCTTGCAGCCCTCATTATCATTTGGCATGCCAAATACCATCCTTATTTGTGTATTTCTCTCCTTCATCGCTAGATTGTAAGTTTCATGAGGACAGGATTTTTTTCCACTTTGTCACTGCTTTATCTCCAATGACTTTTACTGAGTAAGCACACAGTAAACGCCTGTAAAAAGAATGATTGAATTGCATGAGGACAAAGAAACTTTTATTTTACTGTCATAATGCCATGACTTCCTGCAAATCTCCACGTGGATCTCTATGTCAGCTTTTTACTGCCTCTACTTAATTTTCTCCAAGACCTTCCTTGGAAATATCTGTAGGCTTAGGAGTTGCAATAGTAAATAGTGGAGCAAATAAATAAATAAATAAATAAATAAAATAAGTTATGAAATATACCTAGCAGCCATGAAACCTCAACTTATAAAATGCAGAGAAGACCAGATACGTAACATTCTCACCTGTTGGGGGTGGCTGAGGAGTTGGTCTTTGTGTGGCCTAAACCAGAACTCAGATGGCAAAAGTGACTAGCTCAAATCTCAGGGTAGTGGAATCTGCAGGAAGAAGTGAGTATGGCTTGTGAAAAATGTACCAAACTACAGAACCAGGGATGCCAGCGGAAAGAGGTTTTTGATTAAACAATGCAATAGAATGCTGAGGCCTCTAGAAGAGGCAGGAGTGAATCTCCTAGGGAAATTAAGACATTAATAACAGCTGTCTATGTGGGGTATTTGGAAAAATAGCACACACATAGGCCCATGGAAGGTGTATGTCCAAAAGACCTCAAGTCTTTACACTAGAGTGATTAACAAAGGTCTTCCTCTGCGCAGAGCCATTCTTCAAAGATTGGGAGAGGTGGCCATTTAATCCAAATTGCAGTTTTCAACAAAAACTTACAAGGCATGTAAGGAAATAGGAAAACATGCATAGCCCATTCAAAGGAAGAAAACAAATATCCAGACTCATCTTTGAAAAAACACAGGCCTCAGACTTACTAGATCAAGATTTCAAAACAGCTGTCTCAAATATTCTTAAAGGGCTAAAGGAAAACACAGACAAGGAAGTAAAGGAAATCAGGAAAACAATATATAAACAAGAATATCAACAAAGAGATTGGAATTGTAAAGAGAACCAAATAGAAACTCTGGAGCTGAAAAATAGAGTAACCTAATAGAAAAATTTACTAGAAGGATACAAAAGCAGACTTGAAAAGGCAGAAGAAGGAATTAGCAAACTTGAAGATAAGTCCATTAAAACTATCAAGGAGCAAAAGAAAAGAGTGAGGAAAAGTAAACAGAGCCTAAGAGACTATGGGACACCATATTCCAAACACATATACATTATAGAAGTCCCCAGACAAAAAAAAGAGAAAAGGGCAGAAAAATTATTTGAAGACGTAGTGGCCAAAAACTCAAATTGGAGGAAAGATGTAAATATACAAATCCAAAAAGTTCTGTGAATCCATGTTGGTTAAACCCAAAGTTACCCATAGTACATTCATGCATAATTATGTAGCATTTGAAGATTAAAAATTTTAAATACCTTTTATAATATCATCCAAAATCATAGGGATACATTTAACAAAAGTGTGTAAGAAAACAAATGAAAACTAAAACTTCGCTGAGAAAAATAAAACTACTGTTAACAGATGACTTCTTTCCAAATATATCTATAGATGCAATGGAATACCATTCCAAATCCTAGTTGTTTGTTAAAAATAGAAACTAACAAGCTGATTTAAAAATATATATGGAAATTCATCTAGAATATATAAGATATATATGGAAAAGCAACCTAGAATAGCCCAAAGAATTTTGAAAATGAAGAAATTTAGAGGACTTAAACTACCTGACTTCAAGATTTAGAATAAACTCACTATCTTCAAGATTATAATGTACTGGTGAAAACAACACAATAAATCAATAAAAAAGATTCCAGGAATAAACCCACGTATATATGGTCAAATGATTTGTTAACAAAAACCCAAAAGCAGGCCGGGTGCAGTGGCTCACGCCTGTAATCCCAGCACTTTGGGAGGCCGAGACGGGCGGATCGCCTGGTTGGGAGTTCAAGACCAACCTGACCAACATGGTGAAACCCCGTCTCTACTAAAAATACAAAAAGTTAGCCAGGTGTGGTGGCACATGCCTGTAGTCCCAGCTACTCGGGAGGCTGAGGCAGGAGAATCGCTTGAACCCAGGAGGTGGAGGTTGTGGTGAGCCGAGATCGTGCCATTGCACTCCAGCCTGGGCAACAAGAGTGAAAACTCCGTCTCAAAAAATAAATATAAATTTTAAAAATTATATTAAAAAAAAACCCAAAAGCAATTCAATGTGAAAAAAAAACAATTTTTTTCAAAAAATGATGTGGAAACAAGTAGATATCCATATGAGGGGGAAACAAACCTCAACCCTTACTTCATACCCTGTATAAAAATTATTCCAAAAGGGATCACAGGCCTACTCATAAATAAAGTAAAACTAGAAAGCTTTTAGAAGAAAAACTAGGAGAATATCTTTATGACTTTGGGAGTGGACATAAATTTGTTAAGGAATTGACAGAAAGCATTGGCCACATTGTTTTGAAAAATTTGAGTTCATTAAAATTTAAATCTGACCATCAAAAGACATTCTTAAGAAACAGGCAAATCTCAGACTGAGAGAAAATATTCATATGTATATGTCAAGGGACTTATGTTAAGAATATATTTTCTAAAAGTTGCTACAATTCAATAATAAAAAGACTAACCTCCAAATTTTAAAATGTATAAAACTTTGAACTGACAATTTACGAAATAAGATATATGGCAGATCAGCACATTAAAAGATGCCCAGCATCATTAATCATCAAGGAAGTGCAGATCAAAATCGCTCCCTGACACGAGTACAGACCTACCAGAATTGCTAAAATGAAAAAGGCTAATCACTACTAATGCAATAGCAACTCTCATACACTACCGTATGGTGTAAAATGATACAACCATTTTGGAAAACTGTTTGCAAGTTTCTTAAAACATTTATACATACCCCTTCCATTTAACCACAGCATCTACAGAAATGCAAACACATGTCCACAAAAAGCCTTGCACAAAAGTGTTTACAGCAGCCCCAAACTAGAAGCAACCCAAATGTCCATCTACTGGGAAGTGCATAACCAAACTGTAGTACATGCATGCAACTGTCTTCTGCTTCCGGGCTAAGTTCTTTGCTTTTAAGGGCTTCCGGGATTAGACTGGACCCACCCAGATAATTCCAGATAATCTTACTTTTAGTCCCACAAACACCACCATCCCCTGCACCACCTCAGCCCTCCTGCTCTTCAGAGCTCAGCGCACAGGGCTCATTTCCTCTCGGATGACCTTCTCCGCTAAGTCAGTTTATACAGGGTTCCCTTCTTGTGCAGAGCTAGGCCAGCTTCCCACATGTTCCAGAGCAGACTCACTTTGAGCAGGCTGTGTGTGTGTGTGTTCCTGGCTTTCTGCTATACATTGAAGATCGTGGAGGGCAGGGACTATGTCTTTTTCTTCTTTTTGCCCTCCACTTAGCCCCTTGACTTTTTGCCCTCCACTTACTCCCTGACACAGTCCAGCTTAGTGGAGAAGCACATGGCCTGTAGAATCGGATGGAACCATGTGAGGTTTGGGACCACAAGTGGATACACAAAACAGGAATCCTCTTCAATAAGGATACCCTTGAGCCAACCACTGGGTAAGTGAGGAAGGCATAACCACAGGGGAATCTGGGAAGGGCTCTGCAAGTGCACAGGCCCTGGGGCCCGCACGTGCTGAGTGTGAGAAAGAGCAAGAGGCCAGGATGGCTGATGAGAGTGAGGGAGGGGCCTGTGTTAGGAGGCAGTGGGGACAGATGGTGTTGACCCTTTAGCTCAGGGAAGGGCTTGGGTCCGTGTTATGAGTGAACCAGGATGCCATTGGCGGGTTTGAGTGGAGGAGTCACATGATCTGACTTTTGTTTAACAGAAGCATCTCCTGAAGCACTGAGAATAGACTGAACAGCCAAAGCATGGAAGTTAGGGCAGAGGTGACTGTATGTGCAGCAGCTTCCCCTCGTTGCCTGAATCTTCAGTATTGTTTGTGCAGGAAATGGAGGATCAAGAATCAAGATTCTTTCCCTTCATTTACCAATTGTCATAGCAATCGGTTGGTTCCCTAGCATCCTCCAAAGGAAACAAATGGGGTTCTTATTTTTTTAGAGACAGGGTCTGGCTCTGTTGCCCAGGCTGGAGTGCAGTGGCGCAATTATTGCTCACTGCAGCCTTGAAGTTTTGGGCTCAAATTATCCTCCCACCTCAGCCAAGTAGCTGGTATTACAGGCATGTGCCACTATGCCCAGCTGACTTTTTTATTTTTTGTAGAGTCAAAGTCTCACCATGTTGCCCAGTCTGGTCTCAAACTCCTGGTCTCAAGCAATCCTCCAGCCTTGACCTCCCAAAGTGCTGGGATTACAGGTGTGAGCCACCACATCCAGCCGAATGAGCTTTCTTAATATCATTATAAAGTCTTGAGTTTTTCAAATATTTGATGTGTTTCGAAACATTGCAGTTATTATCATTTTTACAGCTCAAATTATCCTATATCTGGCCAGTGAGAGCCTCTTCACGTTGGTGTCTGGACCCTTTAGACATGTGCCCAGTAGTCCTTGATGGCTTCTTGGCGTCTGTTTATAATAAGATGCTCCAGGCTCATCTGGTACATTTCCTGCCCCAGATAGAGACCTAGCCATTCTCTAAGGATCTCTAGTTCCTCTTAGATGGAAATAACATTTAGAGTCCACAATGTAGACAACAGGAGTGCTTGTTGCTACTAGATTTTTGTTTCCTAGAATATTCAGTGGATAGAGGTAGAACATATGTATTGTTAATTAAAATTTTAATTTTAAGATAATTGTAGATTCACAAACAATTTTAAGAATATTATTTACACAGATCTGCATTCCAGTTACTCAGTTTCTCCCAATAATAATATCTTGCAAAGCTGTATTGCAATATCACAACCAGGATATTAGCATTGATGTAGTCAAGATGCATTGCCTTCACTGTAAAAGCCCCCTCAAGTTTTCCTTTTCTAGCTACACCCACTTCCCTCCTGCCCCCAGGCCCTCCTTCATCTCTGACAACCACTGAATCTGTTCTCCATTTCTATAGTTTTGTCATGTCAAGAATATTATATCAACAGAATTATGCATTGTGTAGCCTTTTGGCATTGGCTTTTTTCACTCTGTAATTCTCTGAAGATTCATCCAGGATGTTGTGCATATCAATAGTGTATTCCTTTTTATTGCTGAATATTATTCTGTGCTATGGATGTACCACAGACTGTTTAATCATTCACGAACTAAAGGACATGTAGGTTGTTTCCAGTTGGGGCCACTACAGATAAACTTGCTCTAAACATTTATGTGCAGGTTTTTGTGTGAACACAAGTCTTCATTTCTCTGGGACAAATGCCCAAGGATGCAGTTGCTGAGTTGTGTGGAACTGCCAGTTTCATTTTTTTTTTAATTGCCAAACTTTTTTCCAGAGTGGCTGTACCATTTTACATTCCCATTAATAGTAAATAAGGGAAAGAGTTTCCCTTCATCCTCACTAGGATTTGGAGTTGTCACTATTTTTTATTTAACCATTGTCATATTTGTATAGTAATAGCTCATCATAATTTTAATTTTTATTTTCATAATAGCAAATGATGTTAAATGTCCTTCCTTGTGCTTATTTGACATCTGTCTGTGCTTTTTGGTGAAATGCGTGTTCATATCATTTGCCCATTTTCTGTTAGTTTATTTTACTATTGAGTTTTGAGAGTTCTTTATGTAATTTAGATACTAATCCTTTGTCTACTATATGCTTTCAAAACATTTTGTCCTAGTCAGTAGTTTGTTTTTTCATACTCTTAGCAAGATCATTCACAGAACAAAATTTTTTTCTTTAATTTTGATAGCATCCGGTTTATCAATTTTTGCTTTTATTGATGATGCTTTTGTTGTAAAGTTTAAAATATTCTTTGCCTGGCCCTAGGTCCCGAAGGGTTTTAATGTACTTTTCTAAAAGATTTGTAGTTTTACATTTAAGTCCATGGTCTATTTTGAATTAATTCATGTATGGAGTGTTAGGTTCATGTCACCATTCAACTTTGCTTATGGATATGCAAATGCTCCAGCAATATTTGTTGAAAAAACTTCCTTTCCCCACACTGAATTACTTTTATGCTTTTGTCAACAACCTGTCAGTTATATTTATGTGGGTCTGAGTTTTCCATTCTGTTTAATTTGTCTGTGTATCTTTCACTCTACCAATACCATGTGCTGTTGATTACAATAGCTACACAATAAGTCTTGTAATGGGGATAGATTGATTCTTCCAACTTGGTAATTCTTTTTCAAAAATGTTTTAGCTATTTTAGTTCCTTTGCATCTCCATGACAATTTTAAAATAATCTTGTATTCATCTACAAAAAAATTGCTGAAATTTTTATAGAAATTGTATGTATGAGTTTGGGGAGAATTAATGTCTTTGCTATTTTGAGTCTCCAAATTGAAGAACATGATGTGTCTCGTCATTTGTTTAGATCTTTGATTTCTTTCATCAGAATTTCTAATGTTTAGCATTCAAGTCTTATGAATGTTTTGTTAGAATTTGAAATGAGTATTTCCTTTTCTGAGCAATTATAAATGGTACTTATTGTATTTTTAATTTTTATATCCAAGCATTCATCACTCAAAGTACACTTGATTTTTTTGTATATTTATGTTGTATCCTGCAGCCTTGCTGAATTAACTTACTAGTTCTAGGAGTTGTTGATTTTGGTGTTTTAAAATAGATTTCTTTGGATTTTCTACATAGCCGTCATGTTATCTGCAAAAGTGAACAGTTTTATTTCTTCCTTTCCAATCAATATGCCTTTTTTAAAATGCTTTACTGAACTGGCTAAAACTTCCAGTGCTATATTGAATTAGCGTAGTAAGAGCATATATCTTTGCCTTATTCCCTTTCTTAGGAGAAAAGCATTCTTTCTTTGACCATTAAGTATAATGTTAAGTGTTGGAGTTTTTGTAAAAGCTCTTTATCAAATTGAAGAAGTTCCTCTCTATTCTTATTTTTCTCAGAGTTTTTTTGTTTTGTTTTGTTTTGTTTTTTCAGAAAGAGTCTCACTCTGTCACCCAGGCTGGAGTGCAGTGGCTCAATCTCAGCTCAATACAACCTCCACCTCCCAAGTGCAAGTGATTCTCATGCCTCAGCCTCCCAAGTAGCTGGCATGCATCACCACAACTGGCTAATTTTTTTGTATTTTTAGTAGAGATAGGGTATCGCCATGTTGGCCAGGCAGGTCTCAAACTCCTGGCCTCATGTGACCTACCCGCCTCACCGCCCAAAGTGCTAGGATTACAGGTGTGAGCCACCACACCTGGCATTTCTCAGAGTTTTTATCATGCATTTTGTCAAATGATTTTTCTGCATCAATTGATACAATTATGTGATTCTCTTCTTCGTCTTGTTAATATGGTAGATTACATTGATTTTCACATATGGAACAAGCCTTGCTTTCCAGGAATAAACCCTACTTGCTCATAGCATATAGTTCTTTTTACATATTGCTTAATTCTGTGTCTATATTTATGAGGGATATTGGTCTGTAGTTCCTGTTTTGTTTTTTCTGTTTCAACTGTCGTTGTTTTTGGTATCAAGGTAATACTAGCTTTCAAAAATGAGTTGAGAGAAGGAGAAGGTGGGATTTGGGGGGAAAAGGTTGCAGACTTTTTGACTCAGGTCATTGTGGGCTTAGTCTCTATTGAGTGGCTGGGTTACTGCAGGAAGCCACTCTCCATTCTTAGGCGCATTCTTGTCTATAAAAGGAGAAAGTTAAATGCCTCTGGAAAACCTCAGGTTTATTTTAGTGCTTAAAGTCTGTGGCTCTAAATTCAGATCCAGAACTCATGTGGCCTGGCCAGGGAGGGTCATGGAGTGCTTTCCTCACACCTTGTGTCTCTAGGCTCTGTAGACCTAGAGGTGTGGGATGTAAGAGCAGGCCCTTACCCATGGAATTTACATACAAATGGTGGAATAAGACAGGAAGTAAATAAATGTGATTATTCTGATAATGGTAAAAATAAATAAATAAGATAAATAAGTAAATAAAATCACTTGAGAAGTATTCCCTTGTATTTCTTTTTTCTCAAGAGGATATATAGAATTGGTATCTATTATTCTTTAAACTTTGGGCAGAATTTTCCAGTGAAACCATCTGAGCCTGGAGATCTTATGTTGGGCTATTTGCATTGTTTGTTTTATATTGATAAGTTGTCGTAGTTTATGCTTTTCAAGAAAGTGGTCTCTTTCATTTAAGTTGCCAAATGTACGTGTTTAGAGTTGTTTGTAGTATTCATTTATTATCCTTTCAACATCTACAAGGTCTTTAGTGATACCTTCTGTTTCATGCCTAATATTTATCATCTATAATTCTCTCCTTTTTGCTTTGCCACTCTTGCTAGATGTTTGTGAATTTTATAGATCTTTTTAAAGAACCAGCTCTTTGTTTCATTGGTTTTCTTTATTGTTTTTCTGTTTTAAATTTTATTGATTTCTGATATTATAGTCATTATTTCCTTCCTTCTTATTCTGAGTGTTTTTTTTTTTCTCTCTTATTTTCTACGTACTTCAAGTGGAAGCTTAAATTATTGGCTTGATAATTTTCTTATCATCTAATTTATGCATTTAGTTCTATGAATTTCCCTCTCACCCTGCTTTATACATGCCCACAAATATTGATGTGTTGCATTTTCATTGCCATTCAGTTCATTGTATTTTTTAATAAGACATATTTATTAAGCTAAACAACAAATTTTATTTTTCATTTTCCCCAAACACTAAAATAGCACATGGCATAGTAATTCAGCACACAACATAAACTGATATATGCAATCGCTAATCCCGAAAATGGTTAAGTCTCACTTTGGGAGTCTTTAAAACCTTATGCCCTTAAATGACCTTTATTAAAGTTATCAACAGACAACAAAAGGAGTCACCTGGAAAATTTTTAGGGTACAAAATACTACAATTCCTAGGATCTGGGAAACTTTTTATGTGGGAAATAACTTGATTTGCTTCTCTGTAACTGAGCTACTTTTTTCTCGAGCTCATTTTTAAGGTAACACTGCTAGGGTTCCAAGTTTGAGAAGGGATCTTCTAAAGGTAAGCTTAATATTGCAACTTTCACCACAGGGCCTCTGTCTAAATTGCATTTCAAGTGGAAGGAAAGGGGTGTAAGAAGTGAAATAGAATTTTGCTGCAGACCAAAATCATTCTACAAAACGTAGAAATCATAATAGCTTACCACAAATTCAGCAAGATTTAACGCCAAGTACAGCGGTGTAGACTTTACAAGTATCCACTTCCATTGGGTGATCAGACAAGCTGAAGGGACACACAGGATTTGGGACAGTAGCCCTTTAGACAGTGCTGGGTGTTGAAGACAGAACTTCATGGTAAAACCGTATGTTCTAATCTGATATTTATACAGGCTATGATCGTCTCCTGAAATGGTTCCCAATTCTTTATATGTCTTTTAAAGCACAATTTAACACATGCTAAAAAATTTCCTTCCGCATCAACCAGCTTTGAATTTAAACTCAACTAAGTCTGCCAGGTCGTACAAACCACACCTTAATCATTCTAAGACAACTCTTAAAATTAATCTACTTGTATTGTTCTGCTTGTACCTTAACTACGGCATAATGAATTTGCTAATCCAAAATGTTGCAGAGCCAGTAACCCCAGTGTTATCTGCAGACCATCTGAGGTGCTTTTAAGCATTTTCTTGAATTCTATTGTTTGCTTTGAAAACATGGGGTTTAAACAGTCAAGGAAAACGCGTTTTGTCTCATCATTCAGGAGCACTTCGGGACACGCGTGCAGTGTTGCAGACAGGATGGAATGCAGGCAAGAGGGTTCCAACTCAGAGCCCAGACCCTTGGGAAAAGCACTTGGTGGGTCATCCTGAAAACTTCCCATTTCCGTTAGTTTTTGATGGCATGGCAGTCGTGACACCCGAGGCTCTCCTTTGGGGCACTATCCTCTGTGGCCCTGGGTGGCCCTGGGCCCTCCTCCCAGCCAGTCCCGCCCCAGAGCTTCAACACCACTGCAGGACACCGGAGCAAAACACTCTGTTGGAGCAGGGAACAAACCCACGGCTGCGCTCGGAGTGGCTGCTGAGGCTGGATTTCTTCTTACTGATTCTTTCACATATGCAAGAACTGGGCCGCCACTGGGAAGCGAGAGGCCAGCCCTGCTCGGATCCTTTCTCATTTCCAGTGATAATGCCTCACTCTGAATTTCCATCAACCGCAGCCTTATTCATCCAGGAGGGTGCATCTGCAGGCCAAGGGCCCTCCATCGGCATTCTTTTCTTAAGGCTGTAAGACAGTTTGTCCGAGTCACCTCCTCCGGCCCACTGCACTTGTGCCAGGCAGGTGCCGAGGGGCCCTCTTCTGTCCCTCATGCTTCGTGTTCTTGGATGCCGTGGGCCTGAGATCACGCCTTTGTCAGTCCGGGAGGGCCTTCAATGGATCTCAATATGAACCTGTAGGCGGACGTTGAGCATCATGGAAGCCACGAGGTAGAGGTAGGGGAAGTTGATGCGCAGCCACCAGGCCAGATTGAAGAAGACAGCAGCTTGCGAGTCAGCCCCTTGCGTAAGACCCCACAGAAGCGGGCGGCGGCTGAGCGCTAGAGCCGGACAGCCAGGCGCGACAGAGCCGCCGCCATATGGAGACCGGCGCTCCCACAGCCCGCCCGCCCTCTCCGCGCCGCGTCGCTCCGGCCGCTGGCCTTCGCTTGGCGGGCTCAGGGAGCGAGGGAGGCGGCGGCTAGACCGTGGGTGAGCGGGCTGCGGGAGCAGAGTCCGCGCGTCACGCTCGGAGAAGCGCCTCCGCGAGCCGCCGCCTGGTCCCCCAGTTCACTGTATTTTTTAAATTTTCTTTGAGACTTCCTCTTGACCCATGGATTACTTAGAAGTGTGTTGTTTTGTTTCTAGTCATTTTAATATCTTCCTGTTATCTTTCTGTTATTGATTTGTCATTTGATTCCATTGTCATTACAAAACACACTCTATGATTTCACTTATTTAAAATTTGTTGAGGCTTGTTTGATAACCCAGGATATGACCTATCTTGGGATATATATTTTGTGGTCATTTGAAAAGAATGTGTATTCTGATGTTGCTAAGTGGAGTGGACCATAAATGTTGATTTGACTTTGTTGGTTGTTTCTTGAGTTGTTCTATATCTTTACTGATTTTCTGCTAGTTGTTCTATCAATCATTGAGGGAGAGGTATTGAAGTCTCCAACTATAATTGTGGACTTGTCTATTTTGTCAGTTTTTGATTCATATATTTTTCAGCTCTGTTGTTTGGCTGGCATCACCTTTAGTATTGCTATGTCTCCCTGGTGAACTGATCTTTATGTGGTTAGATACCGTCCCTCTCTATCTGCTAACTTTCTTTTCTGTGCTCTAAAATCTACTTATGTGATACTAAAGAAGCCATTTCTACTTTCTTTTGAATAATATTTGCAAAACATGTATCTACCATCCTTTAATTTTTCATTTTAACCTGCTAATATTGTTATATTTGAGATGATTTTCTTATAGACTTCATACAGTTGTGTCATGTCTCTCAATCCACTCTGCCAATCTCCATCTTTTTTTTTTTTTTTTTTTAGACAGGGTCTCACTCTGTTGCCCAGGCTGGAGTGCAGTGATGCCATCTCAGATCACTGCAACCCCTGCCTTCCAGGTTCAAGCAATTCTCGTGCCTCAGCCTCCCGAGTAGCTGGGACTACAGGCATAGGCCACCATGCCTGGGTAATTTTTATATTTTTGGTAGAGACAGGGTTTCACCATGTTGGCCAGGCTGGTCTTGAACTTTTGACCTTAAGTGATCCGCTTGTCTCAGCCTCCCAAAGTGCTGGGATTACGGGGCAATCTCCATCTTTCGATCAATGCATTTAGACTATTTACATTTAGTGTAATAATTGATGTATTGTGGTTCATGTCAGACATTTTATTTTGGGTTTTGTTCGTTCTTTCTCTGGTTTCTCTATTTTACATTTTCTTCCTTCCTATAGATTACTCAAACTTTTGTTTAGAATTTCATTTTCATTTATCTGTTGTGTTTTTTAGGTATCTGTTTGAATATCTAGTTTAGTGGCTGTTTTAGATATTACGTTATAAACATAACATCACAATCTACCAGGGTTGACATTTTACCACTTCAAGTGAAGTATAAAAGCCTTATGTCCCCTTGTGTTTCTTTGCCCTCTCCATATTCCTTTGCCCCACCTTCATTTAAGATGATATAATTGTCTTAAATATTTTCTCTATCTACTTTTAGAACCATATCTACCAGTTTTCTACTTTTTGCTTAAACTGTCAACATAATTTAGAAAACTCAAGAGAAGCCTACAATGATTACCTACA
Organism: Pongo pygmaeus; assembly: GCF_028885625.2. Lineage (NCBI taxonomy): Eukaryota > Metazoa > Chordata > Mammalia > Primates > Hominidae > Pongo > Pongo pygmaeus. Next base: position 87,435,086 of record NC_072386.2, on the reverse strand, counting down.
GTTTGCTCACCTTGTTCTTTCTTCCTTCTTGATGTTCAAACTTCCTGCTTTTACCATTTTATTTTTGTTTAGAGAATTTCCTTTAGCTATCTCATTAAGTGATTTCTGCAGGTGACAAATTCTCCTAATTTTCCTTCACCCTGGGATATTTTTCCCATGTATAGGGTTCTGGGTTGACAGGTATTTTCTTTCAGGACTTAAAACATATTTTGCACACCCGTTTGACCTCCATAGTTTCTAGTGAAAATCATGTTGCCGAGCAAATTGTTTTCCCTTTGTAGATAAAGTGTCGTTTCTTTCTGACTGAGTTTACAGACTTTGTTTTTAGTTTCTAGAAGTTGAATTATGGATGTGTCTTGACATGGATTTGGGGGATTTATCCTGTTGGAATTCACTTAGCTCACTGAATTTGTGGGTTTATGTCTCTTGCCAAATCAAATTTGGGAGATTTTTGGTTATTATTTCTTCAAGTACTTATTTTGCCGTGTCCTCCTTCTATTCTCCTTCTGGGACAACAGTGTCTTAAATGTTAGATCCTTTGTTAGTCCTACAGGTTCCTGACACTCTGTTCATTTTTTATTTCCAGTCCACTTTCTCTCTGGTCTTCAGTTGGGGTAATTTCTATTGTTCTATCTTGAAGTTCACTGATTTATTTTCTCTATCCCTTCCATTCTGCTGTTGAGCCCACATGCTGAGGTTTATATTGTTATTTATATTATTATTTTTCCGTTCTCAGTCTCTTCTTTGTATCTTCTCTTTCTTTGCAAGCAAGTTTATTGCTTGTTGGAGGCATTTTTTTTTTTTTTTTTGAGATGGAGTCTCATTCTGTCACCCAGGCTGGAGTGCAGTGGCACGATCTCAGCTCACTGCAACCTCCGCCTCCTGAGTTCAAGAGATTCTCCTCCCTCAGCCTCCCGAGTAGCTGAGACTACAGGCGCATGCCACTATGCCCAGCTAATTTTTATACTTTTAGTAGAGACAGGGTTTCGCCATGTTGGCCAGGCTGGTCTCGAACTCCTGACCTCAGCTGATCCACCCCCCCAGGCCTCCTAAAGTGCTGGGTTTACAGGCCTGAGCCACCACACCCGGCCATTGCAGGCATTTTTATCATGACTGTTTTAAAACATCTATCAAATCACTTGAATTTCTTTGTCATCTTCGTGTTCATATCTATTCATTATCTTTTTTAAAAACACCTATTAACAGACTTCATTTCCTAAAGCAATTATATGTTCAAAGCAAAAATGAGCCCAAAGTACTGAGAGGTCCTATGTATCCTCTACTCCTTCCCCACATGCGCAGCCTCCCCGACTGTCAACCTCCTATATTAAAGTGTTACAGTGGTTCCCATCAATGCCCCTACACTAACACATCATTATGACCCAGAGTCCATAGTTTACATTAGTGTTCACACTTGACATTGCATATTCTGTAAATCTGGACAAATATAATAATGACATGCATCCACCGTAACAGTATCATACAGAATTGTTTATTGACCCCCAAAACCCTTAGTTCTCCACCTGTTCATCCCTCACTCTCCCTAACTCCTGGCAATCACTGATCTTTTTACTGTTTACATAGCTTTGCCTCTTCTATAATGTGTAATTGGAATCATGCAGTATGTCACCTTTCAGATTGGTTTTTTTTCACTTAGTGATATGCATCCCAGCTTCCTGTTTCGCAGCCAGGCACAGTGACTCAATGCTGTCATCCCAGCACTTTGGGAGGCTGAGGAGGGCATATGGCTTGAGCCCAGGAGGTTGAGGCCAGCCTGGGCAACATGGCAAAACTCTGTCTCTACAAAAAATACCAAAATAAAAAAAAGTTTCTCCATGTCTCTTCATGGAGAGAGGGTCTCACTCTGTCACCCAGGCTGGAGTGCGGTTCTACCATCATAACTCACTGTAACCTCAAACTCCTGGCCTCGAGCAATTCTCTCACCTCAGCCGCCTAAGTAGCTGGGACTATAGGTATGCACCACTACACCCAACTCTTTTTTTTTTAATTATTTATTTTTTTGTAGAGACGAGGTCTGGCTCTGTTGCCAGACTAGTCTCTAACTTCTGGCCTCAAGCTATCCTCCTGCCTCAGCCTCATTTCTTTTTAGTGCTGAATATTCCATTGTCTGTATGTACCATAGTTTATTTATTCATTCATCTACTGAAGGACATCTTAGTTGCTCCTGAGCTTTAGCACTTAATGAATAAAGCTGCTATAAGCATTTGTGTTTAGGTCTTTGTGTGGACATAAGTTTTGAACTCATTTGGGAGTTATTTTTAATAGATACAAAGTCTCAGCTTTGCAAGATGAAAAGAGTTGTGAGGATGGACAGTGGTAATGGTAACAGAGCAATATAAATGTCTAATACCACTGAACTGCATTCTTCGGTGTATTTTACTGCAATTTTTAAAAACTAAACAGCATGACCCTTATACAAAAATGTACCACCTCACTTTCTCAGTAAAATTATTTTAGCAAAGTTCCAGTGGTAACAGAAATCAAAATCTTAAAAATATGTATATTCTTTGAATCAGTAATTCCATTTCTAGATATGTATTCTAGAAAATCTGGCAAGGGAATAATATTGTAAATACACACATTTGGCATGATTTTTTTCAAACAATGACAAGTGGAAAACCACCTCAATGTTTCAGAATAGGGGATTGGTTAAATATCACTCTGATTATCAACACAATTAGCTATTTACAATTATGATCTAGATGGAGAATTGTAACATGAAATTTTGTTCCAGTATTTTGTTTTGTTGAAAAAAGCAGATCACAAAACTGTGTGTGTGTGTGTGTGTGTGTGTGTGTGTGTAATGCTTTTCAAGTAATTAATCTAGAGAATTATCTGACAAGCATCCAGAGATCATGTTAAAACTTTATGCAGATGAAGCTTGGGGAACCTGTCTAACATTTTATTCGCACAGAAAACATCTCTGAGTGCTCATTCTGGGCCAGGCCTTTTATGTATACAGCTCATTTAGTCCTCATAGCAGCCCTTCATGGTGGACACTTTCATTATTTTATTTTTCCTTTTTATACTGTGCTAAAATATACATAACATAAAATTTGTCATTTTTACCATTTTTAATTGTGCAATTCGGTGACATTAATTACAGTAACAATGCTGTGCTACCATCATCACTGTCCTGATCCAAGCTGAAATTCTGTATCCATTAAACAACTGCCAGTTCCTCCTTCCTCAGCCCCTAGTAACCTCTATCTCCTTTTACTCATGAATTTACTAATTCTAGCTCCTTCACAGAATGGTATCATGCAGTATTTGTCTTTTCGTGTTGGGCTTATTTCATGTAGCATATAATGCTTTCAGTTTCACCAATATTGTGGCAAATGTCAGAACTCTTTCCCTTCTCATTGTTGAATAATATTCCATCCTATGTGATGCCACATCTTCTTTATCCATTCATTTGTTTGTGGACACTTGGGTGGTTTCCATCTTTTAGCTATTGTGAGTAATGCTGCAATGAACATTGGCATGTAAGTATCTGCTTTAGTACCTGCTTTCAGTTCATTGTATATATACCTAGAAGTGGAGGTGCTGATAATTCTATATTATAATATCATAGAATAATTCTATGTTTGATAGATATGACAAGTCTATGTTTAACTTTTTAAGGAACCACCAAACTGTTTTCCACAATGGCTGTCTCATTTTAGTGTCTCCCAGCAGCAATGCCCAATGGTTCTAATTTCTCCACATCCTCATTGACACTTGTCATTATCTGTTTTTTTCGTAGTAGTCATCCTAATGGTTGTGAAGTGCTATCTCATTGTGGGTTTGAATTGCATTTTCCTAATTATGGATGACGTTGAGTACCTTTGCATGTGCTCATTGGCCTTTTGTTTATCTTCTTTGGAGAAATAGTTTTACTCATTTTTTAATTGAGTTTTTTGGTTGTTGATGAGTTACAGGAGTTCTTGATCTATTCTGGATATTAATCCCTTATCAGATTTATGATTTGCAAGACTTTTCTCCAATTCCATAAGTTCCCTTTTCACTCTGTTGAGTGTGTCCCTTGATGCACATAGTTTTGTGCTTTTTGTTTGCACATAGTTCTTTTGTTGTGCGTGCTCTTAGTGTTTAGTGGAGGTTCATACCCTCTTATTTTTTCTGCATTTGTGGTGTTTGAAAAATTTTATACAAAAACTATTAAAAAAATAGTCAAAATGATTGTGATTGTATCCAGCCTCTATCATTTTACATTCCATGTGATTTTCAGGAATAGTCTTAAGCACCCTGAGTTTCATTTCCTTCACCCTTAAAGGGGATTATATCTACTTCATTGGGTGTATGAGAATTGATATCCTATTATGTATAAAATGCTGAAAACAATTCCTGGTACTGAACAAAATTTGCAAACTAATATATCACTGTTATCATCAACAATAACAAAAAATAATAGCAACATAATATACTATTATAGCTCATTACACCATGTCCCTATTTTGTGTGTTGTCTATTATTTTCATCAAAATAGAATTATCAAGTTATTTTAAGTCATTATTTATGCTTCTGATTATTTCTTGGAATATTAAAAAACAATTTGGGAGATTGTCTTAGTCCATTTCTACTGCCAAAACAAAATACCACAGACCGGGCAATTTATAAACAATAGAAATTGATTTCTCATGGTTCTAAAGGCTGGGACGTCCAAGATCAGGGTACCAGCAGGATTGATGTCTGCTGAGGGCTGCTCTCTGCTTCCAAGATGGTGCCTTGTTGCTGCATCCTCCAGAGGAGTGTAACACTGTGTCCTCTCATGGTGGACGGGATGGAACGGGACAAACTCACTCTTTCAAATCTTTTTATAAAGGCCCTAAACCCATCCATGAGGGCTCCACCCTCGTGACTTAATCACCTCCTGAAGGCCCAACTGCTTAATTCTATCACATTGGCAATTACATTTTAGTACTTGAATTTGGGGGATCGGTGGGTATAAAACAGTTTAAGAATATTGAAGCCTGTAGCCAAGTTGCATTCCACAACAAGTGAATCACCAATAGTAAAAGAAAAAAGTATAATTATATTGCTATATTTTTACACCAGCAGATTTGTAAATTAAAATGTTACCTCACCAATTTGATAGGCATAAAGTATTAAAAAATGTTCTCATTTCAACATGAAGTTGCAAGTAATTTCATATATTCCTCATTTTTTCTTTCTGTGCATTCTGTCTTTAGCCATTGATTTATAAATAGTCCATGTAATAATTTAACCTTGTATTTCTCATATGTTTTAAAATATTTTTCTAGTTTATCTATTCTTTTTAATTATGCTGTGCTCTGCATGAAGAATTTCTAATTATTTTAATTTAATCCATTTAATTTTTCTTTTTTTTTTTTAATTTGAGAGAGTCTTACTCTGCTTCCCAGACTGGAGTGCAGTGGCATGATCTCAGCTCACTGCAAACTCTGCCTCCCAGGTTCAAGTGATTCTCCTGCCTCAACCTCCAGAGTAGCTGGGATTACAGATGTTCACCACCACGCCTGGTTAATTTTTGTATATTTAGTGGAGATGAGGTTTCACCATGTTGGTCAGGCTGGTCTCTAACTCCTGGCCTCAAGTGATCTGCCGGACTCAGCCTCCCAAAGTGCTGGGATTATAGGCGTGAGCCACCATGCCTGGCCTCTTTGTTTTCTTTTTTGATTTGCTTAAGAAATCCTAAGACCTCTCAAAAAACATGAAATTTCTATTATAACATAATTAATTGTCTAGCTGTTAAGAACTTATTTTGTTTGTATGTAAAAATTGTCAAACAACTTTATAGCCTCCAAATAATTACCTGGTTTCCACAACACCATTCAGTAAATTATTCTAAATTTTCCACCAAATTTATAGCATAAAATTATCAGGTACTTTATTTTTATTTATAATATAATTATTTTCTTTTCTCTGTGTTCTATTTCTTTTAGTTATCAGGTTATTTCTATGCTCGTAACTTAATTATCTTTTTTTATTACTACATGAAATGCATTGCATGTACAAAAGTTCATGAATGAACTTTTCATCTTTTCATGATGAACTTTTCCAACATCACTTATTGATTATACTTTCCTATTTATTACTCCAAATTAATTTCAGAATATCTGTTTTTATAACATATTAGTTCCTCGAATACAATTCTATCAATAAATTGAATTTGTAACATTTGGCAGCTTTTCAATACTTAATCTTTTTTCCATCACCCTCATATATTTTTCTAGGGTTTTAAAGTTTTCTTTATATCATTTCCTAAGTTCATGGGTTCTTTTATCTGGTTTATTTGTACTTCTCTCTGTTACTAAAACATCATAGTTGCATTTCTATTTGGGTAGAATCCTTCCTCTGAATATTCCCTAATCATTAGCATGAACACTTTTTGCCTACTTCTTTGTTCCTAAGTTATGGGAGTGCCTGTTGTGCTTTGACCTTTGAAGGAGCATTTTATTTATTTTTATTTTTTATTGTTTTTTATTTTTTTGAGACGGAGTCTTGCTCTATTGCCCAGGCTGGAGTTCAGTGGCTCAATCTCGGCTCACTGCAGCCTCCACCTTCCGGGTTCAAGCGATTCTCCTGCCTTAACCTCCTGACTAGCTGGGATTACAAGCATGTGCCACCACGCTTGGCTAATTTTTGTATTCTTAGTAGAGACGGGGTTTCACCATGTTGGCCAGGCTGGTCTCGAACTACTGGCGTCAAGTGATCCACCTGCCTCGGCCTCCCAAAGTGCTAGGATTATAGGCATGAGCCACCACGCCCGGCCTGAAGGAGCATTTTAAATGTCAGTGAAGTTCTCTGAATTGGGGAGAATGAAAACACACAGAGGCTTGGGATGAAAGCAGGCATGATGGGGAAGCAGAGAGGCTTTCCCCTAGTGTGTTTCTCTTCCCTGTGGGGAGTGATGAAAACAAGAGAGACATGAGGGGTGGGAACTGCAAGACTCTTCACTGCTAGGTTTGCCACAAACGGCTGCAGAAACTTTCCTCATCATCCATAAATTTCAGTTTTTTCATTTGTAAATGTTAATGCTGGGAACAGATCATCTCTTAGGTTCCATTTAGAGCCCACAGAGCCCAATGGTGAAGGGCCTGGTCCCAGGAGGCATGCTGAGCAGAGGCTGATCCTGTGCTGAGCAGAGGCTGATACTGTGCCTTTCAGGTTACTCCAGGCAGGCCAGTGGGAAAACTTCAGTTCATTGACAGGGCCTTAATTGTTGGGACCTTGTCAGACACCGCTTTGCAGACAGTGTCACTGAGACTGCGGCTGTGATGATAATCACAGCTGGCGTGGGGAGGTCTTTTCCAGGATCCTTCCCTATATCTGGGGACCTTCTCTGTCATTCCCCTCTAGGACCCTGCTCTCAAAGGCTCCGTGTGTGTGAGGAGGTGGCTGCAGAACAGCAGAGTCCCCTTTGGTAAGAGCCTCACCTTTCCAAGTTTCTGTGCATGAGGAATGCACAAAACAGGGACGTGTTCCAGTGAGTTATAACGGTGTATTAAGTTACTGTTATTCTGTGGTTGTTGAGGATCTTGATGGTATATTAGCTAACATGTCTTAGCCAGACACGCTTTTTGGCATTTTCTGTATAGTACTGTATCAATTCTCACACATCTATTACGGTAGCTGTAATTATAGTCCCCCTCTTAAAGATAAAGAAAATCAAATTCTGATTCAGAATATTGCTTGAAGTCCACAGTGGGTAAGTAACAGAGCCTGGTTATAATCCTAGTGAATTTGAGTAGTTTTAAATAAACACCTAATTATGGAAGTTTTTTTCTGGCATCCATGGTTTCTGATGTCATGGGAATTGTCCTCATTTCGGGAATAGAGCATTTCTCTCTGGTTTTTTCGAGTTTTCGGAAATCTGGTCATGGTGTATCTGGACTTGGATTCATTTGGACATGACCTCTTAGTGGTTATCTTATCTCCTTGAATTTATGTATTTCACCATGTTTGTGACATTTTTTGCCACTATTTGTTCAAAAATGTTTTCAGTCCTGTACTTTTTTTTTTTTTTTTTTTTTTGAGATGGAGTTTTCCTCTGTCACCCAGGTTGGAGTGCAGTGGCATGATCTCAGCTCACTGCAACCTCCGCCTCCCGGGATCAAGCGATTCTCCTGCCTCAGCCTCCTAAGTAGCTGGGATTACAGGCACCTGCCACCATGCCCGGCTAATTTTTGTATTTTAGTAGAGTCGGGGTTTCACCCTGTTGGCCAGGCTGGTCTCAAACTCCTGACCTCAAGCGATCCACCTGCCTCGGCCTCCCAAAGTGCTGGGATTACAGGCATGAGCCACCACGCCCGGCAGGTACTCCTTTCTTTTCTCCATCTGGGAGCCAATCATTTGAAAGTTAGACCTTTTGTTATTTTCCCACAGGTCTCTGAGGCTGTATTCACTTTTCTCCATTGTGTTTTGTCTCCTCTATTCTAACAGGACAATTTCTATTAAACTTGTCTTCAAGATCCCTGATCTTTCCTCTGTCATCTCCATTCTCTTGAGTCTGTCCAGTTCAATTTATTTCTATTTTTTTTCACTTCTAAAATTTTCGTTTAGTTCTTCCTGGTGTCTTTCATTTCTTTGCCGTGAATTCATATTTTTCACGTGTTCTAAGTATGCCTGTAATTACTTGTTGGAGCACTGTTGTGATAGCTACTTTAAAATCCTCATCACATAATACCAACATCTGTCTCATCTCAATGTTGGTGCCTGAAGATTGTATTTTCTTGTGCAAGTTTATTGTTTTATAGTCCTCGGTATAATGAATAACTTTGGACTGTATCCTGAATGTGCTGAGTATTATTATACATCATGAGACTGGATACGCTTCACACCTGTTATTTCAACAGAGAGTCCTTAGACAGAGAGTCCTCAGACAACGAGTCCTCAGACAACAACAACAGAGAGTGCTTAGGTTCATAATACAGCTCAGTGCACATTTTGGGCTGTGGTTCAGCTCTCCCTTGATCTTTAAATGCTTTGCAGTGATGCTTAGGCTTTCCCCGCTTGCCTGCTTCCCAGAGCCTCATCTCACACCTGTGTGAGTTCAGACCAGTGCTAAATTCTCACACATTCTGCTGTGTTGTTTCTGGTCCCTTTCAGGCACAGACTGCTCAGATTTCCACCCAGAAATTCACGCACACATCGTGAAATTGTCCTCGGTTTTCAGGAGTCAGCTCAAATATTACCCACTCAGAGAGGTTTTCCCCGGGCCCTTGTCTAAAGTTGATTCTTCTAGTCCTTTCTATTGCTTCATATAATATTTTCATATTTATCCCAACTTTATTCTATGTTTCCTTACTTGTTACTAGTCTATCTTTTCATTCCCCCCTAATAAAATATTAACTACGTAGAGATAGGGATTTTTTAAACTAATTATTCAGGACCTAACGCAATGCTGGACAAATACGCACATATTTCAAGAAGTTTGTACAATATCTGCACTACAGTTACTGCTCTGTATACATTACCTTGTTCAGCGCAGTTTTTCTGATGCTAAGTGTATAATTTTAAATTTTCATTTTAACTTTCTTTTCTCAGAAGAAAATTTATTCATATTAACTAAATATTTAAAATCACTCTTGATGGATATATAATATTCTATTACAACTAATATTCTACTGATACAATGAGTAAGCCCTTGAACCCTGGATTTATTGAGCAAATATTTAATAGGCTTTAAATCTAGCTGGGACTATTGTAGGTAATTAAAGACACAAGACTCCTTTCTTTGCTGGGTGCAGTGGCTCATGCTGCAATCCCAGCACTTTGGGAGGCCGAGGCAGGTGGATCACTTGAGGTCAGGAGTTCAAGACCAGCCTAGCTAACATGGAGAAACCCCATCTCTACTAAAAATACAAAAAAATTAGCTGGGTGTGGTGGCGAGCACTTATAATCCCAGCTACTGTGGAGGCTGAGGCAGGAGAATCACTTGAACCCAGGAAGAGGAGGCTGCAATGAGCCAAGATCGTGCCACTGCACTCCAGCCTGGGCAAGAGGGAAACTCTATCTCAAAAAAAAGAAAAGAAAGAAAAGAAAAGACTCCTTTCTTCAAATAGCTTACATTGTAATTGAGGGAAGGAGTTAATAAGTAAACAAATTAATAAATAGATTAACAAGATAATCCAGCGCATAACAATTGATGTGGGAAATTAGAGTAAGGATATGGAGAGTGACTAGGGAGGCGGATTATTGGGTACTTGAGACAAAGATGAGTTTCAGGACAGAAAAACCAGACATGTCAGAAGTCCAGCAAAGGACATTTCAGAAACTAGTCTCTGAGCAGCACATGTTCTTTTGTTCAAGAGAGGGTAGGAAGCACAGTGTCGCTAGAGTGCAGGAGCAGAACAGAGGAAGGAGAGGGGTGGTGTGGCCAGGCTTTGTTGTGGTCAAGGAATCTCTTGTATTCTAACTGAAATTGGAAGCCCTTGGTGACATTTGATGCATGTCACTGTACTCCATTTTTATTGCTGTGTAGTATTCTGTTGTATGAATATCCCAATATGCATATACCTGTTCTAGATTTGATAGGCATTTGATAATTCTGGGGTTTGGGCTATTGTGAATAACTCTACTGTGAACATTATTATTCATGACTCTTGGACATAAGTACCCACTTCCTTTCAGTGTATGCCTAAGAGTGATTTGCTAGGTCATAAGATGTGCCCGTATGTGTGTATATTTGTGTGTGTGTTTATCTTTAGTAGGAACTGCCAAAATATTTTAGAAGTCACTCAAACAATTTATCCTTTTACCAAAAATGTAAGACAGTTCCAGTTGATCCAAATTCTTGCCAAACTCAGTACTTTAGGCATTTTAAATTTTAGCCATTATGGTAGGTGTATAGTGGCATTATTGTTTTATTTACATTTATCAGGTGACTAATGATGTTGAGGACTTTTTTATATGATTAGTATGCATGCAGATATCCTCTTTTGTGAAATAGATTTTCAAGTATTTTGTCTATTTTTATTTGGGTATCTGTCTTTTTAAATTGATTTTTAGGAGTTCTTTATATATTTTGGATATTAGTATCATCGAATATATGTATTACGCATATCTTCTCTCAGTTTCTGGATTCCTTTTACAAAAGATAATTATAGTAAAATCTGCATACTGTGAAAAGCAAGTTTGTAATGTACACTCCAGTGTGTTTTGATAAATGTTTACATCCATTCAAAATATAGAAAAATTCCATTACTACAGAAATTTCCTTTGTGTCCCTGTCAGTCACTATGCAAAAAATCATACTGCTGTTGCGATTTCTATGACCGTGTATTTGTTTGGCTGTTCTTGAACTTTAGATATAAATGAAGTCATACACAGTATGTACTTGAGTATGTCTGGCTTATTTTATTTGGCATAGTATTTCTGGTAGTCAGTCATGCTATTGCATGTATCACGTGTTTTTTGTTTTTTGTTTGGTCACCTGCATGTAAACTAAATGTATTCTTTTATTGGTGGGTAGGATTCCATTGTAGAAATATGCCACAGTCACTTTATTCATTATCCCTTGATGGATTTATGGTTTATTTCCAGTTTTGCTTATTACTAAGAGCAACTATAAATATTCTAGAACAAGAATTTTTATGATTATTTTTTCATTTTGCTGTGAGGAATTACCTAAAGTGGAATTGCTCTATTATGAATTAAGTGTGTGTTAAAGAAACTGTGAAAAGTTTTCTAAGTGGCTGTGTGACCCTCCTCCGGGCAGGACTTTAGAGTTCCAGTTGTTCCACATCGTCTCCAGCATGCTCAGGCCTTCATCTCAGCCTTTCTAGTGGGTGTGTGATACTTTCTCATTGCACTGGGGACTTTGACTGCATTTTTTGCTGTTTGACTCCTGACAGCCTCACCCTTCCCTCTTCCCCCATGCCCCACATGTGGGCAGACAAGAAATGCTGCTACTCCTTTCCTTTGGTGCCCATGGAAAGGAGATTCAGCCCATGCAAGTCCTTGCCCTCATGTGAGGCCTCTCACCCCAGACCACCCCTAACCACAATAAAATCCTGGGGCAGTCTCTTTTTCTTTCTCTTTCAAGTCATTTTGGATCTGCTCGAGAGGCCTGCCCTGGGCTTCCCAGAGAATTCAATTATGTCAGCAGTGAACCTTTTCATATCTCTTGGTGTGTGTGGCATCGTCAGTCTCAACATCTGGGCCAAGTTTTGAGTGGAGGTCCCTCCTGCTTTTTCGGGGTGACCATGGCACTCACTGTGGTTTAATATGTTTCCCTGATGATTGGTACCATTGGGCACTTTTCCATATACTTCCATTCCTGTGTGAGGGTCTGTTCAAGCCATTTTCCCATTTATTTGGGTTGCCTGTCTTTTTTAAATTTAAAAATATTTGTTAATTCAGTCAAAATGACAATAAATCACATTTATAAAAATTACCTTTTTTAATGAAAAAAACTATATTTCTCAAAACAGAAATTGCATTGACAAGTTGTGTTGTTTTACATTCTTACACATCTTCTAAATGTCTGTTTCAATGGAAAATAGCTGACTTCTCATATCTACTTCTGCATTCATTATTTTTATTATTAATATTTGAGACAGAGTGTCACCCTTCACCCAGGCTGGAGTGCAGTGGTGCCACCTCGGTTCACTGCAACCTCTGCCTCCCGGGTTCAAGTGATTCTCGTGCCTCAGCCTTCCGAGTAGCTGGGATTACAGGCATGGGCCACTATGCCCAGCTAAGTTTTTATATTTTAGTAGAGATGGGGTTTCACCATGTTGGCCAGGCTGGTCTCAAACTCCTGGCCTCAAAGTGATCTACCCACTTCAGCCTCCCAAAGTGCTGGGATTATAGGCATGAGCCACTGCGCCTGGCCTATTATGTTTTGACATGTGGCTTTGATTGAAGTATATGGAGAAAATCTCACTTCACATAGACCTTTAGTGGGAAAATGGAGTTTAATAGACTTTCCTGAGGATTTTCCTCTTGAATGTCAGACCAAACTCAACAAGTGATAGTTTTTGAAAGTTAGTTGCAATGTGGAATCTGAAATCTTGTCAGTGAACTTTTTGTACACTTTTACATTAATATCCATTGATTATCTTGCACTTTGGCTCTATTTTCCTTGACAAATTTGAAAATATTTTATTACTGACCTATGCAGAATTTTCAAATATTGACATTTCATACACTATCCATAAATCACATTCATTCATTTCACCACAGATCTCCTTAGAAACATTAAGTCATCAGAACTTCTGAAGCTCAGCTTCTGAATACTTAATGATTCCAAAGTTTTCCAAAGTTCTAATTTTTGCTTGAAAACGTGAATTCTGTTACTGGCAACAGTAATGGTCTTGCATCCTTCATTTTCAAGACAGCTTCTGCTAACTATTCTAATCTGAAAAATCAGTTTGTCCACCCATCATTCTTTCAAGCCAAATGCTGTTCCATGCAGCTGGTCCTGCCCAGCCTCCCGAGCGCTGTGTCTTGAGGCAACCATCATGCTACAACAAGGAGCAGCGACGCTTTGTGGACTCCATGCATTTCATCACTCAGAATACTAAAGACGCATTTTTTATAGGGGCAGGATGAAGAAGATTAATAAAATTAACTATCTTTAGTGCCTCGTTTTCAGGACATTCTTTTTTTTTTGAGATGGAGTCTCGCTCTGTCATCCAGGCTGGAGTGCAGTGGCGCGATCTTGGCTCACTGCAACCTCCGCCTCCTGGGTTCAAGCAATTCTCTGCCTCAGCCTCCCCAGCAGCTGGGATTACAGGTGTCTGCCACCACGCCTGGCTAATTTTTGTGTTTTTAGTAGAAATGAGATTTCACCATCTTGGCCAGGCTGGTCTTGAACTCCTGACCTCGTGATCCACCCGCCTCAGCCTCCCAAAGTGCTGAGATTACAGGCGTGAGCCACCGTGCCTGGCCGTCCAGGACATCTTAAGAGAAATTGCCTTTTTTTCTTTTAATCCCCAGTGTGTGGCAGGGAAGAATGCTACCACTACCAATTTGGTGCTGGTGCCCCTGCCTTGATCTGTGCCCTGGTGCCAGCCATTTTCTGTCATGGCTTTTGCACCCAGAGTGCAAATATAAACAAAGTTGTTCCAGAAGAACCATGAGATTCAATAAAGTTATTTAACTCTGAATATTTATCACCACTTACATTTGTTGCTGAGCATTCACATTTAAAAAAATCCTTTGAAGAGTAGTGGGTGCTGATACAAGTCCAGCCAGGTCTGTAGGTTTGCATATTTGTCCGGTGAAAGTCAAATTCTATAAACAAGATACCAGCTCAAACCATATGTTTGCAGTTGAATCTTTAACTTGATGAGTCAGAGTAACATCGGAAGTGGCCCTGCCCTGATTTTTCCTGATGTTTCGCCCAGTGGGCATTCAGCAGTGTCAGCTACTCAAGATAAATTGTCCACGTTAAATATGTGCAGTTCCTTGTGTATCAATTGTAACTCAATGATGCTATGAAAAATAAATTTTAAAAAGAGTTTTTTACTGTTTCTGCTTCTGTGTGGGCTTCTCCAGCCAAAGCATTATGATAATTTACCCTGTAAGAGATTTCAGTGAGTTTCATTTCAAGTTAGAAAAACTGGAACAATTTTTCACTTTTGAAGAGCTCATAGTACATACATTTAAAATATACCATTTTTGTCTTTAAACACTGAATGATTAGTCTCAAATGTTACCTGACTTTTTTAAGTGATAATTTATTTTTTGATTCTTGATACAAGTTATTTAACAAATATCAGGCCGGGCACAGTGGCTCATGCCTGTAATCCTAGCACTTTGGGAGACTGAGGTGGGTGGATCACCTGAGGTCGGGAGTTCCAGATCAGCCTGACCAATATGGAGAAACCCTGTCTCTACTAAAAATACAAAAAAAATTAGCCAGGTGTGGTGGTGCATGCCTGTAATCCCAGCTACTTGGGAGGCTGAGGCAGGAGAATCGCTTGAACCCAGGAGGCGGAGGTTGTGGTGAGCCGAGATCGTGCCATTGCACTCCAGCCTGGGCAACAAGAGCAAAACTCCGTCTCAAAAAAAAAAATATGTATATATATATATCTCTCTCTCTCTCTCAGTATTGCAGCTACAGTGTATTCTTTATCTCTGTTACTTGCATTTTTATTTTCTTCCTTTAAAATTTATTTTATTTTTTTTTTTAGAGATGAGGTCTTTCTATGTTGCCAAGCTGGTCTTGAACTCCTGGGGCCAAGTAATCCTCCCACTTTGGCCTCCCAAAGTGCCGAGATTACAGATGTAAGCCACCACACCTGGCCCATTTTTATTTTCTTCATGGTGCTTTTGCCTTTAGATGAACAGAAGATTTTTAAATTTTCATAAAGTCCTATTTATAATTTTTGAGCAGTTAGTGCTCTTTTAATGTTATAAAGCTATTTCCCTTCTACCTTTTAGAAGTGCTTAAATTATGTTGGGCCTAAAGCTACCTCTTTTTGTATTTTAAATTTGAATCAAAAGGTCTCTCCATACATAGTGAACTGGAACAGATTGTAACCTACTCTTGTGCCAAAGGCTGCCAGCTATTCAAACCATGTTCAAATAAGGCACATGCCAAACTGTAACCAGTCCAATTCTGTATCTCTCTTTTGTTTTCTCTAGGTCACTTTCTTTATTCTGTCCATAAATCCTCCCCCATCATGCAGCAGCAAGGGAGTCGGTTCAGGGGCTGCCTGATTTGCAAATCGTTCTTTGCACAGTTAAACTCTGCTCAAATTAATTTGCCTGAAGTTTTTCTTCTAACAAAGCTTAAAAGACGTATGTTTTATGCTTAGGTCTCTAATCAATCTCTAATTTTAAGTATGGTATGAAGCAGTAGTTCAGGTCCATTTCTTTCTGTATGTTTATTCAGTTTCCCCAGAAAAATTATTGATAAGAATCTTATTTCCCCCATTAAATTGCCTTATTACTTTTGACAAAAAACAGCCAACTACGTATGTGTGAGTCTGTGGATTCTCTCTTCTGTTCCATTTTTCCCTTTGTCAGCTTTGTGTGAGCAGACAACTATCACACTGTTGGGATTACTGAAGCTATCCTAAGTTTTTGAATCTTTATATAAATGTTAGGACCAATGTTTTAATTTGTACAAAAATGCATGTTGGGATTTTGATGAGAGATTACATCGAATCTATAGATCTACCTTGTGCAAATTGAAATTTTAACGATATCCAGTACCTGATCTTTGTAAACAGTGTATCCTTCCATTGATTTGTTGTTGTTGTTGTTGTTGTTGTTGTTGTTTGAGACTGAATTTCACTCTTGTACCCCAGACTAGAGTGCAATGGCATGATCTTGGCTCACTGCAACCTTCGCCTCCCAGGTTCACGCGATTCTCCTGCCTCAGCCTCCGGAGTAGCTGGGATTATAGGCGCCTGCCACCATGCCTGCCTAATTTTTGTATTTTTAGTAGAGACGGGGTTTCACCATGTTGGCCAGACTGGTCTTGAACTCCTGACCTCATGATCCACCTGCCTCAGCCTCCCAAATTGCTGGGATTACAGGCGTGAGCCACTGCACCCAGCCATTTTGTTGTCTTTATCTGAGAAATGTTTTGTAGTTTTCGGTGTATGTGTTTTGCATGTTATTTGTTAAATTTATTCCTAAGTGTCTTATACTTTCAATGCTATTTATTTCATTTTGCAAATGGGTGTTGCTCTTTAATAAAACACAATTGATTTTATATGCAGAACTTTTATACTCCAAACTTGTTTAATTCATTCACTAGTTCATGTAGATCTTTGTAGATTTCTTTGTTTTTCATATACACAGTCAAGCTATCTGCAAATGAAGGTGGTCTTCTTACTTTCCAAACTATCTTAGTATTTTATTTCATCTTTTTTCCTCATTGCACTGGCTAGGAGCTCCAATACAATGTGGAATAGAAGTATTGGAAATAGAAATCCTCCTCCTGTTCCCAATTTTAGGAAGGACATATACAATAATTCATTATTAATTATAACATTAGCTGCACTGGGTTTCTTTGCAGACTTTTAAAAATCATATTGGGGAAATTTATTTCCTTGAAATTTTATTGTCATTAGTGGGTATTGAATCTCATCAAATGTTTCTTTGTACAACAGTTCAGATGATCATGTGCTTTTTCTCTTTTGTTCTATAAATGTGATTAATTCTTTGGATTTATTTTTAAATACTAAAGCAACATTGCATTCCTGGGATAAATCCCCTTTGGTCATGATACACCTTTATATATCTTTTACCTTTTGCATATGTTTATGTCTTTGATGGTGATGATGGTTTCTGGATGTATACTTACCCAAACTCATCAGGATGTATATGTTAAATATATACTGCTTTTTATATGTCAATTATGCCTCAATAAAGTGGCTTAAATTTTTTTTCTTTTTTTTTTGAGATGGAGTATCGCCCTGTTGCCAGGCTGGAGTGCAATGGCATGATCTCAGCGTACTGCAACCTCTGCCTCCCAGGTTCAAGCGATTCTCCTGCCTCAGCCTCCCGAGTAGCTGCGAAAACAAGCACGCACCACCACACCCAGCTAATTTTTGTATTTTGAGTAGAGATGGGGTTTCACCATGTTGTCCAGGATGGTCTTGATTTCTTGACCTCGTGATCTACCCGCCTTGGCCTCCCAAAGTGCTGGAATTACAGGCATGAGCCACCATGCCCAGCCAAATTTTTTTAATTAAAAAAAACCCACATGAAATATCTTATGTGAGCACAACAGTATTATAATAAATTAGAAATCATTATATTATACCTTTTATATATTTCTATATTTATTTTCTCTATACTTATACCTTCTATATATATCTATATTTAGAGATTATACCTTTTACATATCTATTTATTTATTTATTTTATTGTTTTTTTTGAGACAGAGTCTTGCACTGTCGCCCAAGCTGGAGTGCAGTGGCGCGATCTCAGCTCACTGCAACCTCCGCTTCCTGGGTTCAAGCCATTCTCCTGCCTCAGCCTCCCAAGTAACTGGGACTGCAGGCGTGCACCACCATGCCCAGCTAATTTTTGTACTTTTAGTAGAGACGGAGTTTCACAATGTTGGCCAAGATGGTCTCGATCTCTTGACCTCATGATCTGCCCACCTCAGCCTCCCAAAGTGCTGGGATTACAGGCATGAGCCACCGGCGCCCGGCCCTTCTATATTTATTTTAAACATTTTATATATCTCTATATTTATTTTCATATATTTTATTGTATATAATATCTCTATATTTTCATATATTTTGTTATATATGATATCTCTATATTTATTTCCATATATTTTATTAAACATTTTTGCATCTCCTGTTCTTGAAGAATATTGGTCTCTATATTTACTTTGTGTAATGTATTGGTACCAAAGTTACACTGGTCACTTAAGTTAGAAAGTATTCATTCTTTATTTCTAAAAATACTTTTACAAAATTGGTATTTCTTTCTTAAATGCTTCAAGAATTCACTAGTGAATTCACTATTGTCTTGAAGTTTTCTTTTTGGAAAAGGTTTTCATTATGAACTCTCTTCTTTAACATATATAGAGCTACTTAGCTTTCTCTTCTATGTCAGGTTTGATGAATTGTGGCTTTCAAGAAATTTATTTTATCAGTTATTTAATATATTGGCATAAAGTTACTCATAATATCTTATTATAATTTTTAATATCTGTAGGAATTACACTTATGCCCCTATTTTATTCCTGGTATTAATAATTTGTGCTTTATTTTTAGGGATTTATTCATTTTAATGTCATTTTAAATGTTCAAATTTTGGTTTTAATTTTCTCTATTGAGTTTTTTCCTATTTTATTGACTTCTTTTCCTTTCTTTAGTATTGCATTACTTCTATTTATTTTTAGTTTATTTCTTCTTTTTCTAGCATCTTAAGTGAATCATTAAGTTTAATAATTTATTGTTTAAGCATTTTTCATTCAGTACTTCCTTAGATAGATCTCACAATTTTTGGCATTTGTTTTCATAATTGTTTAGTTCAATAAGTTCCTGATGTCCATTGTAATTTCTTCTAGTAACCATGGATTATTTAGAAGTGTGTAATTTAATTGTAATATTTGGTGATTTTTCTCAGTTCCTGATTTCTAACTATTTATTTATCTGTCTATTTATTTTTGAAACAGAGTCTTGCTCTGTAACCCAGGCTGGAGTGCAGTGGCACGACCTCAGCTCAGTGCAGCCTCCACCTCCTGGGTTCAAGCAATTCTCCTGCCTTAACCTCCTGAGTAGCTGGGATTACAGGCGCCTGCCACCACACCCAGCTAATTTTTGTATTTTTAGTAGAGATGGGATTTCGCCACGATGGCCAGGCTGGTCTCAACACCTGACCTCAAGTGATGCACCTGCCTTGGCCTTCCAAAGTACTGTGATTACAGGTGTGAGCAACCACACCTGGCCCTGATTTCTAATTTATTATAATACTATTGTGCTCACATAAGATATTTCATATGGGTTTTTGTAATTAAAAAAATTAAGCCACTTTATTGAGGCATCATTGACATAAAAAAGCAATACATATTTAATGTATACATCCTGATGAGTTTGGGTAAGTATACATCCAGAAACCATCATCACCCTCAAAGACATAAACATATCCATCACCTCCCAAATTTCCTCCCACCTCCTTTATTATTATTTGTTTTTGTATGGGTTTAATATTTTAAAGTATATTGAAATTTATTTTTATTTCCCAGAATTCTGCCATTTTTACTCTGCCATTTTGTGGTGTAATGCTCTATAAATGTCAGTTGAGTCAATTTGACTTGTTCAGATCTTTTACATTCTTACAGTTTTTTTAGCATTTCATTAATTATTGAGACAATGGCATTGAAACATCCAACTATGATGTGTGTTGATACAGTTTTTTATTTAGTTCTGACAGATATTGCTCACCGCATTTTGAAGCTGTTATAGATAAATGCACGTTTAGAACTTCTGTGACTTTTTGATGAATTGACAGTTTTATCATTAGGAAGTCTCTTTCTCTGGCATTTCCAGTTTCTTCAAGTGTATTTTATTTGAAATGAATATAGTCACACAAGCTTTATTATGTTTAGTGTTGTGCATATCTGTGTCTATCTATTTGAACTGTATATGTTTTAGTATATATGTAGGTCTTGCTTTATATTTATAATGTCTGTAATTTATTTAGTTTATTTACATATAGTATAATTACTAATACAGTTTAGTTTAAATCTATCATCTTACTATTCATTTTCTCTTTGCTCCATCTGATCGTGTCCCAGGAATTCATGTCTACTCGTGTCTTTTGCTTTGTTTTTATTTTTTGGTAAGATTTTCTTCACTGTTTTTAAAAGCTTATAGACACACACACACACACACACACACCCCTGATGTTAACCAATTATCTATGAACAGGTTACTAATATTTTTCAGATTTATTATATGCATTGTGACTTACATTATTTTCATCATGCAAAAGTTCTTTACGTCAATTCTTAACAACCCTTTTCTTATTTTATATGAACTTTTTATCTTGGAAACATTACCCTTGACACTAGTTAACAAGTAATTCTCACATATTTTCTTCTAACCGTCTCTTGTGTAATTCCAGATAACTACATAAAGAGCTTTCTGATTTTTAAACACATGAAATTATTGGCTGGGCGCAGTGGCTCACACCTGTAATCCTGGCACTTTGGGAGGCTGCGGTGGGTGAATCACCTGAGGTCAGGAGTTCGAGACCAGTCTGGCTGTCATGGTGAAACCCCGTCTCTACTAAAAATACAAAAATTAGCTGGATGTGGTGGCACATGCCTGTAATCCCAGCTACTTGGGAGGCTGAGGCAGGAGAATTGTTTGAACCCAGGAGGCAGAGGTTGCAGTGAGCTGAGATCATGCCACTGCACTCCAGCCTGGGCATCAGAGCTAGACTTTGTCTCAAAAAATAATAATAATAAAAATAAATAAATAAATACATGAAATTGTATTGTTTCATGTATTGATATACTCTGTGTACTCAATCCATAATTAGTGGGTTGTCCTAGTCTTTTGCTACTACAGAAAATGAATGAATATTCATTCATTGCAGTGAAAAGTTTATTACAGTGAATAAGTTTTTAAATAAAAATTTTACACATATGCAAGTATACTTAGAGGATAAATTTGTGAATATGAAACAGTTGACTGAAATGGTAAGAGAAAAATGTACCTTTTGTTGGAAATGTTATGAAAGTACCTTTTACCCAACAACTCTACCAACAGAAATGAATGGCTACCTTTTTTTAAGAAATCAGTCTTATTATGTTGCCCATAAATTTTTAATTAAAATTTTAATCTTAGTCATTCTAGTTGTCAAAGAAATGGAATTGAACTTTTGATTTGCATTTATCTCATTATACATATGTAGGAAAATATGTTCATCTAAGAGTCATTTTATTTTCTTTTTCTGTGAACTGTAACCTCATACCCTTTGCACTTTGTTTTCTATTGGGTTTTTGTTTTATATCTTGATCATTTTTAGAACCCAAAAATATTGAAATTCGCCCTTTGTATCTGGTAAGAGTTGCAGATTTTCCATTTTTCTCTTACCATTTGTCATTTGAATTTGTTCATTGTGTTTCTTCTACTTAGGAATGAAGTTCACTAATGAATATTCTAGTGCCAGAACATTTCAGCGAATTAACAGAGGAGAAACAGTACGATTAGAAAATCACTACTTTGTAACTCTAATGAGGACTATGTCTAGGCAACGAACATGAATGAATACCAAGCATTTAACAGGTTGATGAGGAACCTGTATAACGGATGACTCAGGCTGATAATACTTGGACCCAATAATCAATTTTAATATCACTAAACAGACATTGTGCTTTCTGTTTTGATGCAAAAGGAAGTACGCAGTACTATATATGAAATATTCTCAATAAGACAAAAATGAAATATATCAAATCTGTAGATACACTTAAAAGTTCATGCAAAATATAGAGGATGGAGATACAAGTAAAGTGAAACCATGAGGAAACTGTGTGTCAAATCCAGATTATGAAAAACTTGGCAGGCCAGGCACAATGGTTCATCCCTGTAATCCCAGCAGTTTGGGAAGCCAAGGTGGGAGGATTGCTGGAGCCAGGAGTTCAAGACCAGCTTAGGCAACATAGTGAGACCCTCTCTCTACAAAAAAATTAAAATCTAGCCAGGTGTGGTTGCTGACACCTGTAGTCCCAGCTACTTAGGAGGCTGAGGCGGGAGGATCACTTGAGGTTACAGTGAGCTATGATTGAACCACTGCACTCACTCCAGTCTGGGTGATACAGCAAAACCCTGTTCTAAAAAATGAAAAAAAAGAGAAAAAAAGAAAATTCTACAGTAATAGTGACATGATATCTTCAATTTGTAAATATAATAACAAAAAAAGAGAGAGGGGGCCCAGCCCTCTCAGAGGAATAAGTAGCAGATTTATTGTTTCACCATCAACAATTGTCAAAGGAGAAGAAAATAAGCAACTGTGTCCAGGTTTTGAAAAACAGACAGTACAGACTACAGTTCTTTTTATTTATTCTCTTTCTTTCTTTTATTTATTTATTGGAGACAGAATCTTGCCCTTTGGCCCAGGCTGGAATGCAGTGGCTCCATCAAAGCTCACTGTAGCCTTGACCTCCTGGGCCCAAACAATCTTTCCACTTCAGCCTCCTGAGTAGCTGGGACTGCACGCACACGCCACCACATTTGGCTAATTTGTCGTAGAGACAGAGTCTCACTATGTTGGCCAGGCTGAATGACTATAATTCTTAAGTGAAGGGAACAGAGCCATGAGCCAGGAAATGGAGCCCAAACATACAGCAGAGATCTTGCGGGATGATGAAACCTATGAGATGTTGGGGCTCTTGAAGTGGCTGAATTTTATGTGGAAAGTCACCAGAGGGGAAAGGGTGGGGCAGGGAAGGAGCCCCAGGATTGCATGCAGGTCATGTGATGTCCTGGTTGTACACTAAGCTGCACATGCACAAGGACACAAGGCAGGACCCTGAGAGCTCAGAGAGGATAAATAAGGGGCCGGAGCAAAAGGGAGAGGAGCACTTGAGGGCTGAATGAAGAATTCTAGATTGCACTGCTCCCAGATAGAGTTCAAGCAGCCAGAACAGAGACCATGCATGACTCTTTCTTTATATTTCCCATTGTTATGGTGTTTGTTCTTGTGTATAGTGTGAGAAACTAATCTGACTTTTTCAAATGGCTATGCCATTGGAAAAATAAATGGCTACATCATTTACTTAAAAAATCCCCTTTTTAGCCCAATGATTTGAGATATGAACTTTTTATGATTTACTAATTTTCCATAATATTTGGATTTTATTTGTGTGCTTGATTTTAGTTCTATCTCATTCATCTATTTGTTTAGTCGTGGGCCATTATTATTGTTTTAATTATACAGTCTTTGCAGTTGGCTTAATATATGGTGATGTTAATCCCCCTCGTTTCTCTTGATAGTATTTTTCTACCCTTGTGATTATTTTTCCATATTAACTTCAATATCAACTTGTCTAGATCCAAAAACCCAACCAAAAAAACCTACTATTGTTTTCTCAATTGGGATTGCATTGACTTCATGTGCTAAATTACCGGAGAACTGACATACTGATGATATTGAGGCTTTCTATCCAAACGTCTCTACATCTGTTCAAGCTACTTTTATGTTTTTTAGAAATGTTTTACGGTGTTTTTTTGGTGTGTGTGTTGCTGTTTTTTGTATTTGAGACAGGGTCTTGCCCTGTCGCCCAAGCTGGAGTGTAATGGCGTGAAACAGCATCCTGCAGCCTCAACTTCCTGGGCTCAAGCAACCCTCCTGCCTCAGCCTTCCTAGTAGCTGGGACCACAGGCATGCACCACCACGCCCAGCTAATTTTTTTTTATTTTTTGTAGAGACGAGGGTCTCACTTTGTTGCCCAGGTTAGTCTCAAACTCCCAGGCTCAAGCAATCCTCCTGTTTTGGCCTCCCAAAGCATTGGGATTACAGGCGTGAACCACAATTCTTGGCCTACAGTTTTCTTCTTACGGGCTTTGTACATTTCTTTGTAAGTTTATTCCTAAGTATGTTTTATTGCTATTGTAAATGTAGTTATCTCTGCCCTTATAGCTTCTGATTGTAATTTGTATGTGTGAAGGCTATTTATTTTTGTACAATTGTCTTCAAATTTTTAATATGTATTTTAAATTGCTTTGCCAAAGATATCAACACTTAATCCCCATTAGCATTATAGGAAAATTTATTATCTCACTGGACCTTTTCATTTTTGAAGCAGATTAATTTGGAAACTTTTACAAATTGATGAGCAAAATTATTTGTTTCCATTTGAATTGATTTAATGACTGAAAAAGTTATTTATCATGTTTTTATCACTTATAAACCTTCTATAAATTATCTTTAATTTCTCTTTTCCACTTTTCTGTTTCAGCCTCCTGGTATTTTTAAGGAAATGTAAGAGTGTGAATCAGGTACTGATGGTTTTGACTTCATTATGATCAGCATCTTTGGCTTCCATCAGAGTAGACACTGAACAGTTTCATCCAACCAGATGATGAGTGCATTAGTGAGTATTTATTTAGTTCATAATACATGTTCCTGCCACACTCCACTGTAATTTGTTTCAGACTGACTAACGTAATGAGAAATCTTACCAAATATAAATGGCACTGCAGATCAAAACTCACTTGATTTTTCTCATTTTATTCTGGGTTCTGGAGAGAGACTAATTATTACTGCCAAAATAAATGTGTGTCGTAAATGAAGGTTATTTGCTATGGAAATACTCATTATTTCCTATTGGCCTACATCATATCCCAAAATTACCTGTGAACACTGAGAGGGATAATTGGTTACCATGGAATTTTCCAACACGATATTTAATATAGTTCTATTCCTTTTGTGTTCCCTTTTAAAGGAACTACATAAGAGATGAAATCCTTTCTCCCTGGGACATGTATCCTTTTGTGTTCTGCTTTTAATTTACATTTTAATTTGATGTTTTTCAGTCTTTTCAGGCTGAAATATAATATTTGTATCATTCTGAGAGCCTGTAACACCATGCTTTCCAGCAATACAATTACGGAAATTTTTTCCTCTCTCATATTGACATTGGGATTTGGAGGAACTTACTGCTACTCCTGATGCCTATTTACACCTTTTTGATATGTCCCCAGCAGAAGAAAGCAAGCCCCATGGGCTTGCTTTTCCTTCACTTGTCTGTTGCTAATACGATGACACTTCTCCACAAAGTTATTACATTGGCAGTAAAATCTTTCAACATTAAAAATATTTTGAATTATACTGGATGTAGGGAATTTGAATTTTTATATAGAGTATCTTGGGGACTTCCCCTATGTACAACATACCTCCTAAGCATGGTGCAGGCCCTCCGTGGGAGCCCCAGCAAATCCAGGTGGACGTGGCTGAAAGACAAAATGCTCAAAACACCACTGTGCTTCTTCTTACACTCTGGGTCATCAACAGTCTCATCTACATCAGGCTTGTGCTATTTGTTGACACTATCAAATATGGCAGTGTCACCAAGAATCTCTCCATAAAAATGTGTTTAGCTACACCACACATGGGTAACGCAATTGCTGTCTCTCATACGAGTGTTATCACACTCCAAGACTTAATTTTTCTGGTTCTCATGAGTTGGGCCAGTGGCTACTTTGTGATTTTCCTTCACAACACCAGAAAAATAATCAACATCTTCACAACAACAGCTGTTCCTCTAGAGCCTCCCATGAGACCGGAACCATCACAACTGCGCTGCTGCTTATGATTTGCTTCATTGGATTTAATGTGAGCAACTCGTGCCACAGCATTTACCTAAGTATGGTGAAGGAAAGGGATCAGTTGTGGACCGTCTCAGATTTGATTTCCTCATGTTACCCCATTTTTTTGGTCCATTTTTGCTCATTGGTAGAGAAAGTCTTATCCTAAATTCAAAATCTATGAAGTGGAGAAAGTCATCTTATCCCATAGATATGTCAAAGTAAACTTTCACCAATATAAACTTTTTCCAAAACAACATTCTATAAAGAGTTGGTATTCTGAAGAAATGATGGGATTTAGGTCTGAAAAATGAGATATTTCTCAGTTCACTGCATGAAATATAATCTAATGACCTTGACCTTCAGTAAAGACAATATTGCATAGCTTAGTATTTAATGTTTGTATACATAGATATAATCATTTAATAGACAAGTAGACAGATAATTTTTCATGTCAGATGTCATAATGGACTTCTTGCAACTAGTCATTCAATATCCGTATTTTTCTTACTTTAATTACTCTGTGTTCAGCATGAAAAATCATTTCAAAAGGAGATCAGGCACTCCAGGAAGCAGAGCGTAACTCCCCACTTCTAAACTGTGGGCTTCACATAATGACATCCTACCAAGAACTCAGTATAGCAAAGGAGGAAAAAGAGTAACTTCACATTGGAGAAACCTAACAAACACTGTCTCAGCCAGGTGATCAAGGCCACTGTGAGCAGTGATCAATCAAGTCGAAAGTGCGTATCATATGACAGGATGAGAATGGCATTTTACCTCGACATCTTCCCTCCCAAAACTAATAATCCCATTATATCAGACAAACTTCAGCTGAGAAACAGTTTCCAAAAACACCTGACTAGTACCCCCTAAAACCATCAAGGTCATCAAAAACAATGTAGTCCTGAGAAATGATCACAGCCGGGAAGAACCTAAGGACTCAGTGTCCTTTGGTATCCTGATATGGAATCCTGGAGCAGAAAAGGACATTAAGTAAAAACCAAGGAAATAGAAATAAAGTATAAACTTAATAATGTATCAATATTAATTCATTAATTGTGACAAATGTAACATAGTAATGTAAGACATTAAAATGGGGAAAATTGGGTATGGTGTGGAGGAGAACTCTGTGTATTCTATTTGCAACTCTTCTGTAAACGTAAACCTATTTGAAAATTAAAAATTTATTTTCTAAAAAGAAAATTAAGAAACCTATATACTTAAATTTGAAGAAACAAAAATTACTTTCCTTGCCTAAAGTATGTGTTCTACATTTTAGGATTTACCTGACATCCTAATGAATAGACTTTTTTAATGTATACAATCTTATGTCACTAATTTAAATGTAAATATTTAAGAGTTACAAGGTTCAGTCTATTAATTTTATTAACTTGGCCCTTGAAGAAGACTCATATAACAAAGAGGATGTTTTGACTTAAATTATTTCTATATAAAGTACTCTTTGATGAGGACAGTACACACCTCATATAATAACCAGCACAAAATAAAATTCCAGATAAATATTCATACTATCAAGCATGTAAGAAAAAAACAATGCAGGCTTCTGCTTAATATGCTAAAACTTTCTAAGATTTCCCAGAGCCAAGCACATTGGTCTGAAGTTCAGTTTTTAAAAGTTATTTTAACTCTGTCCCCAGCTGACATGGTTGATGAGTTGGAAATGTCATAAATGAAGTCATATTTCAGCAAGTACACTAGGAACGGAAGAGATAAAGATCACAGCAAGTTTAGTGATGAAAATTTAACTTCATTTAGTACTGTGTCTCAAGTGTTAAGCTAAAATAGAAATATTGTTGGTTTATCAACATAACATTATTTTGGTTCCCTGACCCTCTGCTATGTAAACAGCCCTTCCATTTTGCACAAATGCATGCACGCATGTAAATCTAGAGAAGAGAAGATGACGGTGGTTGCTACAGGTGAGTTGGAGAATTGAGTCTCAGAATCTGGGTACAGGGACTCCTGGTTTTTAAAAGAATGGATTGGAGGAGAAATTTTGAATTTTTAGTCTCTTTTTGTAATACTTCAGGATCTTAAATTCTAATGTCATAAACCCAACTTGAATTAATTTGGGTAAAAGATGACTTTGTTGACTCACAAAAGTCAGAGGAAGAACAGAGCAGCTATAATGTAGGAGGGTGACAAAATAATTTGGGTTAAAACTAGAGCTAGATATCAGCTGTTGTTATTTCCCAGCTTTACTTCATTTTTTTAATGATACAATATTCTAAATTCCCAGGAAGAAGTTCCAGTTGGCCCCTGTTGGAAAAGTGCTCATGTGAGGTCCATCTAGCTGTAGACAGGGAATAAATTCATGTCAGAATCTATTACACCAGCAGGAACCATTTTGGTCAGGTGGAAAATTACCAGATGGGGCTTACCATCTCACAGAGAAAGAGTCTTGGGGTGATGTTCAGGTGATATATAGGCAATGTCTAATTTAGAACTTAGTAGAAAAATTGGCCAGGCACAGTGGCTCACGCCTGTAATCCCAGCACTTTGGGAGACTAAGGCTGGTGGATTACTTGAGTTCAAGACCAGCCTGGCCAACATGGTGAAACCCTGTCTCTACTAAAAATACAGAAATTAGCTAGGCATGATTACAGGTACCTGTAATCCCAGCTACTTGGGAGGCTGAGCTGGAAGAATCACTTGAACCCGGGAGGCAGAGGTTGCAGTGAGCCGAGATCATGCCGCTGCACTCCAGCTTGAGAGACTCCATCTGAAAAAGAAAAATCAGAGGCTAACCCATATGACAACTTTGTCTTATTGGAGCTATTGATGAATGTCTGAGCTTTGACATACTTCGGCAATGATGGAGATCTTATTGCACTAACAGTGCAAGTTGAAGGCCCTATGACATACTGTGAGGGGAAGAGTTCCTTTCTCCAGTTCAGACCGTTTTACTTGAGTCAGTCAAGTGCATACACAAGGGGTTTTACAGAAATAAAAATAATTTCATTTATGTACTCGCAATATACTTATTAAGTTGTTGCCATACTTGAGGCCTGTTCTAGGAACTGGTGATACAATGATGAACAAGATAGGTTGTGTCCTTTTCCACATGAAGAACACATTTTAGTTGGTGAAACAGACAATAAAAACGGAAAACCTATGTGCGTTGTAGAGATTGTGACAACTTTTACATGAAAACAAAAATACAGAAACTATAAAAGAAAGGGGAAAGGATTTTGCTATAAAACATTAGATACATTTGAGGGACTAAAACAACCCAAATCGACTAAGAAAATTTATTCACAGTTCATATATATGATAAAAAAAAGCTCTTCCAAGCTGATGAAAAGTCAAAAATCCATTTGAAAAACTGCAAATTATGTGAGTAGCACCCAAATATACAGATATATAAAGCAAATATTGACAAATCCAAAGGGAGAAATTGAGTGCAATACCATAATAGTAGGAGACTTCAATTCTCCACTTGTAATAATAGAATATCCAGGCAGAAGAGCAATACAGAAACAGCTGACTTGATCAATGCTATATTCTGAATGGATCCAACAGACACATACAGAACTTCCCACATAATAGCAGAATACACATTCTTCCCAAATGCCCACAAAACTCTCCTAGGATCACATTAGGTCACAAATCAAATCTTAACTAATTTAAAAAAGTTGAAAATCGGTCGGGCACGGTGGCTCATGCCTGTAATCCCAGCACTTTGGGAGGCTGAGGCAGGTGGATCACAAA